>NC_042615.1:829350564-829950564 GCF_901001135.1 Rhinatrema bivittatum
CCTTGGGACTTGGGAGTGCAGCTAAGCTCTTCACCCGGGAACCAGGACCCCCCAGGAGGGCCTGTAGGGTCCTAGTCCCTTGGGACTTCTGCACAGTGATAGTCTCTCTAGGAAAGCCCGGGCAAGGAGTAAGCACAGAGTCCAGTAGCAAGAGCCTATAGGCCAGGGAGCACAGAGCAAGAGGAAGCAGGATCAGAGTCAGTAATGTCTTGACTGGAGCTTGCAGGGTGCAAGCTGGGAGCCAGCAGCGAGTAGGCCAGAGCCTGGCAGGAAGTAGAAGGTCTCGGGACCCAAGACAGTCTGGTAGTGGTTCCAGCCCAGAACTGCAGGAGGCACTGTCCGGAGGACAGGAGCGTAGCAGCTGCGGCAGAGAAGCTGAGGACTGAGGCAGGCGACAGGCAGCAGTCGAGTCAGGAATGAGCAGAGGTCGGTGGTTGGCGGCAGGCAGAAGCAGAGTCAGGAACGAGCAGAGGTCGGTGGCTGGCGGCAGGCAGAGGCAGAGTCAGGAACAAGCAGAGGTCGGTGGCTGGCGGCAGGCAGAAGCAGAGTCAGAAACGAGCAGAGGTCGGTGGCTGGCGGCAGGCAGAGGCAGAGTCAGAAACGAGCAGAGGTCGGTGGCTGGCGGCAGACAGAGGCAGAGTCATGAACGAGCAGAGGTTGGTGGCTGGCGGCAGGCAGAAGCAGAGTCAGGAACAAGCAGTGGTCGGTAGCTGAAGCGGAACAACGGAAGTGCAACTAAGAACTACACACTGTAGCGACCCTCGTGCAAGGCAATGAGAGGACGGAGAGGACGCCGGTTATATCGGGCTTGGGGCGTGGCGTGGTCAGCTTCAGGCGGGGTCAGGCTTCCGGTGAGCGTAAGTCCATAACGCGCGTCCCCGCGTGCGCGCGGGGCGGCAGCGAGATGGCCCAGCAATGGCGGACGCCCTGAATGCTCAGCAGAGCCGCGGATGTGGCGTTCCCGGGCCTCGGAGGTGAGTCCTGAACACGGCTAGCAAGGGGGGAAGCGGTAGAGGACCGCAACAAAACCAGACGAGAAACACAGGAAGCCAGACGAGGAGCACAGGAAACTTCAGGAAAGACCTGGGAGGAATAACCAGGATGGGAACAAGCTTGAACCAAACAAACCAGGTAGGGTGCAGACGCCTCCTGCAGGTCGTAAAACCGCCACAAACTGGAAAAAGAGTGGGAAAAAAAACATGTCTGGACGCAGATGCCTCCTGCAGTTCATGGAATCCAGACAGCTGGCGCCTCCAGCAGGTCTTGAGAAGGAAGCCCCAGAACCAATAAAAATGTTTGGGTCCAATTATAAGTCCAGGAACAAACTTGGGATGAAGACTCTGAAGCATGACTCCAGGAACAAGGCAAGCCACCAATCACAGGAACACTTTCACCGGACACATGGCCTTGCATTCAGTTAGGGAGTGCTGGGAGAGCATTCCCATTTCCAAGAGTAGTATGTGCCCTTAGGCCCTCAGCACGACCCCCAGAAGACTCCAAGGCAGCATCTCAGGTAGGTGAGGCATGTCAAAGAATGGGTGGAGGTCTGATGATCTGACCCTCTACTGGACCTGCACGCTTCAAGAAGACCAACAACACAATGGTGGTCACTGAATGATCCTCCAACCATTCCAAGCCCTTTCAGAGATGCTTGCTGCGTAACGGCAAGAAGCAGCAAGCCGGACAGAGGGGGAGGGGCAGACAGAGGCCTTGCAACATAGAAGGCTCTGGACAAAGGCATGGAACTTGGAAGACTCTGGACGTGGACGAGGAACTTGGAAGACTCTGGACGTGGCTGAGGAACTTGTAAGGTTCAGAAGTTGGCACCATCCCTCAGGGCGCCCTTCACAGCCCACCACAGGGTGGACCCATGGGGCTGGTCATGGATGACCCTGTCCCACTGTGTACCCTAAACAACCTGAGAAGACTGGTCGCAGACCCTGTGGAGAGCGAGACAAGCACAGGAAGGAAACCCAGCCGAAATGAGACTCCAATGACGAGAACAGGAACCAGACGAAACAGATTTATCCAACAAGGTGTCATCTGGAGGACTCAAGAAGCTGGACGGTCAAGAGATTTAAAGGAACTCTGAGCACTTGGGAGACTCAGACGAGGACTCGAAACTCAGGACTCGGAACAAGCGAAGGAGGAGCGGAACCTCGGAACATCAGGAAGTGGAACATCAGGACGTCTGGACTTGGAACAAGCAATGGAGGACGGAACCTCGGAATATCAGGACATGGAACATCAGGAAGCAATGAAGACTCAGGAATCAAAACATGACATGGAGCTCCAACAAAGAACGAAAACCTGAAGGAGCGCTGGAAGACAGAACCTCCAAGGATGAGAAACTCTGATGCAAGGCAAACTGAAGTGGAGATGAAGCCCTTTTATAGGGCTGAACCAAGAAGGCACCCTGGAAGACGTCATCAGGTGGGGCCTGGGGCATATCCGGCTGCAGGCCCTTTAAATCTTGTAAGGTGGTGAGGCCCCATCCCTAGAGGCAGGCAGGAGCAGGCAGAACCCGATGGCGGCATCCATGCTGCGAGGAGAGTTCAGAGGCGGCCGCAGGACAAGAACCTCAGATAGGTGCTAGCGGCTCTCTGCTTCTGAAGATGGAAGCAGGAAGACTCACGGATCCCTGCGGCGAGGGACAGGAGGCAGGCTCCAGTGGCGGTCTCTGGACTATGGATGCGGTGGTAACAGCGGCCGCATGGGTGGTCAGCAGCGTGGCTTCAGGCCGTGCAGGAGCAGTAAGACGCTAGCAATATCGGCATGGAGAGCAGCAGTCCGGGCCACAAGAAAGGCGAGAGGCCTGCTTGCGGGGAATCTCCACAAGAGGGAATCGCAACAAGGTGCTTGATGGATTTACTCAATAAAATAAAAACAAAGTAGTATGTAACACAGATACAAAATAAAACAGTATGGTAGACACTCCTAGGAACAGAGGGAAAGTATAAGTATATCTCATAAACCAGTCTGTATTTATCAGGCTCTGGGGCATTGTGGAGGATCCATGTGAGTTCAGAAGGATGCAGGAACAATCAACCCAATCCATCTCTGTAATAAACTATTCTAACATGATGTCTTTCAATAGCCTGAGGTTTAAGATAAATAAAGATATATACAGAACCTGGTTTTCTGTGTGTAAATACTTGTATTAAAATGTCACAAAATTAAGTTTGTCTAAATGTATGCATATAACCTCATTTAATATGTTCAAATGTCTGTGCTAAAGTAGCCTGGGCTCGTATGTGTAAAGGCAAATATGTAACTAGGATTTATGTGTATAAATATCGATATTAACAAAGCTTGGGGCTCAGTTTGTATAAATATTTGTACGTTACCTTGTTTTATGTGTGTAAAGTCTGCACTAAACTAGTCCAAAGCTCAGACTGTGTAAATTTATACACATATCCTTGTTCTCTGTGTGTAAATGGTTGTACTGAAATAGTCCAGGATTCACTGTGTGTAAACAGTAGGGATGTGCATTCATCCTGGATTGTGGAGCCCGAAATCCGAAGGAATCTTTCTGGAAATTTCAGGAAAAATGTGTTTAGGGTTAGTGCACACTAACGGGGAGGTAGTGCGCACTAACTCTGTTAGTGTGCACTAAACCGAAATTGGTGTCTCCCCAAATTTTAAGGGCTGAACCATGGGAAACTGAAGCACAAACCTAGTAATACATGCACATAACCTGCTTTTATGAATGCACATTTTTATATTAAAATATATTAGGGCTCAGTTTGTGTAAACGTGAGCACACAACCTAGTTTTATGTGTGTACATGTCTGTACTAAAGTAGCCCGAGTGTCAGTTTGAAAAGATGTATAGTCATAACCTGGAAATCTGTCTGAATGTCTGTACAGTTATATGTACGTAGCCAGTTATTCAGTTAAGTTGTTATATTGTATCATGTCATTATAAGGCTCGCCTTAGACATCTTGTTATATGTAAACCGATGTGATACGTCAAATCGAATGTTGGTATAGAAAAATAAATAAATAAATAGATAAATAAATGAATAAAATACTAATATAGCCCAGGGCTCAGTGGGTGTAAATGTACATATGTATCCTGGTCTCATGCATATAGATGTCTCTACTAATATAGTCCAGGGCTCAGTGTGTGTAAATGTACATATGTATCCTGCTCTTATGGGTATAGATGTCTCTACTAATATAGTCCAGGGCTCAGTGTGTGTAAATGTACATATGTATCCTGCTCTTATGGGTATAGATGTCTCTACTAATATAGTCCAGGGCTCAGTGTGTGTAAATGTACATATGTATCTGGTCTTATGCATATAAATGTCTCTACTAATATAGTCCAGGGCTCAGTGTGTGTAAATGTACATATGTATCTGGTCTTATGCATATAAATGTCTCTACTAATATAGCCTAGTGCTTAGTGTGTTTATTTTATTTATTTATTTATTTATTTAAAGGCTTTTATATACCGGAGTTCATGTACTAGTACATACCACTTCGGTTTACACAGAACCAAGATTGGAAAATTACATCAAACAGAACCAAGATTGGAAAATTACATCAAACAATTACATCAAACAAGTGGGTATAAATAACAAGGCTAACTTTGTAGGAACTTAGAACTTGAGGTATAGGAGAGAACAGGACCAAGTAGTAACAGAACAATGTAAATAGCTAAATAATAAATACAAATTCTTATAATAAATAAAAATGCTTACAGATTACAGTCTTCATAATAAGTTTACATCTTCAGAATAAGGATTAAATCTACAAGAACTAGCGGTTACATCTTCAGGATTGTAGACTTCAAAGCTGAGGTTACATCTGGCTTAAGTGGTATTGGTGTAGCATGCTGTAAATTTAACGATTTGGAATGTGAGACCAAGAATACAATTGGGAGTTGTGGCATCAGACATCTTGTTAACGTGATTATGAAATGCAAGAATGAGTCATGGTCTGGGACGTGGCTCTGAGCGAAAACTTTGAGTGAAGGCTTTTGTAAAGAGCCAGGTTTTGAGTTTGTTTTTGAATGTTCGAGTACACGTTTCAAGACGTGTGCGTCAAAGTATGCACATAACCTGGTTTTACATGTGCAAATGTCTTTACTAATAAAGCCAGGGAGACAGTTTATATAAATGTCTGTATGTAACCTGGTTTTATGTGTGCAAATATCTATACTAAAATAGCCTGGGACTCATTTGTCTAAACATATGTATTTAACCTATTTTTCTGTGTGTAAATAGTGGTACTAGAATATCCCAGGGCTGTTTGTTTTTGTTATGCACACAAACTGGTTTTACTAATGCAAATGTAAATACTAAAATAGTCTGAAGTTACACTCTGCAGAATATTCACTGTCTATTTTATTGCTTGTTTAATGTGTCCTTTATCCTGCATCCATGGAAGTTCTTGATGTCTTCATTATCAAACGTTTTTTTAAATTTTGACTCTTGATGTGTTTCCCTTTTTCTTATTTTCATATTTTTTACACTTTCTGTTTAGTGTTAGCTCTTCCCTTCTTCAGTAATATTTCCTGACTATGCATTTTTAAACTTTGCCTTGCTAGTCCTTTGATACTCAAGTTCCTTGTTTTCTGTAAAGCTTGTTTGCTACATTTTGTTATATGTAAACCGAAGAGATGTTCACAACGACTGTCGGTATAGAAAAATATTTAAATATATACATACATACATACATACATACATAAATAAGTAAATTTCCTGTGAATTTCTAATTGTTAAATTGCTGTGTCTGCAATTATTCGATGTTCATTTTGGTTTGAGTGGAACATGTTTAGGCTCATAAGGTTTTTAGATATGATAATTTGATAATTTTGTATTATGTTTTTATGGCTTCATTCACACAATAAATTCTGTAATTGAAGATTTCCCAGTATAGCTTATTTTTTTATAATTTTTGGTTTTGCTCTACTCTTTTTCAACTCTTTACAAGTTTTATTGATGAAACATACAAAAGAGAACACAAAAAAGTTTATAATAGGAACTTTCTGAGAGAGTAACACAAGTTTAAGCATATGAACGGTTAATGTGAATCGTTATCAGGAGCTAAAGTTTAGTTTTACCTTAGTAGTCCCAAGGGAAGTAGCAGGTATCTAAATGAAAGGAAAAGAGCAGTGAGATGGGAGGAAGCTCTCCTGGGAAGGTGAAATTTCAGTCCTAACATTTTGATTTGCATTAAACCCTTCCCTTTTATAGCCCCTATATGCTATCCTGGTCTTATGCATATAGATGTCTCTACTAATATAGGCCAGGTCTCAGTGTGTGTAAATGTACATATGTATCCTGGTCTTATGGGTATAGAGGTCTCTACTAATATAGCAAAGGGCTCAGTGTGTGTAAATGTACATATGTACCCTGGTCTTATGCGTATAGAGGTCTCTACTAATATAGGCCAGGTCTCAGTGTGTGTAAATGTACATATGTATCCTGGTCTCATGCATATAGATGTCTCTACTAATATAGGCCAGGTCTCAGTGTGTGTAAATGTACATATGTATCCTGGTCTTATGCGTATAGAGGTCTCTACTAATATAGGCCAGGTCTCAGTGTGTGTAAATGTACATATGTATCCTGGTCTTATGGGTATAGAGGTCTCTACTAATATAGCAAAGGGCTCAGTGTGTGTAAATGTACATATGTATCCTGGTCTTATGCGTATAGAGGTCTCTACTAATATAGCCCAGTGCTCAGTGTGTGTAAATGTACATATGTATCCTGGTCTTATGCGTATAGAGGTCTCTACTAATATAGCAAAGGGCTCAGTGTGTGTAAATGTACATATGTATCCTGGTCTTATGCATATAGAGGTCTCTACTAATATAGGCCAGGTCTCAGTGTGTGTAAATGTACATATGTACCCTGGTCTTGTGCGTATAGATTGTGTCTACTAATATAGCCCAGGGATCAGTGTGTGTCAATGTACATATGTATCCTGGTCTTATGCATATAGATGTCTCTACTAATATAGCCCAGGGCTCAGTGTGTGTAAATGTACATATGTACCCTGGTCTTATGCGTATAGATTGTGTCTACTAATATAGCCCAGGGCTCAGTGTGTGTAAATGTACATATGTATCCTGGTCTTATGCATATAGATGTCTCTACTAATATAGCCCAGGGCTCAGTATGTGTAAATGTACATATGTATCCTCGTCTCATGCATATAGATGTCTCTACTAATATAGCCCAGGTCTCAGTGTGTGTAAATGTACATATGTATCCTGGTCTTATGCATAAAGATGTCTCTACTAATATAGCCCAGGGCTCAGTATGTGTAAATGTACATATGTACCCTGGTCTTATGTGTATAGATTGTCTCTACTAATATAGCCAAGGGCTCAGTGGGTATAAATGTACATATGTACCCTGTTCTTATGCATATAGATGTCTCTACTAATAGGGATGTGAATCGGGCTTTGGCCGATTCAAAATATCGTACAATATTTTCAAAATCGTCAGAAATCGGGGGCTCCCTCAAAACGATAGGAAAACCCCACCATATTGTTCATGGGGGTTCTCTTATCGTTTGGGGGGAGGGCGGGAAAAACGGCACACAAAAATAACTCCTAAACCCACCCCGACCCCTTAAAACGAATCCCTTAGCTTTCCCCACCCTCCCGACCCCCCCAAAAAACGTTTTACTGGTACCTGGTAGTCCAGCGGGGGTCCCAGGAGCGATCTCCCGCACTCGGGCCGTTGGCTGCCACTAATCAAAATGGCACCGATGGCACTTTGCCCTTACCATGTGACAGGGTATCCGTGCCATTGGCCGGCCCCTGTCACATGGTAGGAGCACTGGATGGCCCGCACCATTTTTAAAGGGCAAAGGCCATCGGCACCATTTTTATTAGTGGCAACTTAGTGTGTGTAAATGTACATATGTATCCTGGTCTTATGCATATACATGTCTCTCGTAATATAACCTAGGGCTCAGTGGGGTGGATTTTAAAAGGGTTACGCACGTAATATATTCACATAACCCTTTTAAAACCCTCCTGCACGCTTCGAGCATATTTCCCAGTATAGCTTATTTTTTATTAATTTTTGGTTTTGCTCTACTATCTATTTCACTTCTTTATAAGTTTTATTGATGAAACATACAAAAGTTTGTAAAAGGAACTTTCTGTGAGCGTAACACAAATGTAAGCGTATGAACGGTTAATGTGAATCGTTATCAGGAGCTAAAGTTTAGTTTTACCTTAGTAGTCCCAAGGGAAGTAGCAGGTATCTAAATGAAAGAAAAAGATCAGTGAGATAGAGAAGAAGCTCTCCTGGGAGGTGAAACTACGTTTTGCTTTCCATTAAAATCTTCCCTTTTATAACCCCTAGGGGGAGGCTGTCACTGAGGGATCTCTGTTACAGTGCATGACCTGATGAGGTTTACACTTAACAGTAACATCCCACATCAGGCTTTATCAGACCCAGATCTGAAAGCACCACCAATACCCTGAGAAGATGTTCTCAACCTCTCCTAGTTTTCCTATCATCATCCATTAGTTTCCAGGTCCCATTATGATTTTACATTATACACAGGAATGTAAAATATTAGCAAAACAAATCTTTATCATCTTTATCAATGAAAACCAGTAGTAGTATAAATAGTAACAGTGCTTGATGAATTTACTCAAAAAAACAATAACAAAGCAGTATGTAACACTGATACAGAATAAAACATTATGGTAGATGCTCCTATGAACAGAGGGAAAGTATAGGTTTATCTCATATACCAGTAGGAGAATTGGTTCTTACCTGCTAATTTTCATTCCTGTAGTACCACGGATCAGTCCAGACAGAGGGTTGAGCCTCCTGTCCAGCAGATGGAGATAGAGAAAAACTAAAAGTGTATCCTATATATGAACAGTGCTCACCCTCCATCCCTTCAGTTTAAATGTTATCAAAGCAAGAAAAGGTAAAGTTAACCATTAGAAGATGAAGCAAGTATAACCCAACATGTAATTTGAACTATCAACACATGAAAGGCCCGCTCTTACATAGATATCCAGTTGAGGAAGACTTCCGGTGCCTTGAAATTCTTATAGGAAGTAACTGGAACCAAAATGCTGTTAACAACGAAACAAAAAAAAAAGAAACCACAGCCCGGGCAGGAGTCTGGACTGATCTGTGGTACTACAGGAACAAAAATTAGCAGGTAAGTACCAATGTTCCTTTCCTTGTATGTACTCGGATCAGTCCAGTCAGTGTGATGTACCAAATCTTCCCTAAAGAGGGTGAGATTGAGGCCAACCCGCTTGAAGCACCTGCCTGCTGAACGAGCCAAACACTGGCGCCTGGACTTCAAAGCGATAATGACGAGCAAAAGTATGCAGAGACTTCCAAATCACTGCTCTGCAGATTTCCTGTGGAGAGACCGACTGACTCTCCACCCAAGAAGTACATTGTGCAGGCAAAGAATGGGCCTTCAAGCCCTCTGGAACCGACCGGCCACCACAGATATAAGCCGATGCAAAGGCCTCCTTCAGCCAGCGAGCAATGTTAGCCTTAGAGGCCTTGTTACCTCTATTTTCACCACTCCATAGGACAAAGAGATGATCAGAGATGCAAAATTTGTTAATAATCTGTATTGGAGTAAGGCTCTCTTTACATAAAGATGCCAGATGTCACTGCCAGGCGTGCATTCAATGTCTTCAGGAGAAAACGCAGGAAGCTCCACTGACTGATTGACGTGAAAGGAAGACACGACTTTTGGAAGAAAGGATGGCACTGTCTTGAGGGAAACACCTGAGTCAGAAAAGTGGAAAAAGGCCTCCCGACAAGACAAGGCTTAGAGCTCAGACACTCTCCGGGCTGAGCAAATAGAGACCAAAAATACTGTCTTAAGAGTGAGGTCTTTAAGCGTAGATCACCGGAGGGGTTCAAAAGGCACCTCACAAAGGGCTTGAAGCACCAAATTGAGGCTCCAGGATGGACAAGTAGGCCGTACAGGTGTGTTTCAATGTCTGGCCCACTTAAGGAAGCGAATGACATCTGGATGGGTTGCCACCACGTAACCATCGATACGCCCAAGGGAACCGTGGGCCGAAACCTGCACCTGCAGAGAATTGAAAGACAAACCTTGGAGGGACCAGACTGCTGGAAGGAAAGGACCCGAGACACCGGAGCATTGCATGCCTGGACTCCGGACTCAGCACATGCATTCTCAAACACTCTCCATACCCGTACGTAAGTGAGAGGGGTAGAGGTCTTCCGTGCCCGCAAGAGAGTGGAGATAACTTAATCCTTATACCCTTTCTGTTGTGATCATGGACCCTTGGGCCGGCTGAGATGGCAGGTGTAGTGCTGTGGAACCCCACAGTGGGTGTCGCAGCCGGGAGGCGGTGCTGAGGAGAGAGTTTGAAGAGGGCTTCATCACTGGAATCCTAAGGTCCCCCCAGGAGGAGCCTGTAGGGACCTGGGCCTCTTGGTCTTAGGTGGATCCTATGCGACCAAGGATCAAAAGAGCAGCCTGCTGAGGTATCTGACGATGAGATGGCACCTAGGAGGTCAAGAGAGACTTCACCCTTGGAAGCCCACGGTCCCCCTGGGAGGAGCCCATGAGGACCAGAGCTGCTGGGGCTTAGGAGAAACCTCCGGGCGGGTAAAGAAGAAGTACCTGCGGCAGTGGAGAGAGACGAAGCCGAAGTCCAGAACAAGCCAAGGTCGGGAGCCAGGAATCAGATATCGGATGCCAAAACCAGGGATGGAAGCTGAAGCCGGAGTCGAAGAATGAAGCAAGGTCAGGAGCCAGGAATCAGATGTCAGGAACAAGGAGGGACCGGGAAGCAGGAAGCACAACTAGCTACTCCAAAGAGTGAACCTCGTTGCAAGGCGAGGGTTAGCTGTGACTGCCGGATTTATTTATTTAATTTATTTAAAACTTTTCTATATCAACATTCATGGGAATATCACATCGGTTTACATTAAACGAGGGTAACCCTCAATGTCCCTGTTTGGCGCAATGTTTTTCTCCTGCGTGAGGGGCCTGGGCCTCCTGCCGCACATTTCCCATAAGTGAAGTTATTGCATTGCAGTTCACCACCTTCTCGGTTGCCGCGATAAAATAGTTACATCAAATCAACCAGTAATGATCTTCTTTGCATGCATTTGCATTATTCAAGCAGGCAACTTGCATGCAAAGAAGGTCATTGTAATAGGGAGGGAATCTGGGTGGGGAGTGCAAGCTATCGTATATAACAGTTGCTTATATACTGGGTTTAAACCCAGTTCTTTGTATCCAAGTTTGATTACCCTGGTTTAATGTAAGACATTCTCATGTCATTGTTATTGTGATTATTATTGTTATTATTATTGTGACGTGATTGGTAACTATGTTACTTGAATATCGGTATATAAAAAATGCTAAATAATAATAATAATAATAAATAACCCATAAAAGTTTGGAAAAAAGAAAAAGAAGTTACAATTAACATAAGGGAACTAAACTGGGGAGAAAGGGCTAGCGTAGCAGTGTCAGGAAACCGGAGAGGAATGATTGCAGCAAAGAGGATTAATAGATTATTCAACAAGATAAGATGATATGAAAAATAAATGTACAGTATTGGACGATTGCATCTCAGGCCTGGACGGTTGGAGGGGAGCTACCGTGGCCGGTACTTTTCACATTTTTTGTTTAATATTCCATTTATTCTATTTTTGTCTTTTTTAGGATGTTGATAATCTTTGTATTCTGTTTATTGTCCCATGTGTATATGTTTGTTTTATTTAAATTGATTTTTTGGTATTTCCTGTGAATTAAGAACATGCCACACTGGGTCAGAACAAGGATCCATCAAGAACCTGGCAAGTTCCCAAAAACTAAGTCTATTCCATGTTACCATTGCTAGTAATAGCGGTGGTTATTATCTAAGTCAACTTAATTAATAGCAAGTAATGGACTTCTCCTCCAAGAACTTATCCAATCATTTTTTAAACACAGCTATACTAACTATACTAACCACATCTTCTGGCAACAAATTCCAGAGATTAAGTGTGCGTTGAGTGAAAAAAGAACTTTCTCCAATTAGTTTTAAATGTATTATGTGCTAACTTCATGGAGTTCCCCCTAGGCTTTCTATTATCCGAAAGAGTAAAAAACCAATTCACATCTACCCGTTCTAGACCGCTCATGATTTTAAACACCTCTATCATATCCCCCCTCAGCTGTCTCTTCTCCAAGCTGAAAAGTCCTAACCTCTTTAGTCTTTCCTCATAGGGGAGCTGTTCCATTTCCCTTATCATTTTGGTAGCCCTTCTCTGTACCTTCTCCATCGCAATTATATCTTTTTTGAGACGCGGAGACCAGAATTGTACACAATATTCAAGGTGCGGTCTCACCATGGAGCGATACAGAGGCATTATGACATTTTCCGTTTTATTCACCATTCCCTTCCTAATAATTCCTAACATTCTGTTTGCTTTTTTGACTGCCGCAGCACACTGAACCAACGATTTCAATGTGTTATCCACTATGATGCCTAGATCTCTTTCTTGGATAGTAGCACCTAATATGGAACCCAACATCATGTAATTATAGCATGGGTTATTTTTCCCTATATGCATCACCTTGCACTTATCCACATTAAATTTCATCCTCCATTTTGATGCCCAATTTTCCAGCCTCAGAAGGTATTCCTGCAGTTTATCACAATCCGCTTGTGATTTAACAACTCTGAACAGTTTTGTATCATCTGCAAATTTGATTACCTCACTCGTCGTATTTCTTTCCAGATCATTTATAAATATATTGAAAAGTAAGGGTCCCAATACAGATCCCTGAGGCACTCCACTGCCCACTCCCTTCCACTGAGAAAATTGTTCATTTAATCCTACTCTCTGTTTCCTGTCTTTTAGCCAGTTTGTAATCCACAAAAGGACATCACCACCTATCCCATGACTTTTTATTTTTCCTAGAAGCCTCTATTGAGGAACTTTGTCAAATGCCTTCTGAAAATCCAAGTATACTATATCTACCGGTTCATCTTTATCCACATGTTTATTAACTCCTTAAAAAATGTGAAGCAGATTTGTGAGGCAAGACTTGCCTTGGGTAAAGCCATGCTAACTTTGTTCAATTAAACCATGTCTTTCTATATGTTCTGTGATTTGATGTTTAGAACACTTTCCACTATTTTTTCCTGGCACTGAAGTCAGGCTAACTGGTCTGTAGTTTTCCGGACCGCCCCTGGAGCCCTTTTTAAATATGGGGGTTACATTAGCTATCCTCCAGTCTTCAGGTACAATGGAAGATTTTAATGATAGGTTACAAATTTTTACTAATAGGTCTGAAATTTCATTTTTTAGTTCCTTCAGAACTCTGCGGTGTATACCATGCGGTCCAGGTCTTCAGTTTGTCAATCATATCTTCCACATCTTCTAGATTCACCGAGATTTGGTTCAGTCCATCCAAATCATTACCCATGAATACCTTCTCCAGTACGGGTACCTCCTCAACATCCTCTTCAGTAAACACCGAAGCAAAGAAATCGTTTACTCTTTCCGCAATGGCCTTATTTTCTCTAAGTGTCCCTTTAACCCCTCGATCATCTAATGGTCCAACTGACTCCCTCACAGGCTTTCTGTTTCGTATATATTTTAAAAAGTTTTTACTGTAAGTTTTTGCCTCTACGGCCAACTTCTTTTCAAATTCTCTCTTAGCCTGTCTTATCAATGTCTTACATTAACTTGTCAACTTTTATGCATTATCCTATTTTCTTCTGTTGGATACTTCTTCCAATTTTTGAATGAAGTTAGCAATTTCTAATTGTTAACTTGCTGTGTCTGCAATTATTGTCTTTATTTGATGTTCATTTTGGTTTGAGTGGCATATGTTTACGCTCATAAGGTTTTTAGATATTATAAGGCCTCATTTTCTAAAGTATCGCAGGCCTGCAATACTTTAGAAGATGAGGGGCGGGGGGCCAAAACGGGGGGCAGGTCTGCGCTAGCCGGCAGTGATAGCACCATCGCGGTGCAATCGCTGATGGTTTTGCACCCAATAGCGCCACCATAGGAGGTGTAGCTATTGGGAGCGAAATAGGCAGCGAAAAGGCACCTACATTTTCGCTATCCACAGCGTCAGCGCAGAGTCGGCCCCAGTGACGCCCTGACTCCTCCTCTTCCGGGGCCGACTCCACCCCGACTCCGCCGCCATCCTGGTATCGCACGCGATAAGCCGCGATAAGCCGCGATAAGCCGCTCCCGTGCGAAAGAACCCTTATCGTGTGCGAGCGGCTTGGAAAATGAGGCCCATAGTTGCATAACTTTGTATTTATGACTTCATTCGCATTTAATAAATTCTGCATTTGAAGATTTCCCAGAATACCTTATTTTTCTATAATTTTTTGTTTTGCTCTACTCTTTTTCACCTCTTTACAAGTGTTATTTATGAAACATACAAAAGAGAACACAAAAAATGTTTATAATAGGAACTTTCTGAGAGGGTAACAAAAATTTAAGCCTATGAACAGTTAATGTGAATCGTTACCAGGAGCTAAAGTTTAGTTTTACCTTAGTAGTCCCAAGGGAAGTATCAGGTATCTAAAGGAAAGAAAATGAACAGTGAGATAGGGAAGAAGCTCTCCTGGGAGGTGAAACTACGTTTTGCTTTCTATTAAAACCTTCCCTTTTATAGCCCCTAGGGTGATGGAGTCACAGTGGGATCTCTGTTACAGTGCATGACCTGATGTGGTTTACACTTAAAAGTATATATTCAATCATGACGTCACCATTCAAATTCAGGGTACTTCCCTTAGGTAGATACCAGAGCACTGTTCGACATGATCAGGTTTCACGTTCCAGCTGCTTCAGGAACTTCTCTGGTATCAAATTCCTATTCTGTTTCTTATGTGTCATGGGATTATTCTCTTTTTGATCTTGTAGTCATTCAGTCCGCAAGCATTTCACTACATCCATGTGATCACGTCGAACAGTGCTCTGATATCTACCTAGGGGGAAGTACCCTGAATTTAAATTGCAATTGATTTTTTTCACTCTGAGCCGTGGTTTGACGTCTATTTAAGAGAAGCAACTTGAATTTTTGCAGTGCTTTGTCTACACCTTTGATTTTAGAAAAAAAGAAAAATAATTTTGAATACAGGACTGAGTGTGACCAATGGTTAAAGATGACCCCAGTTAGCGGTTAAAAATGGAACAGTAATGCCCAAATACCGTGGGGTGTTATGAAGGTCCATGAAACTCATACTTAGTATATGTGAAATAATGAAAATTGGGATTTTTTTCTAATTTCAGAATAATTTAAATCTAAAGGAACTTAAATGTTGACGTCATGATTGAATATATAGCTTTGGTTTCGTCAACTCAGAAAGGAGTACTATTTAATATTATTACACTTAAAAGTAACATCCCACATCAGGCTTTATGAGACCCAGATCTGAAAGCACCACCAAGACCCTCACCACATGCTCGCACCCTCTCTTGGTTTTCCTGTCATCATTGATTAGTTTCTAGGTCCCATTCTGATTTTGCATTATAAACTGGATTATTAAATATTAGCAAAAGAAATAATAATTAACAATGAAAACCTGTAGTACTATATATTATAACAGTGCTTGGTGGAATTACTCAATATAACAGAGACATATCAGTATGTAACAATAATTAAAAATAAAATAGTATTATAATGAGATAATAAAATGTATTTGAAGCATGCTTTCAATGGAAAAATACCAGTGAGGACCAGGAGACATTGTTGAATCCCAGGAGACATTGATGAGCCTGGAATCTGTCTTACACTAGATACCAAGATACAAATGTATTGCTTTGTAGCTCTAGGGCTGTAAAATGTATGTCCTCAAGGTGAGGTTAGAATTCCCAGGCCAGTTAAGAATGCTAATGGTAGCAAATGTTTTCACCTTGCAATCTTAAATCAAAGAAGTGTTTAAAGTGACATCCTGGAAGAAAGTTTATTTAAGTGAAGTCAATTGGACACCTGATTAATTAGACTCTGCAACTTTAAGAGCCGACTTCCTTATGCACATAAGAATAAATGTTTTTAATTGTGAGGAATATACTGCCTCTGCTGTTTGTGTGTCTTTGGTAAAAAATTTATTGCAGATAGGTGCATTGTTCCAGGAATTGAAGAGGGGAGGATGACAGCTGACCTGAAGGAGAACAGCACAGTACAACTTACAGTTCTACTGGTGAGAGCCCTTCTCTTGTTTCAAATGGAATACAGGACACAGGATCCCTGAAGGTATTTTTCCATTTTCTCCTTGTTCTGTTGTGCCATTCCATTTGTATTGCACTAACAATGAGACCTTCAAGGAAGATACTTATTATTTTTTCACTATTATATGTAGACTAGTGTGTTCCTCTGAATTACAAGTAAGATTATGGCCTGATATAGCAGTGGATGAATTTAGGTAGCAGGACTACAGGAAAGGAATTTAGGGAGTTGGACTCTCGGCAATATACTGGGCCCTATGGATTATAGGGTGGTAAAATCCCTGGGAATACAGCCTAGGTAAATAGGCTGTGAGAAGTATGGGAAGTGCACCTCTGCTAATGATATTAAAAAAAAAAAAAGAGAGAAAAATAAAAAAAGAAATATATAAATAATAATAAGAAGGTAATCCCTGATTTCATCCTTGCTTTGGAGAGCTTGAATGCATATAGTATCTGAGATATAAAAGGGGCTGTATATTGTCAAGCATGGGAGATCTACCCAGCAAGGAAGTTCCATATCCTCCATAACAAACCCCCGCTCATTACATGTAGAAAAATCATGGACCAGAAATGGTCTGGTATATATTTGAATGGCATCGTGATTCTAAGGGAAAATTTCCAGTTGAAGGTACTTTAAATCTAGAACAATTATGGTAGTTAAAAAAATGTTTAGCTTTAAACAAAAAAGGTTCCCATGCAATCTCTGCTATAGTAGATTGGTTCACCGAAGCAGATAAGAGAAAGTTAGAATCTGTTAAAACTTCCCTTCATGAGGAATTAGGAAAGAATACAGAGCAGTGTAAGGAACTTATTTATTTTATTTATTTGCTGTTTTTGTATACAGTCGTTCAGTGGATCCATCACAATGGTTTACAGCACAGTAAAAGGAATATACAATATGTAAGAACATAAATACAATGCATAATAAATTAAAACAATAATAAAAATAGAAAAATGATTATTAATAGAGGTTAATAAAAACTAAAAATGATAAAACATAATGGGGCAGATTTTAAAAGCCCTGTGTGCGTAAATCCTTCCGGATTTACGTGCGCAGGGCCCTCGCGCGCTGGCGCGCCTATTTTGCATAGGCCACCGGCGCGCGTAAAGCCCCGGGACGCGCGTAAGTCCCGGGGCTTTCGAAAATGGGTGTGTCCGGGGGCGTGTCTGGGGTGCTCCCAAAACGACTCGGCGTTTCGGGGCGGGCCGCGGCGTTTCAGGGGCGGGCCCGGGGGCATGGTGCCAGCCCGGGGGCATGGTCAAGGCCTCCGGACCAGCCCCCGGGACCGGAGGATGGAGCAGGGCTGTCGGCCGGCACGCGCAAAGTTAGGGGGGGGTTTAGATAGGGCCGGGGGGGTGGGTTAGGTAGGGAAGGGAGGGGAAGGTGGAGGGAGGGCGAAAGAAAGTTCCCTCCGAGGACGCTCCGAAATCGGAGCGGCCTTGGAGGGAACAGGCAGCGAGCGCTGGGCTCGGCGCGCGCAGGTTGCACAAATGTGCACCCCCTTGCACGCGCCAACCCCGGATTTTATAAGATACGCGCGGCTACGAACGTATCTTATAAAATCCAGCGTACTTTTGTTCACGCCTGGTGCTCGAACAAAAGTACGCGATCGTGTATTTTTTAAAGATCTACCCCAATAAAATTATAATGATTATTAGCAACATTTCATAAAAAGATAAAATAGAGTGAAGTAAAAGTGATTATAGAGTGAAGTAAAAGTAGATTATTTAGGGTCTTGGTATACATTCATAAATAGCCAGGTCTTAACCTCCTTTTTAAATGTCTTTAAACTCGATTGTAGCCGTATTCTGCTGGAAGTGATTCCATATCTTTGGGGTCGCTAATGAAATTGTACTGTTGTATTTGTGGCATTTGTGGACCCTTGGTCGTAGTGGAGATGACTTCTCCCATGGGGAGGAGCCCTGTGGGGGCCACTACGATAGGCTAGACTCTATAGAGACGGACACAGAACAAGGAATGCTTTATTATACTGCTGTGTTGGAGCTGGCACTGCCCGAGGGGCAGACAGTGCTGTAGTTCAAGATGCGCTCTAGGCTTGAATGTCTTAGAGGCAGCGTAATAGCAACTTCACCCGGAAGTAGCGAAGACCCGGTGTGGATCCCACAGAACGGGGCAGGCTGTGAGTCCAAGAGAGATATGCAGAAGGCTAGAAGTGTAGCAGTACTCACAGTATGGTAGAGATGAAAAGTTCCTTCTGGTGAATGAGTGGTGAGAGACCCGGGGTCGAGATGTAGATTACCCAGAGCTAGATAGGCCTCGAGGAGCGAGTACCTACAAATACTGAGGGTTCTGCGTAGAAGTGATGAAGGCTTCCTCTATAGAAATGGACGAGCGACCTGGGTCCGTGGTGCAGGATACCCAGAGCTGGATAGACCCTCGAGGAGTGAGTACCCCTAAATACTGAGGGTTCCTGAAAGAGAAAAACAGAGGACCCCCGAGGAGCGGGTGTCAGGTTAGGCTGAGCGAGAAGTGATAGGCCCCTGAGGAGCGGGTACGAAGAGCTTCTGCAGTAAACGAAGTTACCCCGGAGGGTAAGGTAGAATCCAAGCGGGCAACTCATAAGCGGTCAGAGTCGCGAACTGAAGTCCATGCTAACTCACTGTAGTGGAGCGGAGTGAAGGTTCAAATACCCGGAGGTGCTGATGTCATGCGGTGGAGCCGCCCCCGAGTTTCCCGCCATGACGTGTACAAGAGCATAGGTGGTGCGCATGCACCCTAGGAAGCCCCAAGGAAGCCTGGCGAATGGGAATGCCCATGCTGGTTTGAGAACACCGAGAAGTGTGGCAGGCCACAGCAGAGACAGCCATTCTCTGGTTGGCTGGGTTTCCGATGGAATTGATGTACCATGTTCTTGTCCGTGATGTTGGCCAGAGGTTCTCTTCTTCTCCATAACCCTCCCATGAAATGAGGTATTCCCATGTCTTGCCTCGTTTATGGACATCCAGAATGTCATCCACTGTATACTCAATGTCATCCTCAGCATCCAGATTAGTAGGTTCTTGGGTCTTTTTAGAGACCTCTAAGAGCTTTACAGGTTTTAACAGAGAGACATGGAAGGTGTTGTGTATCCTCATTGAGGGTGGTAATCTCAGATTGTACGTCAAATTTCCCAGGAGTCGAAGGATAGCAAAGGGTCCCACATAGTGAGGTGCAAAATGTGCTGATGGAGGTTTGAGATGGAGGAACTTGGTGCTTAACCAGACTTTATCACTGGGCTGGAACGGAAGAGCCTCTCGATGATGAGCATCGTAGATGCTTTTAGCTCTCTGCACTGCTTTCAGGAGTAAGTCCTTAGTTTGTTTCCAAAGCTGGAATAATTATGTGGCAGTGGCTTGTGCTGCAGGAGATGCCACAGATAACGAGATCAGCAGAGGTGGCAACAGTTGTCGCCCATAGACGAGTTGAAAGGGGGAAGACCCCGTAGATGTGGCAGGATGTGAATTGATGGCAAATTCTGCCCATGGTAGCAGTTCTGCACAGTCACTCTGCCTGGAATTTACCTAAGGCCGAAGGAACTGTTTGAGTGCCCTATTCATTCTCTCAGTCTGACCATTTGACTGAGGATGGTAAGAGGAGGTCAGATCCAATAAGATATCAAACTTCTGACACAAGGCTTTCCAGAACTTGGCAGTATATATTCAGCATGTGAGGAAGATGGAAGATATGTTTGATGAAGAGTCTTGCTAACTCTACGGGATAAGGTAGTCCTGGTAAAGCTATGAAATGTGCCATTTTGGAGAAACAATCCACAGTGACCCAAATGATATTGTTGCCATTGGAAGATGGTAGATCAACCATAAAATCAGTTGCTATATGTGTCCAGGGTTCATCTGGCACTGGTAGGGGATGTAACAGACCCCTAGGACATCCAGCAGGTGGTTTTTGTTTGGCACAAACAGCGCAGGACTCCACATAAGCTTGTACATCTTCCTTCATGGTAGACCACCAATAGTATCGCTGTATCATGGCCAAAGTGTGGCGCTGCCCAGGATGACTGGCCAAATTGGAATCATGTGCCCATTTCAACAGTTTTCTCCTTTGGTTACGTCCCACAATCATCTTTCTGGCGGGTACTACGTGAGTAGCCGCAAGATCCAGTCTCTCCAGATCAATAATGTGACGAGGTTTGTCTGGCACATCCTGAGGAGAGAAAGACCTAGATAAAGCAATTGCCCAGGTGTTCTTCTCTCTGGGATAATACTTCAACAGGAAATCAAATCTGTTAAAAAACAATGACCATCTTGCTTGGCGGTGATTGAGCCATTGTGCATGTTTGAGATATTCCAAATTCCAGTGGTCAGTGTAGACCAAGATCTGATGTTGTGTGCCTTCCAGCCAGGAGCACCACTCCTCAAAGGCCAGCTTGATAGCAAGTAACTCCTTGCCTCTGATTCCATAATTTTTTCTCGGCAGGCGAGAACCGCCTTGAAAAGAAAGAGCATGGATGGAGCACATTAGCTTCACTGTACTGGCTCAAAAAACGCTCCCACATCGACGTCTGATGCTTCAACCTCGACGATGAATGGACGATGAGGGTCTGGATAGCAGAGGCATGGCTTCCTTTGAAAGGCCTCTTTGAGTGTCATAAAAGCTGAAATTGCTTCAGGAGACCAGTTGGCAGGATTGGCTCCCTTCCTGGTCATAGCTGTAAGAGGCACTGTTAGTGATGAATAGTTTTTTATGAAGAAACGGTAGTAGTTCGTAAAGCCCAAGAAGCGGCACAGTGCCTTCAGGCCTGTGGGTTGTGGCCAGTCGCGGATGCTTTCTAATTTCTTGGGGTCCATCTGAAACACATTCTTTGAGACAATGTATCCTAAGAAGGATACTGACTCCTTGTGGAATTCACATTTCTCAAGTTTGGTGTATAAGTGATACTCCCGCAGGCGTCTCAAAACCTTTTTAACATCTTCTTGATGTGTCTGGAGATCTTTGAAGAAGATCAAAATATCATCAAGGTATACTGCTACACATTGATAAACTAGGTCCCATAAGATGTCATTCATCATATTTTTTAAAACTGTAGGTGTGTTACTTAATCCGAAGGGCATGACAAAGAGAATGAATACATACATAGGTTATTACAGAAGTGCAGAAACCTAGCAACGCACTTCCACAGAAGTATGAAGGCAGGGCAGGTTCTCCGACAAAAGCAGACTGATTTGGAGATGCCTCACAAGCGTCTCATTCAAGACATTGCCACCTGGTGGAATTCCATCTATATGATGTTAGTGGAGCTGCAGACACCCCTTCATGAACTTTCTGGTACAATGGACATAGGTGTGCAGAATCCTCTAGGGCATCACGATTGGTTAGTAATGAGTCAGCTCGTAAAAATACTGTAGCCCTTCAAGGATGTCATGGAGGAGCTGATCACAGAAGTGCCACCTTGGCTGACATCATCCCTATAGTTAATCTCCTGGATGAACATTTGGAGGCCTTTAAACAGGAAGAGGGAATGATAGTTGAGGTGCTGCATTGTCTGGATGTTTTGCAGCAGCAGGTGCAAGAGAGAATAAGGCCTTTAACAAAAAAGAACACATACCAGCTCACCCCAGTCTGTGATCCCCGTGTGAAAGGGAAACTCGCCCTACAATACGATTGTCTCTTATTGGTGAAGGACCTGCTGTTAGCAAAAGTCCGTGATCAGGAGCACCATATTATTTACTCTTTCGGATAGTAGAAAGACTAGAGGGCACCCCATGAAGTTAGAATTGGGCACATTTAAAACTAATCGGAGAAAGTTCTTTTTTACTCAACGCACAGTTAAACTCTGGAATTTGTTACCAGAGGATGTGGTCAGTGCAGTTAGTATAGCTGTGTTTAAAAAAGTATTGGATAAGTTCTTGGAGGAGAAGTCCATTACCTGCTATTAAGTTCACTTAGAGAATAGCCACTGACATTAGCAATGGTAACATGGAATAGACTTAGTTTTTGGGTACTTGCCAGGTTCTTATGGCCTGGATTGGCCACTGTTGGAAACAGGATGCTGGGCTTGATGGACCCTTGGTCTGACCCAGTATGGCATTTTCTTATGTTCTTATGTTCTTAATGGCAGAGACAGATTAGGCATGAAGCAGAGGTGGAAACAACGGGCACTTCAGAGAGTTGTGCTGCTAGCCCAAGCAGGAGCAGCACTGGGTCAGCGACAGATAGTACATCCTCCTCCACTTCAGAATGCCAAAGGCATGTTGCCCATAAAGATTCATCTGTTGTGCAACAAGCGAGAGAGAAAGCAGCTGACATGAGTGACTCTGAGCCCACCCAAGCAAAGGAGACACCAGCACAGCTGTCAGTGACACAGTATCTCTCAGAGCCGACAGAGAACATGCAGACAGATCTGTCTATTTTCTGGCCACACCTAGCCACCTAGCCAAAGTGGCTCAGCGATATCTGTCATGTCCACCAACCAGTGTGCCCAGTGAACGTGTCTTTTCAATGACAGGTGATATTATGAGCCCTCACTGCTCAAGGCTGACAACAGAGTTGATGGAAATGCTTGTGTTTTTGAAAGTAAACCTGCCTTTGCTTGGGTTTCCAAATTTTCCCTGTGAATGGCAAGATGAATAAAAGCAATTGAAAGCCTTGCAGCAGCTCCAAGTGCCTCCTATGCTCCAGATAATATAAGCACTGCAGCACATGTACTTGACCTGAAACGCTGTGCCTGACCATCCACTGTCAAGTTCGTACATCCCTACAAGGGTCTGACCTCTAACGCTGTGCCTGTCCATCCACTGTCCAGGCCGTACATCCCTACAAGTGCCTGAACTGTAATGCTGTGCCTGACCGCCCACTGCACACTCTTACCTCTCCCTGACAGCACACTGGTGGGACCTTGCTGAGACAGGGGCAGCCAGCAGCTCTTTTACTGAACAAGTATCAGGGTGGAGGTGGGCTTTACTGCACACCCACCTGACGGACCAGGCCCATACCACAGCCTATATTCTAGCATGCATCAGACAGATGCTGGAGGGCTGGCAACTACTTATGTCCTTACGTAGGCTTGAACTCTGTTCTCGAATGCTGTGCCTGTCAGTCCAGGCCTTGTGTTCCTACAAGGGTTTGACTTAGATGGTAAGCCCTCTGGGGATAAGGAAATATTTATTTATTTATTTTAGACTTTTATATACCGACGTTCATGTAAAAATACATATCACATCGGTTTACAATGAAACAGTACTTGCATAAAAGCATTACATGGAACAGGTGTTACAATGAACTAGGATCTATGACGAAGAAAACATGGGGTTAAAAAACTGCAAATATATCATTCAAGTATAAAATCAACATTATTATAACTTAGGTTAAATTCACAAATAAACGGACAAATGGCATCGCAAGATGCTTGAGGAGCATACAATTGTAGTAGAAGCCAAAATTGAAATGAATATGAAAATGTGCTAAACTTTAGAGGGATGCTCGAGGTTACTGAAGAGGGGTAGGGGAGATGGAAAGGAGGAAATGGGGTGAGAGGAAAGGGGGGAAACATTTTTAAATGTAAGGGGCAGTGGGTGCTGAAAGAGGAGGGGAGGGGAGCGGGAGAGAGGAAGGATATAAAATATCTACATTACCTGAGTGTAATCGACTAGGAATTGCTGGAAAAGTTTGAAAATAGGAATATAAATAAATTAAAAATAAATTGCTATGCCTGTCCATTCAGGCCTTATGTCCCTACATGGGCTTGACCTCGTGCCTCGACTGCTGTGCCTGTCCATCCAGGCCTTATGTTCTTAAAAGGGTTTGACCGCGACTGCTGTGCCTGTCCGTCGAGGCCTTATGTCCCTACGTGAGCTTGACCTCATGCCTTGACTGCTGTGCCTGTCCATCCAGGCCTTATGATCCTACAAGGGTTTGACTTAGATTGTAAGCCCTCTGGGGATAGGAAAATACCTACAGTACCTGAGTGTAATCAACTAGGAAGTGCTGGAAAAATTTGAAAATAGGAATATAAATAAATTTTAAAAAAAAAATCGCTGTGCCTGTCCATCCAGGCCTTATGTCCCTATGTGGGCTTGACCTCGTGCCTCAACTGCTGTGCCTGTCCGTCCAGACCTTATGTCCCTACTTGAGCTTGACCTCATGCCTTGACTGCTGTGCCTGTCAGTCCAGGCCTTATGTTCCTACAAGGGTTTGACTTATATTGTAAGCCCTCTGGGGATAGGGAAATACCTACAGTAACTGAGTGTAATCCACTAGGAAGTGCTGGAAAAGTTTGAATATAGGATCAGTAAAACCCAGAAATTGACAGGATTCCGGTCCCTTTTTGAGAATATGTGCCTTACAGCTGATACCCTAACCAAAGGGGTCTCAAACCTTATATTGCATGCTAAATACAACTGGTAATTCTTCTTTTATTCATATTTCGAAGTGGAAAATGGATCTGGGGGAGCCAATATCTGCTAAGTTGTGGGATATTATCTTTAAAAGAATAAGTAGGATGGAACAACTCCCCTATGAGGAAAGGCTGAAGAGGATAGGGCTGTTCAGCTTGGAGAAGAGATGGCTGAGGGGGGATAAGATAGAGGTCTTTAAGATCATGAGAGGTCTTGAATGAGTAGATGTGACTCGGTTATTTACACTTTCGAAGGACTAGGGGGCATTCCATGAAGTTAGCAAGTAGCACATTTAAGACTAATCGGAGAAAATTCTTTTTCACTCAACCCACAATAAAGCTGTGGAATTTGTTGCCAGAGGATGTGGTTAGTGCAGTTAGTGTAGCTGGGTTCAAAAAAATGTGGATAAGTTCTTGGAGGAGAAGTCCATTAACGGCTATTAATCAATTATACTTAGGGAATAGCCACTGCTATTAATTGCATCAGTGGCATGGATTCTTCTTAGTGTTTGGGTAATTGCCAGGTTCTTGTGCCCTGGTTTGGCCTCTGTTGGAAACAGGATGCTGGGCTTGATGGACCCTTGGTCTGACCCAGCATGGCAATTTCTTATGTTCTTAAGTATCTTAGCCTCCCCTCACATTATTAGTATTTAGCATTTATCTGTTTACCACCCCCCCCTTCCTTTCTTATTCCCAGTTGGAGGACCTTGTTTTATGTAACTTTACTACTGCTACTGCTGTCTCATTTTTATTGTTATGGCTTTGTTATTGTTAAGATCTTTGTTCTATGTAAACCGAATTGATTTGATTTGTATCAAGAAAGTCGGTATACAAAAAGCTTTAAATAAATAAATAAATAAATAAATAAGTTAATGTTCCATATCGGCACGACTACAGGAAAATAGTTATAACATGCTCTACAGGTGGCATTTAGATCCTGAAAAACTACATAGGATATACCCCCCACGGTCTCACCAAAGTGTTGGAGAGAATGAGGTGCCCATGGATCCTTCTTTCATATCTGGTGGGCATGCATAAAGATAGCCTCCCTTTGGCAAACTATCATGCAATGGCTAAACCAAATTTTCCAGGTTTCCCTATCACTGGCTCCTCTATCAGCTTTATTAAATGCCCCCATACATGGGTTAGATAAATATCAGCAAAGGTTACATTATATGTATGTACATCTTAATAGCATCTCGCACAGCTATTGCTCAGCCCTGGAAATCCACTGGAGTGCCAACCCTACATGAAGTGGAGACCAAACTACAGGTACACCCCCAATTACATTTCTTGTCGGCAGTACAACATAATAGGGGAGCCTCCCATCTCCAGGTATGGTGACCACTTAGCATATGAATCCATAAAGGACTAGGTTCCCCAGCTCGCTTCCCATTTTTAATGTGCTCTGCCAACAGCTCCATGGGGGAGTATGGGAGATAAGTCTCTCATTGTACTGGGGGGAGGGGGGCTCAATTGAATCTGGTATTCAAGATGTAATAATGCTTACTGACATGTTTATATTAGCATATAAAGTGGTAATAGATGACTAGCATCTCTGTGACTGTGAACCTTCATGTCAATTAGCGGAATTGCTGGACCGTGAAGATAGATACTGGAGCAAGTATCATGGGATGGAAGACAACAGGACACACTCTTGGGGAGGGAGGGATAAGAGATTGGGGAGGGGATTAACTATTGCGGACTATTGTTTATGATCATTAAAAATTGATACTCTTGAAACTGCTTCATAAACTTTTTATTATCCATTAATGTGTTATGTACAATAGTTCTGACAGTGTACTGCATATGAAAACTTTAATAAACTTTAAATAATTTTTAAAAAGTCCTGGCTATTATATGTGTGTCTTATCTGCTCTACCATGTATTGGAGGTGGTGCACTATGAGATCAGGGTCATATCAGCGGTAATCACATTTTCTTTCTAAATTGTCTTGGAAGAGGAACAGGCAGTAGAAATGTTAGTATAAAGTTTTGTCTAAAGTAAAATCAAAGACTACTCTGGTTTGACTAAGCCAAATGGAGCAGCTTTAGAAAGTAAGTATGCTGGACTTAGAGAGATAAAGGGCAGTGCAGGGTTTGCTTGTTTGTCAGTAAAATAGCAGTGGTTGTGTATTACCATCCAACTGTCCAGAATGAACTAAGATAATGAATTGCTAAAGGAAATTAGGAAGCTAACAGTCAGGCTGATACAAAAAGGTGCACTCGGCTGAGCGCACCTTTTAACTCCCGTTTGGACGTGCGTTTTAGATGTGCTATTGTAAGGGGTAATAGCATGCGGAAAATGCCTGGCCAACTCCCCCAAAACTAATAGCCCTCACCACATGCAAATACATGTTGATGAGCCTATTAGTCAGTCACCCGGGATAATGAAAGTAAAATGAGGGGCCAAGCCTCACCTTTTACTCTCAGAAATTAACGCCTGCCCAAAAGCAGACGTTAAGTTCTAAACTACCGGGAAAAGTGTACAGAAAAGCAGAAAAAACAGCTTTTCTGTACACCTCTGACTTACCGGTAATATCCTAGCGATATTAAGTCAGAGGCACCAAATATAAAAAAAAATAAAATAAAAAATCTGCTCGCCAGTCGGCGGGTTGGAAAACGGACACTCAATTTTACCAGCTCCTGTTTTCCGAACTTGTGGCTGTCAGCAGGTTCGAAAACTGAAGCCACTAAAATTAAGCGTTGGTTGTCGGACCCGCTGACAGCCGCCACTTCCGCTAATAAGGAGGCGCTAGGGATGCTTTAGTGTCCCTGGCGCCTCCTTATTAGCACACGGCCTAATTTGAATGGAAAATCGCGTGCCCAGGAGAGGTGATTGGGCGTGCGTCGGGAGAGTGGTGGCTCAACTCGGAGTGCTAGCTCTCCCACACGTTTTATTGAATGGGTCTGAAAATCAGCAGCACAGTAATAATGGGTGATGTCAATTACCCCAGTACTGACTGGGTGAATGTCACATCAGGACATGCTGGAGAGGTAAAGTTCCTGGATGAAGTACATGACTGCTTCATGGAGCAGCTGGTACCAGAACCAACAAGGGGGGAAACCATTTTAGATCTAGGGGACCACAGGATTTGGTGTGAGAAGTGACAGTGTCGGAGCCACTTGGCAATAGTGATCACAACATGCTTAAACTTGACTTAACTGGAGGGAGCGCAAAAAAGAAATCTACTGTGACAGCATTTAACTTTCAAAAAGATGACTCTAGTAAAATGAGGAAAATGGTTAGGAAAGAAAATAAAAGTAGCAGATGCAAAGGTTAAGACTCCTTCCTGAATCGATTGTAGCCCATTACTGCTATAACCCAGTCACAGAGACCTGGTGCAACACAGAGTTATTCTATACCATAAAGGGAAAGAACAGATATCAATTTTGGTATACCATTTTTTATTCACCCCCACAGAAAATTCTACCAAATATTTTTATATATAAATTTCATACATCTTATAAAACTTCTAACACTTGTTTTGAAAATGGTAACAAAGCTTTCATATAATAATTGATGTCTTCAAAAGCATAGCGTCTCGAAAATTCCCCAATACTGCATACAATCATTACTCAATAATGACGTCGCCAATCCCACATACAGGCAGCACTCAAAATGACATCTTAAAAAATGTGTTGTCTCCAATCTTTCTAATCCCAAGAAACTCCATCTCCACTTCAAAATGAGGCTTTGTCTGAGGAAAACACAAATATCCAACAGAAAATCATGTATAAACATGATACCGCTCAAGCACACCCTGTACAACCCCCATAAAAACTCATCAAAATCTGATTCTTACTGCAAAACATATTGGGGTAGATTTTCAAACCTACGCATGGGCGTAAATGTGTGCGTGCTATCCGGCGCGCGCACATGGATGTCCAATTTTATAACATGCGCACGCAGGACTGTGCATGTTCTAAAATCGGGGGTCGGTGCGCACAAGGGGGTGCACACTAGTGCATCTTGCATGCGCCGATGCCCGCGGCCTTCACCCATTCCCTTCCCCCTAATCTAACCTTCCCACCCCTTCCCCTAACCTTTCCACCCCCTAGCCCTGTTCTAATCCCCCCTGACCTCTATCTTACCTTTTGCGCATGCCTCCAGCCAGGTGCAAGTTGCGCGAGGCGGCAGCCTACCGGTACGCAATCCTCCGACATAGCGGCAAATTGCCAATGTGCTGGAGGCCTATGGCCCGCCCTGCCCCTATTTTAAAGCCCCGGGACTTAGATGCATCCTGGGGCTTTAGGCGTGTCGCCGGGCCTTTATAAAATAGGCCCAGTGCGCATAGAGCTTTTAAAATCTGGCCCATTATCAACATATATAATTTATAAAACAACGAGCACGAGAGAACGTAGAAAGACAAGCAAAAATGAATATAAATAATTTAATTAAAGAGCATTACTATATAATACCCACAAAATCATTGTTTGAAAATCCTGCCTCAATTCAAAGAATCTCACCCAACAAAACTTACAATAAAACATTGTGGGGAGGATTTTCAGAGCCCTGCTCGCCTAAATCCGCCCAAAACCGGGCGGATTTAGGCGAGCAGGGCCCTGCGCGCTGGTGAGCTTATTTTACATAGGCCTACCGGCGCGCGCAGAGCCCCGGGACTCGCGTAAGTCCCGGGGTTCTCCGAGGGGGGCGTGTCGGGGGGCGGGCCCGGTCATCGTGGCGTTTCGGGGGTGTCGGCAGCGTTTTGGGGGCGGGTACGGGGGCGTGGCTATGACCCGGGGCGGTCCAGGGGCGTGGCCGCGCCCTCCGTACCCACCCCCAGGTTGCGGCCCGGCGCGCAAGAGGCCCACTGGCGCGCGGGGATTTACTTCTCCCTCCGGGAGGCATAAATCCCCGGAGAAAGGTAAGGGGGGGGGTGTAGACAGGGCCGGGCGGGTGGGTTAGATAGAGGAAGGGAGGGGAAGATGAGGGGAGGGCGTTAGAGGATTCCCTCCAAGGCCGCTTCGATTTCGGAGCGGCCTTGGAGGGAACGGGGGTAGGCAGCGCGGCTCGGCGCGCGCCGGCTATACAGAATTCATAGCCTTGCGCGCGCCGATCCAGGATTTTAGTGGATACGCGCGGCTCCGCGCGTATCTACTAAAATCCAGCGTACTTTTGCTTGCGCCTGATGCGCCAGCAAAAGTACGCCTATTTGCGTTTTTTGAAAATCTACCCCTGTATTTATTTATTTATTTGTATATACCGTTATTCGGTAGAGCCATCATAACGGTTTACAAAATATGCAATTATCATACAAAATATGCAATTAGCATAAAACATTGTACATCAGCTTGTACTCACTTTCATTCAACCTTCACCAGATAGCAAACCTTCACAAGATAGTCATTACTATCAATCCCCCTTATACATTATATAAAAAATAGGAATTGCCCACGCTTTCAGTATCTGCAAAACTGTATCATCCAGTTATTCAAACAACTTCAATACAACTATTAGCTCCTGGCTTCACCTATCCGAACAATTAACATCATCTTCCAAATGTACCAATCATCGAACGCCATTCAAAACCCTGCAACCAATGACAATTTGCCCTTCTCATTCCAAGAAAAATACCAACCATTTAACCATGTGTTGTGGAAATACAAAATATCAGAGAAAAACCCAATCAAGAAATATTTCACAATAAAAATTTTTTCACAAAAAAACCCCAATGAATCTTCTGATTCAATCCATTAGGCAATACTGAATTCAACAGTTGATTTTGTCATCCTTAACCATTTCTTAACCAAATGTTGTGATGAATGTCCTCTCCTCAGATGTAAATGTACCTGTTGCAAGGCAAAAAAATGTAAATCTGAGAGTTCATATCCAGATTCAACCCAGTGTTGAACCAGGGGGAGCTTCATATTCGCTCATGTCTTATATTTCTATGATGTTCAATGAACCATGTATTTAGATCTCTCCATTTTGTAAATTTAAATTAGCAGTGGAAATGGAATCCAGCACTTACCCTATTGCAGTGGGAGTTGGCATCAGTGAGCGTATTGGGACTGGAGACACAGGCAAAGGCTGCCATGGGTCTGGCCAAATGGCATAGTAAAGACAAGAACATCCAGTCCAGAAGACAGTGGTGTAGCCTGGTGGGGTAGGAGGATGCCGCCAGCAACTATGGCGATCACTGAGACCACCCACTGCTGCCAGCAAGCTAATCCTCCATGCTCTTCCATTTCTATGGGTCTCTCTATCTGCTCCAGCAGCAGAAATGAGTATGGGCCGATCCCCGATGGTGACCCAACATGTTCCCTCTATTCTGGCTTCTCTCCAGATTGTGGCCTGAGGTGTTGCATTGTGGCCCTCTCGATCGATGCAGCCTCAGCACGCCCCTGAATTGTGGGCTCCTCCTGCTGATGCAGCATCAGTCACAGGCCATTTCTCTCTCCCAGCCTTTTTACCATGGGTCCTCGTGGGTCATCCTCCCCCACCTTACAATCGTGGCAGTCAATGCTGGCAACAATCCTACATCACCGGGTCTCCCTTCAACGTACCCAGCTCTCAACCCTGATGCTGTTTGAACTGGCTCAACTCTTACTCTGGTAATTTTTTTAAATTCCATTTTTCCCCTCTGTACTGTCTTCATATTTTGGGGGAGGGTGCTGTCTGGCTCCTTCTTGTGCCAACTCAATTCTGCCTCTGGCCCAGCTCAGAAATCCCGGACTCCTGGTACTTATTTTATTTTAATATTTAACTATTTGCAAAAGTTTTAGAAAATCTATGTAAAACTTTTTTAAGCAGTTCACTTTAGGAATAAGAGGATACTTAGGAAAATTGTATAAAGCTTTTAAGAACATAAGAAAATGCCATACTGGGTCAGACCAAGGGTTCATCAAGCCCAGCATCCTGTTTCCAACAGTGGCCAATCCAGGCCATAAGAACCTGGCAAGTACCCAAAAACTAAGTCTATTTCATGTAACCATTACTAATGGCAGTGGCTATTCTTTAAGTGAACTTAATAGCAGGTAATGGACTTCTCCTCCAAGAACTTATCCAATCCTTTTTTAAACACAGCTATACTAACTGCACTAACCACATTCTCTGGCAACAAATTCCAGAGTTTAATTGTGCGTTGAGTAAAAAAGAACTTTCTCCGATTAGTTTTAAATGTACCCCATGCTAACTTCATGGAGTGCCCCCTAGTCTTTCTACTATCCGAAAGCGTAAATAACCGATTCACATCTACCCGTTCTAGACCTCTCATGATTTAAACACCTCTATCATATCCCCCCTCAGTCGTCTCTTCTCCAAGCTGAAAAGTCCTAACCTCTTTAGTCTTTCCTCATAGGGGAGTTGTTCCATTCCCCTTATCATTTTGGTAGCCCTTCTCTGTACCTTCTCCATCGCAATTATATCTTTTTTGAGATGCGGCAACCAGAATTGTACACAGTATTCAAGGTGCGGTCTCACCATGGAGCGATACAGAGGCATTATGACATTTTCCGTTTTATTCACCATTCCTTTTCTAATAATTCCCAACATTCTGTTTGCTTTTTTGACTGCCGCAGCACACTGCACCGACGATTTCAATGTGTTATCCACTATTAGGGATGTGAATCGTTTTAGGACGATTAAAATTATCGTCCGATAATTTTAATATCGTCTTAAACCGTTATGGAACACAATACAATAGAGATTCTAACGATTTATCGTTATAAATCGTTAGAATCGTGAGCCGGCACACTAAAACCCCCTAAAACCCACCCCCGACCCTTTAAATTAAATCCCCCACCCTCCCGAACCCCCCCCCCAAATGACTTAAATAACCTGCGGGTCCAGCGGCGGTCCGGAACGGCAGCGGTCCGGAACGGGCTCCTGCTCCTGAATCTTGTTGTCTTCAGCCGGCGCCATTTTCCAAAATGGCGCCGAAAAATGGCAGCGGCCATAGACGAACACGATTGGACGGCAGGAGGTTCTTCCGGACCCCCGCTGGACTTTTGGCAAGTCTCGTGGGGGTCAGGAGGCCCCCCACAAGCTGGCCAAAAGTTCCTGGAGGTCCAGCGGGGGTCAGGGAGCGATTTCCCGCCGCGAATCATTTTCGTACGGAAAATGGCGCCGGCAGGAGATCGACTGCAGGAGGTTGTTCAGCGAGGCGCCGGAACCCTCGCTGAACGACCTCCTGCAGTCGATCTCCTGCCGGCGCCATTTTCCGTACGAAAATGATTCGCGGCGGGAAATCACTCCCTGACCCCCGCTGGACCTCCAGGAACTTTTGGCCAGCTTGTGGGGGGCCTCCTGACCCCCACGAGACTTGCCAAAAGTCCAGCGGGGGTCCGGAAGGACCTCCTGCCGTCCAATCGTGTTCGTCTATGGCCGCCGCCATTTTTCGGCGCCATTTTGGAAAATGGCGCCGGCTGAAGACAACAAGATTCAGGAGCAGGAGCCCGTTCCAGACCGCTGCCGTTCCGGACCGCTGCTGGACCCGCAAGTTATTTAAGTCATTTGGGGGGGGGTTCGGGAGGGTGGGGGATTTAATTTAAAGGGTCGGGGGTGGGTTTTAGGGGGTTTTAATGTGCCGGTTTTGCGATTTTTCGATTTTTCACGATTTTTCACGATTTTTCACGATATTTTACCCCCCCAAACGGCAACAATACGATTCCCTCCCCCTCCCAGCCGAAATCGATCGTTAAGACGATCGAGGACACGATTCACATCCCTATCCACTATGACACCTAGATCTCTTTCTTGGGTTGTAGCACCTAATATGGAACCCAACATTGTGTAATTATAGCATGGGTTATTTTTCCCTATATGCATCACCTTGCACTTATCCACATTCAACCTATGAGAATAATTATACAAATGCTCTACTTTAGAATGCAAAATCAAGTAATCCTTAACTAAGGAAACATTACAATTCTGCAAAAACTATACAATTTTCTTCCACACTCTGAATTTTGTCCCCTAACTCTTCAATAACTTTAGAATAATTATTAACTGCCAATGATAATGTACCCACTAGGGATGTGAATCGTGTCCTCGATCGTCTTAACGATCGATTTCGGCTGGGAGGGGGAGGGAATCGTATTGTTGCCGTTTGGGGGGGTAAAATATCGTGAAAAATTGTTAAAAAATCGAAAAATCGAAAAATCGAAAAATCGAAAAACCGGCACATTAAAACCCCCTAAAACCCACCCCCGACCCTTTAAATTAAATCCCCCACCCCCAAATAACTTAAATAACCTGCGGGTCCAGCGGCGGTCCAGAACGGCAGCGGTCCGGAACGGGCTCCTGCTCCTGCATCTTGTCGTCTTCGGCCGGCGCCATTTTCCAAAATGGCGCCGAAAAATGGCGGCGGCCATAGACGAAAAAGATTGGACGGCAGGAGGTCCTTCCGGACCCCCGCTGGACTTTTGGCAAGTCTCGTGGGGGTCAGGAGGCCCCCCACAAGCTGGCCAAAAGTTCCTGGAGGTCCAGCGGGGGTCAGGGAGCGATTTCCCGCCGCGAATCGTTTTCGTACGGAAAATGGCGCCGGCAGGAGATCGACTGCAGGAGGTCGTTCAGCGAGGGCGCCGGAACCCTCGCTGAACGACCTCCTGCAGTCGATCTCCTGCCGGCGCCATTTTCCGTACGAAAACGATTCGCGGCGGGAAATCGCTCCCTGACCCCCGCTGGACCTCCAGGAACTTTTGGCCAGCTTGTGGGGGGCCTCCTGACCCCCACGAGACTTGCCAAAAGTCCAGCGGGGGTCCGGAAGGACCTCCTGCCGTCCAATCTTTTTCGTCTATGGCTGCCGCCATTTTTCGGCGCCATTTTGGAAAATGGCGCCGGCCGAAGACGACAAGATGCAGGAGCAGGAGCCCGTTCCGGACCGCTGCCGTTCCGGACCGCCGCTGACCCGCAGGTTATTTAAGTTATTTGGGGGGGGGTTCGGGAGGGTGGGGGATTTAATTTAAAGGGTCGGGGGTGGGTTTTAGGGGGTTTTAGTGTGCCGGCTCACGATTCTAACGATTTATAACGATAAATCGTTAGAATCTGTATTGTATTGTGTTCCATAACGGTTTAAGACGATATTAAAATTATCGGATGATAATTTTAATCGTCCTAAAACGATTCACATCCCTAGTACCCACTTAGTAAGCACAGAGTCCATCCTCTTGGGAGAGATGCTCCATTCTTGAGACAGCTGACCACAGGATTCCAAGAGTGAAGAATTCAAGCTTTTAAAGTGTAACCAAGTCTCTCACTAAACTACTATCTCTGATGCTGCAACTAATGTGGGTGGCCCACCATGAGGAGATAGAGGTATGGGGGTCCTAAACTCATCTTCTCCATCTACCACAGAAGTGGAAGAGTTAATTGCCTGAGGTGGAGTAAGGTGGAACGTAAGGAGACTAACGACTCCACATTGACCATCCCAGACAGCATTTCCCAACCGCTAGCTGATATTATCAACACTTCCACCTCCACTGGGGATGTTCCTACACAGCTCAAATCAGCCATAGCCAAACCCATTCTTAAGAAACCGAAACTTGACCCTTCCGACTTCTCCAACTACCGACCTATCTCCAACCTCCCCTTCGTTGCTAAAATCCTTGAAAAAACTGTCAACACCCAACTCTCAAACTACTTAGATCAACACCAAATACTCTATCCATAACAACACGGTTTTAGAAAGCGTTTCAGTACTGAAACTCTACTTCTCTCCCTCTCCGACCTCATCATCAGAGGCTTTGACAAAGGTCACACATTCATCCTGGCTCTATTAGACATCTCAGCTGCCTTCGACACCATTAACCATTCTATTTTACTCGACAGGCTAGCTGACATTGGCATCTCTGGGACTCCACTTCGCTGGTTCAAATCATATATAAGTTTATTTATTTATTTAGCACTTTTTTATACCGATATTCCGGTAACAGAGTTACCAATCAAGTCGGTTTACATTACAACAATAACTATGACATGAGAATGTCTTACAATAAACAGGTTTATCGAACTTGGATACAACGAAATGGGTTTAACAGCATAAATAAGATAAGTGACAGACACTTCAAGGTAAAAATTGAAAACCACGAATCTGAACCAATCAATATCACAAGGGGCGTACCCCAAGGCTCCTCCTTATCATCCACCCTCTTTAACATATATTTATTTATTTATTTATTTTAAGTTTTTCTATACCGGCATTCACAATAAATATTGCATCATGTCGGTTTACAATTAACAAGTGGATAAGGAACAAGAGGCAACAAATAACATTGATCTTAGTAATAATAGAATAATGATAATAATAGTAGTAACAAAACATTAAACAAGAGGAGGCTAAGGAATGCAGTTACAATAAAACAGGGGAGTAAAATAACTTGGATCGTAGAAAAGAAGCAGGGGTTTAATTGGAGAAAATCAATGCCAGTCATTGTGCTTAAAGCAATGATGAATAGCCCTTATGAGGTAGGGATATTAATTACCATTGTAAGGGCAAAGTCTGATTTATTGTAAGATAATGGATTAGGTTCAGTTTGGTTCAGGAAATGCTTTAATGAATAGCCACGTTTTAAGTCTTTTCCTAAGTGTGGGAAGGCAGGGTTCCTGTCGCAAATGTGGTGGGATGGAGTTCCACAGTGTTGGTCCTGCAGTGGAGAAAGCCCTGTCTCTGGCGGTTATGTGCTTCATGGATTTAGAGTGTGGTACTTGTAAGGTTTCTCTATAGGACTCTCTGATTGGTCTTTTGGATGTGAATTTTTTGAAAGGAATTTGAAGGTTGAGCTGAGAGTGTAGATGTATAGATTTGTAGATAGTGGTTATGGACTTATATATGATTCTGTAGTGAATTGGCAGCCAGTGCAGGTCTTTGAGGATTGGTGATATGTGGTCTCTTCTCCGTGTGTTAGTTAATATTCTAGCAGCCGTGTTTTGGACCATCTGAAGGGGTTTAGTGTGAGATGATGGAAGGCCTAACAGCAAAGAGTTGCAGTAATCTAGTTTGGCAAAAATTATTGATTGTAGAATAGTTCTGTAGTCATGAAAATGGAAGAGTGGTCTTATTCTTTTTAAGACTTGGAGTTTATAGAAGCAGTCCTTAGTAGTTTGATTTATGAATGCTTTTAGGTTTAACCTGTTATCCATGATAGCTCCCAAATTTCTTACTTGTGTAGTTTGTAAATTGGATGGAGGATTTGTGTTGATGTTGCTGTTTTCAGATGAAATTAGGATGAGTTCGCTTTTTGAAGAGTTTAGTATTAGATTAAGGTGTGAGAGGAGTCCATCAATTTTTAGTAGACAAGTTTCCCAGAATTCTAGGGTTTTGGAGTAGGATTCTTTGACGGGGATGACTATCTGGACGTCATCTGCATACAGAAAGTGTTTAAGGTTTAAATTAGTTAGCAGTTGGCAAAGCGGGAGCAAGTAGATATTAAAGAGCGTTGGTGAAAGGGAGGAGCCCTGTGGAACTCCCGTAGATGAAGAGTAATGTTGAGATTCTTTGTTGTGAATTTTTACTTTGTATGTTCTGTTCTCTAAGAATGATTTGAACCATGATAGTGCTGTTCCTGTTATTCCGATGTTTGATAGTTGAATTAGTAGGGTGGAGTGGTTTACCGTATCAAAGGCAGCTGAGAGGTCTAGGAGGATCAGTAAATAAGTATGACCTTTATCCAGGCCCATGATGAGGTAGTCGGTCAGGGAAATTAGTAGTGATTCCGTGCTTAAGGCTTTTCTGAAGCCATATTGAGATGGGAATAGAATTTTATGTTCCTCGAGGTAGTCTGAGAGTCTGGAGTTAACTAATTTTTCCATTACCTTAGCTATGAAAGGGAGATTTGATATAGGACGGAAATTGGTAGGATCATTAGGATTTAAGTTGGGTTTTTTTAAGAGTGGTTTGATGGATGCAATTTTCAGGTCTTCCGGGTAGATTCCTTGTGCTAAGGAGCAGTTAATAATGTCTGTTAGAGCATTGGAGATTGTGTCTGGTATTAGCAGGAGACGTTTGGAGGGGATGTGGTCTAAAGGGTGAGATGAAGGTTTCATTTTCTTAAGTGTAGAGAGTATCTCCGAAGTAGTGATGGGTTCGAAGGATTGTAGAGTTATATTTTTGTTTGTGGTGGAAGTATGTGTTGGATTGTGTTGAAGTGTTGGTTCTCAGCTGTGTTATTAGGTTGGAGATTTTGTTGCTAAAGAAGAGGGCCAATTCCTCTGCTTTTTCTTGAGCTAGGTTGGCCGGGATGTCAGGATTCATGGTTTGCGTTAAATTAGATACATAGGTAAAGAGGGCTTTGGAATCAAAGATAATGTGGTGGATCTTTTGTGCAAAGAAGTCCCTTTTTGTTTTTAATGTAGTGCTTTTGTATTGGTGGAGTGCGAACTTGTAGGCAGAGAGGGATGTCTGTGTTGGTGTTTTCCGCCATTTGCTTTCCTTCTGTCGGAGTGAGTGTTTAAGTTTTTGGAGTTCTTCTTTAAACCAAGGTTGTCTTTTGGAGGAGTTATGTTCGAGTTTTTTTTGTTGCCAGAGGACAGAGATTGTTGGCTACTGTTTCTGTTATCGTGGACCAAGAGTGGAGGGCTGAATTGGGTGAAGAGATGTCTATGAGTGGGAGTTCTGGGCTAAGATGATTGTGTAATTCCTCAGATGAGCAAGATTTCCTGTATATGAATTCAGGTTGTGGGATAGGTTTTTTGCTTATTTGTTCTAGCAAAAAGGCGGAAGATATTAAGGTATGGTCAGACCAGGGAACAGGTTGGCATTTGGGTGGAGTAGGGTGAGAGATGCTAGAGTTTACAAAAATTAGGTCCAGGGTGTGACCTGCTCTGTGGGTAGGTTTGTTTATGATCTGTTTGAACCCTATGGCCGACATGGCGGTTAGGAAGGATTCGCAATTGGTTGAGAGAATGGGGTTGTCGACGTGTAAGTTGAAATCTCCCAGTATTATAGCGGGATGCTCCAGATTTATGTATGTTGTTGTTAATTCTAGAATGGGTGATGCATCTGATTCTAGAAGGCCTGGAGGAGCATAGATTAGAAGGATTTGCAGATTGTCCGATTTGAATAGGCCTGTTTCTATTTTTGATGGAGAGTTAATAGGGAATTGAGTGATTTTTAGCTCTTTTTTGGCTGCTAGGAGGATACCTCCGCCCCTTTTCTTCTTTCTAGGGATAGAGAAGATATCGTAGATTTGAGTTGGAAGTTGGTTTAGTAGAGCGGTGTCCGTGTGTTTAAGCCTTCTCTCAAGTCTCAGTTAACCACACTTTGTCTACACAGACAACGTGCAGGTTCTTATACCCATTACTGACTCCATCTCCCATGCTCTAAAACGATGGGATAGTGCCCTCTCATCCATCAACTGTCTTCTCACCCAACTCAACCTGGCCCTCAATCCTAATAAAACTGAACTTATGATAATCTCACCCCAATCCATCATTTCTCCACCTACACCTTCAGCCAATTCACCTCTCTCTCTCCCTGCCCTCTCACAAACCGTAAGAGACCTGGGTGTCACACTTGACCCACAATTCAGCCTACAGAAATTTATATCTTCCACCATCAAAGACTGTTACTACAAACTACACACTCTCAAAAAACTTAAACCCATCCTGCATTTCAATGACTTTAGAACTGCCCTACAAGCCCTAATATTATCCAAAATAGACTACTCAAACGCTTTACTCCTAGGTCTCCCGAAAAACAGCCTTGCCCCCTTCAGCTACTTCAAAATGCAGCTGCACGTGTATTAACAGGCTCCCATAGAAAAGAAAACATCACACCTGTTCTCAAACAACTTCACTGGCTCCCCATCACAGCCAGAATTCAATTTAAAACACTCACCCTTATTCATAAAGCCGTCCACAATCCTGACATGCTCTGGTTCTCAGACAGTTTACACATCCGTTTCCCCTCCAGACCTACCAGAACGCCCTACACAGCAAATATTCACACTCCTTCTCCCAAACTCTTCCACTTAACAACCACCAAACAACGTGCGCTATCCCTTGCTGGACCCTGGACCCTCTCTATGGAACTCGATGCCCACCCACCTACATCTTGAGACCTGCTCCAAAAAATTCAGACAAAATCTCAAGACCTGGCTCTTTACATGAGCCTACACATGAGCCCCCTTTCTTTTCTCTACTTTCTCCCACACCCTTCCCCTCCCGCCCCCTCACTTGCCCCCCCCCCCTTAGCATAAGACCAATCCCCCCCTCCTTATCTCTCTCCCCCTAACATTTTATTGTAAATAATACACTTGTATATAATTATTTTGTATTGCATTTATACAACCATTTCATTGCATTTATCGTTGTTGTACAGCATTACCTTTGTTTCCCCCACCTCTCCCCTACCCAGTTCTCTTATCAGTTCAATGTAAAGCCCCGTTGGCCATTTTTTGTTCCATGGAAACCGATGTGATGTATCTCCTAACGAATGACGGTATACAAAAACTTTAAATAAATAAATAAATTTATAAAGCCCCTGATCTATTAAAACAGGTTGGATAGAGAATGAGTCCATCATCAATTGAGTAAGAGAAGAGGGAGGCATTGGCCCAGATGGAAAAGGTCTGACTGAGTCCTTCTGTGTTGAGATTTGAAGTTACTTCCCTTAACATAAACATGGAGGTAACCTGCAGAGAGCGGTTACCACCCTTACTAGAAATATAGAGGTAAAATGCATGGAGTGGCATTTACTACAATAAGAAACTTTCTGGGCAGACTGGATGGACCATTTGGTCTTTTTCTGCCATTGTTTCTATATTTCCATGAAGAAAAAAGGACATTCTGTGTTTTTGGACAGAAGAGCGCACTCACCTTAGGTACATGGCTTTGGCTCACCGGCAGTGGTCTGCCATTTACTCAGCTGATAAATGGAGGTTGACCCAAATGTGATGGCATGGTCATGGAATCCCGGGGACACCAGCAAGGCAGAAGGGAGGGCCAAAGACACTCACAACACTTCAACAACAGGGATCAGGACACCTCTGGCCTGGTAAGCAGTATCCTCTCTCTCTCTCTCTCTTCGTTGATAAGATTTAATGCTAAAAAATGTTAAGTAATGCATTTAGGCTGCAAAAATCGTTTATGGATGTGTGGACTGACCAAGTATGGATAATATTATGGGTTTTTTTGTTTTTTTGTATTGCTATGGAAAAGTATGAGGGGAAGACTAAAACCTACATGACAGATCAGGCTTCTCCAGCAATGGTGCTCTCTATGGATGGGATTTTGTGGTGTGAAGCTGATTAAGGGGGATGTGAGCTCAGTTGACATGGTGAGTGAGGGAGCAGCCTACTAACATGAGCATAAAGTATCTTTCTATCCTCTTCTCCCCCCACCATCCCCCCTCAGTTTACTACCTCCCTCCACCCCAGTACCAAGCTAAGAGAAATTCAGTATTATGGGGCTAGAACAGTCACCAATGAATGACTTTGGAATCAGCTAAGCGGGAAACACATCACAACAGAATGCAAGATCTACAGCTCATGGGGTTGGAGGGAGAAAGGCAGATTATGGTAGGGAACTATGGGGCATCCAGTAACAGAGCTGAATGGGAAAATTTGATGGTGGAAGTAAGATATTCAGCTCAGAACTAAAGTTTGAAAGTTAACCAGTTGTCCTCTCTTGTGATGAGACAGCCTACTTCCTCAGTATCTTGAGAGGACAATCTATGCCTGCTAAAGCTTCCAGTAGTCACCTTGGACTCATTATGGAACATTCTGGATTGAACTATTTCCAAGTATCCTCTGAAATTGCTACTTTATCTAATTTTGTTGAGCTTTTGTCGCAGCAGCAGGGATATATGTCTCTGCAATATAAAGGATACATTGGGAAATGATGACCACCCTGTGCAGGGCAGGGAGGAGGCAGGTACATTTGGATTGCAGGCACAGGGCCCTCCTTAGAGAGCACCATGAGCAGGCAACAAGTGACAGAGGAGCATTGGGGGTGAGAAGAAGAGGCGGCCCGGAGGAGGTAGAGGTAGGGGTTCGAGGGGTTCAGTGGTGAATCGAGGCCATGGTGGTAAGGAGTTTGGATCAATGTCTTGCAGATGGGAGTTTCCCTTCTTAAAGTTTTACAGCCTGAACTTTGTTTGTAATAGTAATAGCAAGAAAAAAAATGAACTTAAAATTATACGTTTCTATACTTGCTCTGTTTTACTGCTCATCATGCACACTTACCGAAGACTTCTTGGAATCTTTATCAGGGTCTTTGTTTTTGGAGGCCGCAGTAACAGCTACAGTGTTGAGGATGGCAGTCACATGTGGATGAAAAAGAAAACAAGTTGTGTAACTGAAGATTGCACTTTCACAGACACTTCTTACATTTTTTTGTCACTGAATTAATTTAGCTACAGAAAGTATGGATATGTTGAATCATCAGTAAAAAAGGAACTTATTATTAGAATGGAGATACAACGTTTCACAGTAATGGACGTCTCATAAGAACATACCATACTGGGTCAGACCAAGGGTCCATCAAGCCCAGCGTCCTGTTTCCAACAGTGGCCAATCCAGGCCATAAGAACCTGGCAAGTACCCAAAAACTAAGTCTATTCCATGTTACCATTGCTAATGGCAGTGGCTATTCTCTAAGTGAACTTAATAGCAGGTAATGGACTTCTCCTCCAAGAACTTATCCAATCCTTTTTTAAACACAGCTATACTAACTGCACTAACCACATCCTCTGGAAACAAATTCCAGAGCTTTATTGTGCGTTGAGTAAAAAAGGACTTTCTCCCTTTAGTCTTAGATGTGCCACATGCTAACTTCATGGTGCCCCCTAGTCTTTCTATTATCCGAAAGAGTAAATAACCTATCCACATCTATTTGTTCTTCCCCTCTCATGATTTTAAACACCTCTATCATATATAGAAAAGACTGCAGAAGAAGACCAAACAGCCCATCCGTCTGCCCAACAAGTTTCACACTTTTTTTTTCTCCTCATATCTGTTACTCTTGGAAAATTAGGAATTGTTTCTGCCTGGTTTCATACCAGGGACCTTTTGCGATTTAGGATAATGTTATAACCACTACACTACAGAAACTCAGGCAACATATCCCCCCTCAGTCGTCTCTTCTCCAGGCTGAAAAGTCCTAACCTCTTTAGTCTTTCCTCATAGGGGAGCTGTTTGTTAGGGATCTGCTGCTGGACACTCCTGTAAAGAGAGGAATCAGCAATCTGTTATGGAATTGGCTGCTAGAGTTAGCAATCTGATAGGATCCTGAGGCTGGATACTCCCACAAGGGGAGGAGCCAGCAATCTGTTGTAATACTGCTAGGGATTAGCAATCTGTTGCAGGATCTGTGATGCAGATAGGAGGAGCGAGCAGATGCAAATAGCAGTCTGATAGAGTTCTACCCCCAAGGGGCAGAATAGCAATCTGTAGAGAACTCCCTCCTATGGGTCTGCTAAGGAATGGTAATGTTAATGTAGACTGCAGAGTTGACAATCTGTACCAGTGGAGTACTGGAGATGGTGCTCAGCTGGACAGAAATAAGTGAATCCTTGGACTGATGGCAGATGACAGCGCTCCCAGGAGGAAGTCTCGAGAGGGACCACCGGCTAGGCTGGAGTATGGAGACAGACACACGTAGTTCTTTATGAGATAAGCAGTATAACCACCAGAGGTGGCAGCATTGAGCTAGTAGGCCCGACAGGGCTGAAGTCCCTCAGATACTGGAACAGTGATTCCCAGGTTGCTGAGCTGCAAAGAGACTGTAGAGAGAGGATATGCAGATATACATAGCCAGTACTAGATGATAACTCACACAAGGTCTTGAGATAGCTCAGTAGCTGGAAAGGGTTAGGCTCTCGACAAGCGAGTACCTGGTTCCAGGGAAGCTCTAAGAGAGCGATGGTCACTCACACTAATCTGTATCTGGAATAGCTTCTAGTCAATAGAGAATCTTCAGAGTGTTCAGGAACATAGGCCCTTGAGGAATGAATGCCGGTTCCTATATACCATCTGAAATAGTAGTTCACAATGTCTGTATATGCAACAGCCTCTGGACAAGGAGAATCTTCAGAGGGTTTAGGAACATGGGCCCTCGAGGAGCGAGTACCGGTTCCTTTCTGTTATCTGAAATAGAGAAAGAGAATGAGGCCCCCAAGGAGCGGGTACCCTTGGTAAGTCCGGAAAGGCAGTGCTGTAAGTGTTAAGCGGGTCCAGAGGAATCCCGCCAACAATCATAAGAACATAAGAAAATGCCATACTGAGTCAGACCAAGGGTCCATCAAGCCCAGCATCCTGTTTCCAACAGTGGCCAATCCAGGCCATAAGAACCTGGCCAGTACCCAAAAACTAAGTCTATTCCATGTTACCATTGATAATGGCAGTGGCTATTTTCTAAGTGAACTTAACAGCAGGTAATGGACTTCTCCTCCAAGAACTTATCCAATCCTTTTTTAAACACAGCTCTACTAACTGTACTAACCACATCCTCTGGCAACAAATTCCAGAATGTAATTGTGCATTGAGTAAAAAAGAACACTCTCCAATTAGTTTTAAATGTGCCTCATGCTAACTTCATGGAGTGCCCCCTAGTCTTTCTACTATCCGAAAGAGTAAATAACTGATTCACATCTACCCGTTCTAGACCTCTCATGATTTTAAACATCTCTATCATATCCCCCCTCAGCCGTCTCTTCTCCAAGCTGAAAAGTCCTAACGTCTTTAGTCTTTCCTCATAGTGGAGCTGTTCCCCTTATCATTTTGATAGCCCTTCTCTGTACCTTCTCCATCGCAATTATATCTTTTTTGCGATGCGGCGACCAGAATTGTACACTGTATTAAAGGTGCGGTCTCACCTGGTTTGGCCTCTGTTGGAAACAGGATGCTGGACTTGATAGACTCTTGGTCTGACCCAGCATAGCTATTTCTTATGTTCTTATGTTCTTGTGTTTTGGTCCATACATTTAGCCCGGATACGTGGGAATAGTGCAACTTGGGTTTGAGACATTTTGGGCCATACATGATGAGGATGGGTGGGTCCTTTTTGAAGAGCTTCAGTCAGATTATGATATGAGTCCTACTTCTAGAGCACTATAAAATAGTATAATTACTATTCTTCAGCATCTGGAGAATGCTGGATAGGCTAGAAGAATACCAAATAAACTGGAGAAAGCCCATATGGATGAAGGACTGAGATGAAGGATAGTTAAGATTCTTTACAGGTCCATACAGGGTGTTGAGGGAACCCTGGTCTCCTGGGTTCCGTCAACACTAGTGGTTTCAATGAATCCCTCTTTTGTCTGGTTATCAGATCTCCCCACTGGCAATGTTTCTTTTTCTGATATGGATCATGAATAGCGCAGCTGCAGTTCTATGTAAACAAATTCTACATACTAGAGCTGTCTCTTATGCTGCAGATATACACACAATGCCACTTTTGTACTTTCTTCTATCAATAGCATACCATTAAAGAGCATTGCTCTGAATAAAACTTCACTGTCATAAGAACATAAGAACAATTGGAACAGGAAGCTATGTATGCAAAAGTGTCTTCTTTCATGGTGGGCCACCAATAGTACTTTTGTAGATTAGCCAGTGTTCGCTGTTGACCAGAGTGTCCGGCCAGTTTCGAATCATGAATCCATGTAAGCAATTTATTTCTTAGATTGCAGGGTACAATGATCTTGCCCAGGAGTACCGGGTGTTTAGCTGTGAGAATCATTCTCTTTGGGTCAATAATATGTTGGGGTTCATCAGGTACGTTCTCTGAGAGGAAAGAGCGAGATAATGCATCTGTTCTAACATTCTTGTCACCAGGGCAATATTTCAGCAGAAAGTCAAATCTGTTGAAGAACAGGGTCCACCTCGCTTGTCTATGGTTGAGGCATTGGGCATAACAGAGGTACTCCAGATTTTTGTGATCAGTGAAGGCAGTAATCTGATGTTGTGCACCTTCAAGCCAGGGGCACCATTCTTCAAATGCCATTTTTATTGCCAACAGTTCTTTATCCCTTTTGCCATAGTTCTTCTCCACTAATGAGAAGCATCGGGAAAAGAATGAACAGGGGTGCAAGATCTTTGAGTCACTGGTCTGGCTTAGCACGGTCCCTACACCTACATCAGAAGCATCGACTTCCACAATGAAGGGTTGCGTAGGGTCTTAGATGCTTCTGTGGGAAAAAAGAGTGGGTTGTAAGGAAAAATCCATACTGCATTGATTGTTGAATCCTCTGCAGCTCTGGGCTTCGCATGTGAAGCGGGTAGGTGTGTACAGCGGAACGGTGGTTTTAAGTGACACCATCAGCTGTTCTTTCCCCGGAGTTGCTGAATTTCTCCGTTGTGCTTGCAACTGATTAAAAGCGGCAGCCAGATTCTCCAAGGTTGTTTGTTGCTCAGTGATCTGCTGGGCTAGGCCAGGAATGGCCTGTAAGGCTGTGAGCTGAGCCGAGACCATGGAGTTAGCAATCTGTTGTGTTTGTGGCAATTGTGGACCCTTGGTCGGGTTGGTTATGACTCCTCCCATGGGGAGGAGCCCCATGGGAACCAACCTGATAGGCTAGACTCAAGAGATTGACACAGCGTAGGCAAACTTTATTGTACTGCGGTACTGGAACTGGCACGGCCCGAAGGTCCAGCAGTGTAGATGTCCAGAAAGCTGCACTTTTTGAAGGCCTTGGAGGCAGCATAGAAGTACTCACAGTGAAGTAGAAGAGATAGACTTTCGTAGGAATGAGATAAGAGAGACCCGGGGTTGCTGTAGATGATTACCCAGAGCTAGATAGGCCCCGAGGAGTGAGTACCTACAAATTCTGAGGGTAATTGTTGAGGAGCTGCAGACCTCTCTGAGAGATGACGAGCGACCTGGGTCCAATGCAGGAATCCCAAAGCTGGATGGATCCTTGAGGAGTGAGTGCCCATAAGTACTGAGGGTTCCTGAAATAGAAAAATAAAGGACCCCCCAAGGAGTGGGTATCCTCATCCTGGTTAGAGTAGCTGGAAGCGAGAGGCCCCCAAGAAACGGGTACCCAGAGCTTCCGTAGTCCAAGCAAAAACCCAAAGGGTGAAGTACAGCCAATTCTCTGATACCAGGAGAAAGGGGTAAGAAAGAGGTGAGGCAGAGCGGTCGCAGCCGTCTGCGACCAATGGCTACAACACCAGGCCACAGGAACCTGGCAAGTACCCAAACATCAAGAGGATCCCATGCTACTGATGCAATTAATAGCAGTGGCTAATATTCCCTAAGTCAACTTGATTAATAGCAGTTAATGGACTTCTCCTCCAAGAACTTATCCAAAACCTTTTTTGAACCCAGCTACATTAACTACACTAACCACGTCCCCTGGCAACAAGTTCTACAGCTTAATTGTGCGTTGAGTGAAAAATAATTTTCTCCAATTAGTCTTAAATGTTCTCCTTGCTAACTTCATGGAGTGCCTTCTAGTCCGTCTATTATCCAAAAGTGTAAATAACTGATATATATTAAGACCTCATAGGGGAGCTGTTCCATCCCCTTTATCATTTTGGTTGCCCTTCTCTTTACCTTCTCCATTGCAACTATTTCTGTTTTCAGATGCGGTGACCAGAATTGTTCACAGTAAGGATGTGAATCGTTTTTTGACAATTTAAAATATCGTCCGATATATTTTAAATCATCAAAAATCGTTAGGGCCACGATACAATACCAATTCCCCCGATTTATCGTCAAAAAATCGTAAATCGGGGGAAGAGGGAGGGCAGGAAAACCGGCACACTAAACACCCTAAAACCCACCCCCGACCCTTTAAATTAAATCCCCCACCTCCCGAACCCCCCCAAATGCCTTAAATTACCTGGGGGTCCAGCGGCGGTCCGGAACGGCGGCGGTCCGGAATGGGCTCCTGCAATTGAATCGTGTTGTCTTCAGCCGGCGCCATTTTTCAAAATGGCGGCGAAAAATGGCGGCGGCCATAGACCAAAACGATTCGACTGCAGGAGGTCGTTCCGGACCCCCGCTGTACTTTTGGCAAGTCTTGTGGGGGTCAGGAGGCCCCCCAAGCTGGCCAAAAGTCCCTGGGGGTCCAGCGGGGGTCCGGGAGCGATCTCCTGCCGCGAATCGTTTTCCGTATGGAAAATGGCGCCGGCAGGAGATCGACTGCAGGAGGTCGTTCAGCGGAGGTTCCGGACCCCCGCTGAATGACCTCCTGCAGTCGATCTCCTGCCGACGCCATTTTCCATACGGAAATTGGCACTGGCCATACGCGTATGGCCGGCACCATTTTCCGTACGGAAAACGATTCGCGGCAGGAGATCGCTCCCGGACCCCCGCTGGACCCCCAGGGACTTTTGGCCAGCTTGGGGGGGCCTCCTGACCCCCACAAGACTTGCCAAAAGTCCAGCGGGGGTCCGGAACGACCTCCTGCAGTCGAATCATTTTGGTCTATGGCCGTCGCCATTTTTCACCGCCATTTGAAAAATGGCGCCGGCTGAAGACAACACGATTCAATTGCAGGGGCCCGTTCCGGACCGCCGCCGTTCCGGACCGCCGCTGGACCCCCAGGTAATTTAAGGCATTTGGGGGGGGGGGTTCGGAAAGGTGGGGGATTTAATTTAAAGGGTCGGGGTGGGGTTTAGGGTGTTTTAGTGTGCCGGTTTTCCTGCCCTCCCCCTTCCCCCGATTTAGCTATGGACCGCCGCTGGACCCCCAGGTAATTTAAGGCATTTGGGGGGGGGGGGGGGGGGGTTCAGGAGGGTGGGGGATTTAATTTAATAGGGATGTGAATCGTTTTAGGACGATTAAAATTATCGTCCGATAATTTTAATATCGTCTTAAACCATTATGGAACACAATACAATAGAGATTCTAACGATTTATCGTTGTAAATCGTTAGAATCGTGAGCCGGCACACTAAAACCCCCTAAAACCCACCCCCGACCCTTTAAATTAAATCCCCCACCCTCCCGAACCCCCCCCCAAATGAGTTAAATAACCTGCGGGTTCAGCGGCGGTCTGGAACGGCAGCGGTCCGGAACGGGCTCCTGCTCCTGAATCTTGTTGTCTTCAGCCGGCGCCATTTTGCAAAATGGCGCCGAAAAATGGCGGCGGCCATAGACGAACACGATTGGACGGCAGGAGGTCCTTCCGGACCCCCGCTGGACTTTTGGCAAGTCTCGTGGGGGTCAGGAGGCCCCCCACAAGCTGGCCAAAAAGTTCCTGGAGGTCCAGCGGGGTCAGGGAGCGATTTCCCGCCGCGAATCGTTTTCGTACGGAAAATGGCGCCGGCAGGAGATCGGACTGCAGGAGGTCGTTCAGCGGGGGTCCGGAAAAGAAACAAAACCAACTCTCATGATGCTGAGATAAAGGAAACTGGTAAACAAAGAAAGACATTTTCTATAGAAGCATAGAATGTGCAAGCAGACAACTGAAGGAGGACCAACAGTGACTGTCATGTCATTTGTCCCAAAAAGCAAAGCGGAAGCCGATCCAGTTGGCTGTGTAGCAGTGAAGAGAATGAGAATCGGATGGTAAAAAGAAGCCCTTTATTAAACAATGCCCGACTCTGGCCGAGTTTTGCTTTTTAACAAAGAGCTGCCTCAGGGGCAATTACATTTGACAGGACTTAAGGTATGCCTGCAGGGCCAATGTCGTAGTATGAAACTTCTACCTACAGAGATGATAATTATCATGTTCTGTCAAAAGACTTTACTTTGATCGCGTTGTCATGTCACGTAGCAAAATTAGTAAGGAAACTTCAATCAGCCTGTATCATCCGTATGGCTGCAGAGTGTATCACCGATAGTTTCCTTACTAATTTTGCTACGTGACATGACAACGCGATCAAAGTAAAGTCTTTTGACAGAACATGATAATTATCATCTCTGTAGGTAGAAGTTTCATACTACGACATTGGCCCTGCAGGCATACCTTAAGTCCTGTCAAATGTAATTGCCCCTGAGGCAGCTCTTTGTTAAAAAGCAAAACTCGGCCAGAGTCGGGCATTGTTTAATAAAGGGCTTCTTTTTACCATCCGATTCTCATGTCATTTGTCCCTCCTTCCCAATAATCTGTCTTAATTTACACACCAATAAATATTTCTGTTTATCTGGAAACAAGGGGATAAGCACTGTAAGAAGCCTTCATGTGAGACTCAGAGGTAAAAGGAACAATTATATAGAGGTGGATGAAGAAAAAACAGAATTATTTAACAAATATTGATGTTTGTTGTTCCCTGAGGAATGGTCATAAGTAGAACCAAATGAATGTACACACATAGGAATGGAAGTGAGGAAACTCACAAATGATTTTCAGAAGACTGTGAGGAGCTTACTGAACTAAAAGTAGATAAAGAGATGGTACTAGATGAGACATTCATTTATTTATATTTTTAAAAGATCTTATATTCCACCTCTTACATTACAATTGTTCAATGCGGATCCCATAATAAAAACCTACAGAAATAATATAAAACAGCACATAACTGTAAATACAGCATAAATTTCAAAAAGCACAGAGTGGAGACATAGGCTAGTGGTTGTGTGATTGATTTGATTAGGTACCATCATTTGTTAATTGGAACAGCAGTGAGTCACTCAGGACAACTAACTGTAGTGTAAATCTCCAAAGGGATTGTTTTGTACTAATTTACCTTAGAAGCACATTATATATTGCAAGGGAAGAACTCAGTAACCCACAATCCAGTTGGAGCACTGAGAAGAGAAGATTACATTGCTGGTGGCTGAAAGGAATCAGTAAGTTTTTATTGGGAAATTTTGTTAAAAGTATTGGGAAGAAGTAAATTAATAGGGTATATTATTTAGTGTGTGTGCTTTTAATTGTCAGTAAGACAGCTAATAAGCAGTAGTTAGTGTGTGGCCGCTGTGCCGGGCACCTCTAGCCCTACCCCGGATCTCCCTGCCCTGCCCCCCCGGACTATCCCTTTCACTAACATTGGGACTTACATGTGTCACGGGGTTTACATGCATGGCTGGGACTTTGAAAATTGGCCCGGTGCATGTAAGGCCCGGCCAAGTACATGTTATAAAATCACGTGTCCATGTGTGCATGCCGGGTAGTGTGCACACATGGACATGCGCATGCAATGTTTTAAACTCTACCCCTAAGTCTCTGCTCAGGATTGTTGATGAACATTGCAGAGAAGGAAAGACAAGGAAAAAAAGGACAATGCAGTGCTCAGAGCAGTATGGTATCTTGAAACTCATTTAGCGCCTTTTAGAAAATGTGGAAGTCATGAGATTAGGTGGTGTTTATATAGTCATAAATCAAGAGATGTTACTAAATAATGATTTTGATAATCAAATATCACTCAAGTTCAAGATGTAGCGCTGCCAGTGAAACTGTATTTAAAGTAAAAATCCAAAATTGTTCACAGATGTGTAAATGTGACTCAAGATCGCCTCCTCCTGGGTGAGGGGGAAATATGTTCAACTATGCCCCAATTAAGTCTGCAAATGGTGACTGAATTCCAAACCATCTGCCATTGGTGTCTCAATTTTTTATTTTCATTGCAGCTTTTATGCTCCCTCAACCAAGTCTTAATTTTCCTTTTAGTTTTTACAATATAAAGTTTGTTAGATGGCCACATGAGGAAGTAGACTACATGTATAGAAAGGGAGTTTGTTTTGTCAGACAAATGTATTGGCTTAGCTGCTCCTGGAGGAAGCCAACGAGATCCTTCTATAGTCTGGGTACAAAAATTACAAAGTCCACAGACTGAATGGCCTCTCACTTCTAAATAATGTGTGTTGTCTAATGTTGCAGGATCATCTGATTTCACTAGTCAGTCCCACATATTTTTTCCCATGAGGAAATGCTATGATGGGAAACTGCTTCAAACACAGAATATAACTGCAGAATATCCCAGTGTTTCAGAATTATGGATGCTATAGCTGAAGTTAAAAGTGAATATCATAACTCACAAACTAGTTTAGCCTCATCTTGTGTTTTACTGACAATAGAAACCATATCTTTTCTGCACTAAAAGCCCACTTGTAGGCTTTTTTTTTTTTTTTTTAAATATTTCTTTATTGTATTTTAAAATAGTTCTCATTAACACTGAATAAGCAATCATCTCAGACTGCACAATGCAACATACAAAATACAACTCGCCAACGGGCACATAACATCAGCAATCATCCCCCCCCCCCCCCCCACCCCTGAAATGGTATGCAGCTTCATCAGCGAAAGGAGAGCCAGGAAAGAAACCAGCCTCCCCTTCTACTCCTTGTCTCTAAGGTGCTCAGCAGAGTTCCGATATTTATAGTCCGTATTCTTGAGAATTATGTCCCTTTGGTCCTGTGGAAGTGACCACCAGTAATTGTGCCAGATGGAGAAAAAAGTCGTCTGTGCTTTCCCTTTCTTCGTCCGCGCTGTCATGAATTCGCTCTGCAGTAAAGAGATCATGCGCGCCCTCCATTGTACGCCCGTTGGCCTGTTCTTAACAATCCACCGAGCCATGATGGTTTGCACTGCCAGGATCAAAGCTTTCTGTACAAACTGTCCATCAGTATCTGACAGGACGTGCAAATCCCGGGTCATGCACCGTAGCACACATAACTTAGGGGATTTTGGAAACTGAATGTTTAACACTGTACCCAAAACCGCTACAACTTCCTCCCAAAATTCGGCCACTACCGGACATTCCCACATACAGTGCATATAGGTCCCCCTGTCCTTCTGGCATTTGATACATATATCAGTGTCACATAATTTAGCCGCATACAATTGAGCTTGTGAAATGTACATGCAATGTAATATTTTAAACACGACTTCCTGAAGAATGACGTTTTCAGATACTTGAAAACCCCGTGTCAGTACAAATGCCAAATCCTCTACAGAAAGGTATAAATCAGCTTGCCTCACCCATTTATTCTGGATAGCTATCAATGCAGTGTTATCCCTTATCCCCTGCAAAGCCTTGGAAAAAGTCGCACATGAGTGCCCTTTCGGGCCTCCTGAAGAAAGAAATTCCCAGAGTTTGTCCCACCTCTCCCCTTGCCAATATGTCCCGAAAGCGGTCGCGCAATAATGCCGCGCTTGGAGAAAGGCAAAGAAATCTCGGGACGGCAAGTGGTATAGCTCCTGAAGTTCCTGAAAACTCCACATCACCCACTCCCGAGGATTGTATAGCTGATATGCAAATTTCAGCCCCTTTCCAGCCCAAGTCTGAAAAACCGACTGAGTCAACCCCGCTGGCATTTGGATGTTACCTCCCAAAGTAACAAAGGGCGTGAGACACCTCCCAATACGCAGTTTTTGTAAACATAAGTAACGCCAGGCTGCGCTCCCTGATGCAATAATCAAGCTCTGTCTACTAGGCTCGGGGCGTTGCTTTTTTAGGAGTTGGATTACCATCACCAGGTGGTGAGGAGCCATCCACTCTGATACAAAGTCGAATGGAGAGTACTTCTCCGTACCCTGGATCCAATCCTGCAGGTGCCGTAAGAGGCATGCCAAGTTATATTGCCTCCAGTTAGGACATGCCAAGCCCCCCTGACTTTTAGCCAGTTGTAGAGTGCTTAACGGAAGCCTAGCCTTCCGTCCTCCCCAGAGATATTTACGCAATAAGCGATGTATGGTCGCCAGATCCTGTTTGGTTAACCAGAGTGGTATCTGCTGCAACACATATAACCACCGTGGTAGCTCCAAAATTTTCACTAAGCTGATTTTACCAGAAATAGAAAGTGGCAGTGCACCCCAAACTGTAAGTTTCTGTGCCATATTGTTTAATAGCGGGCGGACATTCACTTCATGTAACTCAGTAGGATCCCTAGTCAATTGTATCCCTAGATATCGCATGGTCTTTGCTGCCCACCGCAACGGGAATTCCCCAACCCACTCCCGTCTGATCGAGTCCCCCAAATCGTTCGCTTCTGATTTGTCCACGTTAATTTTAAGGCCGGAAAAGCTCCCAAATAATTTCTGGATCTCCAGTATGCGCTCTAAAGAACGCTGAGGTGAGGTAATGAATACCAACACATCATCCGCAAATGCAGAGATCTTGACTACTTGTTTGCCCCATGAAAACCCTGTAACCCCAGGATCCCCCTCTATCTTTCTGAGGAGAGGATCAATGGACAGGATATACAAAAGGGGAGACAGTGGGCATCCCTGCCTCGTGCCTCTGAAAAGCCCAAAGTCCGCGGACACATAGCCATTGGCCAGGATCGCCGACTTAGGGGAGTGGTATAACATTTTAATATTGTCCAAAATTTCCCCTGTAAAGCCATAGCGTTGTAACACAGAGAACATATAGTCCCATGACACCCTGTCAAAGGCTTTTTCGGAGTCGAAGCCCACCAGCATCGCCGCCTGTCTACGCCTTTGACATTCCTCCATCGCTATGATAAGCTTAGTCAAGTTGGTACTTATAGCCCTGCCTTTTACAAAGCCCACCTGATTCCGGGTAATTATATCTGGTAAAACTCCACTAAGCCTGTCTGCCAGAATTTTGGCAAATAGTTTTGCCTCGTAGTTAAGCAGAGAGATGGGCCGATAAGCCCCAGGTTTTGACAGGTCTTTACCTGGCTTCTCCAGCACAATAATATAAGCCTTCGTGGTATCCTCTGGAAAATGCCGTCTCCGTTACGCCTCCTGAAAGAAGCTTAAAAGATCCCCCGTAGCTACATTTAGAAGGCATTTATAATAGTCGGCAATCAGCCCATCTGGACCCGGGGCCTTATTAGCCTTGCTGGCCCGTATCGCCCCTTGCAGCTCCTCTAGCCGTATAGGCAAATTTAGGACCTGTAATTGCTGTCCAGTAATACGGGGAATGGCTAACCCACCAAAGAATTCCTCTTCCTGAGAGGAACCACCTGTCCTATCTTCTGAATATAGCTGTTCATAAAATTTGCGGAATTCTGCACAAATTTCCTCCCCTGCCACAAAGGGTTTACCCGCTCTTCCTGTGAGCTTATCAATTATTGTCTTCCCTCGGGCCAGCCGCACCATGTTCGCCAAGAGTCTCCCTGACTTATTGCCGTGTCTGAAGAAATTGTGTGTACCCCTCCTCAACATCTTCTGCGCTCGTTCATGCAGTAATGTGTTTAACATGCGAAGAATGTTGTTGTATTCTGCCTGCCTTTGCGGTGAATTGTTCTGGCTCAAGTTCTGTTTTGCCCCTTGGAGCTGCCGTTCCAGGGATAAGATTTTCTGATTAAGAGCCTTGGCCCTAGCTATTAAATAGGATGTGATTTCCCCCCTCATTACCGCTTTACTAGCTGCCCAGTAAAGCCAGGGGTCCCCCTTATGTTGCTGATTATTGTGTTCATATTCCCGCCACTTTTTTTGTAAGAACTCCTGAAACGGAGCATCTCCCCTTAAGGAGCTTGGGAATCTCCAGATCCGTGTACCACACTCCCCTGATCCCTCCGCTATGTCCACCCACAACAACGCATGATCTGATACTTCTATGGGGCCAATTTTAACTTGTTGTACCTTAGCTAACAAAGAGGAGGACACCAGAATATAATCTATCCTGGACAGTGTGGAATGGGCCTTGGACACGTGCGTGTAGTCCCTCTCAGTCGGATTTAAGGTTTGCCAGATATCCAGGAGCTGTAATTCAGCACACACAGGATATGCCTTTCGCCTTCATATCTGGGACATTCAGCGCCGGATGTGATCTATCCACTCCCGGGTTGCTCACGCAGTTGAAATCCCCCATAAGAAGGATGGGGCCCCGCATTACTTCCAGGATCTTACTGACCAAACCTTGAAAGAACGAGTGCTGGTAGGAGTTTGGAGCATATATATTACAGATTGTTATCTCCTTCCCTTGCATCTTCCCCACCAAAATGAGATAGCGGCCCTGCTCATCAGACACTTGTTTATGGACGGAGAATTGTAAGTTCTTATGGATTAACGTTGCTACCCCTGCTTTGCGCCCCGCTGCGGGCGTAAAAAAGCATTGTCCTACCTATTGTCTTTTTAACTTTAAGCTTTCAGATGCCGACAGGTGCGTTTCTTGTAAAGCAGCAAGCCCCACCCTCTGTTTCTGCAAGGCACTCAACACTTTTTGCCTCTTAATAGGAGTTCCTATCCCTCCCACATTCCAAGATACATAACGGACTTTACCTATCCTGTTGCTAGGTAATTCGCATAGTCTGCTCCCCGATTCGTCTGTGTGTGGGCAAGTGATCCCCCAGCCTGAACCACTCCCCCCCTCTCATCTAAGAGCTCTGCCTCCGTTGCTTCCCCCCCGGCTGCATAGCATACCCCCCCCATCCCCCCCACCCCCAAGTCCCCCCCTCCCAGCTTCCCCCCCAATACCCCAACATACACCTTAACCACATTACTCGCCCAGAAAAAGGGCGTGGAGGTCCGAAATAATGCGCTCGGGCGCTAACCCCCGTATGAAAACACAACATTCAACACTATTAACTAGAGAAATACCCTGTAAAGTCCTCCCAGGTCCGAAGCCACGGAAGCCTCCATGGTGAGCAGGTACTTCTCATGGATCAAGAAACACATGAGCCTTTATAGACCGGCTGTGTAGGACCAGTGACCTCTTATTCAGGTGTTAGCAGGTAAATTCTTCAGCCACTCAGCGGCTGTCTCCGGTGTTCCGAAGTTGTGACTCTGTCCATTATTCCAGATTTTAAGCGCAGCCGGATACTGTAGAGCAAACTTAATGTTTTTATTGTACAGCTCAGAGCACACCGTAGAAAAAAGCCGCCTCTTCGCTGCCACCCCTGCTGAGTAATCTTGGAAGATGACCACTTTGTGTTCTTTGTAGCGGAGGTCCTTAGTTTTACGGAATGCCGCCAAGATAGCCGCTCGCTGAGCCCAATTTAAAAAACGCGCAATCACAAGCCTGGGGCGCCTGTCTGTCTCCCTTCTGGGTCCCAGGCGGTGTGCTCTTTCTATGGCTAGCCTGCCAGTTAATGCTGGTAGTTGGAGAGCCTCAGGTAGCCAGCTCTCCAGAACGGACTGCAGGTTTGCATCCAGTATATCTTCTGGTATGCCCAGAAATTTTAAGTTGTTCCTGCGGGCCCTGTTTTCTAGGTCCTCCAGTTTTGTATCCGCCATTTTAAGTGAGGACTCCAGGGCCTGCACACGAGCCGCGACAGCGTGTTGGTCCTCTTCCAGGGCTGAAATCCTGCCTTCGGCGATGTCAATCCTTCTGCCGATGTCCCCCAGCGATTCCTTCACTGCAGCAATGTGTTCATTAAGTCCTACGAATTTGTGGTCTAACGCTGCGACCACCGCCGCCGTCAGCCGCGCCACCGCCTCCTCATCCAGGCCCCCGCCGTCAGAGGAACGCCTCGGGTCCGCCATCTTAGTCTCCGCTCCCGCCGGTTTCAGTTTGTTTTTCCGTGGCGTTTTTGTCGTCATCGCGCTCATGCACCTCTTTGTCTTCGGCTCTCTCGGTGGCCCGGTCTTTTGCCCTACCTTCCGCTCAGATTTTTGTTCTGGTTGACGCTCAAATTGGCAGCTTATGGGGGACCAGCGCCCGGAGCCTCGGTGGAGACGTCCCGCCGGGCTCACCGCATCACATGACCCTCTTGTAGGCTTTTTTAATGTTTTGTGCTTCTCGAGCTTGAAGAACAACGTCCCCTTCTCTACTAGGGATGTGAATCGTTTTTTGACGATTTAAAATATCGCCCGATATATTTTAAATCGTCAAAAATCGTTAGAGCCGCGATACAATAACAATTCCCCTGATTTATCGTCAAAAATCGTAAATCGGGGGAAGGGGGAGGGGAAGGGGGAGGGGGAGGGCGGGAAAACCGGCACACTAAAACAACCCTAAAACCCACCCCGACCCTTTAAAATAAATCCCCCACCCTCCCGAACCCCCCCAAAATGCCTTAAATTACCTGGGGTCCAGAGGAAGGGTCCCGGTGTGATCTTTCCCTCTCGGACCTCCTTGCGTTGTAGAAATGGCGCCGGCGCTACTTTGACCTGTCATATGACAGGTCAAAGGTAGCGCCGGCGCCATTTTGTTTTTTTGTCCCCCGACGTCAGGAGATTAGGAGATCGCTCCCGGACCCCCAGGGACTTTTGGCCAGCTTGGGGGGGCCTCCTGACCCCCACAAGACTTGCCAAAAGTCCAGCGGGGGTCCGGAACGATCTCCTACCGTGAATCGATTTTCCTGCAGTTGAATCGTGTTGCCGTATGGCCGGCGCCATTTTGTGCAAAATGGCACCGGCCGTACGGCAACACGATTCGACTGCAGGAGGTCGTTCCAGACCCCCGCTGGACTTTGGCAAGTCTTGTGGGGGTCAGGAGGCCCCCCCAAGCTGGCCAAAAGTCCCTGGGGGTCCAGCGGGGGTCCGGAACGACCTCCTGCAGTCAAATCGTTTTTCCATACGGAAAAACGATTCGCGGTAGGAGATCGTTCCGGACCCCCGCTGGACTTTTGGCAAGTCTTGTGGGGGTCAGGAGGCCCCCCCAATCTGGCCAAAAGTCCCTGGGAGTCCGGGAGCGATCTCCTAATCTCCTGACATCAGGTCAAAGGCGCTACCTTTGACCTGTCATATGACAGGTCAAAGGTAGCGCCGGTGCCATTTCTACAACGCAAGGAGGTCCGAGAGGGAAAGATCACACCGGGACCCTTCCTCTGGACCCCAGGTAATTTAAGGCATTTTGGGGGGGTTCGGGAGGGTGGGGGATTTATTTTAAAGGGTCGGGGTGGGTTTTAGGGTTGTTTTAGTGCGCCGGTTTTCCCGCCCTCCCCCCCCCCCACTGGACCCCAGGTAATTTAAGGCATTTTGGGGGGGTTCGGGAGGGTGGGGGATTTATTTTAAAGGGTCGGGGTGGGTTTTAGGGATGTTTTAGTGTGCCGGTTTTCGATTTACACGATTTACACGATTTACACGATATTTAAAAAACCCAAACTGCGACGATCCGATTCCCTCCCCCTCCCAGCCGAAATCGATCGTTAAGACGATCGATCACACGATTCACATCTCTATTCTCTACTACATGTCAGAAAAAGCCTAAGGAATTGGCCAACGGGTAAATTGAAAAGCAAATGAAAAGGATGACAACTATTCATCTTTCCATGGGTTTTCTGCACACTGTATTATGAATTAAGTCTCAGTTGATGGAGCATAAAAGCTGCATTAAAAAATAAAAGACCAGAAAAGAAACCTCACCAGGGACAATATGGACCAGAATCTGAACTTGAGATTTATCCTGTAATTTTACTTTAATGCTTTTTTATTATTTTATATTTTTTGTGGGGAGGTGAGGGAGGAGGGGGAAGGAAGGCAGGAGAGTGCCCGACACCTGGACTGGGGCTTAGATAGGAGGACTTTCCATCTCGATACTAGAAACCTAGTCATCCTGTTCAGTGCTAATCATATTCAGTGGGCATCCTGCCAAAGGCTGACTTCCAGTACCTTCTCAGCACATCAGCCTTCTCCATACTCCCTGCTCTCAGACCTTTAATGTGACTCTCAAAGCATTCTGGAAATTTGCATGCAAAAGAGGATATTAAATGTCCACTGAGGAATTGTCTGCTTCTTGTAATGAGAGAGGTCAGACTTCAATAAATAGGAAGATGTCTGCTCAATATTCTGTGATAATTTGAAAGTTTCTTACCCTGATAGCAGATCAGAGCCACCACCAGAATGATAACAGTAATCTTCATGGCTGGGTTGGTTGTTTATTGAGCCTTGAACTGCAATGCGCAGAGGAGTCTGAATAGAGAAGTCAGTGCTGGGAGCTCATTTATACACTGAGTGTCCCTCTTACTCCACCCAGGATCTCAAGTGACAGCTCACCTGGTGCCGTCATCTGTGACATCTTGGGAGTCTGTCCAAGCTTCAAGCCTTGTACATGTGCCAACATCCCTAACTGACCTGCCACTTGCTCATTCTTAATCCAAGGAAGGACACGTGTATAAATCACATGAAATTCTCTGCCCTGATTTTTAACAGGAGACAGATGAACATAAATGGAAACTTTACAGGGATGACCCCAATGTGTCAAGGTTTGAACCCCCAAACTTGTACCTGCTTGAGATTTCCCAGCATTGTCTGGGGCCACATAGCTTAAAAAGGAATGTGGGCTTTATATTGTGGAATTTCCAGCCACAGTGTGGCTATAATGAGGCTCTGAGCTAGCAGGCTCCCTCCCTAAGTGCCTGTGTACACGAGCACTCACTGAACATCTGGGGGAGGCAGCGCAGTTTGAACATCTTGAGCTCATAGAATTGAGAGTGTACCATGCACTCTACAGTGAGGATCTCAGACCAAGGGTTACATGTACTTTAAAATTCTACAATGATTATTATAGACCCATCAGGCGCTGATAATAAAAAGCAACTCTTGCGTCCGTCAGTCGCAGAGGCTGCGACCGCTCTGCCTTTCCTCTTTTTCTTCCCTTTCTCTCTCTTTGGGCAAGATGGCTGTCTCTGGTGTCGAGTGCCGCGGGCTTCAGCATTCTCAGACCAACATGGGCATCCTCATCTGCCATGCTCACTCCCATGGCCTCCGAGGGCGCGAGCGTGCACACCTCTGACGCTCAGTACACATCATGGCGGGAACCTCGGGGACGGCCCCATCGCATGATGTCAGTACCTCCGGGTATAACTAGCCTCCGCTTCCGCTACCAAATTGAGTTAGCAAAGACTTTGCTTCGCTACTCTGCCAGCTCTAAGCTGCTAGCTTAGATGTTTCCTTTCGCTAAGGGCCTCGCTCCAGCAGAAGCTCTAGACACCCGCTCCTCGGGGATCTCTCGCTTCCAACTCCATTCGGGATCCTCACTAACCTAGACAACCACTCCTCGGGGGTCTTTTCTCTTATTCATTCCAGGATATTGGACCATTGGGTACTCGCTCCTCGAGGGCCTATCTACTTCATATCCTGCACCACGGACCTTCGGTCCCTCCATTCTACCATCAGGAAGATGCCTTCACTCTGTGAGTACCTCTACGAACCGGCACTCCAACTCCACTCACCAGCTGCGGTGTTACCCACACTGCAGGCTCCTGCCTATCCTGCCTACCCGTTCTAGACCTCTCATGATTTTAAACACCTCTATCATATCCCCCCTCAGTCGTCTCTTCTCCAAGCTGAAAAGACCTAACCTCTTTACTTTCCTCATAGGGGAGTTGTTCCATTCCCCTTATCGTTTTGGTGTCCCTTCTGTGTACCTTCTCCATCGCAATTATATCTTTTTTTAAATTTGGCGACCAGAATTGTACACAGTATTCAAGGTGCGGTCTCACCATGGAGCGATACAGAGGCATTATGACATTTTCTGTTTTATTCACCATTCCCTTTCTAATAATTCCCAACATTCTGTTTGCTTTTTTGACTGCCGCAGCACACTGAGCCGATGATTTCAATGTGTTATCCACTATGATGCCTAGATTTCTTTCTTGGGTTGTAGCACCTAATATGGAACCCAACATTGTGTAACTATAGCATGGGTTATTTTTCCCTATATGCATCACCTTGCACTTATCCACATTCAATTTCATCTGCCATTTTGATGCCCAGTTTTCCAGTCTCACAAGGACTTCCTGTAATTTATCACAATCTGCTGCTGGTTATTTACAAGGACTTGACCTCTAATGCTGTGCCTGTCTGTCCAGGATTACATCCCAACAAGGGCTTGACCTCTATCCTCGAATGCTGTGCCTGTCCCTCTGGCTTTACGTCCCTAAGAGGGCTTGACCTCGAATGCTGTGCCTGTTCGTCCAGGCTTTACGTCCCTATGAGGGCTTGACCTCTAATACTTTGCCTGTCCGTCCAGGCCTTAAGTCTCTACAAGGGCTTGACCTCTAATGCTGTGCCTGTCCATTCAGGATTTAGTCCTTATGAGGGCTTGACCTCTATCCTCGAATGTTGTACCTGTCTGTCCAGGTCTTAAGTCCCTATGAGGGTTTGATCTTTAATGCTCTGCCTGTCCATCCAGGCTTTATGTCCCTAAGAGGGCTTGATCTCTAATGCTTTGCCTGTCCATCCAGGATTTACATCCCTACGAGGGCTTGATCTTGTCCTCAAATGCTGTGCCTATCCATCCAGGATTTACGTCCCTACAAGGGCTTGACCTCTAATGATGTGCCTGTCCATACAGGCTTTACGTCCCTATGAGAGCTTGACCTCTATCCTCGAATGCTGTGCCTGCCGGTCCAGGCCTTAATTCCTTATGAAGGCTTGACTTCTATCCTTGAATGCTGCTCCTGACCGTCCAGACCTTAACTCCCTAAGAGGGCTTGGCATCTAATGCTGTGCCTGTCTGTCCAGGATTTACATCCCAATGAGGGCCTGACCTCTAATGCTGTGCCTGTCCATTCAGTCTTTACGTCCCTATGAGGGCTTGACCTCAAATGCTGTCCCGGTCTGCCCAGTATTTATATCCCAATGAGGGCCTGACCTCTAATGCTGTGCCTGTACGTCCAGGATTTACATCCTTATGAGGGCTTGAACTCTATTATGGAATGCTGTCCTTGTGCGTCCAGGCCTTAGTTCCCTACGAGGGCCTGACCTCTATTCTCAAATGCTGTGCCTGTCCGTCCAGGCCTTAAGTCTCTACAAGCGCTTGACCTCTATCCTCTAATGCTGTGCCTGTCCCTCCAGGGCTTATGTCCCTACAAGGGCTTGACCTCTATCCTCTAATGCTGTGCCTGTCCATCCAAGTCTTATGTCCCTATGAGGGCTTGACCTCTATCCTCGAATGCTGTGCCTTTCTGTCTAGGCCTTATGTCCCTACAAGGGCTTGACCTCTAATGCTGTACCTGTCCAGCCAAACCGTACATCCCTAAAAGGACTTGACCTCTAATGCTGTGCCTGTACATCCAGGCCTTACATCCCAACAAGGGCTTGACCTCTAATGCTGTGCCTGTCCATCCAGCCTTTACGACCCTATGAGGGCCTGACTTCTAATGCTGTTCCTGTCCATCCAGGCTTTATGTCCCTACAAGGGCTTGACCTCGAATGCTGTGCCTGTCAGTACAGGCCTTATGTCCCTTTGAGTGCTTGACCTCTATCCTCGATTGCTGTGCCTGTCTGACTAGACCTTATGTCCCTACAAGGGCTTGACCTCTAACCTATAATGTTGTGCCTGTCCGTCCAGGCCTTAAGTCCCTACGAGGGCTTCACCTGTAATGCTGTGCCTGTCTGTCCAGACTTTACATCTCTACAAGGGTTTCACCATGAATTCTATGCCTTTCTGTCCAGGCCTTATGTCCCTACGAGGGCTTGACCTCTAATGCTGTGCCTGTATGTTCAGGCCTTATGTCCCTATGAGGGCTTGACCTCAATTGCTGTGCCTGTCCGTCCAAGCCTTATGGCCCTATGAGAGCTTGACCTCTAATGCTGTGCCTGTCTGTTCAGGCCTTATGTCCCTACGAGGGCATGACCTCTATCCTTGAATGCTGTTCCTACCTGTCCATCCAGGGTTTAAGTCTCTACAAAGGTGTGACCTCGATTGTTGTGCCTGTATGTCCAGGCTTTATGTCCCTAAAAAGGATTGACCTCTATCCTCTAGTGCTGTGCCTGTCCGTCCAGGCCTTATATCCTAAATGGGCTTGACATCTATCCTTGATTGCTGTGCCTGTCCATCCAGGCCTTATGTCCTTAAAAGGGCTTGACCTCTGTCCTCCATTGCTGTGCCTGTCCATCCAGGCCTTATGGCCCTATGAGGGCTTGACCTCTAATACTGTGCCTGTCCATCCAGGCCTTATGTCTCTAATAGGGCTTGACCTCTAGCCTCGATTGCTGTGCGTGTCCATCCAGGCCTTATGTCCTAAATGGGCTTGACTTCTACCCTCAATTGCTGTGACTGTCCATCCAGGCCTTGTCCCTAACAGGGCTTGACCTCTATCCTCGATTGCTGTGCCTGTCCATCCAGGCCTTATGTCCCTAAAAGGGCTTGACCTCTGTCCTCGATTGCTGTGTCTGGCATTCAGGCCTTATGTCCCTAAAAGGGCTTGACCTCTATCATCGATTTCTGTTCCTGTCCGTCCAGGTCTTATGATCCTAAAAGGGCTTGACCTCTGTCCTTGATCGCTGTGCCTGTCCATTCAGGCCTTATGTCCCTAAAAGGGCTTGACCTCTATCATCGATTGCTGTGCCTGTCCATCCAGGCCTTATGTTCCTAAAAGGGCTTAACCTATGTCTTCGATTGCTGTATCTGTCCGTTAAGGCCTTATGTCCCTCGATTTATGTGCCTGTGCATCCAGGCCTCATATCCGTAAAAGGGCGTGACCTCTATCCTCGATTGCTGTGCCTGTCCATCCAGGCCTTATATCCCTAAAAGGGCTTGATCTCTATCCTCAATTGCTATGCCTGTCCGTCCTGGCCTTGTCCCTAAAAGGGCTTGACCTCTATCATCGATTGCTGTGCCTGCCCATCCAGACCTTATGTTCCTAAAAGGCTTTGACCTCTGTCCTCGATTGCTGTATCTGTCCATTAAGGCCTTATGTCCCTCGATTTCTGTGCCTATCCATTCAGGCCTTATGTCCGAAAAAAGGCGTGACCTCTATCCTCGATTGCTGTTCCTGTCCATCCAGGCCTATTTCACCTAAAAGGGCGTGACCTCTAATGCTGTGCCTGTCTGTCCAGGCTTTATGTCCCTATAAGGGCTTGACCTCTATCCTCAATTCCTGTGCCTGTCCATCCAGGCTTTATGTCCCTAAAAGGGCTTGACCTCTATCCTCAATTGCTGTGCCTGTCCATCCAGGCCTTACGTCCCTACAAGGGCTTGGCAACTAACGCTGTGCCTGTCCAGCCAAAAGTCAAAATGGCGCCGGCGCTATTTCAGTGAGGGAAAAAGTAGCGCCGGCGCCATTTTGACTTTTGCCCTCACTATGTCGACATAGTGAGGGCAAAAGTAGCACCGGCGCCATTTTGAATATTGGCAATACGGCACGCGTGCAGGAGGTCACTCCCGGACCCCCGCTGGACTTTTGGCAAGTCTTGTGGGGGTCAGGAGGCCCCACCAAGCTGGCCAAAAGTCCCTGGGGGTCCAGCGGGGGTCCAGGAGCGATCTCCTGCACTTGTGACGTCGGGTGACAGGAACCAAAATGGTGCCGGCGCTACCTTTGCCCTGTCATATGGTAAGGGCAAAGGGCCACCGGCGCCATTTCTTTTAACGCAGCTGTGGCCCGAGAGCGGGAGATCACGCCGGGACCCCCCCCCCCCCCCCCCCCACTGGACCCCACTGGACCCCAGGTAATTTAAAACATTTTGGGGGGCTTCGGGAGGGTGGGGGATTTATTTTAAAGGGTTGGGGTGGGTTTTAGGGTGACGGTTTTCCCGCCCTGCCCCGATTTACGATTTTTTACGATTTAAAAAAAACAAAACCCATGACGATCAGATTTCCCTCCCCCCCCAGCCAAAATCGATCGTTAAGACGTTCGATCACTCGATTCACATCCCTAGTAGTAACTGCCGCTCTGTGCAGGTTACCCCCATGCCTTCTGTTAAGGGTAGTAACTGCCGCTCCATGCAGGTTACCCTCCATGCCTTCTGTTAAGGGTAGTAACTGCCACTCCATGCAGGTTACCCTCCATGCCTTCTGTTAAGGGTAGAAACTGATGCTCTGTGCAGGTTACCCCCATGCCTTCTGTTAAGGGTAGTAACTGACGCTCTGTGCAGGTTACCCTCCATACCTTCTGTTAAAGGTAGAAACTGATGCTCTGTGCAGGTTACCCCATGCCTTCTGTTAAGGGTAGTAACTGACACTCTGTGCAGGTTACCCCCATGCCTTCTGTTAAGGGTAGTAACTGACGCTCTGTGCAGGTTACCCTCGATACCTTCTGTTAAGGGTAGAAACTGACGCTCTGTGCAGGTTACCCCCATGCCTTCTGTTAAGGGTAGTAACTGACACTCTGTGCAGGTTACCCCCATGCCTTCTGTTAAGGGTAGTAACTGACGCTCTGTGCAGGTTACCCCCATGCCTTCTGTTAAGGGTAGTGATTGCCGCTCTGTGCAGGTTACCCCCATGCCTTCTGTTAAGGGCAGTAACTGCCACTCCATGCAGGTTACCCCCATGCCTTCTGTTAAGGGTAGAAACTGACGCTCTATGCAGGTTACCCCCCATGCCTTCTGTTAAGGGTAGTAACTGCCGCTCCATGCAGGTTACCCCCATGCCTTCTGTTAAGGGTAGAAAGTGACGCTCCGTGCAGGTTACCCTCCATGCCTTCTGTTAAGGGTAGTAACTGCTGCTCCATGCAGGTTACCCCTAAGCCTTCTGTTAAGGGTAGAAACTGACGCTCCGTGCAGGTTACCCTCCATGCCTTCTGTTAAGGGTAGTAACTGCCACTCCATGCAGGTTACCCCCATGCCTTCTGTTAAGGGTAGAAACTGACGCTCTGTGCAGAAACCCTCCATGCCTTCTGTTAAGGGTAGAAACTGACGCTCCATGCAGGTTACCCTCCATGCCTTCTGTTAAAGGTAGAAACTGACGCTCTGGGCAGGTTACCCCCATGCCTTTTGTTAAGGGTAGTAACTGGAACTGAATTATTTAAATTTCAGAAAGAATGGAAAGACTATTTATCTTTTTGAGTGAATATAAAATCTAGGGGACACTCCATAAAACTAACAAGTAGCAAATATATATGAAAAAAACCCTAATATATTTTCATTCAATCCATAAACAAATAGTGGAATTTGGTGATGTGGTAAAAGCATCTAGCATATTTGGGTTTAAATGCATTCATATAAATTCCTGAAGGAAAATTCCATAATCCATCATTATAATCCAAGTAAACTTGGGAAAACCACCATTTATCCCTGAGAGTGAGGAAGAAGGAATCAATCTATGGGATCTGCAGGGTAATTGTGGCCCAGATGGGTCAGTATTGTTGGAGACAGGATTCTGAGCTCGATATTCCTCGGGTCTGACTCAGCATGGCGCAACTTTTGTTCCTATGTTCTAAGCTTTCACAGAACCTAGGGTACCACTGAAGAATGGCCACTGCCAGCCAAATCTAGGCTTCCTGGGTTAGGAAATGCAGCAGCTGGTAATGCCCTTTCCTGTCTGCAGACCTTCCAGCTGTTCCAGATGATTTTGGATTCTCTGATTTCCCTCCTGGTCCTGACATAGTAAGTTCCATGCTTTGTATCCGGAGTGGTTTGCCTCTCTGTATAATACATTTGGATAACATAGTAACATAGTAAATGAAGGCAGATAAACACCCAAATGATCCATCCATCTGCATAGGAAATGTTTAATGTTTTAACAACTGCATCACTCAGATTCGCCCCATGCAGAAATGTTACACCAAAATCACCACAGGTTACCCCATTTCTTCATTGCCATCTTCTAATCACTGGGGTCCTTTGTGTTTATCCCATGCCCATGTGCTCTGTGTATCTCAAACCCAGAAAGGCAAGAAAGTCTGATAATGTTTAAAGGCAACTACCACCTGTGAGGATCCGGGGGAAAGAGCAGCAGGATGTGTAATGCACGCAATAGGATAAATAAACAAAGACCATTGACAGTGCACACAGCCCTGCCCAGATGGGATTAAAGGATTTCATAAGTGTGTGGAGGAAGCTGGAGATGAGGGAGGTGCTCCTGGCACCAGCACTGAGTATATGAAATCAAGGGATAGAATTAAAGCTTCAAATTTAATGTGTACAAATGTAATTAAAGTAATGAACACAAGGAAATGGATCGGTAAAATAGGACTTTATTGAATCTTGCCCGACTCTGGCCAAGTTTCGCTCAACGAGCTGCCTCAGGGGCTTAAGAGCCACTTAAATTGGCACCATCATGAACACATTATTACAGAGAAACATGAATATCTCGTATGCTACAGTTGCATATTAGAGAAATATTCATCAGTAGAAACAAACTATTGAAGTGGTTATGAGACCGCCACTTGTTTTCACTCTATTTTCGGTGAGCAGTAGGTAGAGTTATGTGCCATAGTTTTTCCAGCCTGCCACTGTCAATAGAGTGAAAACATTGATACCAATGGATCCATTGAGAGCTGTTGCTGCCATCTTCTCCTTGAGTTCTTATCCTCTGTACTTCTGGGAGCTGACCACCAATATACTCCGGAGATCCATCTCTTCAAGAAAAAACAATATCTGCCTGTCTCTCAAGTTGTTTTCTTCCATTTATAAAAGCTATACCTGCAAAGATCTCTGCCACCATCTGCTGTTACAATCTGTCTATGATTGGAAAAGAGTGTTCAATAGACTCTGTTGGAATCCTTTGCTGTCTTCAAGCTTTGCCTCCTTTAGCCTCCTTTAGCCTTACCACAGGTGGCTGTGTAGGGCATGCTTCAGTGCAGGCCTGTCCTGAATCTTCAACATGTTTCCAGTTTCAAGTCTTCACTTTCACACCTGGAGTCTGCTTCGCTTCTGGCTTGGTCTGCAACCAGCCATGGGCAGCTGTGTAGGGTGTGCTACAATGTAGTACTCAACCTGTATTAGTGCCTGAATCCTGAATCCTCATCTGAGTCTTCCAGGTTCCTCGAGTCTTCGTCTGAGTCCAAGTTCCTGAATTCCATGTCTCATCTTGTTCCTGATCTCAGCCTCTGTCTGGCCTCACACACTCATCATTCCATAGCGCCAGATCCGGAAGGTCTACCAAGTGGCTGGAGCACTACTCTTGAGACCATCATTGCGTTGCTAGGTCTTGCTTGTGCATGCAGGTCCAGTGGAGGTCTGAGCCTGTCTTGTTCCAGTTCCTTGACGTTCCACGTCTCAGTCCTGATCTAGCCTTGTTCCAGCTGTTGCCATGCTTGGACACTCTCACCTCCCACAGCAAATGTCTCAGGGCTCCTCCCTGAGCCATGCCATTGTCCAAGGGCTCTCATCCCCCTAGAGTAAGCGATGTGCAGAAAAAAAGTGTTTTGGTTGGGACTCTAAATCATTTCATTAGTTGTTGTTGGGACTCTAAATCATTTCATTAGTTTTAAAATGAAAAAAATGCCAATAAAAAATTGTAACCAAATGTTTGGAAACACTTATCTTGACAAGTGCAAAAGGGCCCTTGACAAGATAAGTGATAAATTATAGATTCATTTAAATGAATCTTTAATTTGAAGCATTGGCATTTAAAAATTGAAAAAAAGAATGAGACTGGGAATCAATGATTAAATAGAAAGAACAAAGGTTTTATAAACCCATAGTGCTTAATATAATGGTCCTTTACTTTCTAAGAATAATAATTTTGTGAAATAGCAATTTTATTTACATGAACATAAGGTGGCTTTGTTCAAATTGCTATCATTTATAGGCTAGGTTACAGTTTTTATGATTTTTTTCATTTATTATGCTTTTATGGACTATTTTGACTACTTATATGGAGGCCGGATAATGATGCCTAACCAGTTTCTTTGGGGGATGTTATATGTGGGGATGACACCCAGCGTGTAGGATGTTACCTTGGCTCCTTATGAAAGGTGCATGTTTCATATTATGGTTGTTCTGTGCTTGATTGGTTTTTGGGAAGGAAGAGATCTAGATTTGTTTTAGGAGAGAGGTTCAGGGGTGGGAGGTGCAGGAAGCTACAACTACAGGAAGTCATCTTGAGGGGATCCAGATGTTGTGCCAGTAAATGTAGAAGCTACAGGGTCTCATTGTTCAGAGTGGGACAAAGTGGGCACCTGTTAGATTGGAAGTTTCTATACATGTGTTATAAACGTCAGTGTTGGGATGGGGACACCAACTAAATGGGCTACTTGGCATGAGGCTGGGTTATTAACAGCAATTGCAAGGGAAAAGGTTCTTGCACATATGAACAAGCTGAAAAGTGAAATATTATAAGAACATAAGAAAATGCCATACTGGGTCAGACCAAGGGTCCATCAAGCCCAGCATCCTGTTTCCAATAGTGGCCAATCCAGGCCACAAGAACCTGGCAAGTACCCAAAAACTAAGTCTATTCCATGTTACCATTGCTAATGGCAGTGGCTATTCTCTAGGTGAACTTAATAGCAGGTAATGGACTTCTCCTCCAAGAACTTATCCAATCCTTTTTTAAACACAGCTATACTAACTGCACTAGCCACATCCTCTGGCAACAAATTCCAGAGTTTAATTGTGCGTTGAGTAAAAAAGAACTTTCTCCGATTAGTTTTAAATGTGCCCCATGCTAACTTCATGGAGTCTTTCTACTATCCGAAAGAGTAAATAACCGATTCACATCTACCTGTTCTAGACCTCTCATGATTTTAAATATCTCTATCATATCCCCCCTCAGTCGTCTCTTCTCCAAGCTGAAAAGTCCTAACCTCTTTAGACTTTCCTCATAGGGGAGCTGTTCCATTCCCCTTATCATTATGTGTGCAGGAAACACACATGTCAGAGAAGGAACACGTTAAACTTCAGAAAATGTGGATTAGTGGGGTGTTTGCTGCACATGGTAACTCCAAAAGCTGTGGAGTAACAATTCTATTCTATCGCTCACCATCATTTACAATGTCTAAATCTATAATAGATCCTAAGGGCAGATTATAATTCTGGCTGGGAAACTATTTGGGGTGGATACATTTTAATATCTATTTATGTTCCTAATATATATGACCATGCATTCTTTATCAGATCATATTCCTTATTAGTTCTTTAGGTTCAGCACAGATATTGATGGGTGGTAACTTTAATTTTGTAAGAGATCCACAGTTGGACAGGCAGTTGGAGGTATCATTAAAACTCATGGGTAAGACCAAAGGAATTGACTTCGTTTGTGACTCATTGCAATTGGTGAATGTTTGGACAACAAATCTGTAAAATGTTTAATAATTTTTACCAGCATTTATATATATTACGGAGAAGGATGATGCTGAAAACAGGTCTAATGTGGATGTCAGTACCAAAGATTAAGACATTCTAATTGCTGGATGTTAACCACCCTAGCAACCTTCTGAAAGTACTGAGGTTATTGCAGGCCTTAGAAGATTTAAATCTCTGGAGCCAAGTGGTCTGTCGGCTGATTTTTACAAGGCTTTCAAAATAGTTGTGCAAGAAACCCTTAGGTGTCTTTTTCAGGCTAAGGTTACTATTCTGCAGATGCCGAGTTCTATGAAAATGGAAAATATTGTGGTGCACCCCAAACCTGGGAGGGATGAGCAATTGCCACGTTCCTACCATCCGATTTCATTATTGAGCCAAAATATATGCTAAGTTGTTTGCTAACGGGTTTAAAATTGTATTGCCAAATCTTGTCTCCAGTGGACAAGTAGGCTTTGTACAAGGAAGGAAGTTGAGTATAAATGTTCGCAGAATTCTCACATTAATGGAACTGAATAGGCAGGGGGGTTATAAGGGTTCATTATTGATAGGGTACGATGCTGAAAAGGCATTTGATTGGGTATCCTGGACCTTTTTTTTTTTTTTTTTTTAGCAAATGTGCTTCATGCCTTTGGCTTTGTTAGTTATATTTTTGAAGCTATTCACATTTTATATTTGTATCCAGAAGCCCACATCAAAGTCAATAATTCCCCATCCACTCCATTTTTTCTTGTAAGAGGCAGCCGGCAGGGGTGCCCTATGTCCATGGTTTTGTTAATTTTGACATTGGAACCATTTTTAATACATGTTTGGAATTGCAACTTAAAGATAATATGCAGATGAAGAAGGATCAGCCTGCAAATCAATGCTTTTTGCACATAACACATTATTATTTCATTCAGATGCTAAGCACAACTTAAATGAGGTATTAAATTTCTTTCATTTATATATAAATGAAAGAAATTTATTTATATTTAATATTATATATTATATATATATATATATATATATATATATATAAATTTATATATATTTATATATATTTAATATATATTTAAATATATTTATATATAAGAGACGTCACAATATGATGTAAATAATTATTCCTAACTGCTCGGTTACCTACTCTAATTCTCTCCCCAGTTATATGACCCTTGTTGTAATGTAACTTTTGATCTCTTTGCACTTGTTATGTTCCATTTTTTTTTTTTCACACCCCCTTGTTATATGTAAACCGGCATGATGTGGTTTCTAATCACGAATGCCAGTATAGAAAAAACTCTAAATAAATAAATAAATAAATAAATAAATAAATAAATAAATATATGGTATTTTCTCAGGTTTAAAACTTAACCTTAACAAACCTGAAGGCTTGGATCGCACCGGACAAAGACATTTAGGGGTGCAAATTCATAGCTCACCAGATAAATAGCACTAATCTAATATCCCCAAAATCATTCAAGTTTTCCTTAAAAAATTGCATAGCTGGATGAATTTTTCTATCTATAACAGGGTGCTTAGCATTGGCAACGATAGTTCTTCTGGCTAAATTGTTATATTTTATGCAGATGATGCTGATGTGGTTGAAGAGAAAAGATCTCCTGTTAATGTACCTCGTCAAATCTTTATAAATGTACCTCATCAAAGTTGGGTTAATATATTATGTTAATCTTCCTATAACTTCTCTGCTCCAAGTTGTATTTATCCCTGTTTTATTGTAACTGTAACTGTTTTTTGGTTCAGCACCTGTTATTTACTTCGTTCACTATACCTCTCATCACTCCCCTGTTTACTGTAAACCGGCATGATGTGATACTCTCACAAATGCCGGTATATAAAAAACTAAAATAAATAAATAAAATATTCTGAAGCTAAACAATAGTTGATCTGCATTTATTTAGAAAGGAAAGAAGCCTATATGGCTATTTCAAAGTTGTCTATTCTGAAATCAGAGGGGGTTGGGGTTTTCCAAATGTTAAGCTCTACAATGTGGTGTGTCTGGTGAGATCGCTGGGAGATTGGCTTTGGAATAGTAATCGCTATTCAGATAATAAAATGGAATGCATGGTGATGACGTCTTTGGATCCTAGGTATATCTCACATTCCCCAATGATGAATTTCCTCCAGGAGGTGCAGGAGTCCTTGCTGATCTGTACGATGCAGAGAACTTGGAAATGGGTCCCAGCTAAGCTATCACTGCCCTGGCATTCCTCTTACTGATTACCTTTGCTTGGAAATCCAGAGTTTTCAGGATCCAGCGATAAGTGCTTGAAACCTTCCTCAGTTTCACTGATATGGAGATGTTAAAACCATGCTTATTCCTCCATACCAGGAAGAGTTATTGATGAGACAATCTGACTTTCCAGCTTATATTCAAATAATAGATACTGTTAACGTCAGACATGGAGTGTCCTCTGAGGCCTTTCAAAGGTTAATGCATCCTTATAAAACTGGAAAACAATTCCTTTTTAGGTTATATTCAGCAACTGACTATGCTTATATGAAAGCTTTGGCAGAAATCTGGAGCAAAGATCTAAGTAGAGAAGATATGGAAGACCATTTGTTGGTGGGTATCACTGTGCTGGATAAAACAACAGAATCTGCAGATCTCAGAGAACAAGATATGAAAATTGTTTACAGGATGATATTTTTGGCGTATTGGGCTCATAAAGCAAACATTTCTAGTTCAGCAGCATGCTTGATATGTAATATGCAAAATGCTTCACTGTTCCATGCTTTCTGGGAATGTTCACCCATACAAATATTTTGGAGGGAAGTGTTGGGCTTCCTTACCACAATATTAATGTTTCAAATACTGAGTGATCCCATGTTATGGTTGTTGGGTTACACAACTGATATTGCACAATGTGAGTGATATAAATTGCTATTTAATTTGAAAAGCAATGTTGATGGCTAGATGTAGCATTTTAAAAATGTGGGTACAGTCTGAAGTTATTTCAGTGTGGGAAAATGGTAGGGGTGTGCATTCGTTTTGAACTTAAATGTAAAACGCAACTTATTTTTTTTTTAACTTAAAAAAGTGATGAGGCGAAAACGATCGGATTTCCAACTTATTCAACATAGCTATGTTGAATAAGTTGGAAATCGCGATTGTTGATCCTAAATAAAAATTTAAACCCCTCACCCTCCTTAATCCCCCCCCCAAGACTTACCAAAACTCCCTGGTGGTACAGCAGAGAGTCAGGACGCCATTTCTGAACTCCTTTGCGAGGAGCACGTGACGTCGGCGTCACGTCGGAGTGACGCGGCGTCATGTGATTCCCCGCGCGTTCGCTCCGGGACCCTCGTTGCACCCAAAAGGCACTTTTGGCCAGCTTGGGGGGGGTCAGGAGGCCCCCCAAGCTGGCCAAAAGTTCCTTTTGGGTGCAACGAGGGTCCCGGAGCGAACGCACGGGGAATCACGTGACGCCGCGTCACTCCGACGTGACGACGTCACATGCTCCTCGCAAAGGAGTTCAGAAATGGCGTCCTGACTCCCTGCTGTACCACCAGGGAGTTTTGGTAAGTCTTGGGGGGGGGGGGGATTAAGGAGGGTGAGGGGTTTAAATTTTTATTTGCACGTATGGACATAGACTCAACTTATGGAATTCTCCATATGTCCATATTGACCGAAATTGACCCCCCCTTTCGACTTATGGACTTATGAACATAAACTTTTGGTCTGCACATCTCTAGAAAATGGATCTAACAGATTTATTATGTTTGGATCACAGAACATGGACATTAAGGATTCCATTACAAACGCAATGAAGATCTGGAACTCTGTGCTATCTGAGATAAATAAATTGCTCTCCGATAACTTCCTAGCACTCAATACTAACAAAACAGAGCTACTCCTTCTCTCCCCTCCTAACAACCCCTCACGCTATCTCTCCCCCACATCCCAACTACCTGATCGCCCTCCTACACTACAAGTCCGCAACCTTGGCATTATAATAGATGACCAATTTAACCTTAAAAAATTCATTTCAGCCACTATAAAAAGCGGATTCTTCAAACTCCACACACTGAAGAGAATCAAACCTCTTCTTCATACCTCCGACTTCCGCACAGTTCTGCAAGCTATGATCCTGTCCAAACTTGATTATTGTAACGCTATCCTCCTTGGCTTACCAAAAAGTACCCTACAACCCCTACAGTTATTACAAAATGCTGCGGCACGCATCCTTACCAACACACACCGTCATGACCACATCACACCAGTCCTTCAATCTTTACATTGGCTCCCTGTAACCTCCAGGATAATATATAAAGTACTCACGCTAATACACAAAGCAATTCATAATCAGGACATGCAATGGTTCCCAGAACATCTCCTGCTTCACACTCCGACAAGACCCACAAGAACACATCACCTAGCCAAACTCCAAATACCCTCTCCTAAGTGCTTGAAACATATCACCTTTAGAGAGCGATCCTTTATCATATCAGGAACCTCCCACTGGAATAAAATGCCTTCCCAACTACGCCAGGAACCTTGCCACAAAACATTTAAGCACAATCTTAAAACATGGCTGTTCAAACTAGCGTATCCTGACTAATAATCTGACTCCCCACATAGATTCGACATGACCGTCCATTTGACCACCAACCGACCGCTCATTTGACCCTCTCACCTTCTTTTTTCTCTCCCTACCCCATCTGACCCTCTCCCCACCCTTCTGACCCTCGCCCATTCTACACCCCCCACCCTCTCCTTCCCCCCCTTCTTTACCCTAGGTTCCCTCCTCTTCTTCCCCCCCAATCATCCTTATTGCTTATTTAACCTACTTGTTAATATCAACTTGTACATTTGTATATATTTCTCGTATTATTCTCCTCTGCCCTTGTTAATCCCTACCTGTTAATGTTATTATTGTAAAGCCTGTTGCTAATTTATGTTACATTGTGAACCGAGGTGATGTTTTGCAAACGTGCCTCGGTATATAAGAAACCTCTAAATAAATAAATAAATAAATAAATAAATAAATTGCAAGCCAGAAAGACAGAAGACACGTTCCAGACAACTTGGTTAGAATTTCTATAGTTACTTCCTAAGGAGGTCCAACAGAAGTACCTATGGGATTGAACTAAGAGATGCACTTTATGGGGCCGATTTTAAATCCTACACGCGTAGGATATATTTGTGCGCACTACCTGGTGCACACAAATGTACACCCGATTTTATACATGCGCGCGCTGTGCACCTTGCACGCACCGAGCCCAAGGGGAGCCCCGATGGCTTTCCCTGTTCCCTCCAAGGCTGCTCCGAAATCAGAGCGGCCTTGGAGGGAACTTTTTTTAACTCCCTCCACCTTTCCCTCCCTTCCCCTATCTAACCCACCCCCCAGCCCTACCCAAATCTCCCACCCCTATCTTATTTCGCCGAGTTACACCTGCCTCTGGCTGTGCCGGAGGACTCAGGACCGCCCCCGGCCACTGCCCCGCCCCGCCCCCAGCCCACCCATTTTTGAAAGCCCTGGGATATACGCGCGTCTCGGGGCTTGCACGCACTGCCGAGCCTATGCAAAATAGGCTCGGCACGCGCAGGGGTAGGTTTTCGGGGGTTACGCATGTATATTACGCTCATAACCTTCTGAAAATCTACCCCTATGTGGATGATTCTTCCTGTAGAACAAAAACTTGGACTGTTGGTTTGGAAGTTAGGGGTGTTAGGGTTATGGGGTCTCATATTTATTTATTTTTATTTGTTATCATCATGGTGGGCTAATTTGAAACTGAAAAAACATATTTAAAAAAAATTAATGGTGGAAGTCCTGCAGCTTATTTTGGGCTCCATATCTATAATTGTCTTATCAATTCTCATGAAACTTGTTGGAAGAAATCATCAGAAGGGTAAAGAACTCCAAGGTACCTAAACTGTGGCAAAGTGGCACCAAGGAGGCAGGAATAGCTTCAGGCTGTGCAGAGGGACAGAAGGATACTGACTTTGATAGGAGTGCTAAAAGCAGCAGGAGGGGGCAGAACACCCTAATTCTACAAAACAAGGTATCAGTAATAGTGAAATGAACACTTATAAAAATGATGGTAGAAGAAGACCAAATGGCCCATCCAGTCTGCCCAGCAAGCTTTCACACTTTTTTTTTTCTCTCACATACTTATCTGTTTCTCTTGGCTCTTAGTAACCTTTTTTTATTCTATTTCCCTTCCACCCCCGCCATTAATGTAGAGAGCAGTGTAGGAACTGCATCTAAGTGAAATAGCTTAATTAGTTAGGGGTATTAACCGCTGCAATAAGCAAGCTACACCCATGCTTATCTGTTTATCCAGGCTATGTAATTCAGTCCTTGTTGGTTGTTGCCTGAATATAGATCCACCTTTCTTTATGCCCCCCTGCCTTTGAAGCAGAGAGCCATGTTGGCTATGCATTGATGACATCATGAAAGGGCACCAAAAGTGACATCAGCATGAAGTCAACATGAAGGACGAACAGAGCAGTAAAGGGACCAAGCAGCAGAAAGATTGGCAGCTGGACTTGTAAAGAATATGAGAAGTGCAAGGCAGCCCTCAAACTGGCAAGAACACCTCAAGGGTTAAGGTCTGGGTTATGATAGAAAAGTTGAGTGACACAAAGAACTCCAATGTATAAAATCGTGGCATGACAGCAAGTCTGAGTGACACAAAGACCATGAAGGTGTAATATGAGGGACATAGCAGCAAGTCAGTGTGGCATGGGAGATACCAGTCATTCTGTTCAAGCACATTCAGCACGTGGCAGAATCATTACAAGAGAATAGGGATGTGAATCGTATTTCTGACAATTGAAAATATCGTACAATATTTTCAAAGTCGTCAGAAATCGGGGGCTCCCCGAAACCGATAGGAAAACCCCACAAAATTGTTTGTGGGGTTCTCTTTTCATTTTGGGGGAGTGAGGGAAAAACGGCACACAAAATCAATCCCTAAACCCACCCAACCCTTCAAAACAGCTCCCTTAGCTTCCCCCACCCTCCCGACCCCCCCTCAAAAACATTTTAAATAACCTGGTGGTCCAGAGGTGGTCCTGGGAGCGATCTCCTGCGCTCGGGCTGTCAGCTGCCACTAATAAAAATGGTGCCGATGGCCCTTTGCCCTTACCATGTGACAGGGTATCTGTGCCATTGGCCGGCCCCTGTCACATGGTAGGAGCACTGGACGGTGAAGAGCTGGATGGGAAGTGAGAGCAACAGGAACCAGGGATGAGGAGCAGAACCAACACAGCCAGCAGCTTTAGGAGACCTATTGTAGAGGCAAGGCTGGAGAGCAGGGACTGGGCCAAAATAGTCCCTACTTGATGACATCAGCTGGGATCCGTGGGAACTTTTCCCGCCATGGACTCTTTAAGGCCCGACACCAGGCACACGTGTGTGCCTATGCTGTAGTCGGGTTTGGGTGACTGGTGGCTTTCCCGTGGTCATGAGGGATTGCAGTGACAGCATCTTCCTGCCACCACAAGAGAGGGTGGCTCAGCACCGGGGCCCCGGTATGTGAGGGAGGCCAACCATGCATTCCCATGGCCAACAAGCATAACAGTACCCCCTCTCTTATGCCCCCTTCCAGGAAGTTTAAGCTTCTTGGGGTAGCGACTATGGAATTGCTTAAGCAGCTTCTTATCCAATATCTTTGAGGCTGGTTCCCAAGTGTTGTCTTCTGGTCCATAATCCTCCCAAGATATCAGGCATTCCCACCTTCGATTCTGTCGACTGACATCTAGAACATCCTTGACTTGGAAGAGTTGATCCTCGGCCGAAGAGTCCCTTGAGGGTATGGAACCTTTTGGGTGAGCCAGAATAACACCAAGGGCTTTAGGAGGGAGATGTGAAAAACATCATGTATCCATATGGTTGCAGGCAAGCGTAACTGGTAGGTAACAAGTCTTATCTGTCAGATGATGGGAAATGGCCCAATATAGGGGCGGATTTTAAGAGCCCTGCTCGCCTAAATCCGCCCAAATCCGGGCGGATTTAGGCGAGCAGGGCCCTGCGCGCCGGTGAGCCTATTTTACATAGGCCTACCGGCGCGCACAGAGCCCCGGGACTCGCGTAAGTCCCGGGGTTTTCTGAGGGGGGCGTGTCGGGGGCGGGCCCGAACCGCGCGGCATTTTCGGGGCATGTCGGGAGCATTCCGGGGGCGGGCCCGGGGGCGTGGCTACGGCCCAGGGCGGTCCGGGGCGTGGCCGCGCCCTCCGGACCCGCCCCCAGGTCGCGTCCCGGCGCGCTAGCAGCCCGCTGGCGCGCGGGGATTTACGTCTGCCTCCGGGAGGCGTAAATCCCCTGACAAAGGTAAGGGGGGGGGTTTAGACAGGGCTGGGTGGGTGGGTTAGGTAGGGGAAGGGAGGGGAAGGTGAGGGGAGGGCAAAAGAAAGTTCCCTCCGAGGCCGCTCCGATTTCGGAGCGGCCTCGGAGGGAACAGGGGTAGGCTGTGCGGCTCGGCGCGCACCGGCTATACGGAATTGATAGCCTTGCGCGCGCTGATCCAGGATTTTAGCGGATACGCGCGGCTACGCGCGTATCTACTAAAATCCCGCGTACTTTTGCTTGCGCCAAAAGTACGCCAAATCGCGTGGTTTGAAAATCTACCCCATAATGCGGGGCAAATTTCATGGAAGGTACCCTAAGTCGCATGCATTGGGTACTCAGCCAGACATTATCTTTGCACTTGAGTTGTAGGCCTGGTCAACAATATTTATTTTTACTCTTCGTAGCCCTGAGGGCAGCCTTTTGTATCAGAGACCTTGTGAGCCCCATTGATTCTGCAGTTCCTGAGCCGTTAGCTGGGCTACAAGAGAGGCTACTGATAATGGTAGGGGTAGCGGGGGGCTCAGCTGTTATCTATAGACTATTTGGAATGGGGAGGTTCCAGTGGCAGTATTGAAGTAGAATTTATGGGAGAATTCCACCCAGGGTAATAAGGCGGCCCAATTGTCCTGTCATTCATTGACAAACATTCACAAGAATAACTTCAATGTCCGATTTGGGTGTTCTGTTTGACCGTTGGCCTGGAGGTGGTAAGCTGTGGTAAAGTCCAGGGTGATGTACTTTTTGCAGAGCTGTTGCCAATATTTTGTGGTAAATTGAGTACCTCTCTCCAAGAGGATATGTTGTGGTAGTCCATGTAGATGGAAAAAATGTAGAAATTATGTAGTAAACAATCTCGCCAGCTCCGGGATGGTAAGGAGTCCAGGAAGTGCCATGAAATGGGACATTTTGGAGAAGCAATTGATGACTACCCAGATGACTCAACAGCCCTCTGAGGGAGGAAGGTCAACCATGAAATCTGTGGATAGATGAGTCCATGGCTCCTGGGCACCGGTAAAGCCTGTAACAGTCTGTAGCATCGACCTACCAAGGGTTTTGTTGAGCACAAATATGATAGGAGTCTACATAATTCCAGACATCCTCCTTCACTTGGGGCCACCAGTAAAAGTGTTGAATTAGGTTTAAGGTTCATGCTTGGCCAGATGACCTGCTACATGGGAGACACTCAAGAATTTTCTGACAGAGCCAGCAGGGAACTAACATCTTTCCAGGAGGGACAGGGATGGAAGCAGCCAGGAGGATTCGGGCAGGATCTGTCACATGGCTGGGTGGTTCCAGAGTATCCTCCACTTCAAATAACCAGGAAAGGGCATCCACCCGGGTGTTCTTACGAGCTGCTCTATATTTTACTTCAATGTCGAAGCGGGTGAAAAATAATGACCATAGAGCCTGACGAGTGTTTAATCATTGTGTGTTACAGAGATATTCTAAGCTTTTATGGTCCATATACACTGTAATCCGGTGTTGTTTTTAAACCAATGTGCCATTCTTCAAAGGCCATTTTTATGGCTAAAAGTTCTTTGTCCCCTTTTCCGTAGTTTTGTTCTGCTGAAGAGAATCTTTTTCAGAAAAATGAACAGAGTCAGAGACTCCCCTATCCGAGAGTTGATTCAAAATGGCTGCTATGGGCGGAAGATGGTGGCTTTGCGTGTTGTTTGGGCATCTGCTTTCCTTTTGCCTGACTTTTTTATCCGCAGATCATGCCGCATTCAGCCCGCAAACGCAGGGTAATGGAGCGTCTAGCTCTGGAGACATCCTCACCACAAATTTTGGTGGGGCCAATGGATGCTCTTGTATTTCGGTTCTTAGGAAATACTGTGGAGGGCTCACTGGGAGTAGAGTGGGGGGAAGAAGAGCCTGCTACCTCCCCTGAGCTGATGATAACATTCTCTCTGGTAGAGAGATCTCCGCCCAAGAATGCTGCGGAGGCCCAACCCCAGCATCGGTGGAGGGACTCAGAGATTGGAGGTCGGTGCCCGAGGTGAGTCCCTCCCAGACCTCTGCTGCTGAAAGAGGCCCCTATTTTTCCAGGTGAATTTCGGCTCAGGTTGCCCAAACCCAGGGATATGGGAAAGAACCTAAATATCCCCCATTTCAAATAATGGCATTGGTGATATCTCAACAGTTTAGCCTTGAAACAATTTGAGAATCCATTTATGTTTTGAATACAAATGTCTCACTACAAATTAAAAATATATTCAAAGCAGTTCAAGATGTGGATAGAAGATTGGAACTGGTTGAAAATGATACGGGAGAAAGTGTTATGGCTGCCGGCCGCAGCAGACCACGACTGGGGCCGACTACTCACCGGCGTGGTCGGGCCGTCCCTGAGGTGCTGGCAGCCGGCGTTAATCGTCGGCATTCCCTCCACAGCTGCTCCAGCCGCTGCTGAGGTGGGCCACGTCTTTGCCTTCCTTCCTGGTTGCTGGCTCCTCCCCCGCCGGGTCTCCTGAGAGCAGCGCGTGCAGTTGATCTTTCTATTTAAAGGGGCCTTGATAGGAAATTATCGTGGTTTAGCCCTGGGACTCCTCCCTGCAGTTTCTCATTTAAGGCAAGGTCTGCTCCTGAGACCTTGCCTTGGTTTCTTGGCTCCTGGTCATGAGTTGCTTCAGTGCTCCATTTTCCTGTTCCATTCCTGTGTTCCGCTGCCTGTTCTCCTCGGTCCTGTTCCTGCCTTCTGGTCCCAGCTCCTGCTCCTTTCCTCATTGGACGGATTCTTCTGGTTTAGACCTCTGGACCGGCTTCCGACCATTCTTCTGGCTTCAACCTCTGGACCGGCTTCCGACCATTCTTCTGGTTTTGACCTCCAGACTGGCTTCCGACCATTCTTCTGGCTTCAACCTTGGACTGTACTTAGACCTTTCTACTGTCTTCAGGGGCCCATCTATGTCCATCTGGCCACACGCCCCCAAAGTCTCAACCCACGGATAATGGGGCTGGTATTGGTAAAGCTCCAGTTGGCTCCTGCTTCAGTCCAGTCTCACCTTCTGATGGTAGAGACCTAAGAGGGTTTGCCCTCTCAGGTAGTGCCAACTCTACCTTGGACAAAGGATCCACCTTCGGAACCATAACAAAAAGTAAAAAGAGCCAGGACTTACACAGCACTAAAATTGAAAATCTTAGCCTTTCCCAGCAAGAGATGATTAAGGAAAATACCTCTTTTAATTTTAAGATTAATGAGAGCATCAAGGAATTCAGGGAGTTCTTGGGTGGCCAGATTATCCTTTATTTGGGAGGATAGTCCTTCTAAGAAAATGCTTTGGAGACTATCCTCCCTTCAGTTCAACTCTAAGGTCATAGTCTGGAACTCGATGACGTATTCAACCTTGGTTTTTGAACCCTGGCGTAGATGCAGCATGTCTGGCCCCATGGTGTCGTGTCGGCCAGGTTCATTGAAGACTAACTTGAAGGCCTTCACAAATTGCTGCAGGTCTTGGAGCAGGATGTCGCCTCGCTCCCAAAGCGGTGATGCCCAGGCTAAGGGGTTTCTGTCAAGAAGAGAGAGGAGAAAGGTCACTTTAATAGAATCACTGGAAAACTGTGAGGGCTGCAAGGAAAGTGCATAAAGCACTGATTCAAGAATCCTCAGCACAACTTAGGGTCTCCTGCATATCTAGGAGGTGTTGGAAGATGTATGGTGGCTGCCATCAGGGAGGTCAATGGAGGAACAGTAGCTGCATTGCTGGTCGGGGCAGTAGAGGTGTCCAGGCAGGCAATGAGTCATTCCTCTGAGCTAGCAAGGGCCTCCAAGAATTGCTGCTGTTGTTGGATTTTTTTGTGCAAGTCCAGGTATGGCCTGGAGTCTGGATAGATCTGTGGGTCCATGGTCTCTGCAAGCTATTACAACAGTGGGCCCTTGAGCCGAGACGAGTATGGCCCTACCTGAGAGAGAACTTCCCAAGCTTTCATTGTCCAGAGGCAGATCACAGTACCAGTCCAGATTCGAGGCCAGCAGCAGACAGGAGAGTCCAGACACCAGTCCATGATCAAGACAGGTGGCTACCAGCAGAATCCAACAAACAATCCAGGGGTTGAGATGGGCAGCAGACAGGCAAATCCAGATATCATTCCATAGTCAAGGCAGGTGGCTAACAGTGAATCTATCAAAAAATCCAGGGGTTGAGGCCAGAAGGTGAGGAGCAGCACAGGAATGGAGGGGAACAGGAACCAGGGATGAAGAGCAGAACCAGTGCAGCCAGCAGCTTTAGGAGACCTGTTGCAGAGGCAAGGCTGGAGAGCAGGGACTGGGCTAAAATAGTCCCTGCTCAATGACATCAGCTGGGAACCGCAGGAACTTTTATTTATTTTATTTATTTATTTATTTATTTTTAATTTTTATATACCGAGGTTCTTGTAGGAAATACAAATCACTCCGGTTTACATCAAACAGTGAGATGCCCAAAAAGGGAGGGGCTTTACATAAAACAATAGAACAAAGTACAAATTGAACGTAGAATAGTATAGTTACAAGAAACTTTTCCTGCTGCAGTCCCTTTAAGGCCCGACGTGAGGCACGCATGCGTTTATGCAGTAGTCAGGTTCAGAGGACTGGAGGCGATCCCGGCAATCAAGAGGGTTCACAGCAGTGGCGTCTTCCTGCCGCCATGAAAGAGGGCGGCTCAGCATGGGGCCCCACTGGTGAGGGAGGCCGGCCGTGCATTTCTGCAGCCGGCAATCATAGCAGTTTTTCAAGGGGAACACTACAGTGAAATGCCTTACAGGATCCTCTGCTGGTAAGAATGCAAATAAGATAATCAATGCAATCAATCAAGAAAGTCAGGATTCTGAAGAAGACATCACCATCCATGTGGGATCCAATGATCTTGCTAGAAACAGTATCTAGAGTACAGAGAGGTATCCAGTCTCTAGGAAGCAGATTAGGCACATGGACATAACTTTTGCCTTTTCAAATTCTTTTGCCTTTTAAGAAGTGCCTATATATTTATGGAAAGGGGAAGGAAAAGCTAAGCCATATAGATAACTTCAATGTATGGTTCAAAACCTGGTGTAAGCAAGAAATGTTTGACTATATAGGAGGACCAGTAAAAAAAAGCTCTATATGAACCATAGCATACACCTGTCTGGCATGAAAAAGGATGCTATGTGATAAATTCAAATCATATGCTATAAGGAATTTAAACTAGAGGACAGGGGTCATAGAAATAAATTGGTATGTCACCCCCGAGAACTCAAGGAAGTGGATGTAGAAATTAGCAAAAATCAGTTGAATAAGCCAGAAATGATGTCCAAGAAGAGCAGCAAGCTGAGGGAGATATGCTGGAAAGCTATGATCATAAAAGTTAGTAGTCATGGCAATAAAATCCCAGACCCACAGGCTCTAATTGTGGATGTGGACATGGACATCTTTGCTCTTAGAGAGTCACATGATTGGGGAGAATCAAGATGGTGCTGTGAGGAGAGGATGTGGTGGCTGAAGCTCCTGGAATTGCTCGCCTCTGTAAATTATTTCCTGGATGCCACACACCAAATGGAAAGGTTGGGAGCCCTGGCCCCCCTTAGACCCACCTTGGTTCAGACGAGCATCATAGGATTCTGCGCCGCTGTGGATACATTGGCTCTGGTAGATCCCGCCGTAGTGCATGGGTTAGAACAAGCCCTGTCACTTCTGGTAGAGACTTCCTTAAGTCCCAACAACTCCTTCCCCACCTTTGCATGCTACGGCTGCAGGACCGGGCATGCTCCCTGGATGGATGGTGTCTTTGGGGGTGGTGACCTCCGAGGCGGGATCTGCAGCTATTGCGACGTTGCCTACTACCATCGGTGGAACATTGATCTCAACCCTGCGCTTGGAAGGAATTCCTTCCGATATGAGGATTGATCAAGCGGCCTGCAAGCCACTTTAGATGGGATTAAGACTGTGGAAGTTGCCCAGAATCACGATGGAAGTCCTCAATTAACCCAATCGTTAACTTTTAATTTATAGCTTCTATTGGTAAAATCCAAAGTTGTAACTTTAGTTTCTTTATGGAATGCTATTTCTTTTTAGAAAATTCTATTATATCTCTTACTGCTCCTTTAAAAGACAAGTAGAATTTAACACCTCAAATCCTATTGTTTCATCATATTAATCTAAAATAGAAGAATTGGACTCAAATATTTTCTCAAACAAAATCTATACAGAGTGGCCTAATTCAGGGAGAACTTGCCATAACTTGAAGAGTGGGAAATTTGGAGAACTTTTCAAGATATTTAAATTTAAGGGTGTTAAATTTTCCAAAATGCAAGCTGGTTTCTCCAAAGGAGCAGTTTAGAAACTATCTACATGAGATATTACATTTTTCAATGGAAGCATTACCACCAATTTCTAAGGCTTATTTTCTTGTGAAATCTAAGCAAGAAGTTGAAAATCCATCTGCGGCAATCTCAGCTACACCTCACCTTTCAACTTTAAACCTTTTCGAGTTTTTGGAAATACCTGCAGAGGCTCAGATAGAAAAAAGGGGTACTTTATTTATTTTTGTTTCAATATATTTATTAATGTTTTAAGAAAAAATATGAAATATGAGCATACCATCATATGTATAACTTGTTACAAAAGAAGAAGAAAACTTTCCACTTGAAGCACAGTTAATATATGTAAAATAACATATAGTAGAAAGTGATGAACTATATAAAGATATAATGGCTTCAAGTTATACAAAGGTATTTAACATGAACAAACGAAGAAAGGAATAAGAACAAGATAGATGAAAAAGAAGCAGGAATAGAAAAAAGATAGAAAAGCTGGAGAAAGAGAAGAAGGAAGCAAAGAAATAGATAGGAAGAATACCTAGATTCAAGAGCTAGATAAAAGATAAATCTATGGGAATATCTTATAGAGACGTGATGTAATCGGTTAAGGGTTTCCAAACTTGTGACCAAGTAGAAAGTCTGTTATATTTAATGGCCATTGCTTTCTCATATTTACTATATAAGTTGACTGAGTTCCACCAGAGGTGTTCAGATAATAAGTCTCCACGCTTCCAGTTAGATAAAATATTAAATTGGGCAACAGTTAGTAAAAAATCTAGAAGTTTACGTTGGGGAACTGTAAGTGTGAGATGTGGCTCCTTTTAGAATAATGATGGCATATGAAATTGGAAAAGATGTAGGTAAGATTTTGGATATTGTAACCCATATGTGTTGCCAAAAAGTGTGTACATATGAGCAGGAAAAAAGAAGATGATACAAAGTGGCCTTAGGCATGGAGCATGTCCAGCAATTATGTGATTGGGCAAGACCAGCCCCTTTTAGTTTCCATGGAGTCCAAATAGCTCTGTGTAAAATAAAGAATGAGGATTGTGTTAAGCTGGAGGACAGAGAGATATGAACGGATACCCTCCAAACACATTGCCATATTTGGTTAGAGAAAGTTTCCGCCATATCAGCGTTCAAGGTACGGTGAAGTGCCTGTAAATGATTAGAGTTACCTACGTGATGGAATAGTTTATAAAAGTACGAGGCTAAGTGACCTTTGGGACCAAATTCAAGGTAGACATCCAAAATGTATGGAGATTTCCTGAGAGCGTTAGTAGTGAATTTAGCTTCGTGAAGTGCTTTATTTAATTGTAACCAAGCATAAAATTGGGTAGGAGGCAGATTATATTGCTGGCGCAGCTGATCAAAAGATTTAACTGAATTAGCCTGAAGTATATCTTGGACAGCCCAAATATTGCTATGTTGCCAAAGTGGCCAATTAAGTACCTTATTATCTATACGGATTGCGGTATTTTGCCATAGGGGGGCTAATTTAGATAGTTGCCATGCATGGGTAGAGGGGGGACACAATGCTTCTAGTTCTTTTAAGGTGGTATGTGTAGTGACTGCAAGATTGGAGAGGCTAAATGTGAAGTTTTAAGTGTTAAATCGGGAAATACTTCTAAAGGGTATGGAAGGAGCAAATGTTGTTCTATAGTGAGCCATCTCAGGGGATCAGAGTTAGATTGATTCGGGGCAAAGTAATGATAGCCTTGCTGTAATATGAAGGCTCTATGATATGTGTAAAAATCCTGGAAAGTAACTCCTCCATTCTGTTTGTGTGCTTTTAATTTTTTTAAGGAAATCTTAGGAGTCTTACCTTTCCATAAAAATACTGTAAGAATTTGATCCACATGAGAATAGAAATCTTTGGAGAAAAGGACAGGGAGCATAGAAAGAATATATACTATTTTAGGAGTCAAAACCATTTTGATGGTGTCTAGTCTCCCCCACCAGGTAAGATGGAGTGGAGACCATTTCAGCGTGGTAAATCTCAGCAGATTTAAGATTTTCACTTCGTTGTGTGTGATAGTGTCCGCTGGACAAGTAAAAAAATTAACATCCAGGTACTTGAGCCTGTTAGTTAATTTCTGGATTTGATACTGAGAAGCATTAAACAGCGCTCCTCTGTAGTTAAGAGGGAGGAGTTCTGTTTTGTGCCAATTAATTTTATAGCCTGAATATTTAGAGTAATGAGATTAAGAAGATGTGGAAGAGAGGTTTCAGGTTTAGTAAGAAAAAGGAGAACATCATCAGCATACACAGATAGTGTATAAGTATGTGAGCCAACATTAATGCCATGAATAGAGGAATCTTGTATAATTGCTGAGAGTAGTGGTTCCAAAGCCAGGTCAAAGAGGAGTGGAGAGAGAGGGCAACCTTGTCTAGTGCCTCTAAATAATGAAAAAGGTAAAGAGGCCCGATTATTGATATATAAAAATGCTTTCGGAGATTGATAAATATATTGGCTCCAGGAAAGAAAAGTGGAATCAATACCAAACCATTGAAATACGTGAAATAAAAAAGGCCATTCAACATGATCAAAGGCCTTTTCAGCATCCAGAGCTATGGCTACAGTGGGGAAATCAGCAGAAAAGACCTTGTGATGTAAGTGAAGGAAAAGGCGGGAGTTATTGGATATCAATCTATTTTTAATAAAACCAAATTGATCATTATGTATAAGAGAAGACATGATATGAGAGAGTCAATGAGCTAAACGTTTTGCAAAAATTTTGTAGTCAGTGTTAAGGAGAGAGATAGGATGATAATTTGCAATCTTAGTATCATCTCTACCTGGCTTAGGAATCACCACTACACATGCCTCAGTGAAAACTGAGAAAGCAGCTGGCGAATATAAAAGTGAGGCATAAAATTCATGTAAATGTGGAATAACATCATTCTTGAAAGCTTAATAAAAATCCGTCGTGAAGCCATCAGGACCGGGTGCTTTACCACAGGATAAAGATGAGATTGCTGTGCGAACTTCAAAGGGAGTGATTGGAGCATTTAATTGAGAGTTTTGAATAGTTGAGGTGGTAATTGGAGGTAGAGTAGATAAAAATTGTTGAATAGCCTCCAAAGGCTGTGTAGCTTCTGATTTATAAAGTGACTCATAAAAGTCTCGAAAGGCCTGTAATATATCTGTTTCAGTAGTCAACAGTTTCCCAGAGTCAGTAGAAATTTTGACAATGCGTTTTTTATCTTGTCGTTTCTTTAACATGGTAGAGAGTAAATGACCATTTTTCTTATTCTCTGCATAATATAATGCTCTAGTCCGAAAGAGGGCAGCCTTCACTTGAGAGCTTAACAGCTGGTTGTATTGGTATCTGGCTTTAATAAGAGCATTATAGGTGAGCAAAGTGGGAGATCTGATATGGGTGTCTTCCAAAATTGCAACTTCCTGAGATAGAGATTGAAGTTCCACTTTTTGTCATTTTTTGGAGAAGATGGAGTAACTGAGTATTTCTCCTCGAATGGTAGCTTTGAATGCTGCCCATATTATACTGGAAGAAATGTCCGAGGTGTTGTTAAATTTGAAGTATTCTTGAATCTTATCCTGAAGAAAGAGAATAAACTCTGCCTCAGCTAATAGTGATGAATTAAATCACCACTGGGGGTCAGTAGAAGACAAATTCTTGATGTTGATTTGTAGAGTAACAGCCGCATGATCTGATACGAGAATGGGACAAATATTAGCATTCTGTACTTGGGAAACCATATTATTGGAAGTCAAAAAATAGTCAATTCTGGAGTATGAAGAGTGTGGATATGAATAAAAACTGTAATCCAAAGTAGTAGGGTATAACACTCTCCAGGAGTCTGCAAGGCCAAAAGAGTTGATCAAGTGCCATAGAGCCAAGGTTTATTTGGATAGATGAGGCTTACAAGTAGATTTTTTATCCAAAATAGGATCAAGTGGCTGGTTAAAGTCTCCTCCTATAATGCATGATGAGTAGTCCATAGAGAGTAGTAGAGATGTGAATCGGAACCGGAATCGGTTCGGATTCTCATTGTGGGGTTTTTTTTCGTCAGGCACGATCACGGTTTTGTTTATTGGCTGTGCCCGAGCCAATAAACAAAAAAATCCACCCGACCCTTTAAAACTAATCCCTTAGCTTCCCCCACCCTCCCGATCCCCCAAAAACATTTTACAGGTACCTGGTGGTCCAGTGGGGGTCCCAAGAACGATCTGCCACTCTCGGGCCGTCGGCTGCCACTAATAAAAATGGTGCCGATGGCCTTTGCCCTTACCATGTGACAGGGTATCTGTGCCATTGGCCGGCCCCTGTCACATGGAGGGAGCACTGGATGGCCGGCACCATCTTTAAAAATGGTGCGGGCCATCCAGTGTTCCTACCATGTGACAGGGGCTAGCCAATGGCACGGATATCTTGTCACGTGGTAAGGGCAAAGGGCCATCGGCACCATTTTGATTAGTGGCAGTCGATGGCCCGAGAGCAGGAGATCACGCCCGGGACCCGCACTGGACCACCAGGTACCTGTAAAAAAATGTTTGGGGGGTCGGGAGGGTGGGGGAAGCTAAGGGATTAGTTTTAAATGGTCAGGGTGGGTTTAGGGGTTATTTTTGTGTGCCGTTTTTCCCGCCCTCCCCCAAAATGATAAGAGAATCCCCACAAACAATATTGTGGGGTTTTCCTATCGTTTTGGGGGTGCCCCTGATTTCTGATGATTTTGAAAATATTGTACGATATTTTCAATCATCCGAAGCCTGATTCACATCCCTAGAGAGTAGTTGGTCAAAAGTAGAGTGATAAAAATCTGGATCATCCTGGTTAGGTGCGTATAGATTTAGTATAGAGATGTTATCATTTTGTAGGGAAATCTGCAAGAAATTTCATCGTCCTTTCGGATCAGCTGATTGATGTAGAATTTAGATTGATGTAGATTTAGATTTTGTGCTGACAATCTTTTATGCAATAAAATGGCAGTGCCATGCTTTTTTATGGACAGCCGGACTATAAAATACCTGACCAACCCATTGCTGTTTCAGTTTAAGGGATTCTGTGGCAGAGAGATGAGTCTCATAAATGAGAGCAATGTCTGTATGTAATGACTGTAAAAAGGTTAATATTTTCCTACATTTAATAGGATGAGAAAAAACATTTACATTTAATGAATCCAATGTTAAGTTAACAGTTGTATTAGCCATGAGAGATGTTATAAAAAATCAAAGGTACATCGTCAATCTCTATTTATAGTATTGATAAAGTAACAGTGGATTGAAAGTGTATGGCCACCAGACAGAGGAGTAGAAAATAGAAAGGAAAGAAGGCTTGAAGAAAAAAGAAAAAGGACATAATATACCAAGGTACTTCTGGAGAATAGAACGTTGGTAAACCTACTAAGACCAAACCAAACAAGACCAGCAAGTCTGGTCTGGGAAGTCAAGAGCCTCTAGAAGACAAGTGGCTCCAGATTCTCAGCATTCATGAGATAGCAATATATATGAAAATGTGAACATCAGATGAATAACAAACAGCATTATGCTGCGTATAAACGGAGGAAAAAAAATCTTATAAACATATTATATAGCCGAGAAAAGAAAGTCAAATCTAACATCCAGGAATATATATTCCTTCACAGTATTGGTGATAAAGAAGAAACGAGCACTATCGACAAGCTAACGATTGAAAAACCAAATATGCAGGAAAAAAAAAACAGTCATGTAACCATTTCGTAACTTCCCTCTTGTGCAAGAATAAAAGCTTCAGCTTCTTTTAATTGTTGGAAAAGTTTAGTTTGATTGTTACAGGTGATTTTCAGCTGAGCTGGGTAATCGGGGCCTGAGCACTAGAAAAGCCTTTCGTCTTTCCGCTGTCGATTTTGGGAGGTCCGGCACGTACAGGATTGTGGAACCCTGATATTTAACCAGGGCTCTATTGCGTGTGGTGACCAGAATTTCTAGGACTTGTGGGTATTGTAATATTTTAAGAACAATAGGTCTCGAGTATTTAGAGTTTCGAAGAGGGCGAGAGGGAACTCTGTGTGCCCTTTCGACTTCAAACAGTTGAGCGAAGGTAAGTTACAGAGAAGATGGAATTAATTTAGTGACAAACTCCTGCATATTAGTACCTTCTGCTCCCTCCGGGATGCCTAGAATCCGAAAGTTATTCCTCCGGTTGTGATTAGACAAGTCTTCAATGGCAAGTTGAAGGCCTTTGAGGTCTTGAGTAAGGCACGGCAGTGGTGCAGTAGCTATTAGCAGAGAAGAAGTTTGAGATTCCATGTCTTCTAATATCGTCTGAAAAGAAGACATTTGGGTAGACATCGATTGGAGATCATTACGAATTGCAGCTGTCGAATTGATGTTCAATTAATTAAATCTTTTAGCTGTTTAAGTTCCGTTAAAACTAGATCCGCTGACGCCATTGTTTTTGGGAGGGTTATCTTGTCTGGCAATGATGGATCTTGTTTTGAGAGTTTGGTGCCCGCTGATGCCGCGAAAGCGGCCTCAATTTTCCCAGATTTAGTCGAAGACATTCTTAATGCAGAGGTGTTTGTCTCCTAGCAAATCACATTAGTTAGGTATAACTTTTGGCTATCAAGATGCGAGAATCTCATGGAGCTGAGAAGTCAGGCAGCCATCTTGTCGCTGCTCAAGAGCGTCCCCCCCCCCCAAAAAAAAGGGGGTACTTTATTGATAAATTTTGTTTTGTCTTCTGATCGAGACAATATCTTAAACATTTTTCTTTGAAATAGAAATACCCTCTCCCTGGGCCAGAAAGTTTGGATGTATCCTGATATTTCCAGAGCAACACAGCAGTGTCGGAAAAAGTTCCTTGCTTTATGTCCTCGTGCATGACAGATGGGTGCTCAGATAGTTATTCAATTTCCATGTAAATGTGTGATGAAAATTTATGGCATTAGATATTTTTTTTTTAACCTTCTCAACTAGGGTATTTTTTTGGATTCCTATCGATCTTCTGGTGCAAACAGCCAAGTCTCAGTTGTCAATAATTAATAATCTGCACCCTCTCCTCTTTCTTCTTCTTTGTTATATGGAATTTGTATTTGCTCGGCTGAAGTGATTCTCCCCTTTATTTCATTGTAACTCAGGAAATGGAATTTATATTTCCTTTTAATGTTTCTTATTGAAGTTTAGATAATATTTCTAATTCTCCATGTTAGTCATGATTTTTCTGGTACATGCCATTGCTGGCTGTATAATTTGAAATCAATAAATATAAAATAAAAAAAAAGAAAGTCACATGATTCAGAGCCTCATGATTGGGATATGGCCATCCCAGGCTATAGGCTCTTAAGTAAGGACAGAGAGGGCAGGAAAGAGGGAGGAGTAGCAATTTATGTCAAAAACATTATCCAAGCCACTGAAATACAAGGGAAGTGGGATAAGGAAGAAGCATTATAGGCTGTCCTATAAAAAGAAGATGGGCTTCCATTTACAATGGTGTGGTTTTCAGGCCTCTGTTGAAGACAGAAGAGCTGGACAGGGATCTGGTTGAAGACCTTTATATGATGGGAAAGAAGAGAGAATTGTTGCTCGTTGGAGATTTTAATCTGCCATATACTGATTGGAGTATCCCTTTTATGGAATCTAAAAGAAGTAAAGAGAGAATGGATGCCCTTGAAGGGCCTCTGCTCAAACAAATAGTAATGGATCCCATATGGTAGGGTGTGCAACTTCATCTGGTGCTCACAAATAGGGATACATTCTCTAATATCTGAGTAGGTCCCCACCTGAGCACCAGCAAACATCAGATGATATGTTTGATATCACAAATAAGATTCAGAGAAGTTGTATGAAGAAATGAGTTAGGAATTTCCAATATATGACTGTTGTCAAAATGGAGATGTTCCTGGATGAAGAATTAGAAGACTGGGAAGAAATGAGTGACTTGGAAAAACAGTGGTCCAAATTAAAAGAAACTCTTACAAAGGCTGTAATTACCTTTAACCTATAAGCCTTATACTTGTGAGGTAACTCCAACATTGCTCAATGCTTCATTGGCAAAAGATAACAGGGAATTGGCCTCAGACAGCAACCAACAATGGCCCTGACTGCAGTTTGGGAATCTAAGTATGGGGGTAACTTGTACAGCAAGGCAGATGCCAGCCCCTGATGATACCATTATGGGGGAGACATGTATGGTGCAGCAGATGCTTCCATAAGCTTGCTGGGTAGCCGGATGGACCTCACATAGTAAGTTCCATGCTTTGTGTCCTGAGAGGTTCGCCGCTCTGTATAACACAGTTGGGTAACATAGTAAATGACAGCAGATAAACACCCAAATGATCCATCCAGTCTGCCCAGGAAAATGTTTAATGTTGTAACTGCTGCATCTTGCAGGTTAACTCCATGCAAAAATGTTATAGTAAAATACCACAGGTTACCCCATCTTCTAACCACTGGGGGTCCTCTGTGTTTATCCCATGTCCATGTGCTCTGTGTATCTCAAACCCAGAAAGGCAAGAACGTCTATTAATGATTAAAGGCAACTAGTTCCTGTGAGGATCCGGGGCAAAGAGCAGCAGGATTTCTAATGCACGCAATAGGATAAATAAACAAAGACCATTGACAGTGCACACAGCCCTGTCCAGAGAGGATTAAAGGTTTTCATAAGTGTATGGATGATGTTGGAGATGAGGGAGGTGCTCCTGGCACCAGCCCTGAGTATCTGAGATCAAAGGATAGAATTAAAGTTTCACATTCAATGTGTACAAATGTAACTAAAGTAAATTTCATGGTAAATAATTAATCTCGTGCAATTGTACTTATAGATTCTGCACTATTTAATTTTACAATTCAGACACTTTATTTGTATTTAATTTTATTTCTTTGTTTTCAGAAGGTAGTGAAATATTTTATAAGAGATTAAACCTAGGAAAATATTTCTCTCTTTTTTGTTATTACAGAATTATTATTACTTATGGATGTGCAGAAGAAGGAAATAGGTTTCTTTTTTGGACCTTGTGGCAAGACCCATGGCAGGAAAATGGAGTGCATGATATGCTCTAGTAGTGATGTTTGTACACAGCAGGCAAAAGCATTCTATGCTGAAAGGCCCTTGGGTTGGCATGTGAAGCCTAGCAGTCAGAATCAGAGAATGCATTACATTCAGGCTTCTGTGGTAGTTTTAGGGGCATGGAAGGTAAATAGATTGTATGCTGAAAGGCCCTTGGGGTGCATGTGAGGCCTAGCAGTCAGAATCAGAGGATGCATTACATTCAGGCTTCTGTGGTAGTTTTGGGGGCATGGAAGGTAAATAGATTGTATGCTGAAAGGCCCTTGGGGTGGCATTTGAGGCCTAGCAGTCACATGCCACGCCTAGATGTCAGGTATGTGTAGTGGCATTTTGAACCTAGCAGACCGAATTACTGTGTGCAGAGTAGTCATATGCCTGAGTTGGTATTTGAGGCCTAGAAGTCAGAAGCAGTGGATGCTTTTAAGTGAGGTCCCTGTGTTAGTGTTTAGGGTATGGCAGGCAAAAGCTGTGTACGCTGTCAGGCCCCTTTGGTGCAGTTTGGAGCATGGAAGGCAAAAGCAAAGAGTATTTTCAGACCCCTCTTATGGTGTTTTGGACCTAGCAGACAGAACAAGTGTGTGCAGAGCAGTCAGACTCCTGTTGTAATATTAGGGGCCTAGCAGGAAGAGTAAGAGTGTACATAGCATTCAGGCTATTGAGATGTTGTTTGAGGCATGGCAAGCAAACATTCGGGCCGATACAGTAAGGTGCGGTAGAAAGAGGCGCGTTAGTGCCCGGCGCACCCGCGTTTGCTGCACGCACAGTTCGGATCACCTACCGCTCGATACTGTATTTAAATGGCATTCAAATGCAAGCCGCATCCAACGCGCGTCCAACGGGCGTCCATAAAGCGCAATCCATTTTACTGTATAGGCTCTATACAGTGCCTATACAGTATCCTGGGTGCTCTGGTACCTGTCATTTCAAACGTCATTTCAAATGACGTTTGAAATGACGGGTACCAGGAAGTGGATGGTTCTCCTACAGACCCAATCCACAGAAAAAAAATGCTTCTTGCACTTAGCCGCCCAGTCCCAAACCAACCCAATCCACAGAAAAAAAATGCTTCTCGCACTTAGCTGCCCAGTCCCAAACCAAACCAACCCAATCCAATCCAAGCCCCAGCAGAGAGAGACGGAATTTCACAGTCCCAAACTTTCCCCCAGGCCCCGCTCACCTGCCCTGGCCACGGCAACGCAAGCCCCCAGCAGCAGCAGTAGAAGGGCGTCGAGAGAGAACAGCTTCAGCAGCCCTGCCTGCGAAGGATGAATGCGTGCACGCCTGTACGTCCAATATGGGCGCTCAAGGCAGCGAAGGTGCATGCGCACATGCCGTGACCAGCTGGACCTATTTGCAAATGCCATTATTTGGACAGAATTAACACTGTTTTTCCAAGTTTTGTAGTCTAACTCCAACCTCTTATATCCATTTAATGATTATGTAATATGCCTTTCTTTACCCTTGTCTATAAAAGCTGCCTTTATCACATTACCCACATACTATATCCCACTGATTGCCCTCTTAGAGTGAGATTTGTACCAGTATGGTCAAATATTTTCTTGAATCTCTTATCCTTGGACAAAATCCTGTCCACTATCGGGCCTACAGATGCCTTGTCACATGACTGCACTCGCCAGCTTCCCGATATTGATGACTTACCTCTGTCTGCTATCATTTTCGTTACTATCAGTTTGCTTTTGCATTTCCAGTTTGGTATTCCCTTTTTGCATTAACATGTTTATCCTTTTTTGTGTATTGTCCCTTTGGAGTGGCATACTCCCTGTATGCACCTCTGACCCAAATTGTGATGCTTGCATCTCAGTCACTATAGACAGTATGATCAAAACTTCCACCCTGCTATATAAATCCCATTATGAATGTGAAGGGACAGTTATATATTGTTCCCATAATTCCACATGATACAGTGTATGTACCGTGCAGACAACCATTACCTGTTTTGACCCTACTGAAGCCCCCGCCCAACAATGGATACAAGTCCACAAAGGAGACACTCCTCAGGGTCCAGTTATGGCATCTACCCTTTTGCTCCCTACCGAAAGGTCGGTTTGCCCACATCCTGGGATGTGACCTATAGATGTGGTAATGATTTCGCTTGGCACCATACCTATATGCATAACCATAAGTACATGTGCCCCAAAAGATGGCCATACACACCCTTATTCTTTGACTATCTGGTTTTTCTCTGGATCTTCCTTTCCTTATTTGTGTACTCTGTGGTTTCAGTAGTAATTCATGGTTCAAGAGGAATATACATATATTCACATATATTTCTGCCACATCAGCATATGTTGAATACACTCTGTTCTGTTTGCTGCAAGCTATTTCTAGCATTCTCTCACTCATCCTACTGTTGGTGCCTTGCACAAGTTCTCTTTTGACTTATTCTTTGTTCTGCAGCCTGCATTTATGATAATTACTTTGCTGATCTCTAATATCTCAATATTCTATTCCTTTCTACGCTGACCTCCCTATAATCTTTTTGAACATTTCTTCCTGTAACACTTCCTATTAGGTTTTACCTAGAGTATGCTTGTGCTCTCTTACAAATGTTTCCTGGTAGTGTGGCCTTTGTGCTTATTCTGAGATTGTTTTCCTTGTAGAAATTTACCCATTCTAACTGAGGCTTACTCTCACAGGGATATGTAACTGTTCCTATTCCTACCTATCACCAGAATGTGTCTTATGTTTTCTTTATGTTGTTTTTCTCTTTCTTCCTTGTCCATTACAATGGATTGCCTCTTAATACTTTCTCTGAAGCTTTTAAGAATGATGTTCAATTGCCCTGCTAGGTTATCCTTTCTGATTAGTATATTTGTGACACCTATATGCATAAGCACCTATCCAACCTCATGTAAAGCACAGTGGATATTGGCCAACTCCATTGTTGTAACACAGTGCATCCATAGACCTTACACAGTATTGCACACTATTGCTATAGGCAATTCCCGCTTGTCACAATCTTTTCTCAACTATACCATGAAAGCTCAAATGGAAAATTCTTATTGGCCCAGTATTGTGACCTATTAAGTTGGCTCTTGGGGTTACAGAACTCCAATTTACATGTTAAATCGTATTATAAGATTACAAGCTGTTGTTGAAATAATTACTAATGAAACTGCTAAAGCACTGAGAATATTAGCCACTCAGCAAAAGGGTTTTCGGAATGCCATTTACCAGAACCGTCTAGCATTAGATTACATACTAGCTGCAGAAGGAGGATTATGTGGTAAATTTAACCTCAGTAACTGTTGTCTTCAAATAGACGACAAGGGTGAAGTAATTGAAGAAATCACCGGCAACATGATGTCAATTGCACATGTGCCGGTGAAAACTTGGAAAGGACTTGATGTCAGTGATCCATTCGGATCCCTTGGCTCATGGTTCTCTAGTTTAGGTTCAGGATTCAAAATTCTAATTGGCTCCATGTGTTCGATTGCCTTACTTGGGCTTGTTGTCTGCCTCTGCTAACCATGCCTCTGTATCTGCCTATGAAGATGCCATGATCAAGTCTCTGAAATGCTGATAACACAGACCAGCACTCGGATCATGCTCAATCAAGGTGAAACCCTGAACCTGATGCTCCTGGATTCTAATGATGACGCTGAATCATTCCCCACCTGTAATGACTATCTGTGAAAAACGAACATATTGGTACTAAGACAGGTAAGTCTCTAGCCAGTAAGGATTAGCCTTAACTAGGTGGGACAACCTAAGACAGGCGATATGCGATGCAGATAGGTGTGAAGGGTTCCTAGGCATCACCCTTCAAAGGGGGGAATGTAAGAATACCCAGCACCGAATTGCACCTAGTAGATTGCTAGACTATGAAGCACTATGATAACTAAACTTACCAGAGAATCAGCCAGCACAGGTGACATCATTCCTGGGAAAACAAAAGTTAACTTGGTCTTATTCTCTTCTAATAATAACAAGAGGCTCCTGCCAATAGTAAGAGCACACACACACACATGCTAAAATTTATTGATTGGCTATTAAGGTAATGGGTGGGGATTATGCAGATATCTGGGATCGGCGGACCCAAACCCTTATATTGCTGAGCACACACGTCAGATCTTCGAGCAGATTCTGAATTATACACCGTTTGCTTTGTATTTGCTTCTGCTCCTGGAAGAACCACACCTTCCTCCATAAATAAAACCTCTGCTTTTATAACCTTTTAAAGCTGGTATTTATTGGTTAATTAGCCAGGGGTTACCGCTATTAACAGAGGGAATAGCTAATCGGATCGTTTACTTACATATACATGCCGCGGCGGAAAGGGATACACGTCGAGTTAAAAAAGCGGTAAGTATCGGTAAAAACAAGTAAATCGCGGGTTAGACTTACACGGCAAAATTGGGGGTACACAGCGGGTTAGAAACGGGGTAACTGCGGCCGCGCTTTACTGTATCGGCCTGATTGTTTGTACTATCAGGCCCCTTAAGATAGTATTTAAGGCCTGTCAGTCAGAAGGATTGTGCACAGAGCAGTCAGGCCCTTATGTTAGTGTTTGGGACCTAGCAGGCAAAATGTGTGTGTGCATAGTGATCAGGAATCTCTGGTGATGTTTCAAGAATGGAAGATCAAAGCAGTGTATGCTCTCAGGACCATGTGGAAATGTTTGAGACCTAACAGGAAGAAGGAGTGATTGCAGAGCAGTAAGACACCTTATATAATATTCGGGGTCTTGCAGGTAGATGGAGTGTATGCAGAGCAGTCAGGCATCTGATACAGTGTTTGGGCATGGCAGTAGGGATGTACATTTGTTGGTATTTTTATAGCATTAATTTCATTCATTTCAGCCCATGTCGCATATCTCCCATTCATCATGTATGCACACAAAACTGGCGGTATGCACGCATATGGGCACCCACCAGAGTTCGTGCATACCATCAATTTTGAGCACATACATGCCAACCATGTACACACAGACCAAAGCAAATTAAATGAATAAACAATGAATGCAGATCCTTACAGGGCAGACAAAAGGTCTGTCTTCTGCCAGGCCCCTGTTGTAGTTTTTGGGACCTAGCAGGCAAATGTCATGTGTGAAAGCAATCAGGCCCCTGTGGTGCTGTTTGGGTCATGGCAGGCAAAAGCAGTGTGTGCTGTTAGGCCCCTGTGAAGATGATTGGTCATTCTAGACAAATTCAATGTGTGCTGTCAGGCCCCTATGGAGGTGTTTTCATCAATGCAGACAACAGCAGTATGTGCTCTCAGGTCCCTATGCTAGTATTTGGAGCCTACCTGGCAGAAGGTGTGTGTGGAATATAGTCAGGCCCCTGTGGAGTGTTTAGGCATGGCAGGCAGATGCAGTTTGTGCTTTCTGTAGTGGTTTTTGAGTTCTAAGAGTCAGAAGCAAAGAAGCATTTCAAGTCAAGCTCCTGTATTATTTTTGGGGGCATGGCAAGCAGGCAGGCAGAGCAGTAACAGGCCTTCAAAATGCTTTCATTCTTCTTGCCACTTACATGGAAAACCTGAAAACCAAAGTAAAGTCATATTAATTTTCATGAACACTAGCTTTTCCGTCAATTGTGGTGTCATCCATGAGCAATGAGGGCTCATAATATCCCCTGATCAATGGAGATTCATTCTCTAGACACATTAATTGATGGGGAGGAGAGATAGCAATAAAGTACTCTGGCTAGTCTACTTATATGTCCAATAGGCCAACTCATCTGTGTCCATGTCTTCTATGGGTTCTGTGCCATAGTCTGTCACAGAGATTTGTCCTGGTGTCTCCTTTGCTTGTGTAGGCCAATCATCTTTCTTCCTGCTGTTTTCTCTCTATCCTGTACTGGAAGAATGATTCTTTATAGTTATCATTGCTTTGGTGTGTTTAAGTGGAGAAGGAAGACTAGATGACATGATGCTACTTGCACTACTGTATGAGGTGCCCACTGCCTAACGTTCTCCAGTTTACAGACCTCTATCTACATGTTCTTCATGTATGACAGATTGGTAAACTGGAAGGCAAAGCTCCCGTTTGCATGGGGTTCACCAAATGTAGTGAGCATGAATGTCCTTTTTTTGTGAAAGGTCATAGTCTGTGTTTAAAAAAGGATCGGATAAGTTCTTGGAGAAGTCCATTACCTGCTATTAAGTTCACTTAGAGAATAGCCACTGCCATTAGCAATGGTAACATGGAATAGACTTAGATTTGGGTACTTGCCAGGTTCTTATGGCCTGGATTGGCCACTGTTGGAAACAGGATGCTGGGCTTTATGGACCCTTGGTCAGACCCAGTATGGCATTTTCTTATGTTCTTGTGTTATGTTCTCTCTGTCATCTATTTCTACAAGAATTCCAGACAGCACAGCACCTCAGCCATCATTCCCTCTTCCTGTTAAAAGCCCTCCAACATTTCCTCCAGGATATTTAGTACGGGGACAACATCACCAATGTGGCACTTGTGGAACTCTGTTCCTCTGTGGCATCCTTATAGGGTTTCAGGATTTGGACCAGCTGACCCAGAACTACCTTTTCATAATGCCCTAAAGACACTGTACACCTATCTACATTTCCAAAGACAAATCATAAAGGGGTGTCTGTTGCTCCACTAATCTTTGCAGCATCATATCTGCAGAATTCCTGTGTGTGCCAATATCATGAATATGATGCTTCTGAAACATCTTGAAATCATCATAATTTTCGTGGCTAAGCTTCCCTACATTAATACTTCTGTGAAGGTGTCTGGCTATTCTCCTGCACGTCTTTATTGACTCCTGTAAACATAGAAACATAGAAATGATGGCAGAAGAAGACCAAACAGCCCATCCAGTCTGCCCAGCAAGCTCCCACACTTATTTTCTTCTCATACTTATCTGATACTCTTGGCCTTTATTAGTAACTTTTTGGTTCTAGTTACCTTCCACCCCTGCCATTGATGTAGAGAGCAGTGCAGGAGCTGCATCTAAGTGAAGTATCTAGCTTAGGCCTGAATTTATCAAAATGCGGTAAATATTGCATGTGATGGGAAAAGGGGCATCTTTTATGAGAATAGGGAATTTATTGCAGCAATACCTATGCGAAGAGCTAAGTTAGCACAAATTGCAATTACTTTATGATAAGTGCCAGAATGTAGCATTTCTCACATATAACCACTGGGGGGACCATGTTTACTGAAAGAGAATGAGAGAGTGAGAGAGAGAGAGCGAGAGAGAGAGAGAACCTAGCCATAATGACCTGACACTAGATAGGTGTTTATATCTCTATGGGAAGCCCACCTAGTAATGTGATTTGAGATTTAGGTATTAGTGTAGGGGTTAGGGCCCACTTTGACATTCAATGTGAGACATATGAACAGAACAGTGTTCTCTTGTGACATTTGATGACCCTCGGAGTGAGGAAACTCACCCAAAGATGGAATTTGTGCAATGTTCTCTAACCCTAGCTTGATGGACTCTCTACCTGGGTAACATCAAGCTAGGTTGAGAGTAGAGATGTGAATCGTGTGCCCGATCGTCTTAACGATCGGGTTCGGCTGGAGGGAGAAAAAAATCTGATCGTTGGAGATGTGAATCAGAATCGGTTCCGATTCACATCGTTAATTTTTTTTTAGTGAGGCCCGACCCTTTAAAATTGACCCCTTACCTTCCTCCCCCCCCCTGAAGCCCCCAAAACTTTTTACGAGTACCTGGTGGTCCAGTGGGGACGCGGGGACCGATCTCCCGCTCTTGGGCCATCGGCGCCATTTTGACTGCCACTCAAAAATGGCGCCGATGGCCCGATTAAAAAAAAATCCACCAGACCCTTTAAAGATGACCCCTTAGCTTCTCCCACCCTCCTGATCCCCCCCAAAACATTTTAAAATTACCTGGTGGTCTAGTGGTGGTCCCGGGAGTGATCTCCCGTTCTCGGGCCTTCGGCTGCCACTCATAAAGATGGCGCCGATGGCCCTTTGCCCTTACCATGTGACAGGGTATCCGTGCCATTGGCCGGCCCCTGTCACATGGTAGGAGCACTGGATGGCTGGCGCCATCTTTACGATGGTGGCGGCCATGGCCGATGGCCCGAGAGCGGGAGATAGGTCCCCGCGCCCCCACTGGACCACCAGGTACTCGTAAAATGTTTTGGGGGGTTCAGGGGTGGGGGAAGGTAAGGGATTAGTTTTATAGGGTCGGGGTGGGTTTAGGGGTTGTTTTGGTGTGCCGGTTTTCCTGCCCTCCCCCCAAATAACTCCCATTAATGGACACTAATGGGAGTAACGATTTTTCATGATAAATCATGAAAATTTCTATTGTATTGCGCACTGTACCAATTTTTGACGATTTAAAAAATATCGGACGATTTTTTAAAATCGTCAAAAAACGATTCACATCCCTAGTTGAGAGAACATTGCACAAATCTCTTCTTTGGGTGAGTTTCCCCATTCCAGGTATTATGGCTAGGTTCTCTCTCTCTCTCTCAAACCAGCATCCACAAAAAACATTGCAACAGGTGGTCAAGCTATCACACAGCTTAACACTCCTGAAAATTTTATTTATTTATTTATTTATTGTTTTTGTTATACCGAGTTTCATGACAGGCATCACATCAACCCGGTTTACAATTAACAGAGTGTGTAAAGCATAACATAACTTAAAACAATGTTCTCAATAAGAACCTTGAACTTTAAATACAGTGAATAAATACAGTGAATCAAATAAAGGATGTGAGAAAGTTACAAAAAATCAGGGAAATCAACTTGGAACTGGAAAAGCGGAGAGATTGTACAGAGCAATATTTACATTTTGGCCTATTAATGTAATAGAGTAGCAAAGTGATTAAATAAGAATATGTGAGTAACTGTGGCGGTACATCACTATGAGACGGTACATAAATAACCGGATGCATAAATACGATAATGGTATGATAATGTTGCAGTTAAAGCTGTGATAGGGCTTCACAGAACAAGCCCACCCCTAACTCCTCTTCTTTTTCAGATTTGCATCACACCATATGATATGGGACTTTTCGCACATGATAAGCCCTTAATGCATGCGAAAACGCCTTAACACATTTTGATAAATGAGAAGATATTGGTTAGGGGTAGTAACTGCCGCAATAAGCAAGCTACTCCCACGCTTATTTGTTTACCCAGACTATGCAATTCAGTCCTTTTTGGTTGTTGTCTGAATATGAATCATCATTCCCCCTGCTGTTGAAGCAGTAAGCTGCTCTGAATATATATTCCAAGTGAAGTATCAGGCTTAATTAATTCGGGGTAGTTACCGCCGTAACAAGCAAGCTATGCCCATGCATATTGGTTTACACAGACTATGTAATTGAGTCCTTGTTGGTTGTTGTCTGAATATACATCCTCCTTTCTTCATTCCCCCTTGCCATTGAAGCAGAGGGCTATGCTGGATATGCATTGAAAATGAAGTAACAGGCTTATTTGGTTTGGGGTAGTAACCGCCGCAACAAACAAGATACTCCCCCGCTTTTTTGTGAATGCAGCTACTCGCTTGCTTTTTTTGTGAATGCAAATCCTTTTTTTCCACATTTCCTCTTGCTGTTGAAGCATAGAGCAATGCTGGAGTCGCATTAACCATGTGCATGTTTATTGAATAAGGGTATTAATCTCCAGGTAGAAGCTGTCATTTCCACAAGACACCCCCATGCCTTTTCTCTTCATTCACATCCTCTAGACTTTATGGATCCACAGTGCCGGATTTTAAAAGCCCTGCACACATAAATCCGGCCGGATTTACATGCACAGGGCACTCGCGCGCCGGCGCACCTATTTTGCATAGGCCGCCGGCGTGCGCATTGCCCCGGGATGCGCTTAAGTCCCGGGGCTTCATAAAAGGGGGGGAGGGGGCAGGTATGGGGGCATGGTGCCGGCTTGGGGGCGTGGAAGAGGCCTCCGGACCAGCCCCCGGGTCGGGTGATGGCGCGCCAGCAGCCCGCTGGCACGCGCAGATTTACGCCTACCTCGGGTAGGCGTAAATCTGCAGACAAAGGTAGGGGGGTTAGATAGGGCCGGGATGGTGGGTTAGGTAGGGGAAGGGGGGGGGAAGGTGAGGGGAGGGGGAACAGGCAGCATGCGCCAGGCTCGGCGCACACAGGATGCACAAATGTACACCCCCTTGCGTGCGCCGACCCTGGATTTTATAAGATACGCGCAGCTACACGCGTATCTTCTAAAAATCCAGTGTACTTTTGTTCGCGCGTGGTGCGTGAATAAAAGTACGTGCGCGCACTGTTTTTGAAAATGTACCCCAGCGTGTTTATCCCACTCCCCTTTGAAATCCTTCACAGTTTTGGTCTTCACCACATCCTCTGGAAGGGCGTTCCAGGCATCCACCACCCTCTCCGTGAAGAAATACTTCCTGACATTGGTTCTGAGTCTTCCTCCCTGGAGCTTCAAATCGTGACCCCTGGTTTGAAGCTCCAGGGAGGAAGACAGGCATTCTCCTGGTCCTTGTACCCCCTCAGGGCCTCCTTCACTACTAGTACAGGGTGTTAGTAAAACATTGGACACTCTAAAATGCCCCATTGAATAGCCTTTAACATATTTGAGCCATTATCAGTCACAAAGTAGCTTGCATTTAGACTTCTGGCTGGGGAGTACGCTGGAGAGATTGACCTCTCGCTGGAGGAATCGGCCAGAGGGACTGCTGAGAACCCTGTTTCAGCTGTGGCTGCTGCCCAGGTGGAGTGTCCTGAGCCATACCCCTGGTGAGGTCATCTGACTGCGACTTTGGACTGGTTAAAAGAGGCTGCGGCGCTTGTGGATAAGTTCTGACTTGAAGATACATGATTGAAGATAGATGGCCAGGAAAAGGAAAATTAAGGTATTTACCTCAGCTTCCACTTCTTCTGTGATAAGGGGACCTATGGACACACACCTCATACATAGGGTGAATTATGTCACCCCAAACCCCACTAGATGTTTCCTGTTCTTCGGGGTCTATTGAGAATCCTGGCCTACATTCATCACCTCACAATTAGGGGTCTATAGTTGATAATATTCCAAAAGATTCAAGTTCATCATCTTTGGTAGTAGATATTCCTCAAGACAAGAAGGAATTGGGTGATGCATCAGCTGGTACATCAGTTGGTGGACAGCTTGGAACTCCTCCAATAGCAGGTGTAGCTATGTTGGATAGCTCTAATGTAGAGATTCCTGATCTTATGAATGTGACTTAGGTTGATGCATGGGGGCGGTCACTAACATGGAGAAACTTCTAGCTCAAGCTATGGCTCAATTTGGAACTTTTAATACTGAAACTAAGAATACTCTTCAGGACTATGGAGCTCGCTTAAATAATTTAGAAAATAATTCCTATTCGGTAACCTCTCAGATTGCCTCATTACAGACACTGAGCACTTCCTTGGTTAAAGATAGTTTGGTAGTGCAGAAACAACTGGAAAATTTGGAAAACGAGATGAGATCTAGGAATCTTCGTTTCCTAAATTTTCCTGTTAGTAGGATGTTATCTGCAACAGAAATATTTAGAAAATATTTAGGATAAGTGCTGCAAATTTCCTCAAGTAAAGATATGTTAGTTTCTGAGATATACTATCTTCCTACATCTGGAATTATTTCTGTAGGTCAGGAAGAAGAATTTGATGTGATACAAGGGAATAGTCTTAATTTAACCTCCTTTATGGAGGCATCAATAGATGGCATTATTCCTAGGGCTACTCTTTTAGTAACCTTTTGTAGAGAACAAGATAAGAATTTAGTTCTACAAAAATACTTTAAAAATAAGGATATTCTTTTTTGTGGAAAAAAAAATTCCAATATTTCCTGATGTGACTAAAAGTAGCCAATTGAGAAGAAAGCAATTTTTGATATTAAAAGCTAGTGTTTTATCCTTAGCAGCAGTATTCTTCCTTAAATTCCCATGTAAGTGCTGTATAACATATTGTAAAAACAAATTTGTTTTCTATGATCCCTCCCATCTTGAGACTTTTCTCTTTGATAAAGAATCTAGAATATAATTCAATCTGACTTTTTGAAGTTTAGATGATGGAAAAAATATTGATGTCTCTCGTATTAGCTTTTAATTTTCTTCAAGGAATGATTACCTATGAAGTACTCCCCAAATTACCGATTATGGGGTCTTTAATCAAAGTGTAATGGTTGATATTATTTATTTATTTTATTTATTTAAATTCTTTTAATATACCGATGCTCAAGAACCAGGTCTTATCGTACCGGTTTACAATAAACTAGGGGGAACCAGTTAAACAATGAACGCAAAAATTACATTATAACAGGGAAAGTGGAACTAGGCTGTTAGAAAAAGGATAGGTTAAACAATTTCTAACTGGAGAGCAGGGCATGTAAGCAGGAGCAAGTGCTTACATGGTAAGAATTATATACAAATTTACATAGTGTATTATGATTAAGCAAGTTATATGAAAGTGCAGTTAGCCGAAATACAGTTCCTTTGAGTTCCGGAAAAGGACGCAACCGCGGGGTATGTGACTGTGTGGGTGACCCTGAGGCTTCTTCAAGGGTATGCTTGGGCGAACAGCCAAGTTTTTAATTTTTTTCTGAAAGTGATATGGCAATGTTCCTGGCGGAGATCTGGCGGGAGAGAGTTCCAGTGATGTGGACCAGCAATTGATAGTGCTCGTTTTTCAATCGTGTTGTGAAGAACGGATTTTTTGGGGGAACCTGGAGGGAATCTCTATATGCAGATCTGGTGGGTCTTGCAGAGGAGTGTGGTTTGAGGGGTATGGTAAGTTGGAGCGAGGATTCCTGAAATAAGGTTTTGTGGATAATAGTAAGTGTCTTGAAGAGAATTCTGTAGCGAATGGGTAGCCAGAAAGTATTTTTAGAATCGGGGTGATGTGGTCCATGCGGCTGGAGTTTGTGAGGATCCTGGCTGCAGCGTTTTGCAAAATTTGAAGAGGTTTTGATATAAATATCCTTTTGGCATTGCATGGATTTCTTCTTTTTTTTCCTTTTACCCTTGGTTTTGCTTATGATATTATTGATGTAAAAGTCAATAATTCAAATAAAGTATTCTCCTGCCCTTCTCTATTAACTCCTGTAAGTAGACATTCTCCTGGTCCCCAGCCCCAGGGCCTCCTTCACTGCAAGTTCAGGGAGTTAGCAAAACATTGGACACCCTTAAATTCACCAATAGTATCCAAAACTTATTCAAAATACAACGATTATGTAAGCACTACTAAAAAGACATTGCACAATAGTGTTTCAAATTTGCTGTGTGTATTTTACTGAATATAATTCCTTTTCTAGCTTATTAAGGACCGTCACAACACCCGTGGTCTGCACGCATTTGATGCCTGTATTCTCAGCCACACTCTTAAATTCCCCATTGAATACTTCCTAACTCTTTCCCCGGTATAAAGCTACCAAACACCACTCCATGTCCTCCATTGTGGGATTTTGCGGGGGTCATATGGCAGGGGACTTTTGGCCTGCCACCTGAGCTGAGGGCATAGTAGCAGCTATAGAAACACTCTTCCCTTTTTCAAACAGTGTCCTCTGAATGGACTATCTGACAGTAAGATGCAGAGCTGAGTTTTGGGATCTAAGTGGATTTTCTCCAGAAGGGACGTCCTTCTCTGACTGCCCTTGGGGAAACCTATGGCAGCTTCAAGCTGTTTTGACATACTGCACTCCTGATTCCTCATAAATGTATTCTTGATATGTGGATTGAAGAAACTCCACCATTGATAAATTTATGGTTGTACATGATGACAGATGTATTGCTATTAGAAAGACTGAATGTGAAAGTTGCTGCTCAAAAGGAACCTGAAGAGAATAAAACAGACTGGAGCCATTTTTTTCTCATGTCTGCCAGAAAATAAAAAGCCATCATTACTAAGTCTGGGTTACAGAGCTGTAGGGATCCTGTTAGGTCCCCTTCTAGAAGTTGGATACGATGTACTAACTGGGTTTGGGGGTTGCAGAGTGGTGACTGCGGGTTTTTAGCTCCCCCATGTGGAAGAGGCACAGTGTTTTCCAGAGAGATCACCTTTTTACCCCTGAGTGTGCTCTTTGCTTTTGAGGAGGCAGCATATCTTGAGCTGCACTCTGATTTTAACATAAGAACATAAGAAATTGCCATGCTGGGTCAGACCAAGGGTCCATCAAGCCCAGCATCCTGTTCCCAACAGTGGCCAATCCAGGCCACAAGAACCTGGCAATTACCCAAACACCTAGAAGATCCCATGCTACTGATGCAATTAATAGCAGTGGCTATTCCCTAAGTAAACTTGATTAATAGCAGTTAATGGACTTCTCTTCCAAGAACTTATCCAAACCTTTTTTGAACCCAGCTACACTAACTGCACTAACCACATCCTCTGGCAACAAATTCCAGAGATTTATTGTGCGTTGAGTGAAAAAGAATTATCTCCGATTAGTCTTAAATGTGCTACTTGCTAACTTCATGGAATGCCCCCTAGTCCTTCTATTATTCGAAAGTGTAAATAACTGAGTCACATCTACTTGTTCAAGACCTCTCATGATCTTAAAGACCTCTATCATATCCCCCCTCAGCCGTCTCTTCTCCAAGCTGAAAAGCCCTAACCTCTTCAGCCTTTCCTCATAGGGGAGCTGTTCCATCCCCTTTATCATTTTGGTTGCCCTTCTCTGTACCTTCTCCATTGCAACTATATCTTTTTTGAGATACGGCGACCAGAATTGTACACAGTATTCAAGGTGTGGTCTCACCATGGAGCGATATAGAGGCATTATGACATTTTCCGTTTTATTAACCATTCCCTTCCTAATAATTCCTAATATTCTATTTGCTTTTTTGACTGCTGCAGCACACTGAGCCGACGATTTCAATGTTTTATCTACTATGACGCCTAGATCTCGTTCTTGGGTGGTAGCTCCTAATATGGAACCTAACATCGTGTAACTACAGCAAGGGTTATTTTTCCCTATATGCAACACCTTGCACTTGTTCACATTAAATTTCATATTTATATTTCAAAATTTTTATATTTCTTATCTTTAAGCTCCATGGAGGCTTTTGTTATTGATGAAAGTTTCTTCCCACCCTCTCATGCCACCTTGAACTTATTTAAGTTCAGAGTCCCAAATCCTTTAGGACTCGGTTAAGCTGTTTTTGAGTTTTCTCTTCTAACCTCTTCTTACCCTCTTCGTCCCTCAAGCTAAAACATCTCTAAGAAAAAGGGCCTTTTCTACCGCTGGTCCCTCTAACTGGAACACTCTCCCTCCTGACCTCCGACAAGAGATTTGCCCTATCTCCTTTAAGAAAAAACTTAAAACTTGGTTATTCAAGCTTGCCTTTCCAGAACCGTCTTGTTAGCTTAAGCCTTCTCTACATCTCTGACTTCACTTCTCTGTTTATTTCTCTCCCTTATATGGTTTGATCTGTTATTAATCTTAGTCTTTTCATTTATTCTGGTTCCCTCTGAAGAGACCCTTACTCACTCTTTTGACTTTCCCTTTTATTTTTTTTATTTATTTATTTATTTATTTTTATTATTTTATTTTATTTATTTTATGTTATTATTTTTATTCTATTTCATTCCATTTATGTCTTCCGCTTTTCCCCACTCCTTTTTATACATACCTGATCCCTAACTAAGCCTAGTACAAGAACAACAAATTTTGAAGTATACATTTACTAGACTTTTATCACTTATGACCTTCATTACTATGTAATCCAAGCCAATTCTTATCTACCTTGATTACTATGTAATTTAAATTGTATATTTAGTTTTTCTTCTCATTGACTATTACTTAAAGTTGCTTAAATGTTCATTGTTCCATGTAAGGCCGTCTGGCAAGTTTCTGTTCTTTGTAAACCGGTTTGATTTGCATCTAATGTAGGAAGATCGGTATAAAAAAAAACAAAAAATAAATAAATAAATAAATAACCAATAGAAGAGGTTCTGTTCATGCAGGAGGGACCTGAGATCATCAAAGGTCCAAGGAGAGGAGAAGGAGAAAGGGGACAGAAGGATGGGAGAGGGACCACTTCAGATGCTCAGGAGCACCTACTGAAGATTGGGAGAGTGAGGCATAAGAGTTATCATCCTTGATACTACAGGAGGAGGTAGGAGATAAAAGACTGAAAGCTTTAAAAAGGACATCATTGATACTTCAACTGCCATGGGAGGGAAAAAATCTATGAATTAAAAGAATATATTGAAATTGGAAGAACATCTACATTTAATAAAGAATGTAAGAAGTCACAAACTTACTAAGAACACTTGTACCAACCAAACAACTCTCATGCTTCTTATTGAGTGGTGACTTTCTTATTCTCCATGCTGTGATTATCAGTGCTGTGTACCAAGAGACATTAACATAGGAAAATATAAATGCAATATGAGGGCCTTGAAAGGAAACTTTCCCCCCACAGGAAAACCTGGAAGTGTATAATGCAGCAGAATAACAGTGTCCAACTAATGTATAAATGTGAGATATTTATGTATTTGTTTATTTATTTGTTTATTTTTATATACCGACATTCACCCAAGGGTATCACATCGATTTACATAATGTCTAGTGAGATAGTGTGAAAACAGGTCATACTATCTTTACATTGAGAGACATAGTAAAATTACATTGATACAGTGTAGAATTACAGAGAAGTAGTGCTTTGTGACGTATAACATTATATCATTGTAGAATAAAAGTGATTTGTTGTCTTGATAAAATAGCAGCTAGCATTTGATTTGGCTTTTGCAAATTCTCATTGTGGGATATGTGCGTGGTTAGAGTTTTGTTTGTTAATGGTTACTGGGGATGGCAGGGGGGTTAACTGTTGGCTGGGTAGGCTTTTTAGAATAGCCATGCTTTTAGTGATTTCTTGAAGTTCTGTGATGAGGGTTCCATTCTGAGATTTGCTGGTAATTTGTTCCATAGTGCGTGCCTGCAATTGATATTGCTCGTTCTCATGTTGAGGCGAGGTGGGCCACTTTGTTGAATGGGATGGAGAGTAGTCCGGTGTTATTGGATCGTAGGTTCCATTGGGAGGTGTATGGATGAAGGGTGTCCCTTAGCCATTCTGTTTTTTTCATTGTTAAGGGACTTCTGTATTAGGGTGAGGGCTTTATATTGAATTCTGTGTGTTATGGGGAGCCAGTGGAGTTCTTTTAGTATAGGTGTGATGTGTGTGGAGCGTTTGCTGTTTGTGAGGGATTTGGCTGCCACATTTTGAAGTAGTTGGAGGGGCTTGAGGGTGGAGGTTGGGAATCCAAGGAGGATGGAGTTACAATAGTCGAATATGGAGAAAATGAGGGCTTGGAGTGCTGATTGATAGTCTTGAATGAGTAGCAGTGGCTTGATTTTTTTGAGGACTTGTAGTTTGAAGAAGCCTTCTTTTATTATGGTATTGATGTATGTTTTCAGGTTGAGCTTGGAGTCTAGAGTGATGCCTAGGTTTCTTGCAGTCATAACGAGATGGCTCATGCTTTGTGTGGAGGGCCCGTCTTGAATGTTCCAAGCTGGGGATTTGTTAGAGATGTGTATTATTTTTGTTTTTGCGTAGTTAAGGGTGAGTGCTATTTGGGATAAGAGTTTTTGTATTTGAGTAAGGATGTAGTTCCATTGTAGAAGGGTGTTCTGTATGTTGTCTTTTGTAGGGATAAGGATCTGGACATCATCGGCATAGACAAAGTATTGGAGGCCCAGGTCAATGAGGAGTTTGCATAGTGGGAGCATGTAGATGTTGAAAAGGGTAGAGGAGAGTGAAGATCCTTGAGGGATGCGGTGTGAGAGGGGGAATTGTTTTGATTCCTTGTTGTTGAGGATTACTTTGTAGGTTCTGTTCGATAGGTAGGAACTGAACCATTTGATTGTGATGCTGTCTAGTCCGATTTCACTTAGTCTTGTTAGGAGGGTGTTATGTAACTAGGGATAACAAGAGAAAAGTTGGGAGGAGTACTAAAGAGGGAAATATTTATTTATGTATTTATTTAGCGCTTTTATATAACGATATTCATGTAACAAGTCACATATCACTTCGGTTTACATTAGAACGATAAACAAGCATGTAAGAATGCATTACATTAAACAAAAGGATGAACAAACTTGGATCAATGGAACTGGGTTTAACAGAGCTGATAAATAAATGATCTTTTCCGGAGGCCGGAAACTAACATAGGTAAAGAGCCCGGTGCCTAAAAAGATGACACTGGGTCTAGGTTCAGGGTGGATAACTAGTTTGAAGTTGTCTGAGAAAGCGAAGGCTCGCTTGAACGATGGTTTATTAGGGAACAGCATAAAAACTGAAAGGGTCATCTGAATTCTGAGAAGGCTTGGTCGAACAGCAAAGGTTTTGAGTCTTTTTTTAAAGGTAATCGGGCATCGTTCTAGCCGAAGATCTGGAGGGAGAGAGTTCCATTGTGCTGGACCTGAAGTGGATATAACTCGCTTCCTTAATGAGGTTTTGAATGGGGGGGCATAGAGGGTGTCTCTATACGCTGATCTCACCGGTCTGGAGGGTATGTGTGGCCGAAGAGGGTTCTTGAGCTCCAGTGGGGTGATATTATGAATGGCTTTGTGTGTGATCGTAAGTACTTTGAACAAGATTCTAAATTTGATTGGGAGCCAGTGCAGGTTCTGCAAGATGGGTGTAATGTGGTCTCTTTTGTTGGTCTTCGTCAGAATCCTTGCTGAGGCGTTTTGCAGCATCTGTAAGGGTTTGATGGTATTAGCTGGGAGGCCGAACAAAAGTGAATTGCAATAATCAATTTTTGAAAAAATGATTGATTGGAGAACTGTACGGTAGTCTTGGAAGTGGAGGAGAGGTCTCAACCATTTTAAAACCTGAAGTTTAAATATTTAAATATTTTAAATATTGCATTTCAGGGGAAATTTAATCGTCTTAGAGTGAAGCTTGCATTAGGGGGAAGGAGGATCTGGTTCTGGGGGGAGGTGGAAGGTGAATATTAGGTCACGGGGTAGGAAGAGCCATGTTTTTAGGTGTTTTTTAAATAGATGAGTTTTATTTGTGCTGGAAGGTTGTTCCAGAGAGACAGACCAGCTACACAAAGCACGCGTTCTCTCGTTGTAGCCAGAAGTGCCTCTTTTGGGGTGGGGATTAGGAGAAGTCCAGTGTTGGTAGAGCGGAGGTTTCTTTGGGGAGTGTGAAAGTGTAGGGATGTGTTTAGCCAGTCCATTTTACTGTTGTGGAGCGTTTTATGGATGAGTGTATTATTATATTTAAATGTTTAATGTATTTGACAAAGGTAACACATGAGTTCCTGCAAATTTTGTTTAAATGTAAACCGATGTGATAAGTAAATCAATCAATAAATAAATAATATGATTGGAAGAAAATCTGCATTTAATAAAGACTGTAAGAGGTCACAAATTTACTACGAGCACTTGTACCATATTAAAAGTGAAGCACAGAGCAGTAAAGACTTTTATTCATCATTGCACCTTATCAGAAGAAGAGAAATGATGGAAACCACCAAACAACTCTCGTGTGTCTTCTTGAGTTGTGAATTTCTTATTCTTCATGCTGTGATTATCAGTGCTGTGTACCAAGAGACATTACCATGGGAAAATATAAATGCAATGTGAGGGCCTTGAAAGGAAACTTTCCCCCGTGTAGGGAAAACCTGGAAGTGTATAATGTGGCAGAATAACAGTGTCCAACTAATGTATAAATGTGAGATATCATCTCTGGAAGAGTTCTCCAGGTACAACCATCACAGGGGTTCCACGGTTATATGGTAAATGAAATATCTCTTGCTGGGGGAGCCGGGGAGGGATTAGGGATGTGATGTGTGGATGTTAGAATGTGTGACCTGGATGGAGTTAATGGGGGAGAGTGAAAGGGTGGGTTTCTAGTCTAAATAAAATGTGCTAGCGTGACAGCTGTTGTTTATTTACTATGTATAGTGCATGCTCAGAGAACCATGAGTCCGGACAGTCCTGCATTGTTTTGTGACAAATCTCTGTTTGTCCTCCTATACAACATTTCTGTTGGAATATTTTTTGTCATGTGAACAAAGAATATTAAACAAAAATTTAAAAAAAAACAAAACCTAGAAACCAGGAGAAATACGAAAGCCTAAATCACAGTGTCCTCAAAACACCCGTTTCCCTGATGTGAGAAAAGGAACAAATTAGAAGACACAGGAATGTCAATGCTTTGCTTTAGATTTATTGAAGAAGCGATACAAGGGAGAGCAGAATCATGAGAAGTCTCTGGAGGAGAAGATGCTTCGTGTGCCAGCAGAAATGGAAGAAGATCCCTTGTACTGAGCAGGAAGGAGCAGAGAGGATTCAGCCAACAGCCATCACTTTGCAGATCCATCGGCTGATATTCAGGTAGGGACCAGGACTCCCTGAAAGAGAGAATAAGAGCAATAAATACTGAGCAGGGTCAGCCTGAGACAGAAAAATACAAAATCTTCTGAAGGGATCAGTGAGAGAGGATCTCTATTAATGAGGGGGATGATCCAAGGGCACCATGGGGAGAAGCTAACTCGCTGCTCGTTTCCTCTGGTTGCACTATGGGAGAGTCGTGATCACTTATTGGCTCTGGCTGCATTGCAGAAGCTTTCTGATTGGCTGCTTATTGGCCTTGACTGTACCTGCTTATTAACTTTTTTGCACAACTTTTTAAATTTCCATATTTCTTGTACACATTTCTTCTGTAATGAACTCTGGTCCCATTCCTGCTCTCTGATTAATAAAACAGAAATCCTAGAAAACTCCAGGTGTAAGGAAGGAGGCTGCAGGTATTTGCTGGAGTAAGAGTCACGTTTGCTTTCCTCCCCAATCTTTCCCCACAGGAAACAGCTCTCACCCCCTCCACAGCAATCACAGAACCAGGCTGTCTTAGAGCAGGATCGGGTCTCCTCCCAGAACCTCCAGTTTAATGCACACGGTGACGGCACTGAACCCCAGGACTCCCCTAAAGCTGCATAATGTTGGGGGGAGGAGGATGAATTGGGGGTTCATGGAAGCAGAATTGCCACATTCTGCCAATGTTGTGGTAAAATTCAGGTGAAGATTATTTCAGAGGCCAGCGATGGGGAGATGGGTGAGAGATCAGTAAAGACAATGTGGGTGAGGGGAAAGAGGGGAGATGGGGAGCAGGGGTTGGTTTGTGAGTGGACGTTTTATTCTCATCTATGGAAAGAGGGAGAAAACCAGAGAGGAAGAATCTCAGCTGGGAAAATTTGAGGGAATGGGGTCAATGGTCCATATCTGCAGTCATTTACTATTTCAGAATTGATTGTTTCATTCTGATTACAAACTCTTAAAATTAGTAAAACCAGGATGTTGGTTTTACCGGCCATTTATGAAACAAATTGTCAACAAACACAAGACAATAGAAATAGAAGTTAGAAAAAGGAATTAGCAAGATCTAAAGTTTGGGCTTACCTAAGAAGGCATAGGACCAGCAGCAGCAGCACCCTAAATGAAAGAAAAAGATCCTGATCACCATGAGATTTCTGTCCTGTCTGAGGATTTGCTTTTGCATTAAATCCTTCCTGATTAGAGCCTCCGGGTGAGAGAGTCACAGTGGGATCTGTGTTACAGTGCATGACATGATGTGATCTCCATGTAAAAGTAACATCCCACATCAGGAGATATCAGACCCAGATCTGAGGATCAGAAGTAAAATCCCCCAAGATCCACAGCAGACGCTCTCACCCTCTCCTGGTTTTCCTACCATCATCCCTCAGATTCTGGGTCCCGTTCTGTTTTAGCATTTTATTGTGGGATGAGAAAGAAATCTCCAGCACATTTACCAATGGAAACCTGTAGCATCATAAGATGCAAACAGTGCTTGGTGGCATCACACAATATAATAGACACACAGGACCTGATAAGCGTTCAGTATTATTTAGCTGGATAAGCTGGACTTATGTGGCTAAGTAGCAGCTTCTGTATATTTGCGCATGTTCAGTCACCCCCAGCAGCTGTCAGGGGGCAGATTGGGGCAGTGCGAGTGAGCCACACTACTTATGCAGCTAGCTGCCTATATTTGGACTTAGCCGCTTAGGGCCGGAAGGGCGAAAATTAGTCAGTTACACTTATTTACTAAGCCTTCATTTATAACCTTATATACTCAGAGACATAGCCGTGCTGCTGAATATACATCGGAACTTAGCCAGATAAGTTCTACCCAACTAAGGTCTGAATTTATCAAAATGTACTAAATATCGCATGCGATAGGAAGAGGGGCGTGGTTCATGGTAGTAGGCTATTTATTACAAAGTGGTTTTCCAGATTTTCCCTGTGAATAGCAAGATGAATAAAAGCAATTTAAAGCCTTGCAGCAGCTCCAACTGCCTCCTATACTCCAGATAATATAAGCACTGCACCATATGTATCTGACCTGAAATGTTGTGCCTGTCTGTCCACTGTCCAGGCCGTACGTCCCTACAAAGACTTGTCCTGTAATGCTGTGCCTGTCCGTCCAGGCCTTATGTCCCTACAAGGGTTTGATCTCGATTGCTTTGCCTGTTCATCCAGGCCTTATGTCCCTAAGAGTGTTTGACCTCTATCCTCGACTGCTGTGCCTGCCGTCCAGGCCTTATGTCCCTAGGTGGGTTTGACCTCGATTGCTGTGCCTATTCGTCCAGGCCTTATGACCATACAAGGATTTGACCTCAATTGCTGGGCCTATCCATCCAGGCCTTATGTCCCTAGTGGGCTTGACCTCTGTCCTCGAATACTGTGCCTGTCCATTCTGGCCTTATGTCCATAGGTAGGCTTGACCTCTGCTCTCGACTACTGTGCCTGTCCGTCCATGCCTATGTCCCTACAAGGGTTTGATCTCGATTGCTTTGCCTGTTTGTCCAGGCCTTATGTCCCTACAAGGGTTTGACATTGATTGCTTTGCCTGTTCGTCTAGATCTTATGTCCCTATGTGGGCTTGACCTCTGTCCTCGACTACTGTGCTTGTCTGGCCAGGCCTCATGTCCCTACAAGGGTTTGACCTCAATTGCTTTGCCTGTTTGTTCAGGCCTTATGTCCCTAGTGGGCTTGACCTCTGTCCTCAAATGCTGTGCCTGTCCATTCTGGCCATATGTCCATAGGTGGGCTTGACCTCTGCCCTCGACTACTGTGCCTGTCCATCCATGCCTATGTCCCTACAAGGGTTTGATCTCGATTGCTTTGCCTGTTCATCCAGGCCTTAAGTCCCTATGTGGGCTTGACCTCTGCCTTCGACTACTGTGCTTGTCCAGCCAGGCCTTATGTCCCTACAAGGGTTTGACCTCAATTGCTTTGCCTATTCGGCAGGCATTATGTCCCTAGGTGGGATTGATGACGATTGCTGTGCCTCTCCATCAAGACCTTATGTCCCTCTGTGGGATTGACCTCTGTCCTCGACTGCTGTGCCTATCCATCCAGGCCTTATGTCCCTAGGTGGGCTAGACCTCTGTCCTCGACTGCTGTGCCTGTTTGTCCAGGCCTTATGTCCCTAGGTGGGCTTGAACTCTGTCCTCAACTGCTGTGCCAGTCCGTCCAGGCCTTATGTCCCTATGTGGGCTTGACCTCTGTCCTCGATTGCTGTGGCTGTCTGCCCAGGCCTTATGTCCCTACAAGGGTTTGACCTTGATTGCTTTGCCTGTTCATCCAGACCTTATGTCCCTATGTGGTCTTCACCACTGTCCTCGATTGCTCTGCCTGTCCATCCAGGCCTTATGTCCCTAGGTGGGCTTGACCTCTGTCCTCGACTGCTATGCCTGTCCATCAAGGCCTTATGTCAATAGGTGGGCTTGACCTCTGTCCTTGACTGCTGTGCCTGTCCGTCCATGACTATGTCCATACAAGGGTTTGACCTTGATTGCTTTGCCTGTTCATCCAGGCCTTATGTCCCTAGGTGGGATTGACCTTGATTGCTGTGCCTGTCCATCCAGGCCTTATGTTCCTATGTGGGCTTGACCTCTGTCCTCGACTGCTGTGCCAGTTTGTCCAGGCCTTATGTCCCTAGCTGGGCTTGGCCTCTGTCCTCGACTGCTGTGCCTGTCCATCCAGGCCTTATGTCTCTATGTGGGTTTGATGTCTGCCTTCGACTAGTGTGCCTTTCCGGCCAGGCTTTATGTCCCTACAAGGGTTTGACCTCAATTGCTTTGCCTGTTCGTCCAGGCATTATGTCCCTAGGTGGGATTGATCACGATTGCTGAGCTTGTTCGTCCAGGCCTTATGTCCCTCGGTGGGATTGACCTCTGTCCTCGACTACTGTGCCTGTCTGGCCAGGCCTTATGTCCCTACAATGGTTTTACCTCAATTGCTTTGCCTGTTCGTCTAGCCATTATCTCCCAAGGTGGGATTGATCATGATTGCTGTGCCTGTCCGTCCAGATCTTAAGTCCCTCGGTGGGCTTGACCTCTGACATCGACTGCTGTACCTGTCTGTCCAGGCCTTATGATCCAATATGGGCTTGACCGCTGTCCTCAATTACTGTGCCTGTCTGACCATGCCTATGTCCCTACAAGGGTTTGACCTCGATTGCTTTGCCTGTTCATCCAGGCCTTATGTCCCTACGTGGTCCTTGATTGCTGTGCCTGTCCTCGACTGCTGTGCCTGTTCATCCAGGCCTTATGTTCCTAGGTGGGCTTGTCTTTGATTGCTGTGCCTGTCCATCCAGGCCTTATGTTCCTACGTGGGCTTGACCTCTGTCCTCGACTGCTGTGCCTGTCTGTCCAGGCCTTATGTCCCTATGTGGGCTTAACCTCTGTCCTCGATTGCTGTGCCTGTCTGTCCAGGCCTTATATCCATACAAGGGTTTGACCTCGATTGCTTTGCCTGTTCGTCTAGGCATTATGTCCCTAGGTGGGATTGATCACAATTGCTGTGCCTGTCCATCCAGGCCTTATGTCCCTCGGTGGGCTTGACTTCTGACCTCGACTGCTGTACCTGTCCGTCCAGGCCTTATGATCCAATGTGGGCTTGACCGCTGTCCTCGATTGCTGTGCCTGTCTGTCCATGCCTATGTCCCTACAAGGGTTTGACCTCGATTGTTTTGTCTGTTCGTCCAGGCCTTATGTCCCTAGGTGGGATTGACCTTGATTGCTTTGCCTGTCCATCCAGGCCTTATGTTCCTATGTGGGCTTGCCCTCTGTCCTTGACTGCTGTGCCTGTTCATCCAGGCCTTATGTCCCTAGGTGGGATTGACCTCTGTCCTCGACTCCTGTGCCTGTTCGTCCAGGCCTTATGTCCCTACAAGGGTTTGACCTCTGTCCTCGAATGCTGTGCCTGTTCGTCCAGGCCTTATGTCCCTACAAGGGTTTGAACTCGATTGCTTTGCCTGTTCATCCAGACCTTATGTCCCTACAAGTGTTTGACCTCTGTCCTCGAATGCTGTGCCTGTTCGTCCAGGCCTTATGTCCCTACAAGGGTTTGACCTTGATTGCTTTGCCTGTCCATCCAGGCCTTATGTCCCTAGGTGGGCTTGACCTCTGTCCTTGACTGCTGTACCTGTCCATCCAGGCCTTATGTCCATAGGTGGGCATGACCTCTGTCCTCGACTGCTGTGCCTGTCCGTCCATGCGTATGTCCCTACAATGGTTTGATCTCGATTGCTTTGCCTGTTTGTCTAGGCCTTATGTCCCTAGGTGGGATTGACCTTGATTGCTGTGCCTGTCCATTCAGGCCTTATGTTCCTACGTGGGCTTGACCTCTGTCCTCGACTGCTGTGCCTGTTCGTCCAGGCCTTATGTCCCTAGGTGGGATTGACCTCTGTCCTCGACTGCTGTGCCTGTTCATCCAGGCCTTATGTCCCTACAAGGGTTTGACCTCTGTCCTCGAATGCTGTGCCTGTTCATCCAGGCCTTATGACCAGTCCTAATGTCTGAACCCTCGTTGCCAAGGGAAACCTCAGTCTCTGGCAATTCAAACTAGTAATACTTCACAGCATGGATCCTTAAATAAAACAAACAGGTTTTTTTTTAGTTTCAGGGTAGAGAAGAGAACTTCCTCAGTCTTGCTTATGAAGTCATGATGTGCTTGCAAATGCTTAAATCATAACAATTTGTACCATTATACACTCTAGGGGCCAACCCATTCCAGGGAGCCCTTTCCTACTCAAAGGAAAGGGAACTCTCCCTGGGGTTGCAGCCTATCTCTTATCAACTGTTGACCCATTTTCCAAACGAGAAAAGATCTCCAGGGTACTTAGACTGTGGCAAATGCAATGAGACCATGCTCACAGTGAGACTCTGCTCCAGGTCACCACGCTTTGAAGGCTTGTGCTCCACTCTAGGGGCCAACCCTTTCCACGGAGCCCTTTCCTGCTCAAAGAAAGGGAACTCTCCACGGTGTTGTAGCCTATCTCTTAGTACCTGTTGACCCATGTTGAACCACTGTTCACATGGCACCTTGCTCCACATCACCATGCTTTGAAGGCTTGTGCTCCACTCTAGGAGCCAACCCATTCAGCGGAGCCGTTTTCTGCTCAAAGAAAGGGAACTCTCCCCAGTGTTGCAGCCCATCTCTTAGCACCGGTTGACCTATGTTAAACTGCTGTTCACATGGCACCCTGCTCCACGTCACCACACTTTGAAAGCTCTTGCTCCACTCTAGGGGCCAACCCATTCCGGGGATCTCTTCCCGGCTGAAAGGAAAGGGAACTCTCCCCTGTATCTATTCTCTGACCCATGTTGAACTGCTGTTCTCATGCACCCTCTTCCGTCTTGGCCTTGAAAACTCTTGTTTGTATACCAATTACGTCCACCAGATTTTAAAGGACCAGCAAGAGCTCACTAGATGCCAATGGAAACACTCCACTCTAGGGGCGAACCTATTCTAGGGAGCCCTTTCCTGTGCAAAGGAAATGGAACTCTCCCTGGGTATAGCCCTCACTATGTCATTTTGAATATTGGCAATACGGCGCGAGTGCAAGAGATCACTCCCGGACCCCCGCTGGACTTTTGGCAAGTCTTGTGGGGGTCAGGAGGCCCCCCCAAGCTGGCCAATAGCCCCTGGGGGTCCAGCGGGGGTCCGGGAGCGATCTCCTGCACTCGTGACGTCAGGTGTCAGGAACCAAAATGGCGCCGGCGCTACCTTTGCCCTGTCATATGGTAAGGGCAAAGGGCCACCGGCGCCATTTCTATTAACACAGCCGTGGCCCGAGAGTGGGAGATCGCAGGAGATCGCGCCGGGACCCCCCCACTGGACCCCAGGTAATTTAAAACATTTTGGGGGGGTTCAGGAGGGTAGGGGATTTGTTTTAAAGGGTCGGGGTGAGGTTTAGGGTTGTTTTGGTGTGCCGGTTTTCCCGCCCTCCCCCGATTTACGATTTTTAACGATTTAAAAAACAAAACAAAACACGACGATCAGATTTCCCTCCCCCCCCAGCCAAAATCGATCATTAAGATGATTGATCACACGATTCACACCCCTAGAAACAGGTGGTGGTATTGCGGAGGCCAGCCACGAAACCCGTGGCCGGATCTCCTTACCCCTCTGCCATGGCAAAACACCTCATGGCAAAACATCACTGAAATGATAGCCAACGAATTATGCCCACTGTCAAAAAAAATTATAAACCCCATAAAAATAAGCAACCGTGGTTCTCAAACGAACTCTGCACTCAGAAGCAAAATCTAAGACGGAAAGAAAAAGAATGGAGGAAGAATCCTAATCCCCTCTCTCTTTCCATATACAAAACTACTCTCCACCAGTACAGATCAGCAACACTTCGAACAAAAAGAGATTTCTATGCTCACCGCATCCACGATATGCTGTATGATGCGAAGGCCCTCTTCTCCTATGTTTCGGAACTTACCAAAACGGCTCTTCGGAGTCACTCGCGAAAACACTGTCTCATTGGGAAACATGCCTCCAAAATATCAAACAGCTTCTCACAAGCCTCAACCTGGTACTAAATTCATCCAAAACGGAATTACTACTCATCACACCAGAGAACAGCTCCTGCACCCCCACTCATCCAGCCATACCAAAAACTACACAAGTGAGAGACCTAGGAGTTCAAATTGACAATCACCTGAACCTGAAAGCCACCATCAACAAAACCACCAAAGACTGCTTTTATAAACTCCAAGTACTGAAAAGAATAAGACCTCTGTTCCATACTCATGACTTTAGAACAATCCTACAATCAATCATCTTCGCAAAGCTGGACTATTGTAACACCATCTTGCTTGGTCTCCCCTCTCTACACACCAAACCACTGCAAATGGTTCAAAATGCCTGTGCCCGTATACTCACTAATACCAGGAGAAGAGACCATATAACCCCTATCCTAATGGGCCTCCACTGGCTACCCATCCACTTCAGAATAATATACAAGGCCATTCTCACCATATACAAACACATTCATCAACTAGCCCCAATTGACCTTCATTTCCCCCTCCGATTACACACTTCAACAAGACCGACAAGAGATGCTTACAAAGGATCACTTCAAGTCCCCCCAGCCAAAACTACCAGACACATTACGCTAAGAAATCGGGCCTTCTCCACAGCCGGTCCTACCTTATGGAACTCTATCCCCCCAGATCTTAGAATGGAACCCAGCCTCTCAACCTTCAAGAAAAGACTCAAGACCTGGCTGTTCAGGCAGGCTTTTCCTAACTCCAATATCATTTAACTCCTAACAATCATCACATCACCATCAACATCACTATTAGCTACCTCTTACAATGTAATTATATGTAATTAGCTGGTTTTCCTTTTTCCTTTTTCCTTCTCATTCCAAGTTCAATTTTCCTTGTTACATGTAACTGCTATTTCCGCACTATTGTTCAAGTTTAAGTTTATTTTGCACTCCTGTTTCATGTGAACCAGCATGATGGGACTATTGTCTTGAATGTTGGTATATAAAAAACTTAAATAAAAATATAATAAAAAATAAATCCCTGACGATACAGCTCAATCAAAGGCCAATGACCTGGCCTTATTCTTTCAAAGTAAAATCACCAATACCCTGGCCAGATTACCTGTCAACACAAATCCTCCTCTTCCAGACACAGTTCTCCTACCAAACTCAGACATAAGATTGGACTCCTTTGATTCGACCCACACTTTAGAGGTAGAATCGCTGATAAAAAGAATGAAACCTTCGACCCACCCGCTGGACCAAATACCTTCCAAGTTACTGATTCTCATTCCAGAATACTTATCCAAATATCTAGCTGATATCATCAATTGTTCCCTTACACAAGGAACATTCCCGGACGCGCTCAAATTGGCCACGCTCAAACCCATACTCAAAAAATCCAACCTGGACCCGGAAGACGTCAACAATTACCGTCCCATATCAAATCTCCCATTTGTATCTAAGATCATGGAGAAAATTGTAAAAAAGCAACTTTCAAATTACCTAGAAGACCACAATATACTTCACACGTCACAATATGGTTTCCGAAAAGAACACAATACGGAAACCCTCCTCACCTCCCTCCTGGATCAACTCTATATTGGTTTTGATAAAGGACAGTCATTTCTCTTAGCTCTCCTCGACATCTCTGCGGCTTTTGATACGGTAAATCACAATATCCTCCTAAACCGACTCTCAGACATAGGAATTACAGGTTCAGCCCTCAGATGGTTCGAATCTTTCCTCAGTAATAGAGGCTATAAGGTAAAAATTAAAAACATGGAATCACCTCATACTAATGCTCCTTTTGGCGTCCCCCAGGGCTCCTCCCTATCACCCACCCTGTTTAATATCTACATTCTCCCCCTCTGCCACCTACTTTCAAACCTCAAACTCAAATTTTATATTTACGCAGATGACCTTCAAATTTTAATCCCTATATCCAAATCATTGGACTCAACACTCAGGTTATGGAACTCTCATCTACAAACTATAAACCACTACTTATCCAGCCTCAACCTTGTGCTCAACACTTCTAAAACCGAACTCTTACTAATTACTCCAGAAGGTAGTCCCATACTTCTCCAATCACAAAATATTCCACATATATCACACGCCAGAGATCTTGGAGTCTTAATCGACAGTCACCTGAACCTAAAGCATTTTATAAAACACACTACTAAAGAGTGCTTTTACAAGTTACAAGTACTCAAAAAACTCAAACCTCTCCTATTCCACTACGATTTCAGATCCGTCCTCCAAGCCATTCTGTTCTCCAAGATCGACTATTGCAACTCCATTCTGCATGGTCTTCCAGCCTCTACCATTAAACTTCTCCAGCTGCTACAAAATGCAGCAGCAAGGATTTTGACAAATACCAATCGGAGAGAGCATATTTCTCCTATTCTAAAAGATCTCCACTGGCTCCCAGTAAACTTCCGGATCCTTCATAAATCTCTCACAATCATTCATAAAAATATCCACCATCAGACCCCGCTTGATCTGTCTCATCTTCTCAGACTGCACTCGACAGCCAGGCCTTTAAGGGATGCCTACAAGGGATCTTTACACGTTCCTACAATCAAATTAGTGCACCACGCAAACATCAGAGACCGGTCATTCTCTACCGCAGGCCCTTCCATGTGGAACGCCATGCCTCCGGACCTCAGACTGGAGACTTGTCTAACAACTTTTAAAAAGAAACTAAAGACATGGCTCTTCAGTCAAGCCTTCCCCACTACAAACCCCATTGCCTGATCTAGAATTGTACACCACACATCTTTGTAAACAAAATTCTGTTGTGCTCTGGGTGTGGATCCTTGGGCCGACCGGCAATATGGGACGGTCGGAAGGCAGACACACACAGTGCGGGATGGATCTTCACCTGGAAACCCGTGACCCCACCAGAGGAGCTGTTAGGACCCGGGTCGCTAGGACTTAGGTGGCTTCGCCCTGGAAGTCCGAGGTCCCCCCAGGAGGAGCCCGTAGGGACCCGGACCGCTGGGACTTAGGAGAGTCACTGGCGTGAGGGAAAACCGAGGACGGACAGAAGTCTGGACTGGTAGCTGAAGACAGGAACGAGGAGGTGTGCCGGAGTCTGGGTATGCAGCAAGTAGTGGCTCCAAGAAGCGAGCCAGAGTCGAGGCAGGCAGTGAACAGGCAGAGACGTGAAACAAACCAGGATCAAGGCAGGCAGCAGGCAGGCAGAATCGTGAGACAAACCAGGATCAAGGCAGGCAGCAGGCAGGCAGAATCGTGAGACAAACCAGGATCAAGGCAGGCAGCAGGCAGGCAGAATCGTGAGACAAACCAGGATCAAGACACGCAGGATAGCAGCAACTAACTCTCTCCAAGGAGTGACCACGTTGCAAGGCAAAGCAAAGAAGAAAGCTGCGGGTTTAAATCCCCCTCCGGGGCTGACGTCAGAAGGAGGGCGGATCGGCACATCCGGGTGCTGGGAGCTCAAAAGGACAGCCCTCGCGCGCGTGCATTCCCCCGCAGGGGGCGGAGCTATCCTCAGGCTTGCCGGCGTCCCCACGAGGAGGACGCCGCTGCCATGCGGCCAGGCCGGCCCGGAATCGCACGGCTCGCGGCGCAGGGAGGAGACCCGCGGGGAAGGTAAGAGCCCTGGTCGCTGCGTAAGCGACTGGGGTCGCAACAGTACCCCCTTTCTTACGGCCCCTCCTCAGGGGACCCGGCTTACCGGGATTGTCCTGATGGAAGCGAGCTAACAGCGATTTGTCCAGAATGTTCCGAGCTGGCTCCCAGGAATCCTCTTCAGGACCGCAACCCTCCCATGCCAACAGGTATTCCCAGCGCGAGCCCGGAAACGAACATCTAGTACTTCGCGTACCTGATAGGTAGGTTCTTCATTAGAGGGGGATGATACAGCATCAGTCGAGGGTTGATGGAAACGGGAGAGTACCACTGGCTTCAGTAGAGAGACATGGAACACGTTGTGGACACGTAAAGAGGAGGGTAGACGGAGTCTATAAGAGACCAACCCTATGCGTTCAGCGATAGTGAAAGGGCCACAGTATCTTGATGCCAATTTCTTGGAGCGACCTGGCAAATGGAGGTTTCTGGTGCTTAGCCATACCTTAGTACCGGGTAAGAATATGGGTGCTGGTCGACGGTGGCGATTGGCATATTTCTGCATCTTTTCGGCTGAGGAAGTGAGTCGGCGTTGGACCGACCTCCATAGATGATGAATGTGTTGGGCCACCGTTAGTGCTGCCGGTGAAGGCACGGTAACAGGAATGGGCACCGGAGGTTTCAGGTGGCGACCGAAAACAGTCTGGAAAGGTGATTGTCCTGTTATCGAGTGGGTGTGGTTGTTGTAGGCAAACTCGGCCCAGGGAAGGAGGGACACCCAATTGTCTCCTCTTTCGGAGACAAAACTTCGAAGGAACGTCTTCAAGGACCTATTCATGCGTTCGGTCTGCCCATTGCTTTGTGGGTGGAAGGCTGTAGATAGGTTCAACTGTATCCCAAATTTCCGGCAGATGGCCCGCCAAAATCGAGCCGTGAACTGTGGGCCCCGATCAGAAACGATACTTTGCGGAAGTCCATGAGCCCTGAAGATATGCTGTGTGAACAGGTGGGCTAACTCTGGTGCTGATGGCAACTTGGGTAATGGTACGAGATGAACCATTTTGGAGAAGCAGTCTACTGTTACCCATATCACCGTATTGCCCTTGGAAGGGGGTAAATCCACCACAAAATCAGTGGCGATATGGGTCCAGGGTTCCGTGGGAATGGGAAGAGGCTGCAGAAGCCCCCATGGGCGACCGTTCAGAGGTTTCTGCCGGGCGCAAACTGGGCAAGAATCCACGTACAGGCGTACATCCTGGCGCACCTTAGGCCACCAGTAATAGCGGTTGAGAAGATTGAGGGTCCTCTCCCTACCGGCGTGACCACCAGAGAGGGAATCATGAGCCCAGGCAAGAACTCTTTTGCGGTCCCTGCGAGAGACTACAACACGTTCAACAGAGGATACGATAGTATTGGCTAACTGGACCTTGGCTGGATCGATAATATACTGAGGAATCTCCTCCTTCTCCTCCGGAATATCATTCCTCGAGAGGGCGTCCGCCCGGACGTTCTTCGCGGCAGGTCGATACTTGAGGAGAAAGTCAAACCGACTGAAAAACAGCGACCAACGTGCTTGTCTGGGGTTCAGCTGCTGGGCTTGGTTCAGGAATTCCAAATTCTTGTGATCGGTGTAGACCGTCACAGGATGAGTCGCCCCCTCCAACCATTGCCTCCACTCTTCTAGTGCCAACTTGATTGCCAATAGCTTCTTGTCGCCAATCCCATAGTTGTTTTCGGCGGAAGTGAATTTCTTAGAAAAATAGGAGCAAGGGAACAAATGGCCAGAAGAGGACTTTTGTGAGAGGACCGCCCCTACCGCAACACTAGAGGCATCTACCTCCACGAAGAATGGCTGAGTGGGATCCGGATGTCGCAAACAGGTGTCATGGAGGAAAGCCTCCTTTAAGTCCTCAAAAGCTTTGCAAGCCTCGGAAGGCCAGATTCGAGTGTCCGCACCCTTCTTGGTTAGGGTGGTGAGAGGTGCCACCAGCTGGGAATACCGTGGAATAAAGTGGCGGTAGAAATTTGCAAAGCCCAAAAAACGTTGCAAAGCCTTCAGGCCCACCGGCCGGGGCCAATTTCGGATGGCAGATACTTTGCTGGGATCCATGCGAAAACCAGTTGCAGAAACGATATACCCTAAAAAGGGCAAGGAATTCTACTCAAAGAGACATTTTTCTAATTTCGCATATAACCGATGATCCCGCAGAATCTGGAGTACCTGTCGAACATGTCTTCGGTGAGAGGCTAGATCTGAGGAGTAGATAAGAACGTCATCTAAATATACTATAACGCATGATTGTAGGAAGTCCCGGAGGATCTCATTCATTAAGTGCTGGAACACTGCAGGAGCATTGCATAGGCCAAATGGCATCACTAAGTATTCGTAATGTCCATCCCGGGTGTTGAAAGCGGTCTTCCATTCATCCCCGGGACGGATACGAACCAAATTGTAGGCCCCTCGCAAGTCCAGCTTCGTGAATACTTGTGCCCCCCTGGAGTTTGTCCAACAGCTCCGGGATTAACGGCAGTGGGTAGCGATTTTTCTTGGTTATGGCATTAAGTCCACGATAGTCTATACAGGGCCGCAAAGACCCATCTTTCTTAGCCACAAAAAAGAAACCCGCTCCTGCGGGCGACTTAGAGGGGCGAATAAACCCCTTGGCGAGATTCTCCGAAATGTACTCAGACATGGCTCGGGTTTCAGGCTGAGAAAGTGGGTATACTCTCCCACGGGGGGGAGTGGAGCCAGGAAGCAAGTCAATCGCGCAATCAAATGGACGATGCTGTGGAAGCAACTCCGCTTTTTCCTTGGAGAACACATCAGCAAAATCCTGGTAGGGAAACGGAAGCTGAAGCCTGACATCAGTCTGCGCCAGAGGCGTTTGCGGACCCCTCCAGGGCTGGATGCAAGAATGGGAGCAGTGTGCACCCCAACGGACAATCTGGAAATCGTCCCATCGAATCTCCGGGGAATGTAGTTGGAGCCAGGGTAACCCCAGGACCACGGGATATACCGATTTCTCCAAAACCAGGAACGAAATCCTCTCAGTGTGAAGCAGACCAGTCTGAAGGATGATGGGCTTGGTACTAGTAGTTATACTGCCGGCGAGCGGTGTACCCTGAATGGAGGTGACCCGTAAGGGAGGTTCCTGACGCTGCGTGGAGAGCTGAAGGTGTCGTACCAAATCCAGAGTGATAAAGTTCCCTCCTGCGCCGGAATCTATGAGGGCCTTTGTGTTGAAAGAACCCCCCGGATATTTGAGGGTTACGGGTACGGTACAATGAGGAGTTGCAGTCAGACAACCTAGGGGAACCTCCTCACTTACCCCTAGGTGCGGGAGTTTCCCGGACGCTCCTTGCATTGGGCCAGGAAATGGCCTTTACCTCCGCAGTATAAACATAAACGCAAGTCTCGGCGGCGTTGCCTCTCCTCGGGGGTCAGAGCGGATCTTCCTAGGTGCATAGGCTCTTCCTGAGAAGACTCTGCTGAGGAGCCGGTGGTCCGAGATCCGGAGTTCGAAGATCTAGCGGTAGCTGACGGTACGGGGACCAGACGGCGAGGGAAGCGCCCTTCCTTCGCTCTTTGCTGCAGGCGTCGGTCGATGCGCCCAGCCACGTTAATAAGTGAGTTCAGGTCCTCTGGAAGGTCCCGAGCTGCAAGCTCGTCCTTTATTCTAGCCGCCAGGCCTTCAAGAAAAACCCCGCGAAGGGCGTTATCGGCCCAACCCACTTCTTGGGCAAGGGTGCGGAATTCCAGAGCGTAGTCGGCTAGGGTTCGTGTCCCCTGCCGAAGCTGGAGTAGTTCAGAAGCTGCGGAGGCCTGACGTGCTGGTTCATCGAATGCTGCTCGAAATTCCTCCACGAACAAACTCAGATCACTCAGGGTGGGATCATTCTTATCCCACATGGGAGACGCCCAGTTTAAGGCTCGACCATCAAGTAATGAAAAGATGTAAGCCACCTTGATTCCATCTGAGGGAAACTGATTGGGTAGCAGGGCGAACCGTACAAAACACTGATTCAGGAAGCCCGCACAAGCCTTAGAGTCCCCAGCAAAACGTGTGGGAGCTGGAAGCTGCGTGGGAGTATGAAGCGTCACCACTGGGGCAGGTATGGCTACCGGAACCGGTGCCGCGGGCTCAACGTCCATACGGGTAGCCAACCGTTCCACGGTGGCCGCCAGGGTGTCCAGTACCTGTTGTTGTTGAACCAAACGTTGAGCCAGTCCGGGAATGGCCTGTAGACCAGCTAGGTCTGCCGGATCCATGGCCTTGCAAACTGTTGTGCTCTGGGTGTGGATCCTTGGGCCGACCGGCAATATGGGACGGTCGGAAGGCAGACACACACAGTGCGGGATGGATCTTCACCTGGAAACCCGTGACCCCACCAGAGGAGCTGTTAGGACCCGGGTCGCTAGGACTTAGGTGGCTTCGCCCTGGAAGTCCGAGGTCCCCCCAGGAGGAGCCCGTAGGGACCCGGACCGCTGGGACTTAGGAGAGTCACTGGCGTGAGGGAAAACCGAGGATGGACAGAAGTCTGGACTGGTAGCTGAAGACAGGAACGAGGAGGTGTGCTGGAGTCTGGGTATGCAGCAAGTAGTGGCTCCAAGAAGCGAGCCAGAGTCGAGGCAGGCAGTGAACAGGCAGAGACGTGAAACAAACCAGGATCAAGGCAGGCAGCAGGCAGGCAGAATCGTGAGACAAACCAGGATCAAGGCAGGCAGCAGGCAGGCAGAATCATGAGACAAACCAGGATCAAGGCAGGCAGCAGGCAGGCAGAATCGTGAGACAAACCAGGATCAAGACACGCAGGATAGCAGCAACTAACTCTCTCCAAGGAGTGACCACGTTGCAAGGCAAAGCAAAGAAGAAAGCTGCGGGTTTAAATCCCCCTCCGGGGCTGACGTCAGAAGGAGGGCGGATCGGCACATCCGGGTGCTGGGAGCTCAAAAGGACAGCCCTCGCGCGCGCGCATTCCCCCGCAGGGGGCGGAGCTATCCTCGGGCTTGCCGGCGTCCCCACGAGGAGGACGCCGCTGCCATGCGGCCAGGCCGGCCCAGAATCGCGCGGCTCGCGGCGCAGGGAGGAGACCCGCGGGGAAGGTAAGAGCCCTGGTCGCTGCGTAAGCGACTGGGGTCGCAACAAATTCTCCATATTTTTCATGCATAATATCCATTAAAGAGGTTGGCCCCTTGCCCCCTCTTCTGTATATAGTATTTATTCTATTTTATTTCACTTTATATATTTATTGCTCCATTCACCCCTTCTTTATTTTCCTACTCCAAGTTAAGGCTTCCTTGTTATAATGTAACTGTATGCTCCGTATCTCTTGTTGATTGGTTAATTTTATATTCTGCTTAGTTCATTGTAAACCGAGTTGATTTGATTTGTATCAAGAAAGTCGGTATATAAAAGCCTTAATAAATAAATAAATAAAATAAATGGTCCGGGCTAACCTCTGCCGCTGTGCGGCATGGCAGGCGCGCCGCTGCCGCCATTCCCCAGGCCTCACCATGTGGCCCTTCCGCTGCTGAACTCAGTTCCTGATGGGGAGTTCCCTAGTGCGCGCGCCTCTCCCCAAGATTTAAAGGGGTCTCGACGTGCTAGGGCTGCCGGGTCCCCTCTGCTGACATCATTTCCACCCGACTATTTAAGGCAAGCTCTGACAATCAGAGTTTGCCTTTGCAACTGGTTCCCTCCCTAGTTGTCTTGGCTCCGTGGTAATTGTGTTCTATTCCAGTTCGTTGACCGCTGCTGGAACCTGACCATTGCCTGTTCCTGACTTGCCTGCCTGCCGCCTGCCGCCTGCCGCCTGCCAAAGACCTCAGCTTGTTCCTGACTCATCTGCCTGCCTGCCGCCTGCCAAAGTTCTCAGTCTGTTCTTGACCTTGCCTGACCTCTGGATCTTGACCCTTGCTTCATTGACCACTCCTCGGACTGATTCCTGGACTTTGACCTTGCCCGTCAGACCTTGCTTGATTCTGGATCTGCCTCTAGCCTTGTCGTTTCCAGCCTCGAATCCGAGAGCACTCCCCTAGTGTCCGAGGGCATGCCGGACTTAGACTCTCCCAGGAGACACTACGAGGCCCACCTAAGTCCCAGCGGCCTGGGTCCCTACGGTCTCCTCCTGGGGGGTGACCTTAGGCTTCCAGGGGTGAAGGCCTACTCTGCCTCTGTCTCCTTCTGTGCTCCACCCCCTGTGGTCGGTTCCATAAGGCCACAGGCCAGGGGTTCACCCCTGAGCACAACAGGTTGCAAAGACCATGGACTTAGCGGATTCCCTCTGCCTTGCAGGCCATTCCGGGTCTGGCTGCTAAGGTCCAGGAACAGCAGTGATGTCTTGAAGCTCTGTCCTCCTCTCTGGAACGTTTTCATACACAACTCTGTCAGAAACTCCAGTCAACTCTGGATCTAGTAGTAGTGGATGTGAATCACCTGGCTACTTGACAAGACTTCCTGAATCGGTTGAATGTTCCGCTAGCTTCTTCAGCGACCTCTGTGCCATCCAGATCCTGGATGGAAACCCATTTCCTTACCAACACTGCCTCGTTATTCAGGGGATCCTAAACAATGTTGGGGTTTCATAAACCAATGCCATATGCATTTTACTTTACAGTCTGCCCTTTTTCCAAGTGATCTGGTGAAGACCACATTTATCTTGTCTATCTTGGAAGGTAAGACCCTGGCCTGGGCCTCCCCGCTTTGGAACGTTCTGACTCTCTTCTGTCCAGCCTCCCCCAATTCATATATGCTTTCAAACAGGTCTTCGATGAGCCTGGCAGACTCCTCACAATGGGCTCTGACTTGTTACAATTAAAACAAGGGAATCACTCCCTGTCCAAGTACGCCATCGAGTTTTGCATGTTGGCTACAAAACTCAACTGGCAAGGATAGAGCCTACATGCCATCTTTTTGCAAGGACTGGCACCCAAGCTAAAAGATGAACTCGCCACACAGGAGATCCCTATGTCCCTTGGAGAGTTGATTGACCTCACAGGAAAATTGGATCGAGGACTCCAAGAACAGGTCCGAGAGAACCGGCCCAACTTGAGGAGTCACGCAAGGGCCTACTTTTCCACTATTGAGAACCAACGTCCGCTCTTCGAGAACACCAGAGAACCAATGCAGATCAGCCATGCCCATCTATCGGAAGAGGAGAAATCCCGCCATCGCCAGCTTGGCCTGTGCCTCTATTGCGGAGACCATGGTCACCATTGCCTTCATTGCCCTGTGAAGAGAGAACCCTCTTCACGTCAGGGGATCACAATATCAATACCTCTTGTCCTCACTACAACCTCCCCATTGCTCCTGCTAGCTACTTAAATAGAGACCTCCTCCATCAACTTTAATACTCAGACCCTAATGGACTCCGGAGCTGGGGCCAACTTCATTCAACAGGGTCTAGTAGACCAGTACCAGATTCCCACTGAAATGTTAGCGTCACCACTGGCCCTTTCATCGGTCTATGGCAACTCCCTTCCCAGAGCAGTGAACCGGGTGACCCAACCTCTCACATTAAGGGTTGGTCTAGACCATGTAGAATAATTTGCTTCTATGTCCTCCCCACAACAGTTGGCCCAGTTATGTTGGGCCTTCCATGGCTACAAAAACATCAACCTCAGTTTTACTGGGTTACAGCCAATCTTATCCAGTGGGGACCTCAATGTCCTGAGTCTTGTGTAGACCCGATTGAACCTTCACGTTCGTTAACTGTAGCTACCACCCGTACCAACTTCTGGTCCTCCCAAAAGACCCAGGAACCCCAGACCTACTCTAGTTCACCTCAAAAGGAGATCCTGAAGACAGCCAAAAATGAAGATCTCATTAGGAGGTATAGTACAGCCTTTGAGGGGTTTATACCCCTCTTACTGTTCCAGGAAAATGATGTCCGGGACCCTCCTACCTTTCTATGACAAGAGAAGTAAAAACATTGCCTATCTCCAGGCACAACCAGAACTCCAAGTAATTTTAGAACACCATCTCTTCCACATTCTTGGGAACCTGAAACGACATCCCCATATGATCTTGAGAAGATTCGGCACACATTTCATGAGTCCCTCTTGTGGAGGGCCTTAAAGAGAGGGTATTGTTGCGGAGGCCAGGCGCGAAACCCATGGCCGGCTCTCCTTACCCCTCTGCCACTGTCCGGGCAATCCTTTGCCACTGTGCAGCATGGCAAAGGATTGCCATTCCCCAGGCCTCACCATGCTGCCCTTCTGCTGCCGAACTCAGTTCCTGACAGGGACTTCCCTAGTGTGCGTGCACGTCTCTCCCTGAGATTTAAAGGAACCATGATGTTCTAGGGCTGCTGGGTCCCCTCTGCTGATGTCATTTCCACCTGGCTATTTAAGGTAAGCTCTGACAATCAGAGTTTGCCTTTGCCACTGGTTTCCTCCCTAGTTGTCTTGGCTCCATGGTAATTGTGTTCTATTCCAGTTCGTTGACTGCTGCTGGAACCTTACCATTGCCTGTTCCTGACTTGCCTGCCTGTCGCCTGCCAAAGACCACAGCTTGTTCCTGACTCGCCTGCTTGCCTGCCGCCTGCCAAAGACCACAGCTTGTTCCTGACTCGTCTGCCTGCCTGCCAGTTCTTGACCTTGCCTGATCTCTGGATCTTGACCCTTGCTTCATTGACCACTCCTCGGATTGATTCCTGGACTTTGACCTTGCGCATCTGACCTTGCTTGATTCTGGATCTGCCTCTAGCCTTGTCTTTTCCAGCCTCGAACCCGAGAGAGCTCCCCCAGTGTATGAGGGCACGCCGGACTCAGACTCTCCCAGGAGACTCTGTGAGGCCCACCTATGTCCCAGCAGCCTGTACGGGGCTCCTCCTGGGGGAACCTCGGCTTCCAGTGGTGAAGACCTACTCTGCCTCTGTCTCCTTCCATGCTCTGCCCCCTGTGGTCGGTTCTGTACGGCCACAGGCCAGGAGTCCAACCCCGAATGCAACAGGTGGCAGTGCATCATCTCTAAATTTCAGTTTTTTCCAGATGTAACTGCCAGCCCCTCCAGAGATTTTAGGTTGGAACAGCTCCCTTTTTAACTTAAAGGGGGAATGGCACTGCCTTTTGAAGTGCCTCCTCTGCCAGTACCTACTCTACCAGACCCAATCACTCGACCACATTTACCTTTCCCTGACATCATGGATTTAATGTCACTGCCTACTAGGGATTTCAATTAAAATAAGTATTTCTTTATTGGTAACCTAACACCTCTCTACAAATATATGTAAGTGTGGAAAACTACACACACACACACACACACACACAGAAAAGATTGGAAGCCTGAGCAAGCCCAGTTCCTATAGTGATGCTGCTTGTTCTTTGAAAATACCAACTCCCAGACAGCCACTCCAACTCTCACACTATCTCCCACCCACCTCACCCAAACTCTGCCTGCAACCTACCCCAGGGGGACAAGATCAGCAGCAAAATGCCACTGCAGGCAGCTTGGCTCAGTGGGAGAGACAGAGAAACAGTCTGAGTGTTGCTACCGTCGCTGCCTGATGTCTCCACTATGCCCACCTTACCACCTTGGCGACTTCCTATTTGCTGTTGGAAGTTTGGCTGCCGCGGCATCCTCTTTCCGTCCTTCTCCGGTGTCCCCAGATCGGCTAGACAGTGCACACCGCCATGTTTCCCGGAGCCTAAGGGCGCACGCCAGGGGCGGATTGTGGGAAAATAGTGGCCCGGGGTATTTTTCTCCATACTGGCCCATGGGTACCCAATTACATATACAAAATAATTTACGTATATAATTTACATATATTTTACATATATATGTACACACCCCTATATTTCGGCATGGTCCTCCCGTATCAACACAGTACTATTTGCCAAAACTCAAAGAATAGCAACCCCACCTATGAAAAAGAATACCACAAATATTACACCAGAATCTAAAATATCAATACACCTCCTATCAGGAAAACAGAACAGGCCAAGCTACTACAGATCCCTACAGAGAAACCACATGCTAAAAGAATGCTTCATCCCAGTCTTTGCATGCAGAACACAAACTCTCACCAAATACAGAATAAAGCCACATAAAGTATAAATAGAAATGTGCAGACAAAAACTGAACTGTAAAACGCTTCACGCCAGACTCTATTCATTGCAACAATGGAAAAACAAAAATGTCACCATTCCTCATGAAACAATCAATAAAATCAAGATATATAAATCATGAATCATAATTATAAAATCATACTAATAAAATAATTTCAAAACAGCTGATGAATAGAATATCCAATAATTAAAGACTCAAGCAAATTTTGAAACTGTTACCAAACACCAATAAAATATTTCAAACAGCAGATACATCACATACTACCGAATAATTAAAATGGTAGTCAATCAAGAAAAATGAACTTAAAAAGTCACCTTTACTTACCCTCTCCAGCAGTTCTCCTACTCCTTTCCCTTGCAGGCACCACCAGAAGCAGCAGTAGCTGCTGAAACTGTCCTCACAGACCTCTTCCTTAGGGACCACAACCAGTCTCTTCTCTCTCTTCTCTCTTTCACATACACACCAGTCACACCCTCAGGACCAGTTTCTGTCTCTCACACACCAATCTCTCCCCAACCAGTCTCTCTCTCTCTCTCACATACACACACACCAGTCATCTCCCTGATCAGCCTTTCTCACACATACACATGTCACCTCTCTGGCCAGTCTCTCTCAATCACACAATGCTCTCGCTCCCTCTTACACACAGGAAAGTGATACTAAAAGTGAAAGTGATGATCCCAACCGTTAAATAAGAAAACCACATTCCTAACAAAAGGTGAAATAACACCCTTCCTTCAGGTTCTGTCCTCCCAAGGGACAGCTACCCACACCGTACAGCTTCTCTTGTTTTACACTTTCAGGCAATAAAGAAAGTGTCTTTCTTCAAACTATCAGTCGTATGATTATTCATGTGGGAGATATGGAACTGAAAGACATCCTTAGTCACCTTCCCTTTTAAATGGGAAGATTCTAGTCTTAGTCATTTAAAAATATACATTTTCTAAAGGCTTAAAAAAAAATAGCAAAACCATTTCAGATTGGAACTATTCTAGTCTTCATGGTTAAATTATGCTTAAAAAAAAACAAACGAAAACCCACCTGGCATCAGTATCGTAAATTTGTGATTTTGCTGAGATGAAGATTTTAAATATTTTAATTTTGTTTTGCTTTAATATTTGTCTCTACCCACTTTGCTAAATTTTATTTTTCAGAAGAGGGATGCTTAACATTCAGTAATTTCATCTTTCATCCAACTTTTCAAAAGTTGCGCTACCAGCACAAAAGTTGAGGTATATGTACTATCACATTTCAATTTTTTTTTAAACTGGCAGATTCCTTTCTCACATACATAACACACGCACACACACACACAGAAGCACCATTCCTTTCTCACACATCACACATACATACACAACACACACACAGAAGCACCCTTCCGATCTAAGGCCCCCAGCTGAACAGCTGGTCTCTGGCGGTGGTTAGAGGCACTGGTGTTCACTTCTTTGGGCCCCGCCGGCCTTGATTTTAATTTGTTCGGCCCTCGCTGGCCTTCGGGGCCAGCCTTCGGGGGCCAGCTGTCTCCGGCGGGGGCTGGTTGTCTCTGGCGGGGGCCGAAGAAATTAAAATCAAGGCTGGCGGAGGTCAAAGAAAAGAAGATGGGCACCGCCCAGCCAGCCCATGGCCCATCTTCACTGGATATTTAAGGTCTCTGAAATTGCTAACGAATCAAGTTAGCAAGGGCGGGGGTTACTCTACCTAAGCTACTCTGCCTCCTTGGACTTACCAGGGGTACCCACTCCTCGGGGGCCTCGCTTTCTCTTTGCTTTTCAGATCGCAGTTTGGAACCGGTATTCACTCCTCGAGGGCCCTCGTTCCCGGACTTGCTACTGAATACCACTTCTTCCAGGAAGTCTTCACTGCCTACAGCATCAGCGAGTTACTTATCTCTCTCAGAGCGTTCCATGGAACCAGGTACTCGCTCCTCGAGGGCCTACTCCATTCCAACTCCTGGGCTGCTTCCAGGAGACTATTGTGTGAGTGTTACCATCAAGGTTCTGTTCCTGAACTCTGCATACCCTGTCTATTCACTATATTCAGTTTCTCTACAGCACAGTTATCCAGGATTGCTGTTCCAGTATCTGAGGGACTACTGCCCAGCCGGGCACTCCAGCTCACTACTGCCACCTCTAGTGGTTCAATATACTGTTTAATAAAAGAACTAGTGTGTGTCTTTCTCCATACTCTGAGCCTGACCGGTGGTCCCTCTCGGGATCTTCCCCCGGGGCGTGGTCATCTGCTACCAGCCCAAGGATCCACTCACAACTACCGTATTTTCTGGCATATAAGATGACTGAGCGTAGAAGCCGACCCCCAACTTTTCCATTTAAAATGTAGAGTTTGGGATATACTCGCCGTATAAGACTACAATTCTTAGCTGGTTGTTGTACAGCGGTAACGCATCCCTCTGGCCCACCCTTGTATCCTATTACCGGTACCTTCTTCTCTGCCTCTCAGATCTCGCTCCTGAGGACTGCAGTGAAGTGGCGCAGATGCGCATGTGCGACATCTGAGAGGCAGAGAACAAGTTACCGGTAATAGAGATGTGAATCGGAACTGGAATCGGTTCTGATTCCGGTTCCGATTCACATCGTGGTTTTTTTTTTTCATCCGGCCTGATCGGGTTTTTATTTATCGGCTGTGCCCGAGCCGATAAACAAAAAACCCACCCCGACCCTTTAAAACTAATCCCTCAGCTTCCCCCACCCTCCCGACCCCCCAAAAAACTTTTTACAGGTACCTGGTGGTCCAGTGGGGGTCCCGGGAGCGATCTCCCGCTCTCGGGCCGTTGCCTGCCACTAATCAAAATGGCGCCGATGGCCCTTTGCCCTTACCATGTGACAGGGTATGCGTGCCATTGGCCGGCCCCTGTCACATGGTAGGAGTACTGGACGGCCGGCACCATCTTTAAAAATGGCGTGGGCCATCCAGTGCTTCTACCATGTGACAGGGGCCAGCCAATGACACGGATACCCTGTCACATGGTAAGGGCAAAGGGCCATCGGCGCCATTTTTATTAGTGGCAGCCAACGGCCCGAGAGCGGGAGATCGCTCCCGGGACCCCCATGGACCACCAGGTACCTTTAAAAGTTTTTTGGGGGGTTGGGAGGGTGGGGGAAGCTAAGGGATTAGTTTTAAAGGGTCGGGGTCGGTTTAGGGGTTATTTTTGTGTGCCGTTTTTCCCGCCCTCCCCCAAAATGATAACAATTCACATCCCTAACCGGTAATAGGATTCAATGGCGGGCCAGAGAGATGCACTACCGCTCTGATAGTCTTGGAGACAGGGAGGGCTTATAAATTAATTATACGCCCTATAAGACGACACCCGGCATATAAGACGACCCCTATTCAGTAGAAAAAGATATGCAAACACAGAGAAACTCACTCGGCAGTCTCAGGTAATTATGCTACTGAATAGCAGCTTGAGGCTCTCTACTGCAGTGATTGCTTCGACCCCTTCCGGGTCTGACGTCAGAGGGAGGTGCCGTTTCAGACGTCCATAAAATTGGCGTCTGTTTGAAGTCATTTGCTGCTGACTGTTTCTTTGTGAGCATAATTACCTGAGACTGCCGAGTGAGTTTCTCTGTGTTTGGATATCTTTTTCTACTGAATAGCAGCTTGAGGCTCTCTACTGCAGTGATTGCTTCGACCCCTTCCAGGTCTGACGTCAGAGGGAGGTGCCGTTTCAGACGTCCATAAAATCGGCATCTGTTTGAAGTCATTTGCTGCTGACTGTTTCTTTGTGAGCATAATTACCTGAGACTGCCGAGTGAGTTTCTCTGTGTTTGGATATCTTTTTCTACTGAATAGCAGCTTGAGGCTCTCTACTGCAGTGATTGCTTCGACCCCTTCCGGGTCTGACGTCAGAGGGAGGTGCCGTTTCAGACGTCCATAAAATCGACGTCTGAACGGCGCATCGCCGTCGGCGCGTCGCCAAAGCCGCGCCTAAGGGGCGTCCGGCTTAGCCGGCTAGCCGGAGAATGCCGGAGAGCGCCGCTACACGAGAAGAAACACACTAGGAAGTTGGGAGGTAAAGTGCCTGTTTTGCTTGATGCTTTTCGGAACAGTAGCCATCGGAACCTGTTTAATACAAACTGAGTCACCAGGCTCCTAATTGAACATTGTATTTGAAATGTTGTTTTCTTCACTTAATTGAAATAGTGTTGCCCCTTCCTCATAGTGATGCCACATACTAAGAGGAAGGGGAAGATAGTAACAACATCAACACCAGTGGTTGATAGCAATCAACCCCGAATTCAGGAGTTTTTTGGAGGAACTATATTAATACCAGGAGCAGAAGTCGCTGGGACTGGAGTTCAGGAGCAGGAACACATTTCCCTGACTTATGAGACATCATTAAGCCCTGGTGCTCCATTAACACCTGAGCCACCAACGGGAAGAGGAGGAGGTGAATTTACATTTGAGGATACCACCCAGACTCTGGCTTTCTTATCACCTTCGGATAAAAGGGGGGTAGTGGGAATAGATCTCCCACAACTGACCCCTAAATCCCAAGTGGTAATCAACCAGAGTCAGGGCAGTAGTACCGTTTTGGCCTCTAGGGTAGAAAAGATGGAAGGCAGACAGGCGGAAACGCTAGCAGGTCTATCAGTAATTGCTCCCACAAAATTTACTATGGAGGAAATTGGTGGTTTGATTCTTTCAATTCAAAAATCTATCAATGACTTGACAAAGACAGTTCAAAAAAGTTTAGATAATAACAAAATTTTGCAGATAAAAACTGAAAAAATAGAAAAATCAGTGATAAAATTAGAACAAAAGGTTGAAGAGGTAGAAAAAGTTCAAGTAAATTTAATTAAATCAGAGAAATTTCAATTAAGTAAAATAGAACAGATGGAAAATCAAATTAGAAGAGCAAATTTGAGAATCCTTAATTTTCCTAGGACCCATCTGTAGAGAACTGTTTAAAAGTTATCTAATTAAAATTCTAAAGTATTCAGAGGATTCACTTCCCTTAATATCTAGGATATATTATATAACTCAGAGAACAGTAGGCACAGAAGGACCAGAACAAACTCAAGGAAATTTAAATGAGGATGTAAATGTATCTGAGCTGTTAGAAAAGTCGTCAGATTTAGAGATTAAAAATTGTGCCACTTTAATTATTCAGTGTGCAGATATTTCTCAAAGGGATCAAATACTTAGATTATATTTTAGAAATCAAAATTCTCAGTTTCATGGATTTCCAATTAGAATTTTTCCAGATGTTTCATTAACCACGCAACTGAGGAGAAAAGAATTTCTGTCTATGAGAGAAAGGGTTATTCAAAAAGGAGCAAAATATGTATTGCGTTTTCCTTGCAAATGCATTCTAACATATCAAAATTCAAGATACGTATTTAATTATCCAGATCAGCTGCGAGAATACCTAGATGCCTAATCCCATCGTAATATACCTTAGTAATAAGGAAGAGTAAATAAAAGATATATATAGTTCAGACACAGTTATTTGTTGGTAATTGCTTAACAATAAAATGCTGCCCCTTTTTTTTCTGCATATTAGACAGGTTTCGTTATTACTTTCAGTACCAGTCCTAGATTATCACAGATGAGATCAAAAGATGTTTTCTGTAAAGTTGAAATTTGTGTTTTGTTTCAAGTATTTGGAGATCTATCTGTGTTTTATCTTCTGTAATGATTATATAAGTTTAATAAAAATAAAATTAAAAAAAAAAAAAAAAAAAAAGACGACCCCTGACTTTTGAGAAGATTTTCAAGGGTTAAAAACTCATCTAATATGCCAGAAAATACGGTATTTCAAACACCAATACTGAGTTCAATAAAAAAAAAGTGTAGTAAAAAAAGCCTGGCTGGCACAGCAGAAAAAAAGAACAAATATCTTTTTCTGCAATCTAAAATGTATTGTTGCAATTTAAATAACAAGCAATAGCAATTGAATACAGATTTGAGACTCTCGGGCAGTAGCTCAAAGAGCAACCTCCTCAGACAAAAGCCAAGAAGAAAGTGCACTGCGTGGTGCGCCACGTGCTATGCTTGCTTAATGTAGAAATACAGCAGGAACAGCATCACAGAGCACTGAGGGCAGTGATTGGCTGAATTAGAAAAATGCTTCACTCTGATACATTGGTATTCTGGTCTCCTTGACAACCTGTCTGACCCACTGTATGACAGGGCTGTGAGGTCACTTATGACTCACAGGAAAGGGCTGGTTGTTGCTATGGATACTCCCACATGGCCTTCTCCTATTTCAAATGGCTGCTAAGAAAGCACTGTGAACAAAAAGAATGAAACCATTATGATATGTTTCATTCGTGGGGGATTGCCATGCGTTTCACGGACCCACGAATCAAACAAACAGGGACCTATACATAGCGGATTACACATTCATTGAAAATGAATGCACATCCCTAATGGACCACCTTCATGCCCGTCTTGATGTGCTTACTAATGACTCAGCTCCTCCTCTTCCACAGCCACCTCCATCATTTTCACGAGCCTTTTTGGCACTTCCAGTGCCCTCATGTTTTAATGGAGACTCCATTCTCTGCAGAGGATTCATAAACCAATGCTATATACGCAATTTGCTCTGTAGCCCTCTGTCTTCCAGGATAACTTAACAAAAATCACGTTCATCTTATCTTGCCTTGAAGGGAAAGCTGTTATGAATCAGAGAGTGGATCCTTGTTCTGAGGTAGAGTCAGCGCTGCTGAGAAGGAAGTTAATCCTCGTCGGTCTCTACCGTTGGATGGCAAGGCCTGTTGATGTTGAGATGAAGGCTTCACCCTGGAAGCTAGTGATTCCCCCAGGAGGAGCCCGTAGGCACACGGCCGCTGGGACTTAGGAGACTCCCTGAAGAATGAAGATGGTCTGGATGCAGGCACCTCCTGCAGGTCATGGGTTCCAGATGGATGGCGCCTCCAGCAGGTCGTGATCAGTCCGGGAGTACACATTGAAAGATAGTCCCAATCCAGTCCAAGGGTCGAAGTCCAGAGAGAGGTCGAGAGCCAGTCCAGGAGCAGATGGGAGAATGTTCCGAAGCCAATCCAGGAGCAAAGAAGGAGAATGGTCCAGAGCCAGTCCAAGTCAATACCAGAAGATCACCACCACTGGTCCAAGGGTCAGGAGCCAAAGAATCAGTCCAACGAGGAGAAGAGCAGAAGCAGGGCAAAGAGCGGATCCGGAACACCAACACAAGAACCAAGCACAGAGCCTCAATACCAAGGCAAGGTCTGAGTATCAGACCTTGCCTTATATACCGGAACTGGAAGGAGGAGTCCCCAGGGGAGCCATGACAATTTCCTGTCATGGCTCCTTTAATTTCTCTCTTCAGCTGCGAGCATGGCACCTAGGAGGCTGAGGGGGAGGAGCCAGACTGCCGAACCCATGTGGTCAATTAGGCAGTGGCAGAAGCCGTGAAGAAGTTAAGACAGAGGGCTACCTGCCACCGCAGGAGCCCCTGATCCTCCCGGTGAGTTAGTTTATCGCCGTGGCCACCTGACCGACCCCAGTCGTGGCCTGCCGCAGCCGGCAGCCATGACACCTGGCCACGGGATGCTGCGGCCGGCATTTCTAACAAAAGCTCTGGCCGGGGATTACCCCCTGTGGGAACGCTCAGACTCCTTGTTGAAGGAACTAGCTCAATTTGTGGCTGTTTTCAGATGGACCTTCGATGATTTAGGGCGACATGCCATAGCAAGCACCAGTTTATTACACCTATGTCAAGGACAACAAAGTCTCTTTGAATATACTATTGAGTTTCGGACGTTAGCGACCGAGCTCGATTGGCAAGAAGATTGCCTTCAAGCTATCTACCTGGATGGTCTCTCCACGCAACTAAAAGATGAGCTGGCAGCACAGGAGCTTCCTTCTTCCTTGGAGGACTTTATAGATTTGACAGGCAAAATTGACCATCGTCTTCAAGAGCATCACTAAGAGAGTCATATGCCCAAGAAGCCCTCGCAGGTTCGCTCCCGCTCACCACCCATTACTAACCCTACACCTAGTGACAATGGAGTGGTCAAGGTGGAAGAACCTATGCAGTTGGGTCGTGGGTGGCTGGCACCGGAAGAGCGCCTCCAATGAAGACAAACTGACGTGTGTCTGTATTGAAGAGCACCAAGCCACCATCTATAGAATTGCCCAATCCTTCCCAAGTTCAGTAGGGGTCCTGAACTTGGGTGCAACTTCTCAGTCCCCCCAACTCTCAGTTCCAGTCATGTTAATTTGGGACTCCCGGGCCTTCCCGTTCCTTGCTCTGGTAGACTCCGGAGCAGGAGGTAATTTTATTCTTAAGGACCTTGTGCAACTCTTGGGCAAAAAAACCAGTTCGCTTCACCCTTCCTTGTGTATTGCCTCTATCTACGGAGAGCCGCTTATTGGCCATATCTCTTTGACCATAGAACCTGTCCAGTTACGTACTTGAATTACTAGTATTAGATAAGTCTATCTATCCCATAGTTCTTGGACTTCCCTGGCTACAGAAGCATTCTCCCCAATTTAATTGGGCCTCACTACAATTGGTAGAGTGGGGTCCGGCCTGCCATCAGTCCTGTCTTCAGAAAGTGACTCCATCACCGACGATTCCCTTGGTTACTACATCCTCTGGCATCCCTGCTCCATACGCTGCCTATGAGGATGTTTTTTGTAAACAGAAGGCCAACCTTCTCCCGGCTCTCTGATGGTCCAATTGTCCAATCAATCTCTTTCCCAGAACCACGCCTCCTCATGGACATACCTATCCTCTGTCATTACCTGAGATAAAGGCTATGACTGAATATATTCCAGAGAATCTAGAAAAATGATTTATTCATTCATCTACATCACCCATTGGAGCGGGACCAAGAAAGATAGGTCACTTAGATCGTGTATTGAGTACCGCGGTCTAAACACCATTACCTGTAAGGATACATATCCTTTACTACTGATTTCTGAACTCTTCGACCGTCTTCAAGATGCCTCCATCTTCATGAAGCTGGATCTACGCAGGGCGTACAACTTGGTCATAATCCACCCCAAGGACATCTGGAAAACCACCTTTAATACTAGAGATGGTCATATGAATACTTGGTGATTCCTTTTGGCCTTTCTAATGCAGCGAAAGATGAACGTAATTTTTAGAGATCTGTTGTACACCAAAGTCATGGTTTATCTGGATGATATTCTCATTTTTTCTAAAGGTCTTGACACTCATCATGCTGATGTACGAATGGTACTTCAATGTCTTAACGAGAATCATTTGTTTTCAAAATTGGACAAGTGTCTATTTGAGAAGTCCAGTCTGCCATTTCTTGGCTATATAATTTCTCCACAAGGCTTCTCCATGGACCCAGAGAAATTGAGAGCAATCCGAGATTGGCCACAGCCAGTGGGACTCAAAGCACTCTAGCACTTCTTGGGATTTCTTAACTACTAACGCCACTTCATCCCACATTATTCAGTGCTGGCTGCTCCTCTGACAGCTTTGACCTGGAAGGGCCAAAACACACAGAATTGGCCATCTGAGACCATAGCCACCTTCCACCATTTGAAATAAGCCTTCCAAAAGGGATCCTGTTTACACCACCCCAATCCAACTCGTCCATTCTTAGTTGAGGAGGACACCTCCACCATTGGGGTTGGGGCTGTCTTAAGCCAACGCACCACTTCTGTACCATGTTCATTTATTCCCAAAAATTCACATTTGCAGAACAAAACTACAGCATCAGGGACCGCGAACTGCTAGCCATAAAGTTGGCTCTCGAAGAGTGGCATCCATGGCTCGAGGGCACACAACATAAATTTATGGTGTTAACTGATCATAAGAACCTGGAACATCTAAGCCAAGCACAGTATCTCAACACCCATCAAGCCTGTTGGGCCTTGTTTTTCTCTAGATTTGAGTTTGAGCTCCGTTATCGCCCGACTGATAAGAATCTCTGGGTGGATGCTCTATCTCGGTCCTTTGAGCCTGAAGATATCCCTGAAGAGCCAACCTGTATTTCCCTGTCTGCCACCCATCCAGTTCCTACTGGGAAAACAGTAGTGCTATGACTACTCCGAGAAAGGGTTCTCCGCTGGGCACTCGATTCCAACTTTGCCAGTCATCCAGGACAAGAGCGAACCATTGCACTATTCTTCTGGTGGTCTTCCTTGGTCTTCGACGCAAAGGCGTATTTCAAATCCTATAATGTTTGTGCACAACAAAAACCCCTGGTCAAGTGACCTTGGGGGCTTCCAGCACCTGAAAAACTGTGGACTCACTTGTCTATGGATTTCATCGTGGACCTGCCTCCCTCTAAGGGTAACACCATAATATGGGTCACCATAGACCGCTTTTCTAAAATGGCCCATTTTGTACCTCTGCCGGGCCTACCATCTGTACCAGAGCTAGCACGACTGTTCTTCCATCATATTTTTAGACTACTTGGCTTACCCATGGATATCGTTTCAGACTGAGGTCTTCAATTTGTCACCAGGTATTGGCGCACTCTCTGCCAAAAATTCGGTATCAACATCAGCTTCACGACCGTCTATCATCCTCAGGCCAACGGGCAAGCCGAACGTATGAACCGCTCCTTGAAGGCGTTCTTGCACGCTTACATCAATGACTGACAAGATAACTGGTTGGATCTCTTATCCTGGGCAGAGTTTTCTCACAACTCTCACATCACCACAGTTAATGGGACATCTCCATTTTCAATTGTCTATGGGAAACAACCTCCACCACGATTACCCATACCTCTCTCCATGCTGTCTCCTGCAGCACAGGGTACCGCGGATACCCTTAAAAAACTATGGGAACAGACAAACCTCTGCCTGCACCAGACCACCTCCCAGGCCAAGAGAACTGCTGACAGACAACGCCGCTCAGCTCCTGAATTCCTTCCTGGCCAGAAAGTCTAAGTTCCAAATATATTCAACTCCAAATTCCTTCACAAACATTTGCTACTAGATTCATTGGACCATTTCCGATTACCCGACGCATCGGACTTGTTACATACCAGCTTCAGATGCCTCCTTCTTTGGGCATACATAATACATTCCATGTATCGCTATTAAAGCCCGTAATGTTGTCCTGGCCTACCCGGAAGGTTCCTAAACCACCTTCTTTGGTGACAGAAACTGACATGATGTACAAGGTCCACGAAGTCCTAGACAGCCACCGGAGGGGCCGCCGATGGGCATACCTTCTTTCCTGGGAGGTTATGGACGCAGAGGAAAATTTGTGGGAGCCAGCTCATAACATCCTGGATAAGACCCTCCTCTTGAACTTCCATTGTGCCAATCTGGGCAAATTCCAACCTCCAGGAGGGGGAGCGTAAAGGGGGTACTGTTACAATTGCCGCCCTTGGCTGTCCCGTGGCATGGTCCTCTTACCTCCTTAGATGGACTCCAGTCTCCGGCTCCCCATTGCTGGCAGCAGTGGGCCACCAGCTCCGACCTCAGGCTCCTTCCAGCATCTCCGGCCCTGCCATGCTACCTGGAGTTTCCAGCCAAGATGCCACTGTTCATCGGGCCTCTCCTCATAGTCCACGTAGAAATGCCAGCAGCGCCGCACCCCTTCCTAGGCACGTGTGTGCTTGCATCAGTAATTCTTTTAAAGGGCCCATGGCGGGAACCTGGCCGCGGACCCAGATGCCGACATCAAATCCTCCAGTGTATAAATGCTCAGGCCTCATTCCATAGCATTGCCTTTGCAACAGGTCTCCTCGTACTCCTAGTACTCATTGCTACCCTCGTCTGCTTTGCTCCATGTTCCTACATAAGAACATGCCATACTGGGTCAGACCAAGGGTCCATCAAGCCCAGCATCCTGTTTCCAACAGTGGCCAATACAGGCCATAAGAACCTGGCAAGTACCCAAAACTAAGTCTAGTAATAGCAGTGGCTATTTTCTAAGTCAACTTAATTAATAGCAGGTAAAAGACTTCTCCTCCAAGAACTTATCCAATCCTTTTTTAAACCCAGATAGAGGCATTATGACATTTTCCGTTTTATTCACCATTCCCCTTCCTAATAATTCCCAACATTATGTTTGCTTTTTTGACTGCCGCAGCACACTGAACCGACAATTTCAATGTGTTATCCACTATGACGCATAGATCTCTTTCTTGGGTGGTAGCACCTAATATGGAACCTAACATTGTGCAACTATAGCATGGGTTATTTTTCCCTATATACATCACCTTGTACTTATCCACATTAAATTTCATCTGCCATTTTGATGCCCAATTTTCCAGTCACACAAGGTCTTCCTGCAATTTATCACAATCTACTTGTGATGTAACTACTCTGAACAATTTTATATCATCTGCAAATTTGATTACCTCACTCATCGTATTTCTTTCCAGATCATTTATAAATATATTGAAAAGTAAGGGTCCCAGTACAGATCCCTGAGGCACTCCACTGCCTACTCCCACTGAGAAAATTGTCCATTTAATCCTACTCTCTGTTTCCTATCTTTTAGCCAGTTTGTAATTCACAAAAGGACATCACCACCTATATAATGACTTTTTACTTTTCCTAGAAGCCTCTCATGAGGAACTTTATGAAACGCCTTCTGAAAATTCAAGTACACTACAACTACCGGTTCACCTTTATCCACATGTTTATTAACTCCTTCAAAAAAGTGAAGCAGATTGTGAGGAAAGACTTGCCTTGGGTAAAGCCATGCTGACTTTATTCCATTAAACCATGTCTTTCTATATGTTCTGTGATTTTGATGTATAGAAAACACTTTCCACTATTTTTCCTGGCACTGAAGTCAGGCTAACTGATCCGTAGTTTCCTGCAACGCCCCTGGAGCCCTTTTTAAATATTGGGGTTACATTAGCTATCCTCTAGTCTTCAGGTACAATGGATGATTTTAATGATAGGTTACAAATTTTAACTAATAGGTCTGAAATTTCATTTTTTAGTTCCTTCAGAACCCTGGGGTGTATACCATCCAGTCCAGGTGATTTACTACTCTTCAGTTTATCAATCAGGCCTACCACATCTTCTAGGTTCACCATGATTTGGTTCAGTCTATCTGAATCATTACCTATGAAAACCTTCTCCGGAACGGGTATCTCCTCAACATACTCTTTAGTAAACACCAAAGCAAAGAAATAATTCAATCTTTCCGCGATGACCTTATCTTCTCTAAGTCCCCCTTTAACCCCTTGATCATCTGTCCAACTGACTCCCTCACAAGCTTTCTTCTTCGGATATATTTAAAAATATTTTTACTGTGAGTTTTTGCTTCTACAGCCAACTTCTTTTCAAATTATCTCTTAGCCTGTCTTATCAATGTCTTACATTTAACTTGCCAACACTTAGGGGAACGTGGGCTGGTATAGGTGAAGCTCCAGTGGCCTCTCGCTTCAGCCCACTCCGCCTGCTAACAGTGGGCACCCATAGGCCCTCGCCTGCAGATTGCATCAACCCCACCTCAGCCCAAGGGTCTACCTCCAATGCAACACAAGGTTTTTCAGATTTTTGTGGTCCATGTAAATATTCACTTTATGTCTGGCCCCTTCTAAAGATAGTGCCATTATTCTAAAGATAGTTTCATGGCTAGAAACTCACAATCTCCAGTAGTGTAACTTCATTTTTTGGAAGTAAATTATTTAGAGAAAGAACAGCAGGTCACAAGTGTATCATGGTTGCTGTGCTGTAAGAGGCCAGTCCCTACCTCAATGGAGTAAGCATCTACCTCTGGATTGAATGTTTTGGAGAGATTGGGATGGTACAGGCATGAGTCATGTCTGAAGTACTCCTTAAGGTGTTGGAATGCCTGAATGGCACTGTTGATCTAATGCTTAGTATTAGTATAAGAATTCTTTTTAGTGAGCATGGTGAGAGGTGTGGAAGACATAACGTAGCTGTAAATAAATTGTCAAAAATAGTTTACAAATCCAAGAAAGCGCTATTGAATTTTTAGGACTATGGGCTAGGGATAATCCAGGATGGCTTTCAGTATGTCCATATCCATGTTGAGAAATAATGTAGAACGGGAAGCGGATGTTCTCTCAACCTAGCATGATGTTACCCAGGTAGAGAGTCCATGAAGCTAGGTTGAAAGAACATTGTACAAATCTCATCTTTGGTTAAGTTTCCTCACTCCAAATTACGTCAAATCTTCACAAGAGTGCACTGTTCTGTTTGTACATCTCACTCTGAATGTCAAAGTGGCCTCTAACCCCTACATTAATACCTAAACTTCACCTCGAGTAAATAGATGGACCTCGTATAGAGCTATAAATACTAGGGATGTGAATCGGGCTTCTGACGATTGAAAATATTGTACATTATTTTCAAAATCATCAGAAATAGGGGGCTCCCCGAAACCGAGAGGAAAACCCCACGAAATTATTCGTGGGGGTTCTCTTATTGTTTTGGGGGAGGAAACACAAAAGTAACTCCTAAACCCACCCCGACCCTTTAAAACTAATCCCTTAGCTTCCCCCACCCTCCCGACCCCCCCAAAACCTTTTTACAGGTACCTGGTGGTCCAGTGGGGGTCCCGGGAGCGATCACCCGCTCTCGGGCCGTCGGCTGCCACTAATAAAAATGGCGCCATTGTCCTTTGCCCTTACCATGTGACAGGTATCTGTGACATTGGCCGGCCCCTGTCACATGGTAGGAGCACTGGATGGCCCACGCCATTTTTAAAGGTGTATCCTTTAAAACATGGTAAGGGCAAAGGCCATCGGTGCCATATTTATTAGTGGCAGCTGACGGCCCGAGAGCGGGAGATCACTCCCGGGACCCCCACTGGACTACCAGGTACCTGTGAAAAGTTTTTTTGGGGGGTTGGGAGGGTGGGGGAAGCTAAGGGATTAGTTTTAAAGGGTCGGGGTGGGTTTTTTGTTTATCAGTTCGGGCGCAGCTGATAAAACCGCGATCGGGCCGGACATAAAAATACACGATGTGAATCCGATTCACATCTCTAATAAATACCTAACTATTATGAGTGCTTTGAAGCTAGGTTCTCTCTCTCTCACTCTCTTTCTCTCTCTCTCTCTCATTGTATTTAGGAATTACAATTGTAGCACATACCACAAAGTGTGAAAAAGTTATCGATCTCTGCAGTCATACCTATGCAAAGCACTAAGATAGTGCACTTTGTAATAAATAAGCTATTACCATAAAACACACCCCTCTTTCTATCACATGCAATAGTTTGATGAAACTAGCCTTTTGTCTAAATGTGAATTGATTTTATGTGTGCAAATTTTATTTTTATTTATTTATTGGTTTTCTATACCATCATTCAGTATTCTATCACAGTGGTTAACAAATCATAAAACATAAAAAAAAAAACATATTATACAAATACAAATTAAAACTATAATAACAATACATTATCTATCACAATAAAATTATGAATACCTGCAATAAAATATTAAGTTCAATGATGTAATCAAATAAAATAATTAATATAAGATAACAAAAAATAGATAAAACTGACAAATTAAAAGAAGTAGGGTAAGAGCTCATTGATGTTTTAACTTCTCAAGTCATTGCCTGTATTATTATTATTTTTTTTTAATTTTAAATTCTTTTACTATACCGATACTCAAGACGCGGTCTTATCGTACCGGTTTACAATAGAACAGGGGAAACCAATTAACAACTATATAGAAGGTAAAAAGTTACATCAAACAGGGAGCGAAAACATGGGAGCTGGAGGACAGGAAAGATATTTTAAAACGATATCAACTGAGGAGTGCTAAAATAGTCATTGAAAACAATGAAAACAAAAGACAGCGATACAAAATCAGCTAGATTAAGCTCGGCTGTGGGTTAATCTTAGGTAAATTATTCACAATTATTCATAAATCTTGTGGACGGGAGAAACATGGAGGGTTGGCAGGGGGGGAGGTGGGAGGGCAGGGAAGGGGGGGGGGAAGAGGGAAGCGGTCAAGGGTGAGAGACAAAGTGTTTGATAAAATGTTCCTTCAACCGTAAGCTTGAGTGAACAGCCAGGTTTTCAGTTTCTTTCTGAAGGAGAGATGGCATTGTTCCTGGCGTATATCCGGGGGAAGCGAATTCCAATGGAGCGGACCCGCTGTCGAAAGTGCTCACTTATGAATGGAGTTGTGGACCGAGGATTTGTTAGGGGGGGCCTTGAGAGAACCTTTGTAGGCGGATCTGATCGGTCTTGCAGAAGTATGTAGTTCGAGAGGGATGGAGAGTTGGAGTGTGGATTGCTAGTATACAGATTTGTGGATGATGGTGAGAGTCTTGAATAGTATTCTATAATGGATGGGTAACCAATGAAGGATTTTTAGAATAGGTGTGATTTGGTCCTTACGACGTGTGTTTGTAAGGATCCTGGCCGCTGCGTTTTGCAGCATCTGTAGAGGTTTAGTAGAGGAGGCGGGAAGACCGAGTAGTAGAGTGTTGCAATAGTCAATCTTTGAAAACAGTATGGCTTGCAGCACTGAACGGAAATCCTGGAAGTGTAAGAGCAGTCTTAGCTTCTTCAGGACCTGTAGCTTAAAGAAGCATTCTTTAGTTGTAGCGTTAATGAACTTTTTGAAATTCATTCTAGAGTCAAGGGTGGCCCCAAGGTCTCTAACCTGGCTAGCTAGCGGAATAATTGTATTATTGGCCGAGGGGTTGTCATCGTTAGGGGAGATAATCAGGAGTTCCGTTTTGGAGGTATTAAGCACCAGGTTGAGACTAGAGAGAAGAAGGTTGATGGCGTGTAGGCAGCTGTACCAGAAATTTAGAGTAGATGAGATGGGGTCCGAGATGGGTATTATGATTTGCACATCGTCCGCGTAAATAAAGTGGGTAAGGTTGAGGCTGTTTAGAAGCTGGCATAGAGGGAGTAGATATATACTGAACAGGGTAGGGGAAAGTGAAGAACCCTGTGGTACTCCATGTTTTGAAGGTATGGGGTGGGATTCTTTGTCATTAATTTTAACTTTGTAGTGCCTGTTGTTTAGAAAAGATTTGAACCAGAGCAGTGCAGAGCCAGAGATGCCTATTTCCTTTAGACGGTTGATGAGGATAGAATGGTTAACCGTGTCGAATGCCGCGGAGATGTCGAGTAGGGCTAGCAGGTATGATTGTCCTTTGTCAAGGCCCATCAGGATGTTGTCCGTTAAAGAGAGAAGAAGGGATTCTGTGTTAAGGCGTTTCCTGAAACCGAATTCAGAAGGGTAGAGAATGTTGTGAGAGTCAAGGTAGTCTGTGAGTCGGATGTTGACCAGCTTTTCCATTAGCTTGGCTATAAAAGGTAGGTTTGAAATGGGGCGGAAATTTACCGGGTTAGCTGGGTCCAGATTGGGTTTTTTTAGTAGGGGTTTCAGGGAAGCAAGTATTGTAATTATTACAGTATATTATTTCCTTCCTGCTCCTATTCCTGAAATGACAGTTTAAATAACCATGTATTTAATTGTTTTCTAAAAGTTCCTAAATTATTTTGTAATCGTTGATCCATATGTCTGTACTAAAATAGCCTGGGGGTCAGTTTGTGTAAATATATACACGTAACCTGGTTTTATGTCAGTAAATATCTGTACTAAAATAGCCTGGGGCTCAGTTTCTGGTAATGTATGCATGTAACCTGCTTTTATGTGTGTAAATGATTGTACTAAAATAGCCTGGGGTTCAGTTTGTGTAAATGTATGTATGTAACCTGGTTTTATGTGTGTAAATGTCTGTACTAAAATAACCTGGGGCTCAGTTGTGTAAATGTCTGCATGTAACCTGGTTTTATGTGTGTAAATGTCTGTACTAAAATAACCTGGGGCTCAGTTGTGTAAATGTCTGCATGTAACCTGGTTTTATGTGTGTAAATGTCTGTACTAAAATAGCCTGGGGCTCAGTTTGTGTAAATGTCTGCATGTAACCTGGTTTTATGTGTGTAAATGTCTGTACTAAAATACCCTGGGGCTCAGTTTGTGTAAATGTATGCAGGTAACCTGGTTTTATGTGTGTAAATGTCTGTACTAAAATAGTCTGGGGCTCAGTTTGTGTAAATGTATGCATGTAACCTGGCTTTATGTGTGTAAATGTAGTAAAATAGCCTGGGACTCAGTGTGTGTAAATGTGTGCATGTAACCTGGTTTTATGTGTGTAAATGTCTGTAGTAAAATAGCCTGGGGGTCAGTTTGTGTAAATGTGTGCATGTAACCTGGTTTTATGTGTGTAAATGTCTGTACTAAAATAGCCTGGGACTCAGTTTGTGTAAATGTATGCATGTTACCTGGTTTTATGTGAGTAAATGTCTGTACTAAAATAGCCTGGGACACAGTTTGTGTAAATGTATGCATGTAACCTGGTTTTATCTGTGTAAATATCTGTGCTAAAATAGCCTGGGGCTCAGTTTGTGTAAATGTATGCATGTAATCTGGTTTTATGTGTGTAAATATCTGTGCTAAAATAGCCTGGGGCTCAGTTTGTGTAAATGTATGCATGTAATCTGGTTTTATGTGTGTAAAGATCTGTGCTAAAAAAGCCTGGGGCTCAGTTTGTGTAAATGCAATCATGTTACCTGGTTTTATGTGAGTAAATGTCTGTACTAAAATAGCCTGGGACACAGTTTGTGTAAATGTATGCATGTAACCTGGTTTTATGTGTGTAAATATCTGTGCTAAAATAGCCTGGGGCTCAGTTTGTGTAAATGTATGCATGTAATCTGGTTTTATGTGTGTTAAATATCTGTGCTAAAATAGCCTGGGGCTCAGTTTGTGTAAATGTATGCATGTAATCTGGTTTTATGTGTGTAAATATCTGTGCTAAAATAGCCTGGGGCTCAGTTTGTGTAAATGTATGCATGTAACCTGGTTTTATGTGTGTAAATGTCTGTACTAAAATAGCCTGGGGCTCAGTTTGTGTAAATGTATGCATGTAACCTGGTTTTATGTGTGTAAATATCTGTGCTAAAATAGCCTGGGGCTCAGTTTGTGTAAATGTATGCATGTAATCTGGTTTTATGTGTGTAAAGATCTGTGCTAAAATAGCCTGGGGCTCAGTTTGTGTAAATGTATGCATATAACCTGGTTTTATGTGTGTAAATGTCTGTACTAAAATAGACTACAGCTCAGTTTTTTTTTAAGTTATGCACATATCCTGGTTTTATGTGTGCAAATTTATTTCTTAAAATAGTCTGAAGTCACACTCTGCAGAATAATCACTGATTGAGTTATTTGCAATGTCTATTGCTTGTGTTATTTGTCCTTCTGCTTGGGTCATTGCAATATCTTATGGAATTTTTGATATTTGACTTCTGATTTTATCCCCTCATTTCTTTTTTCTTATTTTCATATTTTTTACATTTTTATTTATTTCATTTATTCTAGTTTTGTGTTTTCTCCATTTTTGTTCTTTTTGGGTTGTTGATAGTATTTACATTCTGTTTATTGTTCCTTGTGTATATGTTCGTATTTATTTAAATAAATGTTTTGGTATTTCATTGCATTTTTAATTGTTAACTTGATGTGTTTGCACATATTGACTTTATTGAATGTTGGTTGTGGTTTGAGTAGCACATGTTTAGGCTTATAAGATTTTTAGATATAGTAGTTTTATAACTTTCAGATATGTGTATATGAAATTGAAATTTAATAGATTTCACTTTTGTAGATTTGCCAGTATAGATTATCTTTTGTTTAAAGTTTGGTTTTGCTAAACTATCTTTGTCATCTCTTTATATGTTTTATTGATGAAACATACAAGAAAGAACAGAAAAAGAGGTTATAAAAAGGATTTTTCTGAGGCAGTAACACAAACTTACTGGATCATTTATCAAATCGCGTTATGGCATTTTCGCATGTGATAGTACCATAACGTGTGGTGCAATGCTTAGAGCTTCACCGTTTTGCGAAGCCCTATAACTGATTTTAGCTACAACATTTTCAGTAGCGTTAAGCCGTACGATAGGTTGTGTTAAGGCTTTATTGCATATTGCGATGTGTTCTCATATGCCGGTTTTAGTAGTTTTGAAGGAGAGAGAGAGAGACATTCAAAGTGAGACTTACGAACAGCACAGTGCTCTCTTGTGAAGATTTGAGGACCTTCAGAATGAGGAAACTCATCCAAAAATGAGATTTGTGCATTGTTCTCTCAACCTAGCTTGATGTTACCTAGGTAGAGAGTCCACTTTGAATGTCAAAGTGGCCCCTATCCCCTACACTAATACCTAAACCTCATCTCGAGTTACTGGGTGGGCTTCTCATAGAGATATAAATACGTATTAAGGGGTAGATTTTAAAAAATTGCGCGTAGCCGTGCAAATCTTATAAAATCCGGGGTCGGCGCACGCAAGGGGGTGCACATTTGTGCAACCTGCGCATGCCAAGCCCAGTGCACTCTGCCTGTTCCCTCCGAGGCCGCTCCAATTTTGGAGCGGCCTCAGAGGGAACTTTCCTTCGCCCTCCCCCAACCTTCCCCTCCCTTCCCCTACCTAACCCACCCCTCAGGTCCTATCTAAACCCCCTCTACCTTTGTCGACAAAGTTACGCCTGCTGAAAGCAGGCGTAACTTTGCGCACGCCAGCTGGCAGCCCCGCTCCGTGTTCTGGTCCCGGGGGCTGGTCCGGAGGCCACGGCCATGCCCCCGGAACACCCCTGGGCCGAAACCATGCCCACGTCGCCGCCCCCGAAACACCGCGTCACGCGCGTCGCCGCCCCCAAAACGCCGCGTCACTCGGCCACGCCCCTGACACACCCCCGACATACCCCTTTTAGAAAGCCCCGGACTTACACGCATCCTGGGGCTTTACACGCGCCGGCGGCCTATGCAAAATAGGTGCGCCGGTGCACAAGTGCCCTGCGCACGTAAATCCTTCCGGATTTACGCGCGCAGGGCTTTTAAAATCCGCCCCAAAGTGTGAGGGCATTATGGCTAGGTTCTCTTTCTCTCTCTTGTCCCCCCAGTGGTTGTAGGTAGGAAATAAATTATCGCAATTTGTGGTAACCTAGCGCTTCACTTATTACCATAAAATATGCCCCTTTTTCTTTTGCATGCGATATTTAGTGCATTTTGATAAATCCAAGCCTTAGTTCAATGAACCGTTAGGGGCAGATTTTAAAACCTGCCGGGGAGGCAGCGTAACTTACGCGCGCCGACCGAGGGCCGGCCCACTGTGCCTGGAGTCTCAGGCCACGCCCCGCCATGCCACCCAGGCCACCCCAGACCACCCAGGACTGCCCACGCCCAGCTCCTTTTTGCAAGCCCCGGGACATATGCGCGTCCCGGGCTTGCACGCACAGGGGCTGGCAGGGACAGCTTTTCGAGGGCTACGTGCGTATCTTACACGCATAACCCTTTGAAAATCTGCCCCTTAATGTGAATCATTACCAGCAGGTAAAGTTAAGGCTTACCAAACCAATCCAAATGGCAGCAGCAGGATTCTAAATGAAATAAAAAGATCAGTGAGATTAGGGAAGAATCGCTCCTGGGAAGGTCACAGAGATTCAAAGCCACTTTATAGGGGAGACAGAAGTGTGAGAAGCAAACCCCAGGTCACCATGAAACTTCGGTTCTGTCTAATGTTTTGTTTTTGCATCAAAATCTAGCATTATATTGTAGAATGTAAAATATTAGCAAAAGAAACCTTTATCATATCTAACAATGAAAGGCTGTACTAGCATAAATGGTAACAGTGCTTGGTGAAATTACTCAATATAATACACAGACAGCAGAATGTTACATTAATTAAAAATAAAACTGTATGGTAGACACTCTTATGAACAGAAAGAAAGTGTAGGTATATCTCATACACAAGTCTGTATTTACCAGGCTCTGGGGCATTGTAGAGGATTCATATGAGTTCAGAAGGCAGCAGCAACAATTCACCCAATCCATCTCTGTAATGCACTGTACCTGCATGATGTCTCTGAGAGCCTGGGGCTCAATATAAGTAAATATATGCATGTAAACTGCTTTTATGTGTGAATATATCTGTATTAAACTGTTGCTATGCTAAGTTGCCTAAATGTATGCACGTAAACTGGTTGTATGTGCGTCAATCATTGTACTAAAGTAGCCTAAGGCTCATTTTGTGTAAAAGTGTGCACATAACTTGGTTTTATGTCTATAAATTTCTATACTAAAATATTCTGAGGCTCAGTTTGTGTAAATGTATGCATTAAACCTGGTTTTATGTGTTTGAATGGCTGCACTAAAATAGCCTAGGGCTCATTTTGTATAAATGTGTGTTAGGGAGCGCTAGGAGAGTGGTTCCACTTTCCAGGAGTTTGTGTGTTCTTGGACCACATCTCGACCTCAGAGGAACTCCGAAGAGGTGCCACGGCAGGCGAGGCAAGCGCAAGCATGGGCTGTACAGAAGCAAGGCTGGACTGAAAACAGATGACAGAAGATACTGACCCTCCTCCAAGAAGACCATCAATGCAATGGTGGTCTTATGAATAGTCCTCTGACCATTCAAAGCCCTTTCGGACCTACCGTTGGGTAACGGCAAGAAGCGGCAGGCTGGATGGAGGCCAGGGCAATGAAGCCTGAAACATGGAGATTCAGACGAAGACTCAGGAACAAGGTACTTGGATTTACGGACGAAGACTCAGGCAAGGTTCAAGGTATTTCAGAAAACTCAGGCAAGCTTCAAGGTATTCGGGCAAGTCAAGCAAGTACTGGGTAGAGTCTGTGACGCAGCGCGTCCTACACAGCCCACCAGCGGGACTGGTCACGAACCACGCTGGACTCGAAGTAGCATCTAGACGAGATTTGGAGTAATAAAAGGAGCATGTCTCAGAAGCTGTAGAGGCCTGCACCGGAGCACGCCCTACACAGCTGCCAATGGCTGGTCACAGACCACGCTGGAATGGCACAGGAACTAGCAGAGTCTTTGGCATGGACAAAGCAATCACAAGGGACTCCGTAGACCAGGGTCAAGACAGAAGCGAAAATCTCCTGGAGGCTTGTGCTGCAGAAGTGAGGAAGGCATTGCACCATGAGGCGCCCTACACAGCCCGCCCATGGGACTGGTCACGGACCATGACTTGGCACACCAGGAAGGGTGACATGAGGAACCAAGGGTTCAGGACATCTGGACTGGATCACGGACATCAGGATCAGGAGAACAAACATCTGGACTGGATCACGGACATCAGGAACAGAGAACAAACATCTGGACTGGAACACGGATTACAGGATCAGGAGACAGACCTCAGGACTGGATCACGGACATTAGGAACAGCAGGCGGACATCTGAACTGGAACATGGACAACAGGAACTGGATCACGGATATCTGGATGAGACATGGAGCTCCAACAAAGAACAGGAAAAACAGGACCTTGAAGAAGTGCTGGAACAGGGATGACTCCTGGAGCAAAGGACAGAATGATCCCAGGAGTGTCTAACTCCTTGCAAAGGCAACGCTGGAATGAACGCTGGGCCCTTTTGTAGGGCTGAAGAGGACAACGCCCAGAGAGGAGCTAGAAGGGGGCCACACCTGGCTGGCCCTTGAAAAGCAGGAGAGAGGCGCGAGCCCATGCCTTAGGAAGCCAGAGGAGAAGATCAGGAAGCTGGTGGTGTCCTCAGCCACGTGGAAAGCCTGAGGAAGCAAGATAGGCAGTGGGGCAGCCCTGCCATGAAGGTGGAGAGATTGCAGGTTGGAGGAAGAACAGGAAGCTGCAGGCACTGGTAGGGATGGCTTCCCTGCCAGGCAAAGACCTGGGCAGCAGCAGGCACTAGCAGGGACAGCCTCCCTGCCATCTGAAGACCCCGGCATCAGTGAGGACGGCTCCCTGCCATCCAAGGACCATAGGGACGGTCCTAGCTGCGTTGGGAGGAACAGGAGCGGCAGCGGCTGTCCCGGCCACGAAGAGAGGAGAGCAGGAGCTGCAGCGGCTGTCCCAGCCTCATGGGAGGGTCTCAGCCTCATGGGAGGCTCCCGGCGACTCGGCCCTGCTGCGAAGGGCAAGAAGGAACATGGCCTCCGTGCCGCAGAGAATGGCGTCGGCGGCGGACTGCCGCTCCGAAAACAGCTGGGGGACCGAGAGGCGAGTCAGTGGCCCGACTGGCCGCGAAGGTAGGGAGCCTGCCCACGCTCCTCGCGGGCAGATTCACAACAATGTGTGCACATAACATGGTTTTAGGTGTGCAAATGTCCATACTAAAACAGCCGGGGGCTCAGTTTGTATAAACAAATGCAAATAACCTGGTTTTCTGTGTGTAAAGTCTGCACTAAATTACCCCAAAGCTCAGATATGGTTTATATGCCTTAGTTGACATTTAATAAATTGTACTTTTGAAGATTTGCCAGTATAGCTTGGTTTTTGTACAAATTTTGGTTTTGCTATACTATCTTTTTCATCTCTTTACAATTTTTATTGATGAAACATACAACTGAGAACAGAAAAAGAGGGTTTTTTTTATTCTTTATTTATTAAATTTTCAACAATACATTACAAGCATATCTTGCAATATGAAATTTCCAAATCTGTATGTAATAATGAAACATAGTAACAGACTTTATATTTACCAAAACATATTCTACATCTTCTAAAAGAAAAATTAGAGAAACGTCCTATTAAATGAGCGCTTTAAAGAGGTAATAATAAGATCGAAAGGAAAGAGTAAACGTTTCCCCTTTTAACTTCAATCCCTAGTAATGACCTAAGATGTTCTGGGTCAGTGAATTGGTAGTTTTCCCCTTTAAGTTTAACGGCGCACATACAGGGGTATCTGAGTAGAAAATCTCCTCCCTTTTCAGTTACTTCTTTCCTTAATGCTAGGAATTTCTTCCTTCTAAATTATGTAGCCCTGAGGAGATCTGGATAGATCCAGATCTTCTGTCCATAAAATGTCTTTAATCTATTTTGAGAAAAAAAACCTTCAAGACGTTATCTTTATCTGAGATAAACGCAAAGGTTACCAGCATGATACCTCTATTTCCAATATTCAAATCCTCCTGTGATTTCAATAGAAAGTCTGAAATATCCATTCGGTTTGTGGTTATTTAATTCCTTATTATCTGTTACTATTTGGTCTGATTCTTTAATTTTGTTGATACATTTACATAAAAAGCTTTTACAATTGTGGGCATACATTGCTCTGGAATTTTTAATATTTGAATAATAAAAGTTCTAAATAATTCCACAGGGCTCATTTTTTTCCATAATAGGGAAATTAATAACCCTCAAATTTAGAGCACGAGTATAATTTTCTATGCTTTCAATCTTTCTTTGATGTTCTCCTTCTGCTATTATTTGCTGGGTTTGATTTTTTTTCAACTTGTATCAAAGGTTGTTCTATATTAATAATTTGCTTTTGCTGAGTTTGTAATGTTTCAGAATTTCTTTTCACAACTATATTAGTTTCATTTACTGCATCTGTAGATTTCATAATAGATGAGTCCAGTTTAGCCATGTAATTCAATAAAGTTTCCATAGTTATGGCTGCAGGTCTTACTATTACATCTTTGGTATTTTTTGCTTTTGTTTTTCTCTCAGTTTCTTGATGTATATTACATTCCAGTTTTCTAGCATCCTTTGGTGTACTCTCTTGATTTGGAATGAGTGAGCAGTTCCTTTCGAATCAGGTGTTGGTAATGATGTTTGTAGACCAACTTCCCTGGGTATCTTGTTAATTCCCTTTGAATCCTCACCATTTCCTTCCAGAATATCCAGGTCAACCTGGGAGATGCCTGGTATTCGATGGGGTATCACCCCTTCCTTACCAGGCGGCCATGGAGTCTCTGGTGCTCCCGGGCTTATTGAGATGTCCTCGGCCATAAGGGCCTCTAGTACTCCGATTGTAGAGTCTGGCCAGAGGACTGCAGCGGAATGGTTAAACCCCCTCCCCCCCAGATAACTCCTATTGAGAGGGCTGAGTTAGGGGTGGAATTGGAGCAGAAAAAGAGGTTATAATAAGGAACTTTCTCAGGCAGTAACACAAATTAAAGCTTATCAACTGTTAATGTGAATCATTATAAAGAGGTAAAGTCAAGGCTTACATTAATAATCCAGGTGAAAGCATCAGGATTCTAAATTAAAGAAAAAGATCAGTGAGATGAGGGAAGAAGCTTTCCTGGGAAGGTCACAGAGATTCAAAGCCACTTTACAGAGGAGACAGAAGTGTGAGAAGCAAACCCCAGGTCACCAGGAGACTTCGGTTCTGTCTAATGTTTGTTTTTGCAACAAAACCTTCCCATTTAGAGCCCCAGGGGGAGGGATTCCCAGTGGGATCTGTGTTACAGTGCATGACCTGACGTGAGTTACACATAAAAGTGAGGTCCCACATCTGGAGATATCAGACCCAGATCTGAGGATCAGATGTAAAATCCCCAAGAACAGCTGCGGTCGCTCTCACCTTCTCCTGGTTTTCCTGCCTTAATCCATTGGTTTCTAGGTCCCATTCTGGTTTAGCTTTATATTGTGGGATGTAAAATATTAGCAAAAGAAACCTTCTGCACATGTAACTATGAAAATCTGTAGTAGCGTAAATGGTACCAGTATATTACTCAATATAATAGACAGACAGCAGAATCTTCCATTAATTAAAAATAAACAGTATTGTAGACACTTTTATGAACACAGAGAAAGTGTAGGTATATCTCATACCCCAGTCTGTATTTATCAGGATCTGGGGCATTGTAGAGGATCCATATGAAGTCAGAAGGCAGCAGGAACAATTCATGCAATCCAGCTCTATAATGCACTGTACTAGCAGGATGTCTGTGAGAGCCTGGGGCTCAATATAGGTAAATATATGCATGTAACCTGGTTCTTTGTGTGAAAATATCTGTATTGAAATGTCACACAACTAAATTTGTCTAAATGTATGAAAATAAACTGGTTTTATAAGTGTAACCATCTGTACTAACATAACCTTGGGCTCATTTTGTGTCAAAGTGGCACATAATCGTAAAGTTTACAGTAAATTAGCCCAAAGCTCAATTTTTATAAATGTATGCACGTAACCGGGTTTTTGTGTGTAAAGTTCAATACTAGAATAGTCTGGGTGTCAGTTATTTTAAATGTATAAACATAACCGGGTGGTTTCATGTATGTAAATGACTGGACTTTATAGGCTATCGTTCAGGGTTTGTACATGTATCCTCATAACCATTTTTAATGTGTATAAATGTCTATACTAAAATAGCCTGGGGCTCAGTTTGTGTAAATGTTTGCATGTAACCTGGTTTTATGTGAGTAAATGTCTGTACTAAAATAGCCTGGGGCTCAGTTTGTGTAAATATATGCATGTTACCTGGTTTTATGTGAGTAAATGTCTGTACTAAAATAGCCTGGGGCTCACTTTGTGTAAATGTATGCATGTAACCTGGTTTTATGTGTGTAAATGTCTGTACTAAAATAGCCTGGGGCTCAGTTTGTGTAAATATATGCATGTAACTTGGTTTTATGTGTGTAAATGTCGGTACTAAAATAGCCTGGGGATCAGTTTGTGTAAATTTATGCATGTAACCTGGTTTTATGTGAGCAAATGTCTGTACTAAAATATCCTGTGGCTCAGTTTGTGTAAATGTATGCATGTAACCTGGTTTTATGTGTGTAAATGTCCATACTAAAATAGTCTGGGGCTCAGTTTGTGTAAATATGTGCATGTAACCTGGTTTTATGTGAGTAAATGTCTGTACTAAAACATCCTGGGGCTCAGTTTGTGTAAATGTATGCATGTAGCCTGGTTTTATGTGTGTAAATGTCTTTACTAAAATAGCCTGGGGCTCAGTTTGTGTAAATGTATGCATGTAACCTGGTTTTATGTGAGTAAATGTCTGTACTAAAATAGTCTGGGGCTCAGTTTGTGTAAATGTGTGCATGTAACCTGGTTTTATGTGTGTAAATGTCTGTACTAAAATAGCCAGGAGCCCAGTTAGTGTAAATGTATGCATGTAACCTGGTTTTATGTGTGTAAATGTCTGTACTAAAATAGCCTGGGGCTCAGTTTGTGTAAATGTATGCATGTAACCTGGTTTTATGTGTGTAAATGTCTGTACTAAAATAGCCTGGTGCTCAGTTTGTGTAAATGTATGCATGTAACCCGGTTTTATGTGTGTAAATGTCTGTACTAAAATAGCCTGGGGCTCAGTTTGTGTAAATGTATGCATGTAACCTGGTTTTATGTCTGTAAATGTCTGTACTAAAATAGCCTGGGCCTCAGTTTGTGTAAATGTATGCATGTAACCTGGTTTTATGTGTGTAAATGTCTGCACTAAAATAGCCTGGGGCTCAGTTTGTGTAAATGTATGCATGTAACCTGGTTTTATGTGTGTAAATGTCTGTACTAAAATAGCCTGGTGCTCAGTTTATGTAAATGTAAAAATGTAACCAGGTTTTCTTTGTGTAAATGGCTGTATTATAATAGCCCAGAGCTTAGCTTTTTTAACTTATGGACATATCCCGGTTTTAAATATACAGCTGCATTTATTAAAGTACTCTAACGATACGCTTTAGAGAATAATCACTGATTGATTTATTTGCAATGTATTATTTTTGTTATTTGTCCTTCATTTTGGGTCAAAGGAATGTATTATGAATTGGCATTATCTTTATAATCAGTGGTGGGTTTTTTTTTTAAATATTTGACTCCTGATGTTATCCCCTCATTTCTTTTTTCTTATTTTCATATTTTTCACATTATTTGTTTACTTTTTCATTTATTCTCTTTTTGACTTTTTTGGGGGGTTGTTGTACTTATATTCTGATTATTGAACCTTGTGTATATGTTTGTATTTGTTTAAATAGATTTTTTGGTATTTCATTGCATTTTTAATTGTTAACTTGATGTGTTTGCACTTATTGACTTTATTCAATGTTCGTTGTTGTTTGAGTGGCACATGTTTAGGGTCGTAAGATTTTTATATATAGTTGTTTTATAACTTTGAGATATGTGTATACGAGAATTGAAATTTAATAAATTGTACTTTTGAAGATTTGAAATTATAGCTTATTTTTTGGTAAAAAGTTTGGTTTTACTATAACATTTTTGTCATCTCTTTATACATTTTATTGATGAAACATACAAGACAGAACAGAAAAAGAGGTTATAAAAAGTATCTTTTTGAGACAGTAGCACAAACTTAGTCCGATGAACAGTTAATGTGAATCATTATCAAGAGGTTAAGTTAAGGCTTACATTATTAATCCAGGAGACAGCATCAGGATTCTAAATGAAATAAAAAGATAGGTGAGATTAGGGAAAAAGCTTTCCTGGAAAGGTCACAGAGTTTCAAAGTCACTTTACAGGGGAGACAGAAGTGTGAGAAGCAAACCCCAGGTCACCATGAAGTTTCGGTCCTGTCTAAAGTTTTGATTTGCAACATTTATCAGGCTCTGGGGCATTGTGGAGGCTCCATGTGAGTTCAGATGGCAGCTACAACAATCCACCCAATCCAGCTCTATAATGCATTATAATTGTATGATGTCTTTGAGAGCCTGGGGCTCAATATAAGTAGATATATGCATGTAACCTAGGTTTTTTGTGACTATATTTGTATTAAAAAGTCACAAATCTAAGTTTGTCTAAATGTGTGCACGTAAACTGGTTTTATGTGTGTATATATCTGTAATTAAAAGCCTAGGGCTCATTTTGTGAAAAAGTGTGCACCTAACATGGTTTTATGTGTGTAAATTACTATACTAAAATAATCTATTCTTACGTGAGCACTTGGAAGTGGTCCTATTTCCGGGGAGGTAGTGTACCCTTGGACCATGATGCGAAAGCAGAGGAGCTCTGGGGAAGCACCGACTCAGGCAAGATGTGTCCAAGCACTGGTAGACAGGATAGAAATAAGGAGCCCTGGCCTCTGCTGAATCTGAATGCATCAGAGAGACCTAACAATGCAATGTTGGTCGCTGGGTAAAAACCCTCTGGCCACTCGATAGCCCTTTTGAACATATGGGAATGGCAGATGCGACAGGATGGACAGAGGCTGAAGGCAAGAACAAACGGACTCAGATGAAGACTCAGAATACTTGACGGTCTCGGACGTAGACTCAGGTTGCTTGGAGATTCAGAGAAGGTTCAGGATTAAGGAGATTACTGAATAAGTAATGCCTCGCCACGCGCCCTACACAGCCAGTCAAGGCAGGTCGTGGACCATGTTGATGACGAAGCAGACTTCCTTCCTGAGACTTGTGCTGCTGATGAGAAGGGCATCTGGATTCGCGAACTTCAGGAGACAAGGACATCAGGAACATCAGGATGTCAGGAACCGACAAGATGGAGATACAGGATCAGACAAGAGACCATGACAAAGATACGGAATTCCCACAAGGAGAAGCTGAGATAATAAGAAATCCAGACTGGCTCCTTGCATAGGCATTGAAGAAGTGAAGAGAGGCCCTTCTTATAGGGCTGAAGAGAAACATCCACAATGACTTCATCCAGAAGGGCCGTTGGGCTACTCCCACTGCAGGCCCTTTAAGAGGCTGAAGTAGGTGCGGCCGCGTGCCTAAGGAGGCAGGACCACGGATAGTGGCGGTCATGCTGTGAAGAGAAAGCAGAAGTGGTGCTAGTCCGCAAACCCAGGCCCAGTGCCAGTGGCAGCCTCCAGGGCTGCAGAGAGAAGGCAGAAGGCGGCTCCATGCTGCAGGAGAGGAACTGACATTGGCATCCTCCGGGCCACAGGATTTGAATGGCAGAGGCTCCAGACTGCTGGGAGCATGGTGGTGGTTCCCTGCCACCACAGGATGAAAGAATGCCGGTGGTGTCCGGGCCAATGGAGATGGTATCGGCGGCCCCAGAAGAGGTGAGAGGCTGCTCGCGGCACAGCCGTGAGCAGAATCATAACAGTACCCCCTCCTCAAGGGCCTCTTCCCCAAGTCTTTTTCTCTGACTTGGAGGGTTCGATGAACTGGAGATGTTATACACAAGGCCACAATTTGGAAATGCAGAATTCTTGGCACTGGATTTGGAAACCTGGGCACAGGTGCCTCCTGCAAGTCTTGTGGAACCCAGGAAAAGAGCCAGCATCACAGTGGCCAAAATGGAAATGGCAGGCGCGTCCTGCGGGTCATTGGCAAGTCAAAAAATTTTTTAATGAAAACTAAAAACTCTTGGAAGTCCAAAAGTGTAGGCCCATCACAGGAACACCTTCTCTGGGCACATGGCCTTCGCAATCTGTTACGGGAACGCTGGAAAGCGGTCCCATTTCTGCGGAGGTAGTGTACCCTTGGACACAACATTACCGCAGAGGAGCTCCGCGGAAGCGCCGATGCAGGCGAGACATGTCCAAGCACAGGCGGACAGGCTGGAGATAAGGACCCCTGGCCTCTGCCAAACCTGAATGCATCAGAGAGACCCAACAACGCAATGTTGGTCTCTGGGGAAGCCCTCCAGCTACTTGATTGCCCTTTCGGACCTGCTGTACGGGAACGGCAGATGTGACAGGAAGGACAGAGGCTGAGGGCAGGAACAAACAGTCTCAGAAGACTCAGAATACTTGAAGGACTCTGACGTAGACACAGGTTGCTTGGAGATTCAGAGAAGGTTCAGGATTAAGGAGATTACTGAATAAGCACTGCCGCACCTCGCGCCCTACACAGCCAGTCAAGGCAGGTCATGGACCATGTTGATGATGAAGCAGACTCCAGACTTATACACAGACTCAGGTTACTTGAAGTTTCAGGGTTATGGAGAGTTCTGCGTGAGTGCTGCCTCACCTCGAGCCCTACATAGCCACTCAAGGCAGGTCACGGAGCATGCTGAAGGCGAAGCAGACTCTAGACGAAGCAGTAAAACTTCAAATCAGGACATGTCGAAGATTCAGGTAAGGCCTGCCCCGACACGCCCTCCACAGCCAGTCAAGGCCGCGCTGGAATGGAGCAGGTTCAGGCAGGCATGGACAGAAGCAGACACAAGGAACTCCAAAAACCAGGAAAGGATACAGGATTCAGGACAGTACCTCAGGATCCAACACTCAGAGCAATGAACTTGGAGCAGGGTGCTTTGAGCAAGGAACTCGGAGTAAGGTCTCAGAGCAAGGAACTCGGAGCTTGGAACCTGAAGCTTGGAGCATTGAAAGCAAAGGTCTTCCAGAGACTTGCGCTGCCAATGAGAAAGGCATCTGGATACGTGAACATCAGGAGAGAAGGACATCAAGAACATCAGGACATCTGGAACCGATGAGACGGAGACACAGGATCAGACGAGAGACCATCACGAAGACAAGGAATTCCCACGAAGAACAGAGTGTCTAGGAGAAGCTGTGATGATGAGAAGTCCAGGAGCAGACTGGTTCCTTGCGAAGGCATCAAAGAAGTGAAGAGAGGCCCTTCTTTTAGGGCTGAAGAGGAATGCCCACGATGACATCATCAGGAGGGGCCACGGGACTACTCCCACCGTGGGCCCTTTAAGAGGCTGAAGGAGGTGCGGCCGCGTGCCTAAGGAGGGAGGCCCACAGATGGCGGTGGCCATGCCATGAAGAGAAACAGGAGTGGTGCAAACCCAGGCACAGCACCAGAGGCACCTATTTTTCATATTATATAAATGTATGCATGTAACCTGGTTTTCTGTGTGCAAATGTCTGTACTATAGTAGTCTGGGGCTCAGTTTGTGTAAATGTGTGCATGTAACCAGGATTTATGTGTGTAAATGTCTGTACTATAGTAGTCTGGGGCTCACTTTGTGTAAATGTAAGAATGTAATCTTGTATTATGTGTGTAAATGGCTGTCCTAAAATAGCCTGGGGCTCAGTTTTTTTTAAAACTTCTGAACATAACCTGGTTTTATGTGTAGAAAATGTATTTATTAAAATATTCTAAAGGTACGCTCTGCAGAATAATCTCTGATTGAGTTATTTACAATGTCTATTGCTTCTGTTATTTGTCCTTCTGATTGGTCAATCGAATGTCTTATGGAATTTTTCATATCTTTATAATCATTGATGATTTTTTTTTAATATTTGACTCTTGATGTTATCCCCTTATTTCTTTTTTCTTCTTTTCATATTTTCACATTTTTTGTTTTGTTTATTATTTCATTTATTCTATTTTAGTCTTTTCTCCATTTTTGTCTTTATTGGATTGTTGATGGCATTTATGTTCTGTTTATTGTTCTATGTGTATATGTTCGTATTTATGTAAATAGATTTTTTGGTATTTCATTACATTTTTAATTGTTTACTTGATGTGTTTGCACATATTGACTTTATCCAATGTTGGTTGTGTTTTGAGTGGCACATGTTTAAGCTCATAAAACATTTAGATTTTGTAGTATGGTAATTTACAGATATGATTAAATGACAATTGAAATTTGATAAATTGTACATTTGAAGATTTGCCAGTATAGCTTATTTTTTGTATAAATTTTGGTTTTGCAATACTATCTTTTTCATCTCTTTATAAGTTTTATTGATGAAACATGCAAGAGAGAACAGAAAAAGAGGTTATAAAAAGGATCTTTCTGAGGCAGTAACACAAATTTAAGCCTATGAACAGTTAATGTGAATCATTATCAGGAGGTAAGGTTAAGGCTTACCTTACTAATCCAGTTGTCAGCAGCAGCTTTCTAAATGAAATAAAAAGATCACTGAGATTAGGGAAGGATCTCTCCTGGGAAGGTCACAGAGATTCAAAGTCACTTTACAGGGGCGACAGAAGTGTGAGAAGCAAACCCCAGGTCACCAGAAGACTTCAGTTCTGCCTAACGTTTTGTTTTTGCATCAAAACCTTCCCATTTAGAGCCCCAAGGGGAGGGTTTCCCAGTAGGATCTCTGTTACAGTGCATGACCTGACGTGAGTTACACATAAAAGTGAGGTCCCACATCTGGAGATATCAGAGCCAGATCTGAGGATGAGATGTGAAATCCACCAAGTCCCTCAGCGGTCGCTCTCACCCTCTCCTTGTTTTCCTGTCTTCATCCATTGGTTTCTAGGTCACATTCTGGTTTAGCATTATACTGAAGGATGTAAAATATTAGCAAAAGAAACCTTCTGCACATTTAACTATGAAAACCTGTAGTAGCGTAAATGGTAACAGTATATTACTCAATATAATAGACAGAATGTATCATTAATTAAAATAAAACAGTGTGGTAAACACTCATGATCAGAGAGAACATGTATTTATTAGGGATGTGAATCGTTTTTTGACGATTTAAAATATCGTCCGATATATTTTAAATCGTCAAAAATCGTTAGAGCCGCAATACAATAACAATTCCCCCGATTTATCGTCAAAAAATCATAAACCGGGGGAAGGGGGAGGGCGAAAAAACCGGCACACTAAAAAAACCCTAAAACCCACCCCGACCCTTTAAAATAAATCCCCCACCCTCCCGAACCCCCCCAAAATGCCTTAATTTACCTGGGGTCCAGAGGAAGGGTCCCGCTGTGATCTTCCACTCTCGGACCTCCGGTGCTGGTAGAAATGGCGCCGGCGCTACCTTTGGTTTTTCCGTACGGAAAAACGATTCGCGGCTGGAGATCGCTCCCGGACCCCCGCTGGACCCCCAGGGACTTTTGGCCAGCTTGGGGGGGGGGCCTCCTGACCCCCACAAGACTTGCCAAAAGTCCAGCGGGGGTCCGGAACGACCTCCTGCAGTCGAATCGTGTTGTCTACGGCCGGCGCCATTTTACGCCGCCATTTTACGCAAAATGGCGGCGTAAAATGGCGCCAGCCGTAGACAACACGATTCGACTGCAGGAGGTCGTTACGGACCCCCGCTGGACTTTTGGCAAGTCTTGTGGGGGTCAGGAGGCCCCCCAAGCTGGCCAAAAGTCCCTGGGAGTCCAGCGGGGGTCCGGGAGCGATCTCCTGCCGCAAATCGTTTTTCCGTACGGTAAAACCAAAGGTAGCGCCGGCGCCATTTCTACAAGCACCGGAGGTCCGAGAGTAAAAGATCACACCGGGACCCTTCCTCTGGACCCCAGGTAATTTAAGGCATTTTGGGGGGGTTCGGGAGGGTGGGGGATTTATTTTAAAGGGTCGGGGTGGGTTTTAGGGATGTTTTAGTGTGCCGGTTTTCGATTTTCACGATTTTCACAATTTTCACGATATTTTAAAAACCCAAACAGCGACGATCCGATTCCCTCCCCCTCCCAGCCGAAATCGATCGTTAAGACGATCGATCACACGATTCACATCTCTAGTATTTATATCTCATACCGCAGTCAGGAGATCGACTGCAGGAGGTCATTCAACGGTGGTCTGGAACCACCGCTGAACGACCTCCTGCAGTCGATCTCCTGCCGGCGCCATTTTCCGTACGAAAACGATTCGCGGCAAGAAATCGCTCCCGGAACCCCGCTGGACTCCCAGGAAAATTTTGGCCAGCTTGGGGGGGCCTACTGACCCCCACAAGACTTGCCAAAAGTCCAGCGGGGGTCCGGAATGACCTCCTCCATCGAATCGTTTTGGTCTATGGCCGCCGCCATTTTGCGGCGGCCATTTTGAAAAATGGCGCCGGCTGAAGACAACACGATCCTATTGAGGGGGCCGTTCCGGACCGCCGCCGTTCTGGACCACCGCCGGATCCCCAGGTAATTTAAAGCATTTGGGGGGGTTCGGGAGGGTGGGGGATTTAATTTAAAGGGTCGGGGTGGGTTTTAGGGGGGTTTAGTGTGCCGGCTCACGATTTTAACGATTTTTCACGATAGTTTACACACCCAAACGGCAACAATACGATTCCCTCCCCCTCCCAGCCGAAATCGATCGTTAAGACGATCGAGGACACGATTCACTTCTCTAATGTCTATACTAAAATAGCCTGGGCTCAGTTTGTGTAAATGTGTGCATGTAACCTGGTTTATGTGTGTAAATGTCTATACTAAAATAGCCTGGCTCAGTTTGTGTAAATGTATGCATGTAACCTGGTTTTATGTGTGTAAATGTCTGTACTAAAATAGCCTGGCTCAGTTTGTGTAAATGTGTGCATGTAATCTGGTTTTATGTGTGTAAATGTCTGTACTAAAATAGCCTGGGGCACAGTTTGTGTAAATGTATGCATGTAGCCTGGTTTTATGTCTGTAAATGTCTGTACTAAAATAGCCTGGGGCTCAGTTTGTGTAAATGTAAGCATGTAACCTGGTTTTGTGTGTGTAAATGTCTGTACTAAAATAGCCTGGGGCTCAGTTTGTGTAAATGTATGCATGTAACCTGGTTTTATGTGTGTAAATGTCTGTACTAAAATAGCCTGGTGTTGGATTTGTGGACCCTTGGGCCGATCGGAACCAGAGGGTGAGCCGCTGAGCGAGGTGGCAGCGGTGGTCCCGACCGGGAGGCGGCAAGGACGGAGTTGAGTGGCCGGAGGAAGATCCTAGGAAGTCCTATGCAACCAAGGGCCGTGGCAAGGAAGGATGAAACGGTGGAGCTGGTACAATGGTGAGAAGATCTTCGCCCTGGAAGCCAATCCTCCCCCGAGAGGAGCTCGTAGGAGTTCGGCCGCTGGGACTTAGGAGATTCACCCTGGAAGCCGGAGTTCCCCCAGGAGGAGCCCGTAGGGACCCGGCCGCTGGGACTTAGGAGGGCCCGCGGGGGCTGGGTCAGACGGAGTCCAAGGTCGTTGCTCACCAGTCCAGAGTCGTGTACCAGAGAATCGTCGCTTGCCAGTCCAGGATCAGAAGCCAAAGGATCGCTGTAAGCCAAACCGGGGTCCAAGACCAGAGAGTCGTCGTAAGCCAGTCCGGGGTCAGAAGCCAAGAATCACCGTAAGCCAGTCCGGGATCAGGAACCACAGGAGAACAAAAGGGCACAGGAACGCAGCAACTGGAGACAGGTAAACCTGGGAACCTCATTGCAAGGCCCTGAAGAGGAGCAGCTTTAGGGCTTAAATAGCCCTGCTGCGTCTGACGTCATCGGAGGCAGACCCAGCATTTTCCCGCGCTGGCCCCTTTAAATTAAAGCCTGAGACGCGCGCGTGCATCTAGGGGGCGGGGCCAGCTGCCGAGGAACGCTGGCTGCTCCGGCGGGGCAGAAACGCGGCGGTAGAGGAGTCTGCAGGCCCAGGAGAGACAGGACGACGTCGGGGCCGCGTAGGTGGAGGTCCCTGGGGCCCCGAGGAGCGCGGGCTGGTGCCGGAACCACGAGCGGGTAGGCGCTGATCCCGGGGCCGACCCGGGATCGCAACAGTACCCCCCCTCCTACGCCCCCTCCCGGGAGGCCGTGGCTTGTCCGGGTGCCTGGAATGAAACTGGCGGAGGAGGTCCTTATCCAGGATGTGTGAAGAGTGCTCCCACGAATTCTCCTCAGGACCGTATCCTTCCCAAGAGAGAAGATATTCCCAGCGATGACGATGGAGCCGAACATCCAACACCTCCCGAACTGTATACGTGGTCCCAGGATCAGCAGCGACCTTGGAGGGCTCCGGAGGCAGAGGTCGGAAGCGAGAGAGGATCACCGGTTTGAGGAGGGAAACATGGAAGACGTCATGTATCCGCAGGGTAGAAGGAAGACGTAGGCGGTAGAAAACCACGCCTACGCGTTCGGCTACTCGGAAGGGTCCAATGTAGCGAGGTGCTAGCCTCATGGAAGGGATCCGGAGCTGGATGTTCTTAGTACTGAGCCATACCTTTGATCCGGGCAGGAACACTGGAGCGGGTCGCCGGGACTTATCCGCGTAGGCTTTGAACCGAGCGGCGGCGCGGTGGAGCTTCTCTTGTGTGGTGTGCCAGAGCTGATGAATCTGGTTGGCCGTCAGTTGCGCCGCTGGCGAGGAGGTAGACCCTGGTAACGGTAGCGGAGGCTTGGGGACCTTTCCGTAAACCAGCTGGAAGGGAGACTGTAGCGTGGTGGAGTGTCGATGGCGATTGTAAGAGAACTCGGCCCACGGAAGAAGAGCAACCCAGTTGTCCTGCTGCTCCCCTACAAAGGCTCGGAGCAATGCTTTCAGGGTTCGATTCGTGCGTTCAACTTGGCCATTACCCTGGGGATGAAACGCTGTGGTCAAGTCTAGTTGAACCCCGAATTTCCTGCAGAGCGCCCGCCAGTATTTCGCCGTGAATTGGGGCCCTCGGTCCAAGGCAATATGTAGGGGCAAACCATGCAGTCGGAAGATATGCTGGATAAATAGTTCTGCTAACTCAGGAGCCGTCGGTAACTTGGCAAGTGGCACAAAATGAGCCATCTTCGAGAAGCGGTCAACAGTGACCCAAACCACAGTCTTACCCTGGGACGGGGGCCAGGGTAAGACGGAACCGTGGAGATGTGAGTCCACGGTTCCGTGGGTAAAGGGAGTGGCTGGAGGAGACCCCAGGGGCAGCCTGGTAAGGGCTTTTGCTGCGCGCACGTGGGACAAGACTGGACATAAAGACGAACGTCCTCTTTTACCCGGGGCCACCAATAGAACTCGGTTAGTAGCTCGAGAGTCCGGGCGATCCTGGGATGGCCGGCTGTCAGCGAGTCATGTGCCCAAGCTAGGACCCTCTTCCTCGAGCGGACAGGAACCACCGTCTTTCCTGCGGGTGCAAGTTCGGTGGCAGACAAGTGAACCCTCGCCGGATCCAGAATGTACTGAGGGGTCTCAGTGGTGTTCTCAGGCACCGTGGTGCGTGAGAGGGCGTCTGCCCTAATATTCTTGGCCGCCGGTCGGTATCGAAGGGAGAAGTTGAACCGACTGAAAAAGAGGGACCAGCGTGCCTGTCGAGGATTGAGCCTTTGTGCTTGGGACAAGTACTCCATATTTTTGTGGTCCGTGTACACTATGATTGGATGTTGAGCCCCCTCCAGCCACTGGCGTCATTCTTCGAAGGCCAGTTTAATTGCCAGTAGTTCCTTGTCCCCGATACCGTAGTTCTTCTCGGCAGGCGAAAACTTACGGGAGAAGTAGGAACATGGCCGCGCTCTACCGTCCTTGGAGATCTGGGACAGGACGGCTCCCACCGCCACGTTGGAGGCATCCACCTCTACTATGAACGGGCGTACGGGATCCGGGTGTCGGAGACAGGTGTCTTGAAGGAAGGCCTCCTTAAGATCCTGGAAGGCCTGCACGGCGGTGGGAGTCCAGTTTCGGGCATCGGCACTCTTGCATGTGAGGGCTGTTAGAGGGGCCACCAAGGTGGAGTACTGTGGGATAAAATGGCGGTAAAAGTTGGCGAAGCCTAAGAAACGCTGGAGCGCCTTTATTCCCATCGGTTGTGGCCAGTTCCGGATAGCGGTGACTTTATCGGGATCCATGCGGAAGCTGGTCGAAGAGACGATGTACCCCAGGAAGGGCAACGATTCTTCCTCGAACTGGCACTTCTCCAGCTTGGCATACAGGCGGTTCTCTCTTAGCTTTAGCAAGACCTGGCGCACATGTTGCCGATGTTCCTCAAGGTCCCGGGAGTAAATCAAGACGTCGTCCAGGTAGACAATGACTGAGGTGTACAGGAAGTCGCGAAGCACCTCGTTCATTAAGTTTTGGAATATGGCTGGGGCGTTGCAGAGACCAAATGACATGACGAGGTACTCATAATGGCCGTCCCTGGTGTTAAAGGCGGTCTTCCACTCGTGTCCCAGCCGGATTCGTACAAGGTTATACGTCCCTCTAAGGTCTAGCTTGGTGAAGATGCGGGCCCCCTGCAGACGATCCAGGAGTTCTGGAATCAGAGGCAACAGATAACGGTCTCATCGGGTGATCTGGTTCAGGCCCCGGTAATCGATACAGGGCCGAAGAGACCCATCCTTTTTACCCACAAAGAAGAAACCGGCTCCTGCCGGGGAATTGGATGGTCTTATAAACCCTCGGTCTAGATTCTCCTTAATATAGGCAGACATGGCCTTGGTCTCCGGCAGGGACAGAGGATAGACTCTACCACGAGGTGGCGCGGTATCCGGCAGCAACTCAATCGCACAATTGAAGGGACGATGCTCAGGTAACAGTTCAGCTTTTTCTTTAGAGAAGACATCCCGGATGGCCTGGTACAGTGGTGGCACCGTCAGCGGGGCTGCCAGAAGCGGAAGTGTCTGAAGCGGGCGAGCGGGAAGACAACGATGAGAGCAGGCTGACCCCCATGACGTGATCTGAAGCGAGTGCCAGTCTATCACTGGGGAATGTTTCCTTAGCCATGGCAGTCCTAGGATGAGCGGGTGAATGGATTTCTCGAGGATGAGGAAAGAGATCTCCTCCTTATGAAGAAGCCCGACCTGAAGCTGGAGAGGGTGCGTACGGGTGGTGATGGACCCTGGAAGCGGAATCCCCTGGATAGATGATACTTGCAGAGGTGGCTCCTGAGGCAAGACCTTGAGTTGTAGTTGTACCAGATCTCGGAGGATAAAATTCCCCCCGGATCCGGAGTCGAGCAGTGCCAGGGTATCGAACCCTCCTCCAGGAAGACAGAGTCTCGCCGGGACGGTACATGGGGAGTTCGGAGAGGTACTGCCTAGAGTCAGCTCCCCACTAGACTCTAGGTTCGGCCGTTTCCCGGACGCTCTGTACAGCGAGCCAGAAAGTGCCCCTTACCACCGCAATAGAGACATAACCCCTGCGAGCGTCGACGCCTCCGTTCTTCGGCCGAGAGAGGGCCCCGACCCAATTGCATGGGTTCTTCAGGCGGAAGGGCAGCTGCCGCAGGAGGTGAAGCTCGGACCCGAGGTGGCGTGGTTCGACGAGCAGCCGGCCCCTGGACGGGCCTTCGCTCCTGGAAGCGGTGCTGGATGCGTCGGTCCACTCGTCCAGCCAGTTCCACTAGCTCTTGGAGGTCATCCGAAAGGTCCCGAGCCACGAGTTCGTCCTGGAGCCGTGGGGAAAGACCCTCCAGGAATATCCCATGCAGGCTGTCCTCCCCCCAGGCCAATTCGGTGGCAAGGGTCTGGAACTCCATCGCGTATTCCTCTAGGGGGCGATTACCTTGTCTCAGCTGGAGGAGTTCCGAGGCAGCTGTAGAGGCACGAGACGGTTCGTCAAAAATCCTCCGGAAGGCCTTGACGAACTGTACGAGGTTATTCAGTCGGGAGTCTTGGCGCTCCCAAAGGGAAGAAGCCCAAGCCAGAGGTCTCCCGTCCAGGAGAGAGATAATGTAGGTCGTCTTGACCCGGTCCGTAGAGAACTGCGCAGGCAGAAGGTCAAAGCGGATATAGCATTGGTTGAGGAATCCCCGACACGCCTTCGGATCTCCAGAGTACCGTGGCGGTGATGGCATCTGTACCGGGGCAGGGGAACCCACGTTGGCCTGAGACGAGGATGCGGAGGGGCGAGCGGCGGAGGCCCCTTCCACACGATCCGCCAGGCGTTGAACGGTCAACATCAAGGTCTCGAGGCAGGACTGTTGTTGTTGTTGCAGCTTCTGGGCTATGCCTGGAATAGCCTTGAGGCCGGCAAGGTCCGCCGGGTCCATGGCCTTGCAATCTGTTGGATTTGTGGACCCTTGGGCTGATCGGAACCAGAGGGTGAGCCGCTGAGTGAGGTGGCAGCGGTGGTCCCGACCGGGAGGCGGCAAGGATGGAGTTGAGTGGCCGGAGGAAGATCCTAGGAAGCCCTATGCGACCAAGGGCCGTGGCAAGGAAGGATGAAACGGTGGAGCTGGTACAATGGTGAGAAGATCTTCGCCCTGGAAGCCAATCCTCCCCCGAGAGGAGCTCGTAGGAGTTCGGACGCTGGGACTTAGGAGATTCACCCGGGAAGCCGGAGTCCCCCCAGGAGGAGCCCGTAGGGACCCGGCCGCTGGGACTTAGGAGGGCTTGCGGAGGCTGGGTCAGACGGAGTCCAAGGTCGTTGCTCACCAGTCCAGAGTCGTGTACCAGAGAATCGTCGCTTGCCAGTCCAGGATCAGAAGCCAAAGGATCGCTGTAAGCCAAACCGGGGTCCAAGACCAGAGAGTCGTCGTAAGCCAGTCCGGGGTCAAGAGCCAGAGGGATCACCGTAAGCCGCACCGGGGTCAGAAGCCAGAGAGTCGTTGTAAGCCAGTCCGCGGTCAGAAGCCAAGAATCACCGAAAGCCAGTCCGGGATCAGGAACCACAGGAGAACAAAAGGGCACAGGAACGCAGCAACTGGAGACAGGTAAACCTGGGAACCTCGTTGCAAGGCCCTGAAGAGGAGCAGCTGTAGGGCTTAAATAGCCCTGCAGCGTCTGACGTCATCGGAGGCAGACCCAGCATTTTCCCACGCTGGCCCCTTTAAATTAAAGCCTGAGACGCGCGCGTGCGTCTAGGGGGCGGGGCCAGCCGCCGAGGAACGCCGGCTGCTCCGGCGGGGCAGAAACGCGGCGGTAGAGGAGTCTGCAGGCCCAGGAGAGACAGGACGACGTCGGGGCCGAAAAGGTGGAGGTCCCTGGGGCCCCGAGGAGCGCGGGCTGGTGCCGGAACCGCGAGCGGGTAGACGCCGATCCCGGGGCCGACCCGGGATCGCAACAGTACCCCCCCCTCCTACGCCCCCTCCCGGGAGGCCGTGGCTTGTCCGGGTGCCTGGAATGAAACTGGCGGAGGAGGTCCTTATCCAGGATGTGTGAAGAGGGCTCCCACGAATTCTCCTCAGGACCGTATCCTTCCCAAGAGAGAAGATATTCCCAGCGATGACGACGGAGCCGAACATCCAACACCTCCGAACTGTATACGTGGTCCCAGGATCAGCAGCGACCTTGGAGGGCTCCGGAGGCAGAGGTCGGAAGCGAGAGAGGATCACCGGTTTGAGGAGGGAAACATGGAAGACGTCATGTATCCGCAGGGTAGAAGGAAGACGTAGGCGGTAGAAAACCACGCCTATGCGTTCGGCTACTCGGAAGGGTCCAATGTTGCGAGGCGCTAGCCTCATGGAAGGGATCCGGAGCTGGATGTTCTTAGTACTGAGCCATACCTTTGATCTGGGCAGGAACACTGGAGCGGGTCGCCGGGACTTATCCGCGTAGGCTTTGAACCGAGCGGCGGCGCGGTGGAGCTTCTCTTCTGTGGTGTGCCAGAGCTGATGAATCTGGTTGGCCGTCAGTTGCGCCGCTGGCGAGGAGGTAGACCCTGGTAACGGTAGCGGAGGCTTGGGGACCTTTCCGTAAACCAGCTGGAAGGGAGACTGTAGCGTGGTGGAGTGTCGATGGCGATTGTAAGAGAACTCGGCCCACGGAAGAAGAGCAACCCAGTTGTCCTGCTGCTCCCCTACAAAGGCTCGGAGGAATGCTTTCAGGGTTCGATTCGTGCGTTCAACTTGGCCATTACCTTGGGGATGAAACGCTGTGGTCAAGTCTAGTTGAACCCCGAATTTCCTGCAGAGCGCCCGCCAGTATTTCGCCGTGAATTGGGGCCCTCGGTCTGAGGCAATATGTAGGGGCAAACTATGCAGTCGGAAGATATGCTGGATAAATAGTTCTGCTAACTCAGGAGCCGTCGGTAACTTGGCAAGTGGCACAAAATGAGCCATCTTCGAGAAGCGGTCAACAGTGACCCAAACCACAGTCTTACCCTGGGACGGGGGCAACTCTACCACGAAATCCGTAGAGATGTGAGTCCACGGTTCCGTGGGTACAGGGAGTGGCTGGAGGAGACCCCAGGGGCGGCCTGGTAAGGGCTTTTGCTGCGCGCACGTGGGACAAGACTGGACATAAAGAAGAACGTCCTCTTTTACCCGGGGCCACCATTTCGGGGGAGTGTCGGGGGCATGTCGAGGGGGTGGGCCCGATCCTTGCAGCGTTTTCGGGGTGGGACGTAGCGTTTTGGGGCGGGTCCAGGGGCGTGGTTACGGCCCGGGGCGGTCCGGGGGCATGGCCGCGTCCTCCGGACCCGCCCCCCAGGTCGCGTCCCGGCACACTAGCGGCCCGCTGGCGCGCGGGTATTTACGCCTCCCTCTGGGAGGCGTAAATCCCCCGACAAAGGTAAAGGGGGGGGGGTTTAGACAGGGCCGGGCGGGTGGGTTAGGTAGGGGAAGGGAGGGGAAGGTGAGGGGAGGGCAAAAGAAAGTTCCCTCCGAGGCCACTCCGATTTCGGAGCGGCCTCGGAGGGAACGGAGGTAGGCTGTGCGGCTCGGCGCTCGCCGGCTATACGGAATCGATAGCCTTGCGCGCGCCGATCCTGGATTTTAGCGGATACGCGTGGCTACGCGCGTATCTACTAAAATCCAGCGTACTTTTGTTGGCGCCTGATGCGCCAACAAAAGTACGCCAAATCGCGCTATTTGAAAATCTACCCCTATTTGTTTACTATTACATTTATTCTATTTTTGTTTTTTCTGGGTTGTTGTACTTATATTCTCTTTATTGGACCTTGTGTCTGTATTTATTTAAATAGATTTTTTGGTATTTCATTTCATTTCATTTTTAATTGCTAATTTGATGTGTTTGCACTTATTCAATGTTAGTTGCGGTTTGAATGGCACGTGTTTAGGCTCATAAGATTTTTAGATATAGTAGTTTCGTAACTTTCAGATATGTGTAAATGATGATTTAAATTTAATAAATTGTGCTTTTGTAGATTTGCCAGTACACCTTATTTTTTGTATAAAGTTTGGTTTTGCTATACCATCTTTGTCATCTCTTTATAAGTTTTATTGATGAAACATACAATCTCATCCATATTAAACCCATCTGAGCTCAGGAATCCGGCCAGATCATCTCCTCTGCTGCCACAAAGTTTATTTTTAACTGAACCAGCAACAGAATTTGGAAGCTGGTGGGGGCTGCAAATACATTTCCACTAGCCCCCCCTTGATGCCCTCCCTACAAAATATAGTTTGGTTTCTTTCTTCTCACATTTGAGAGTGGTGCAAAAGCTGAGATGACGCTTCTTAGCAAAGTTCTGTGAAGTGTGAATTTAAGGACCTGTCTCATGCCAGAGAGAGTCTACTAGTGGGGAAGAAGAGCAAAGAAGAAGCAAATCTCGAACAGTGCAGCAGTCAGAGCAGGAAAGTAGAGATGGGGAGCCCTAACGTGTAAAAGCCCTCCAGCAAACCAACCTCAAGTTTGCCGGACAGCTTTCGAGCACCAGAGTTTAGGGATGTGTAGCAAGGACGGATTTGTCCCATTTAGTATTCGTATTCGTCGGGACCCAAATCCATTGCATCCATTCTCGGGGGACCCCGATCCATTCAATAGTTACATATGTATTCATTTCCCCCAAAAAACCCCATCCCAACCCTTTAAATTTAATTTACTACAACCCCCCACCCTGCTGACTCCCCCAAGACTTGACAAAAGTCCCTGATGGACCAGTGGGGGTCCTGGAGCAATCTCCTGCACTCGGGCTGTTGGCTGCTGGTATTCAAAATGGCTTTGATAGCCTTTGCCCTTATTATGTCACAGGGGCAACTGGTGCCATTGGTCGGTCCCTGACACATGGTAGGGGCAATGAACGGCCGGTGCCATCTTGTGCTCCTACTATTTGACAGGGGGCGACCAATGGCACCGTTTGCCCCTGTGAGATAGTAAGGGCAAAGGCTATTGGTGCCATTGGTGCAGGAGATCGCTCCAGGTCCCCCGCTGGACCACCAGGGACTTTTGGCAAGTCTTGGGGGAGTCAAGAGGGTGAGGGTTTATTCGTTAGTGATACTCGTGGGGGTTCGCCAGTCATTTCGTGACCCCCACGAATACAACGAATATGGCATATACGTTGCGGATTGCCAATTCATTGCAAACGAATGCACACCCCTACCAGAGTTGTCATTCACGAGTGCCATAATAGCAGCGGCAGTGAGCATTAGGGATGTGCAGACAAAACGTTTGCGTTGATACGTTGATAAGTTGAAGTTGAGGGTCAATTTCGTTCAATATGGACATATGGAGAATTCCATAAGTTGAGGGTCTGTCCATACGTTCACCGGTTCCCTAAATAAAAATTTAAACCCCTCACCCTCCTTAATCCCCCCCCCCCCCAAGACTTACCAAAACTCCCTGGTGGTCCAGCGGGGAGTCAGGAAGCCATCCCTATATTCCTTTGCGAGGAGCACGTGACCCGTTGGCGTCACTCCGACGTGACGCCAACGTCACGTGCTCCTCGGCGCCTCCTCTCCGGGACCCCCATTGGACCCAACCGGAACTTTTGGCCAGCTTGGGGGGCCTCCTGACCCCCCCAAGCTGGCCAAAAGTTCCGGTTGGGTGCAACTGGGGTCCCGGAGCGGAGGCGCCGAGGAGCACGTGACGTCCGCGTCACGAGCACGTGATGTCCGCGTCACGAGCACGTGACGTCCGCGTCACGAGCACGTGACGCCGACGTCACGTGCTCCTCGCAAAGGAATGCAGGGATGGCTTCCTGACTCCCCGCTGGACCACCAGAGAGTTTTGGTAAGTCTTGGGGGGGTCAGGAGGGTGGGGGGTTTAAGTGTTTATTTAGGTTCAACGTATTCAACATAGCTATGTTGAATAAGTTGAAAATCGCGATGCGTTGCGCATCATCACTTTTTTAAGTTTAAAAAAAAAAAGTTGTATTTTACATATGCGTTCAAAACGAATGCGCACCCCTAGTGAGCATGGTGATGGTCACCGAAAATTGCAAATCATCAAATCCACATCAAAGTCTCCTGCGCCAAATTGAATTGGCAGAAGGATCCAGGAAACAAAAGAGGAAACATCTTCATATACCTGTCCTTTGTGTGAGCTGTTTTGCGGCTCACAGCACCAGCTCACGATGCACATCCGACAGCACATCACAGATGTGGGAGGGAAAGACCACAGCTACAGCATCTGCAGGAAGACCCTCAGCTGCGCCAGCTCCCTGGATCGCCACATGCTGGTGCACTCCAGCGAGATGCCTTACAGGTGCAACGTATGCGGCCAGTCCTTTACCCTCAATGGCAACATGCACAGTTTGCTGACTCCTCCACCGGACCTTCATCCAGTTCATCTGCACCCTCCACCGCTTCACCCTGACTCCGCTGCCACTTAACTCAGACCTCTCACCCTAACATTTCTGAGACTCAATTAGGCGTAAAAGCATGCGTAACCTAAGCTCTTTAGTTTTCTACTGTTACACTGTAATTTAAGTATGTCTGTTGAGTTCACGACTGTTACACAGTATTAATATTATGCATGTTTTAATTTAATTTAATAATTTTAGTTATTTGAGCTCCATACTGTTACAATATAAAAATAATAAGTCTCCATGTCCTATTATTCTCCTTGTTTACATGTAAACCGATGTGATATACTCCAATGAATGTCGGTATATAAAAGCAAATAAATAAAATAAATTAGAAAGAACAGAAAAAGAGGTTATAAAAAGTATCTTTCTGAGGCAGTAACACAAACTTAGTCTGATGAACAGTTAATGTGAATCATTGTCATTAGGTAAAGGTAAGTCTTACCATAGCAATCCAAAAGTCAGGAACAGGATTCTAAATGAAATAAAAAGATCAGTGAGATGAGGGTAAAAACTTTCTTGGGAAGGTCACAGAGATTCAAAGTCACTTTACAGGGGAGACAGAAGTGTGAGAAGGAAACCCCAGGTCACCAGGAGACTTCGGTCCTATCTAATGATTTGGTTTTGCATCAAAACCTTCCCATTTAGAGCCCCAGGGGGAGGGATTCCCAGTGGGATCTGTGTTACAGTGCATGACCTGATGAGGTTTACACATAAAATTAACATCCCACATCAGGAGATAGCGCCAAATCTGAGGATCAGATGTAAAATCCACCAAGACCCTCAGCAGATGCTCTCACCCTCTCCTGGTTTTCCTGTCTTCATCCATTGGATTCCTGGTCCCATTCTGGTTTAGCATTATATTGTGGGATGTCAAATATTAGCAAAAGAAACCTTTATCATATCTAACAATGAAAGGCTGTACTAGCATAAATGGTAACAGTGCTTGGTGAAATTACTCAAAATAATACACAGACAGCAGAATGTTACATTAATTAAAAATAAAACAGTATGGTAAACACTCTTATGAACAGAGAGAAAGTGTAGGTATATATCATAACCCAGTCTGTATTTATCAGGCTCTGGGGCATTGTGGAGGATCCATGTGAGTTCAGATGACAGCAGGAACAATCCATGCAATCCAGCTCTATAATACACTGTACGAGCATGATGTCTTTGAGAGCCTGGGGCTCAATATAAGTAAATATATGCATGTATCCTGCTTTTATGTGTGAATATATCTATATTAAAATGTCACAAAACTAAGTTTATCTAAATGTATGCACGTAAACTGGCTTTATTTCAGTAAATTTCTATATTAAAATAACCTGTGGGGGGGGCGCTCGTGAGCAGCGACCAAGATGGCTGCCTGAGACGAACCTCCGAGAAACATCACTCTTCAGTCCGGGGGAAAAAGCAGATAAACGTAGTTTTTTTTAGACTGAACGAACCTCTATCTTAAATTAATCATGACTTCTACCAAAGCGGGGAAAATAGAGGCGGCCTTCGCTGCGGCAACCGGCTCTAAGTGAGTGAAACAAGATCCACCTTCCCCCAACAAGGCCCTGCCTGTGAAAAATATGACGTCGGCAGATTTAGTCCTGGCTGAACTCAAACAACTTAAAGACATGCTCCAATTAAATATAGATGCTACTACTGCGGTTCAATCCGATTTACAATTGATGGCCTCGCAGATGGATGGCCTCAAACTGCGACTCGATGATACTGAAATGCAAGTAGCCTCCTTATTACTTACCGCTTGCCACTTCCTAGCTTAGTTAAGGAAGTGGAATAACTGCGCCATGACATGAAAGACTTATCAAATCGAAATCACCGTAATAATGTCAGAATCCCCCTGAAGGGGCAGAAGGTACCGATCTCATGCAATTTCTTCTGCATATGATCCCTACTACTCTACAAATCAAATTTGATTTGCCTTTTGAGCCGAAAGAGCTCATCGTATTCCATCTCAGCCCCCTCACAGCCCCCTCACAGTGCAAAATACCCAAGACCCATCATTTTTAAGGTTGTAACGCTCCCCTTCAATTCCAAGGGAATTCTATTTTAATAATTCCCGATCTCGCTAAAATGATGGCTGTGAAATGCAAGGCTTTTTTGGCGCTACAGCCCCACCTTCAATCGCTGGGTGTGAAATATGGCTTGCTCTGTCCTGCTATGATGAGGGTAACATAAGAACATAAGAACATAAGAAATTGCCATGCTGGGTCAGACCAAGGGTCCATCAAGCCCAGCATCCTGTTTCCAACAGAGGCCAAACCAGGCCACAAGAACCTGGCAATTACCCAAACACTAAAAAGATCTCATGTTAATGATGCAATTAATAGCAGTGGCTATTCCCTATGGGGCGGATTTTCAGAGCCCTGCTCGCCTAAATCCGCCCAAATCCGGGCGGATTTAGGCGAGCAGGGCCCTGCGCGCCGGTGAGCCTATTTTACATAGGCCTACCGGCGCGCGCAGAGCCCCGGGACTCGCGTAAGTCCCGGGGTTTGGCGAGGGGGCGTGTCGGGGGCGTGTCGGGGGCGGGCCCGAACCACGTGGCGTTTTCGGGGCGTGTCCGGAGCATTCCGGGGCGGGCCCGGGGGCGTGGTCGCGCCCTCCGGACCCGCCCCCAGGTCGCGTCCCAGCGCGCAGGAGGCCCGCTGGCGCGCGTGGATTTACGCCTCCCAGAGGGAGGCGTAAATCCCCCGACAAAGGTAAGGGGGGGGTTTAGGGCCGGGTGGGTGGGTTAGGTAGGGGAAGGGAGGGGAAGGGAGGGGAAGGTGAGGGGAGGGCAAAAGGAAGTTCCCTCCGAGGCCGCTCCGATTTCGGAGCGGCCTCGGAGGGAACGGGGGTAGGCTGCGCGGCTCGGCGCGCGCCGGCTATACAGAATACATAGCCTTGCGCGCGCTGATCCAGGATTTTAGCGGATACGCGCGGCTCCGCGCGTATCTACTAAAATCCCGCGTACTTTTGTTTGCGCCTGGAGCGCCAACAAAAGTATGCCAACGCGCCTTGTTTGAAAATCTACCCCTAAGTAAACTTGATTAATAACCATTAATGGACTTCTCCTCCAAGAACTTATCCAAACCTTTTTTGAACCCAGCTACACTAACCTGCCATAATCAGTCCAAGCTCTTCCAAGATCCGTCTGATCTTGAGGAATTCTTAAAATCTCGTGAACAAACATAAGAGATGGTCACTTGAAAAGTTCTCATGCCTGCAGAGCGTCTTCACTTTTCAATTACTTGGCTGATTGTTCAGGTTATACCTATTTGTTTTGGTTTTTCTTTTTAAGCCATGCTTACATCTGCAGGATTTCATATGGGAATAAATTCCATATATTTGATTATGTGTTACGACTATCCTCACAACGTGATATCATTTGCTATAAGGTGTAACAGAACTGATGGCTTTTTGGCTCCTTTTGTTGCTCTCAATTTTCACAACTAAAGCCCCTTGTTTGTATCCATTACTAGGGATGTGAATCGTTTTTTGACGATTTAAAATATCATCCGATATATTTTAAATCGTCAAAAATCTTTAGGGCCACGATACAATACCAATTCCCCCGATTTATCGTTAAAAAATCGTAAATCGGGGGAAGGGGGAGGGCAGGAAAACCGGCACACTAAAACCCCCTAAAACCCACCCCCGACCCTTTAAATTAAATCCCCCCCCCCCCCCGAACCCCCCCCCCCCCCCCCAAATGCTTTAAATTACCTGGGGATCCAGCGGTGGTCCAGAACGGCGGCGGTCCGGAACGGCCCCCTCAATTGAATCGTGTTGTCTTCAGCCGGCGCCATTTTGCAAAATAACCGCTGCAAAATGGCGGCGGCCATAGACCAAAACGATTCGACGCAGGAGGTCGTTCCGGACCCCCGCTGGACTTTTGGCAAGTCTTTTGGGGGTCAGGAGGCCCCCCCAAGCTGGCCAAACGTTCCTGGGAGTCCAGCGGGGTTCCGGGAGCGATTTCTTGCCGCGAATCGTTTTCCGTACGGAAAATGGCGCCGGCCATACGCGTATTCGACAAAGTTTGATTTATTTCTAGTCATCTCCTTGCATAATATAATGTCCAATTGGAAATGCAGTGAGTTGCTTTCTGAACATTTATGGTGGAATTCAATATGCTTATACAGTAGATATGAAAAAGCCATGGCAGTTAAATTTAATAGGCTTTAGGGATGTGTAGAAGAAAAAAAAAATGTTACTATCCGGTATTCATTTCGCCAGGACTCAAATTTGTTGCATTTGTTTAATGGGGTGGGGGAACCAATTTGTTGATATGTTTTACTCATTTTCCAATTTCCTATTAAAGTCAATGGGGGAAGTATTTTCAGCCTATTTTTGGCTGCAGAATTGGAGTTTTGTTATCAATTCTGATGAAACTTCTGGGGAGCTAACATCAGAAAGAGAAAAGAGCTCCAAGGTACTTAGACCGTGGCAGAGTGGCACCAAAGAGGCATGAATAGCCTAAGGCACTTTAAAGGGGCAAAGGGCTAACAGGACTGGCAAGAGTGCTTTAACAGAGGTGCACAGGCACAGCATTCGAGGATAGGGGTCAAGCCCACGTAGGGACATAAGGTCTGAATTGACATGCACACCATTCGAGGACAGAGGTCAAGCCCACATAGGAACATAAATCCTGGATGGAAAGGCACAGAAATCGAAGATAGAGGTCAAGCCCACATAGCGACATAAATCCTAGATGGACAGGCACAGCAATTGAGGATAGAGGTCAAGCCCTTTTAGAGACATAAAGCCTGGACGGACAGGCACAGCATTCGAGGATAGAGGTAAAGCCCACTTTGGGAAATAAATCCTGGACGGACAGGCACAGCTATCGAGGATAGAGGTCAAGCCATGTAGGGACATAAGACCTGGAAGGAAAGGCACAGCAATCGAGGATAGAGATCAAGCCATTTTAGGGACATAAAACCTGGACAGACAGGCACAGCATTTGAGGATAGAGGTCAAGCACGCATAGGTACATAAGGCCTGGACAGTCAGGAACAGCAATCAAGGGTAGAAATTCTGCCCTTTTAGGGACATAAAGCCTTGATGTATAGGCACAGCATTCGAGGATAAAGGTTAAGCCCACAAAGGGACATAAGGCCGGGACAGACAGGATCAGCAATCGAGGATAGAGGTCAATCCCTTATTTGGCATAAGGCCTGGATGGACAGGCAGAGCAATTGAGGAGAGAGGTCAAGTCCAAGTAGGGACATAAGGCCTGGATGGACAAGCACAGGTAGCGAGGATAGAAGTCAAGCCCTTTTAGGGACATAAATCCTGGACAGACAGGCACAGCATTTGAGGATAGGGGTCAAGCCCATGTAGGGACATAATGCATGGACGCACATGCACACCATTCGAGCACAGAAGTCAAGCCCACATAGGAACATAAATCCTGGACGAACAGGCACAGCAATTGAGGATAGAGTTCAAGCCCTTTTAGGGACATAAAGCCTGGACGGATAGGCACAGCCTTCGAGGATAGAGGTCAAGCCCTTTTAGGGACATAAAGCCTGGATAGACAGGCAAAGCATTCGAGAATAGAAGTCAAGCCCACATAGGGACATAAGGATTGGACGGACAGGCACAGCATTCGAGGATAGAGGTCAAGCCCAGATAGGGTCATAAGGCCTAGACGGACAGGCACAGCATTCTAGGATATTGGTCAATCTCACGTAGGGACATAAGGCCTGGACGGAGAGGCACATCAATCTAGGACAGAGGTCAAGCCCTTTTAGGGTCATAAATCCTGGACGGACAGGCACAGCCTTCAATGATAGAGGTCAAGCCCACATAGGGACATAAGGCCGGGATGGACAGGCTCAGCAATCGAGGTTAGAGGTCAATCCCTTTTTGGGACATAAGGCCTGGATGGACAGGCAGAGCAATCGACGAGAGAGGTCAAGCCCACGTAGGGACATAAGGCCTGGATGGACACACACAGCTAGAGAGGATAGAGGTCAAGCCCTTTCAGGGACATAAACCTGGACGGACAGGCACAGCATTTGAGGATTTCATTTCTACAGGTATGTTGTGGTTTGATCTGACTTCTTCTTGAACTGGTTCTCTGCCAGAAGAAAATGGCATCTTTTTCATTTCTGAAAGATAATTCAATAGAGGATGCTTTTAAAGCAATAGAGACTACCATTTGTGAAGCAGGAACTGATCTAGAGATTATTTTTGAATACCCAGAAACTATTATCTGTACTTATGCACTATAGCTGATGACAAAGGAACATGAACAGCTCTCAGAAATAAGAAAACCTCTAATGAAGTCCAAATCAACAATATCAACCGATGATGAGTTTGTGGTTTACGCAGTGCCTCTATAAACTATGGGAAGACAGAGAATGAACTAGAGTGCAACCACCACCAGTTTTCTATAGTAATAGACACATTACTGTTGGTACCTAAGAAAGATTTTGTGAACATTGCCCATATTATGAAGGTTAGGAAAACTATTGAGCATATGAACATTCGAGCTACAAGCATCTGAAGTCAGATTTTTATGTTCTTACATTCCAAATTATGCAAAACAGGAAAAGAATATTCTGGAAAGAAGTGATGCACAAATACATGAAACTGAAATTAGAAATACCAGAAATAAACAAAGACAGGCATAACATTTGAGGTCTGGCCTTTGTAGGGATGTATGGCCTGGACAGTGGATGGACAGGCACAGCATTTTATTTATCTTGCCATTCACAGGAAAATTTGGAAACCCAAGCAAAGGCTGGTTTATTTTCAAAAACACTAGAATTTCCATCACCTCTGGTGCCAGCCTTGAGCGGTGAGGGCTCATGATATCCCCTGTCATTGAAAATACACCTTCACTGTGCACACTTGTTGGTGGACATGACAGATATCACTGAACCACTTTGGCTAGGAGTGGCCAGACAGTGGACTTGTGTGCCCAATATTCCATCGGATATGTCTGCATGTCCTCTGTGGGCTCTGAGAGCTACCGTGTCACTGAAAGTTGTGCTGGTGTCTCCTTTACTTGGGTGGGCTGAGAGTCACTCAGGCCATCTGCTTTCTTTTTTTTTTTAATTTATTTTTTATTGAAATATAACATTTTCACAAATGAATATATTCAAGAATTCCAGGAAAACAAACAAATAAAAACACACATTATTATTAAATCTCATTTCTTAGGATATCTAGCCCACATCTAGGGAGAGTAAGAGGGTGGTCAGATATACTGATACATTTCTAATACAACCATTACTTATACAGCCGGCATTTCTACTGATGACTTATCCCTAAGGAATCGCTCTAAATGTAATGGGTCAGTGAACACAAATTTATTGTTCTGATACATTATCTGACACTTACAGGGGAATTTCAAATAAAAACTGGCTCCTAAATCTAACACATTGTTTATGAGACAAAAACTGCTTTCTACGCGCTTGAGTAGCACGCGAAACGTCAGGAAAGACCTGAATCTTCTGACCACAAAAATTCTGATCTTTAAATTGAAAATATTTAGAGAAGAATAGGTCTTTCTCTTGTCTTAAAGAAAAAGAAATTAACAACGTTGCTCTAGACGAAATATTGTCCATGGAGTCCTCTAGAAAAGTAGAGACCCCAGGACTTTCCATAATATCAATTCCACCTTCCTGTGTCAGTAATGTTTTCCCTTTTGGAATATAGTACATCTTAGAAAGTAAAGGAATCTGTGTAGAATCATAGGATAATATCTCAACTACATATTTTTTATATAATTCAAAAGCTGAAATTAACCTAGATCTCGGAAAATTTAACAATCGAAGATTACTTGATCTTAACTCATTTTCTAATAACTCAATTCTATTATGTAAGATGAGGTTATCCTTAATGGATGATGCAACAATTGCTGGAATATTACTAACTGTGGGGTTCAAATTTCCAATTATAGTTTCTATTTTATTAGTTCTATCTTCTAAGTCCACAAACCTTTCTCTGGTTTCCACAGAGAAAGTATGGATCTTAGTGACAGAACTATACAATTTCTTATCTATTTTGGTTGTCAACCACCATAGATCCAATAATGAAACACTCTCAGGCTCTACCTCATTTTCTAAACCTTCATCACTTGAATTGAAAATTATACCTGGGCATTTGACTGTTGAACTAACAGCCAAATTCCCCCCACCCACATTTTTACCTTGAAACTGTATAGTTCCACTTGGTACTGACGCCCCCTTTACTTCAACAGGGGGTGAACTTTCCAAAGGATCTATACCTCCATTAGCCTCAGATGTACCCTCCCTTCTAGGCTGTATAGGAGGTTGTGAGGACCTAGGACTTAAAGATATCCCCAAATGGGAATCTCCTTCTAACACGTCCTCTACAATGGACTCCCCCATACGAATTATGTGGGAGTCCATGGGTCCTTTCATTCTCGGCACTAAAGATATTGGAGATGAAGAAAAATTCTTAGACTTCCGTTTCTTACCCATTATTATTCTAAGGAAAAAATATTTACCAGGGGCGCGCCCCTTTGGCGCGCGGCTTCGGCAGCTCTCCGGCGGCTGTGCGCCGCAGGGCCCACGATCTTATACTGTCCGGGTGGCACCCGTTGATGATGTCACAACCTGGGTCCACCCACTCGGTCTGGGCTCACTTCTCACCACGTTGTGGAGAAAGATGGTAAGTCTCTTTGCTGCACTCCTGCAGCTAAACGGGTGCCTCTCAGCTCTCCGACCTTCCTCTGTGCTCCCCCGTGTCACTGAAAGTTGTGCTGGTGTCTCCTTTACTTGGGTGGGCTGAGAGTCACTCATGCCATCTGCTTTCTGTCTAGCCCGTAGCACAAAAGATGAATCTTTATGGGCAACATGCCTTTGCGTACTGAAGTGGAGGAGGAGGAGGTACTAGCTGTCGATGACAGAGTGCTACTCCTGCTTGGGCTACTACAACTCACTGAAGTGCCCGCTTTTTCCTCCTCTGCTTCATGCCTGATCTGTCTCTGCCTATGGCGCTCCTGATCACGGACTTTTGCTAACAGCAGGTCCTTCACAAATGAGAGACAATTGGACTGTAGGGCGAGTTTCCCTTTCACACGGGGTTCAAGACTGTGGCAAGCATGTATGTGTGGACTTCTGTTAAAGGCCTTAATCTCTTTTGCACCTGCTGCTGCAAAAAGACAATGCAGCACCTCAGCTAACATTCCTTCTTCCTGTTTAAAGCCCTACAAATTTTCATCCAGGAAATCAACTATAGGGATGATGTCAGCCAAGGTGGCACTTCTGGAATTCAGCTCCTCCGTGACATCCTTGAAGGGCTGCAGGATTTTTACCAGCTGACTCATGACTAACCAATTATGATGCCCTTGGGGATTGTACACTCCTATGTCCATTGAAACAGAAAGTTCATCAAGGGGTGTCTGCAGTTCCACTAAGCTCTGCAGCATCATAAAGGTGGAATTCCACCGGGTGGCAATGTCTTGAATGAGACGCTTGTGAGGCATCTCCAAATCATTCTGCTTTTGTTGGAGACCCTGCCCCGCCTTCACACTTCTGTGGACATGTGCTGCTATCTTCCTGCACTTGTGTATTAACATATGCAGGTATTCATTCTCTTGGTTATTGGACTCCAACCCCAGATTTGACTTCACTACCAGTGTGTAAAACATTGGATGTTCTGAAAGCGCCTGACGGTTATTGCCTTAACCATGATTGCACCATTGTCTGTGACAAAGAACCCTGCCTGAGGATTCCTGTCTCATTGGTGTAGTTGCCAGCCCTCCAACATCTGCCTGATGCATGCTAGAATTTTGGCTGCGGTATGGGCCTGGTCCGACAGGTGGGTGTGCAGTAAAGCCCACCTCCACCATGATACTTGTTCACTAATAGAGATGCTGCCTGCCCCTGCCTCAGCCAGGTCCTACCTGTGTGCTGTCAGGGAGAGGTAAGAGTGTGCAGCATTCATGGCGGTCCAGATATCACAGGTAAAATGCACACTCCCCTGTGCCTTAGCTAGCAGTGCTTGGATGCACTGTGACACTGCTTGTGCAGGGTGGCGATGACCTTTCTGCTAAATGTGGTTCTGGAGGGGACTTTGTAATTTGGAACTACTACCTTCAGAAATGCTTGAAATGAACATTTTCCACTATCTGCAAGGGCTGGTCATCAAGGGCAATCATTTCCCCAATGCTCCTGGTTACAACCCTTGAGGCTGCCTGCCTCCTTCCCCATGATACCGTTACCGCACTCCACCCCATTTCCTACAAGGTGGGTTGTTGCTTCTGCCACATGGGAGGGGGCTGCTGGCCTGCCACATGACTGCTAGAAGGGGCTGATTGTGTGGGGTGACTCTCCTCCTTTTCAACCACTTTACGCTGCCTGGAAAAAGGGGTCCCCTGACTGGTACCGTTACCATCCCCAGATTGCAGTGCTGTTGTTGGGTGTTGCCTCTTATATGAGGCATCATGCCAAAATTAGATAGATGTCCCATTTGCCTGCCTCTGCTAATAGCCTTGCCACAGTAATTATATCGAGCAAAACACGGGTCCTCCATCACTTTAAAGTAGCTCCAGATCACGGATGTCTTTCATGATCCTCGCTTCTCTATAGCCTTGGGGGTGGATGCTGGCACTGGAGCTGAAGTAGTGGGTACACCCTGAAAAGCAATGCCAGGGGCATCAGTCACCCTCTGTGCCTGCACTTTCTGCTCTTCCTCCTCATCATCATCAGTTTCATCTCTCCCCTGCAGCACTGAAGTGGAGGCTAAGACAGGACTAACGAATCCTCCTAAACTTTCGTCAGCTATTACTTCTCCCATTTCTGATGAGAATCTCACACAAGATGATTCTTCATTGGAATCAGAAGCAAACAGTGCCTGTGCTGCATTGTCAATGCTAAGTCGAGACTGCTGTCACACTGCTCCTTTTGGGTGTTGCCATTTTGTCGTGCATGACTCAACCTCCTCTCACCTCCAAAACTACAGGGTCAGAAACAGGTGGTGGCAATGCATCATGTTTAGATTTCATTTTTTTCTGGATGGAAATGCCTGCCCTTCCAGAGATTTTAGATTGGTACAGATCCCTTCTTAACTTTAACGGGGGACTGGCATTCCCTTTTGAGATGTTTCCTTTCACAGTCCCAGTCACCCGACCATATCTAGATTTCCCTGACATTATGGATTTAATGATACTGCCTACTAGGGATTTCAATTAAATAATTATTTCCAAAAGAGGCCCACTGGGGATTTGGCTTCAGAGAACAGTGATCTCCCAATATATGCAAGTCTGCTAAACTGGCTGCCCAGAGGCACAGGGCCTTGATGTGCACTAATGTAATGTATGTATAATGGGATCATGACTTGAAGCTCCAGGGAGGAAGATTCAGAACCAATGTCAGGAAGTATTTCTTGACAGAGACGGTGGTGGATGCCTGAAACTCCCTTCTGGAGGAAGTGGTGAAGACCAAAACTATGAAGGACTTCAAAGAGGCATGGGATAAACACTGTGGATCCATAAATCTAGAGGATATGAATGAAGAGAGGGTGGCTTGCAGGAATGACGGCTACTACCTGGAGATAATACCCTTATTCAATAAACATACATACGGTCAATGTGACTCCAAAATGTCTCTATGCTTCAACAGCAAGAGGAAATGTGGAAAAAAGGATTTGCATTCACAAAAAAGTGGGAAGTTGCTTGCTTGTTACGGCGGTTACTTCCCCAAACCAAATAAGCCTTATACTTCACTTTCAATGCATATCCAGCGTAGCTCTCTGCTTATCTAGCATAGCTCTCTGCTTCAATGGCAGGGGGAATGAAGAAAAGATGATTTATATTCAGACAACAACCAACAAGGACTTAATTACATAGTCAGGGTAAACAAATAAGCATGGGTATAGCTTGCTTGTTACGGCGGTTACTACCCCCAAATCAATTAGCCTGATACTTCACTTTCAATGCAGATCCAGCATAGCTCTCTGCTTAAACGGCAGAGGGAATGAAGAAAAGTGATTTTATATTCAGACAACAAACAACAATGACTGAATTGCACAGGCTGGTTAAACAATAAGGGGTAGATTTTAAAAGAAGCGCGATCAGCCTACTTTTGCTTGCGCATCAGACTCAAGCAAAAGTACGCTGGATTTTAGTAGATACGCGCGGAGCCGCGCGTATCCACTAAAATCCTGGATCGGCGCGCGCAAGGCTATCGATTTTGTATAGCCTGCGCGCGCCGAGCCGCGCTGCCTCCCCCCGTTCCCTCCAAGGCCGCTCCGAAATCGGAGCGGCCTCGGAGGGAACTTTCCTTTGCCCTCCCCTCACTTTACCCTCCCTTCCCCTACCTAACCCACCCCCCCGGCCCTGTCTACACCCCCCCCTTACCTTTGTCGGGGGATTTACGCCTCCCGGAGGGAGACGTAAATCCCCGCGCGTCAGCGGGCCTCCTGCGCGCCGGGACGCGACCTGGGGGCGGGTCCGGAGGGCGCGGCCACGCCCCCGGGCCGCAGCCACGCCCCGGGCCCGCCCCCGGAACACTCCCGACACGCCCCGAAAACGCCGCGCGGTTCGGGCCCGCCCCCCGACACGCCCCCTCCGAAAACCCCGGGACCTACGTGAGTCCCGGGGCTCTGCGCGCGCCGGTAGGCCTATGTAAAATAGGCTTCCCGGCGCGCAGGGCCCTGCTCGCCTAAATCCGCCCGGTTTTGGGCGGATTTAGGCGAGCAGGGCGCTGAAAATCCGCCCCTAAGTGTGGGAGTACCTTGCTTATGGAGGCAGTTACTACCCCTAACCATTCAAGCTAGATATTTCACTTAGTAGTGACAGCACTGATCTCTACATTAATGGTGGGGGTGGAAGGGAATTGGAACCAAAATGTTACTAAGGTCCAAGAGTAACAGATAAGTATGAGAGAAAAAAAAACAAGTGTGAAAGCTTGCTGGGCAGATTGGATGGGCCATTTGGTCTTCTTCTGCCATCATTTCTGTTTCTATGTGCACACAACAAAGTGGTAAATACAAAAGAGGCCCACTGGGGATTTGGCTTCACAGACCGACATTGTCCCAATGTACTTGGGTCTGCAAAACTGGCTGCCCATGGGCACAATGCCTTGATGTGCACTAATGTAATGTGTGTGCACACAACAAAGTGGTAACTACAAAAGAGGCCCATTAGGGATTTGGCTTCATAGAGCACCGCTGTCCCAATATACTTGAGTCTGCAAAACTGGCTGCCCACAGGCACAGTGCCTTGATGTGCACTAATGTAATGTATGTGCACACAACAAAGTGGTAACTACAAAAGAGGCTCACTGACCACCACAGACCACCTTTGTTCCAATAGTCTGAAAAACTGGCTGCCCATAGGCACAGTCCCTTGATGTGTACTAATGTACTAATGTAATGCATTTTCATACACCAAGCTTGTAACTACAAAAGAGGCCCACTGGGGATTTGGCTTCACAGACCACCGCTGTCCCAATATACGTCAGTTTGCAAAACAACCCAGTGCCCACTGTTACTGATGCCCAGTGCAATGCCTTCTTGGATTAAAAGAGCACAGAGAGTCAGTGAGTTCAATTAAAAAAAAAACTGCAGTTATGCCAGTTAACAAAAAAGCCTGGCTTGCCACAGCAGCAAAATCGATGAAATGTCTGATTCAATGGCAATTCTATCAAACTAGCTACAAATTGAATATATCTCCCACTCACAACACCCAAATGCTGCTTGCAACCAACCCCAGGGGGTAAAATAAGCAGCAAAATGCCACTGCTAGTGCTAGCAGCTTCTCTCAGGGGCACAGAGAGACCATCTCAGATCAATAAAAAAATTTGCAGTAAAAAAAAATAGGGCTAGTAGCTGGCACTGCAGCCAAATTGAACAAATATTTTTTTTCCTTCGATGTAGCTAGCAATTGAATACAGATTTGAGACACTCAGACTAGCTTTGAGTGAAGCCACCTTCCACAAACCACCTCCCCAGCCCACCTCTACAAAGAAAGTGCATGGCACTCTGTGTGCTTAACATTTATATAGTGCTGGGTCATCAGGAACAGCTTCGCAGAGCACTGAGTTAGAGCGGCAATTGGCTGCATTAGAAAAGTGCTTAGCTCTAATAGGTTGCATTCTGGTCTCCTTGCCAACCTGACTGACCCACTCTATGACAGGGCTGTGAGGTTACTTATGACTCACAGGAAAGGGCTGGTTTTTTTTTTTTTGCTAAGGATACACCCATATGGCGTTCACCTATTTCAAACGACCACTAAGAAATCACTTTGAGCTTGCCAAAAGAACAAAGCTAATGATATGTTTGTATTCGTGGGGGATTGCGATACATTTTGTGAACCCACAAATACAACGAATATGGACCTATACGTTACGGATTGCCAATGCGTTGCAAATGAATGCACACCCCTAATAGGCTTACTAAATGATCTCTGGTGTGGAAGCCTTTGGATGACTATATTAACTCTCTTTAATAACATTCTTTCTGGTGGTAATAGTAATGGTATCTCGTTATCTGTTTGGTAGGGACCGGTTTCCCCTCCCCTTTTCCTTCCCTCCTGACTCTCACTCCTTTTTTTTTTCTTTCTTTTCTTCTCTTTATTACAACAATCATGCTGTTTATGCCTCTTGTAATAGCAGTTACTTGCTGTTTGTTATATTGTGGCTGTGTGCATAGATGGGAGGTTTATGCTTATTTCTAATGCTAAGTGTATGTTACCTAGGGATGTGAATAATTTTTCTAATGAATTGAAATATCGTACAATATTTCTAAATTCATTAAAAATCAGTTAAAAGAAGGAAATGATCAATTTTACCCCCAATTTTTTGTAAAAATCATTTTTCGGGTTAGCGCGCACTAACAAATTCATGTTAGTGCGTAGGAACAAAAACAATGTTTATTTTTGTTACTTTTTGTTATTTTTTTCTATTTTTGTTAGTGCGCACTAACGGGGAGATAACGCGCACTAACTCCCATTAGTGTGCGCTAACCCGAAAAACAATTTTTCACTAAAAAAAAAAAACCGGGGAAACACGGGAAATGATTATTTCCCAAGGCAGCTGATCCTGATAGCGGGAACGAATGGGCACCCGATTCACATCCCTAATGTTACCTATAACTTTAATAAAAAGATTTAAACAAAAATAACCTGTGGCTCAGTTTGTGTAAATGTCTGCATGTAACCTGGCTTAGTGTGTTTAAATGTCTGTAATAAAATAGCCTGGGACTCAGTTCTTTTGTTTTTTGCTTAAATAAATAACCTGGTTTTATGTGTAGAAATGTATTTATTAAAATATTCTAAAGGAATGCTCTGCAGAATAATCACTGACTGAGTTATTTACAATGTCTATTGCTTATGTTATTTGTCCTTCATCTTGGATCAGTGGAATGTCTTATGGAATTTTCGATATCTTTATAATCATTTAAGGCTATGTACAGTTAATGTGAATCGTTATCAGGAGGTAAAGTTAAGGCTTACATTCTGCATCCAGGAGGCAGCATCAGGATTCTAAATGAAAGAAAAAGATCAGTGAGATTAGGGAAGGATCTCTCCTGGGAAGGTCACAGAGATTCAAAGTCACTTTACAGGGGAGACAGAAGTGTGAGAAGCAAACCCCAGGTCACCATGAAACTTCAGTTCTGTCTAATATTTTGATTTGCAACAAAACCTTCCCATTTAGAGCCCCTAGGAGAAAGGATTCCCAGTGGGATCTCTGTTACAGTGCTTGACCTGATGTGGGTTACACATAAAAGTAATGTCCAACAACAGTTGATATCAGTGCCAGATATGAGGATGAGATGTGAAAACCATCAAGTCCCTCAGGCGTTAATAGCTGAGCACTTTTAAAACAAGTACGGAAAAGCAGAAAAAAAACTGCTTTTCTGTACTTCCTCCTACTTAATATTGTTGCGATATTAAGTAGGAGGAAAAACTTTAAAAAATAGTTTTAAAAAAACCCAACCTTGACAGTTAGGTGCAGGAAACAGACACTCAACTGACAAGTGTCCGTTTCATGAACCAAGGGCATCAGTTTTCATAACCCACAGATGGCCGAGGTAGGAAAAGTAATCGAGTTCTCATTAGCAAGGAGTCACTAAGGGCGAGCAAGTGACCCTAGCACCTCCTTGCTAACATGACCCCATAATTTAAATATTGCATGGCACCCCCCTTGGGTGTGCCGGGGGGCACATTAAGAAAGTGGGTTTTATGTGTCTAAATATTTATACTAAAATATCCTGGGGCTCAGTTTATATAAACATTTGCACATAACCTGGTCTTATGTGTGTAACGTCTACAGTAAATTAGACCAAAGCTCAATTTGTCTAAATGTATGCACGTAAACTGTGTGTAAATGTCTGTACTAACATAACCTTTGCTCATTTTGTGTAAATGTATTCACGCAACCTGGTTTTATGCGTGTTAACGTGTGCACTAAAATAGCATTTGCACACTTTTGGCCCAATTTTCAAAGGCCCGCTCGCATAAGAATCATCACTTATGCGCTTGGCAGAGCTCTGCATGCACCATCCGCATTTTCAAATGGTCAAGGCCACATGCGTATGCGCCGATACGCACACAAGTACTGGCCCTGTTAAAGGCGTCATCGGGGGGTGGGGAGGGGCGATCCTGGAACCGACCGGGGTAATAGCCATTAGCTGCTGTTCCGGGGAAGCGCGCACCAGCAGCCATCTAGTACACGGGAGATACTGCTCCTCCAGAGCAGAAGTAAGTGGAGCGGACTGGGAGGGAACTGAGAAAATGGAGGATCGCTTCGCCATGCATACATTTAAGATCTCCCCTCTCTAGTGTGAATTGCGGCCGCAGGCACACGTGCACACTAATGTGAAAGTCTGGCCCACATGTGGCATTACATATGTATTTTATAACATGTGCACAGCGACAAGCGGAAGTTATGAAATACGCGCGTCCATGTCAACATGCCAGGTACTGCACGCAGATGGATGTACAGCGTGCCTTTGAAACTCCACCTCTCTGTAAATGCATGCACATAAGCTGGTTTTATGTGGGAAAATGTCTATTCTAAAACAGTCTGAAGTTACGCTCTGCAGAATAACCAGTGACTGACTTATTTGCAATGTTCATTGCTTTGTTATTTGTCCTTTATCTTGGGTCAATGAAATGTCTTATGGAATGTTGATATCTTTATAACTATAGACGATTGTTTAAAATATTTGCTCTTGATGTTATCTCCTTATTTCTTTTTTCTTATTTTCATATTTTCCACATTTTTTGTTTATCATTTCATTCATTCTATTTTTGTCTTTTTCCATGTTTCTCTTTATTGGCTTGTTGATAGCATTTACACTGGGTTTAATGTTCCTTGTGTAGATGTTAGTATTTATTTAGACAGACTTTTATGTATTTCATGATACTTTTTCATTGAAACTTGATGTGTTCTTACTTATTGTCTTTATTCAATGTTTGGTTTGGTTTGAGTGGCGCATGTGTAGGCTCTTTAGATTTTTAGATATTATAGTTTGGAAACTCTCAGTTATGTATATAAAACATGATTGAAAATTAATTAATTGTACTTTTGAAGATTTGCCAGTATAGCTTATATTTTGTATAAATGTTGGTTTTGCTATAATAAATTTTTCATGTCTTTATACATTTTATTGATGAAATATACAAAAGAGACCACAAAAAGAGGAAATAATAAGGAACTCTCTGAGGCAGTAACACAAATTTAAGCCTATGAACAGTTAATGTGAATCGTTACCAGAAGGTAAATTTAAGGCTTACATTATTAATCCAGGAAGCGGCAGCAGGATTCTAAATGAAATAAAAAGATCAGTGAGATTAGGGAAGGATCTCTCCTGGGAAGGTCACAGAGATTCAAAGTCACTTTACAGGCGAGACAGAAGTGTGAGAAGCAAACCCCAGGTCACCAGGAGACTTCGGTTCTCTCTAACGTTTTGATTTTCTTTAAACCCTTCCCTTTTAGAGCCCCAGGGGGAGGGATTCCCAGTGGGATCTGTGTTACAGTGCATGACCTGACGTGAGTTACACATAAAAGTGACGTCCCACATCAGGAGGTATCAGCGCCAGATATGAGGATGAGATGTGAAAGCCATCAAGTCCCTCAGCGGACGCTCTCACCCTCTCCTGGTTTCCCTGTCTTCATACATTGGATTCTAGGTCTCATTCTGATTTAGCATTATATTGTGGGATATAAAATATTAGCAAAATAAACCTTTATTATATCTAACAATGAAAGGTTGAACTAGCATAAATGGAAACAGTGCATGGTTGTAATACTCAATATAATAGACAGACAGCAGAATGTATCAATAATTAAAAATAAAGCAGTATGGTAGACACTCTTATGACAGAGGAAAGTAGTATTATAGTATTATATCTCATACCACAGTCTGTATTTATCAGGCTCTGGGGCATTGTAGAACATGTCATACTGGGTCAGAACCAGGATCCATCAAGCCCAGCATCCTGTTTCCAACAGTGGCCAATCCAGGCCATAAGAACCTGGCAAGTACCCAAAAACTAAGTCTATTCCATGTAACCATTGCTAATGGCAGTGGCTATTCTCTAAGTGAACTTAATAGCAGGTAATGGACTTCTCCTCCAAGAACTTATCCAATCCTTTTTTAAACACAGCTATACTAACTGCACTAACCACATCCTCTGGCAACAAATTCCAGAGTTTAATTGTGCGTTGAGTGATAAAGAACTTTTTCCGATTAGTTTTAAATGTGCCCCATGCTAACTTCATGGAGTGTCCCCTAGTCTTTCTATTATCTGAAAGGGTAAATAACCGATTCACATCTATCCAGTCTAGACATCTCATGATTTTAAACACCTCTATCATATCCCCCCCTCAGCCGTCTCTTCTCCAAGCAGATCTGTTACAGGACCGGGCCGTGCCCAGGTCCCTCCTCCTACCTTGGGGCCAGCACGGCCCACACGGATATCCTCGGCTGCATAGGTCCAATCTTCAGCCTGCTGCGGCTCTCCCTGCTCGAGGGAGATGCCGCCGGTCCAACGCGCTGAGCCCCGCCTCCTAGGTGAGCCCGCGCGGGTGGGCTCGACTCTTAAAGGGGCCAGCGCGGGAAATCCAACCACGGCCTCCTGTTGATGTCACACGCTGCAGGGTATTTAAACCCTGCAGCTCGATCAAGCCTCGATCAAGCAACTAAGTCACAGTCTTTTGTGTCTTAGTTGCTGAATTGCACTTCGGTTCGCCTTCGCTGACTCTTGACTCCTGGCTTCTGACCCTGCTTCGTCTCCTGACCACATCTCTGGCTTCCGCTCCTGGTTTGGTTCATTCTCTGACTTCTGGCTTTGACCTGGCTCCGTCCCACGACTCTGTCTTCGGCTTACGTCCCTGGCTTTGGTTTAGACATCGGACTTCTGGCTTCTGACCCGGCTTCGCTCTTGGACTTCGGCTTCCTCCATCATCTCAGGTATCCGGTTCTTGCTGGCTCAGAGAATTCTCCTACGTCCCAGCGGCTCGGGCTCTCACGGGTTCCTCCCGGGGGAGCCGCGGGCTTCCGAGGGTGAAGACTCTTCAACTACCTAGGCCCAGCCGTCCTTCATCCATCTCTTTGGCAGCAGTACCTGCTATTAATTAGCTATTACTAGCAGCAGTAACATGGGATAGACTTTGATTTTGGGAACTTACCAGGTTCTTATGGCCTGGATTGGCCACTGTTGGAGACAGGATGCTGGGCTTGATGGACCCTTGGTCTGACCCAGTATGGAATGTTCTTATGTTCTTCATGTAATTACTAAATTAGTCTGAGGTTACACTCTACAGAATAATCATTGACTGAGTTTTTATTTTATTTTATTTTTATTTATTATTTTTAATATACCGAGTTTCATGATAGGAATCACATCAACCCGGTTTACAATTAACAATGTGGGTAAAGGCAGAGAGTAACAAAGTAAAGAACATTTCCCAATACAACAACAAATATAGTATGAAACTTAACAAAAATTAAAACAATATTTTGGATGTGAGAAAGTTACAAAAAACATGGACGAATAACTTGGAAATGAAAGGGGAGGAATTGTAGAACGACTATTAGCATTTTAACCAGCTGTATCAATTAATAAATAAGTATAATATTATAAAATATAAAATATAGATGTGTAGCAAAATGATCAGATATGATATTGTTGTGAAGTATAATAAAATGTTGCTGTGACTGCGTGTGAAGTTAGTGGGATTTTTTTTTTTTTTTTTTTTTACAGTTCCTAACTTTTGTGTTTATGCTGATGATGAGTGGGGAATTTAATCCAGATCTGGGAAAGCTTTTTTAAAAAGCCAAGTTTTTAGTCTTTTCCTAAAAGTTGGAGCGCATGGTTCTTGTCTTAAGTCCGGTGGGTTGGAGTTCCAAAGGATTGGACCTGCTGATGAGAGAGCTCTTGAGCTGTAGGATTTATGATGGTAGGTTTTGGCATGTGGAACCTGTAGTGATTCTTTGTAGTGTTCCCTGATGGGTCTGTCTGATATGTGTTTTTTAAAAGGGATTTGTAGGTCAGGTTGAGTGTGTTGATGGATGTTCTTGTAGATAATCATGATGGTTTTATACATAATTCTGAAGTGGATCGGTAACCAATGAAGGTCTTTGAGGATGGGGGAGATGTGGTCGATTTTCCTGGAGTTTGTGAGGATTCTGGCTGCTGTGTTCTGTACCATTTGTAGAGGCTTGGTGTAGGAAGCTGGGAGGCCTAGTAGAAGAGAATTGCAATAATCTAGTTTGGAGAAGATTATTGCTTGCAGGATTGATCTAAAGTCATGCGCGTGGAAAAGTGGCTTTATTCTTTTCAGGATATGTAATTTGTGGAAGCAGTCTTTGGTAGTTCTGTTAATGAATGGTTTGAGGCTAAGACGATTATCTAAGAAGGCTCCTAGATCTCTTACATGTGTGGTTTGTAGGAGTGTTGGAGGCTTTGAAAGTGTATTGTTGTTTTCAGGTGCTATAAGGAGATATTCCGTTTTAGACGCATTGAGGACTAGGTTTAGGCTGTTGAGGAGGTGTTTGATTTCTAGTAAGCAATTGTCCCAGTATTCCATTGTTATCGAGATTGATTCTTTTAAAGGGATCACAATCTGTACGTCGTCAGCGAAGAGGAAGTGTTTCAGGTTTAATTTTGTGAGTAATTGACAAAGTGGTAGAAGGTATATATTAAATAGAGTGGGTGACAGGGAGGAACCTTGTGGCACCCCTCTAGTGGAGGGGTGATATTGGGATTCTGTATTATGTATTTTGACCCTGTAACCTCTGTTTTCCAGGAAGGTTTTGAACCAAGTTAGTGAAGTAGCTGTCACTCCAATATTTGCCAGTTGTTTTAGCAGGAGGTAATGGTTGACGGTATCAAAGGCCGCCGAGTTATTTGAAATGTTTATTGCTTGTTAATTTGTCCTTTATCTTGGATCAATGGAAGGTCTTGTGGATTTCTTGATATCTCCATAATCATGAAAGTTTTTTTTAAATATTTGACTCTTAATGTTTTTCCCTTCTTTTCATATTTTTAACATTTTTTGTTTAGTGTTCCATTTATTCTACTTTTGTCTTTTCACTGCTTTTGTCTTTTTTTGGGTTGTTGATAGTCTTTGTATACTGTTTACATTATGAATAGGAATGAAAAATATTAGCAAAAAAAATGTTCTCATATTTAGAATGAAACCCTGTACTAGTATAAACGATAACAGCGCTTAGTGGCATTACTCAATATAAAAGACACATAGCAGTATGTAACAATAATTAAAAGTAAAACAGTTTGGTAGACACTCCTAGGAACAGAGGGAAAGTGTAGGTATATCTCATACCCCAGTCTGTATTTATCAGGCTCTGGGACATAGGGCCTCATTTTCCAATATCGCATTGGTATCGCATGCGATACCAAAAAGGGGTGTACCTTATGCTAATAAGCATGATGAGATTTGTGCAATGTTCTCTCCACCTAGCTTGTTGTTGCCCAGGTAGAGTGTCCATCAAGCTAGGTGGAGAGAACATTGCACAAATCTCATCTTGGAGTGAGTTTCCTCACCTCGAGTTACGAGGTGGGCCTCCCATAGGGATACAAATACCTGTCTAGGGAGGAGGCACTATAGCAAGTCTCTCTCTCTCTCACCTGCAGCATACTGAAACAGGCTGTCCGGAAACATCGTGAACTGCAATAAACCTTTACTGGCCTCTAGCGCACAACGTAACGCAAATGAAAGAGGTGTAGTTATTGGCCATGCTAACACTGCGGCTGTTTTGCGGCACACGATAAATCCTCCCTACTTTACATTTGCTCCGCCCCCTGAATACAGAATTCACAAATTGCGTTAGCGCGATTTGCGGAATTATCACCCACGGTAACTCCTTGGAAAATGACCCCCATAGTGGAGGATCCATGTGAGCTCAGAAGGCTGCAGCAACAATCCACCCAGTCCAACTCTGTAATAAACTATTCTAACTTGAAGTCTTTGAGAGCCTGGGGCTTAATATAAATAAATATATATACAGAACCTGCTTTTGTGTTTGTTAATATATGAATTAAAATGTCACAATATTAAGTTTGTCTTAATGTATGCATATATCCTCATTTAATATGTTCAAATGTCTGTGCTAATGAAGCCTGGGACTCATTATGTGTAAAGGCAAACATGTAACCTAGTTTTATATCTATATAACTCTCGATGTTAAAATAGCTTGGTGCTCAGTTTGTATAAATATTTGCACGTAACCTGGTTTTATGTGTGTAAAGTCTGCACTAAATTAGCTCAAAGCTCAGTTTGTGTAAATGTATACAGATATACTTGTTTCCTGTGTTTATGGCTGTACTAAAATACCCAGGGCTCAGTGTGTGTTAGGATCCTGCAAGCAGTCCCTATCCTTTCGAGCGACGCCGACTACGTCCCTTGCGGCAGACCGCTGCCAATGCTGTCCTTCACGCGGCCTAGAGGCCGTTGCTGTGCTGGTGCCTCTGTGGTCCTAGTACCGCTGCTGGAAGATCCTCTTCAAGGCAAGAAGCTGCCGCTGCCGCGGCCTGACTTCTTCTCTTGAGCGGCAAGGAAGCCACTGTCCACCTGGCTTACCACGTGGCAGGAACGCCGCCGATGCAGCCTTCCCCTCCGGACATCCCATAGGCATGGGTGCGTGCCTCAGCTGCACTTTTAAAGGGCCAGCGGTGGGAAAAGCCCCGAGGCCCACCGGCAAAGAGTGATGATGTCATCACTCTTTGCCTGCTTTAGTCCTATAAAAGGGCCCAGCTTCAGTTCTTCAGAGCCTTCAGATCCGGTCGACTGTGTCTGTGGTCTTCTTCCTGATCCAGGTCCTCCGTGGTCTTCCGGTGCCTTGATGAATCTTCGTTCCATGTTCTTCATGTTCCTGAACCGCTTCATCCTGATGTTCCTGGTCTCGTTCCTCGTTGGAACTCCCTCGTCGCTTGTTCCATGTTCCTGATGTTCCAGATATCCAGTTCTCCTGATGTCCTGATGTCCAGATGTTCCATGTCCAGATGTCCTGATGCCCCATGTCCTGAGGTGCCATGTTCCATATTCCTGATGTTCGATGCAGTATAAAGTAGGAAATGGATTCAGTTTTAGCTGTTTTACATACATTTAAATATTGATATTTCAGACTATTTTTGTAACCGATTTTTAATGGACTGGAACTTTTAATGTTTTAGAATTTTTAGATATTTAATGTTATTCTTGTGTGACTTATTTGTAAACCGTCGTGATGGTTTTTAACTTAACAACGGTATATAAAATTATTTAAATAAATAAATAAATCTGTATAAATGTCTGTACTAAACTAGCCCATGGCTCAGTGTGAGTAAAAGTGTCTACGTAACCTGGTTTTATGTGTGTACATATCTGTACAAATATAGCCTGGGGGACAGTTTGTGTAAATGTGTGCATGAAACCTGGTTAAATTAGCCTGGGACACATTTGTGTAAACGTATGTATGAACACAGTTTTCTGTGTGTAAATGGCATTACTAAGATATCCCAGGGCTCAGTTTGTTTTACTTATGCACATAACCTAGCTTTACTACTGCAAATGTAATTACTAAATTAGTCTGTAGTTGCACTCTACAGAGTATTCACTAACTGAGTTATTTGCAATGTTTATTGCTTGTTAATTTGTCCTTTATCTTGGATCAATGGAAAGCCTTATGGATTTCTAGATATCTCCAGAATCATCAAGACATTTTTAAATATTTGACTCTTAATGTTTTTCTCTTTTTTCTTATTTTCATATTTTTCGTTTAGTATTCCATTTATTCTATTTTTTCTTTTCTCTGCTTTTGTATTTTTTTGGGTTGTTGATAGTCTTTGTGTTACGGCCATAGATTGCAGATGGCTGCGACCACTGTCTCACTGCACTGACTCCATTGGGTAGACGCGGCCTCCGCCAGCTATCGCCAGCCTGCTTGCCCCTGTTCCCGGGCCTCCCTGGACGGCGTGGATGCTGCCGACTGCCATCTTTCCCTCGGAGTTCCTAAGGCACGCGCACAAGCTCTCAGGCCAGTCTTATGCACGTCATGGCGGGAACCTCAGGGGTGTCCCTCCCGGATAAGAACATAAGAACATAAGAACTTGCCATGCTGGGTCAGACCAAGGGTCCATCAAGCCCAGCATTCTGTTTCCAACAGAGGCCAAAACCAGGCCACAAGAACCTGGCAATTACCCAAATACTAAGAAGATCCCATGCCACTGATGCAATTAATAGCAGTGGCTATTCCCAAAGTAAACTTAATTAATAGCAGGTAATGGACTTCTCCACCAAGAACTTATCCAAACCTTTTTTGAACCCAGCTACACTAACTGCACTAACCACATACTCTGGCAACAAATTCCAGAGCTTTATTGTGCGTTGAGTGAAAAAGAATTTTCTCCGATTAGTCTTAAATGTGCTACTTGCTAACTTCATGGCATGCCCCCTAGTCCTTCTATTATTCGAAAGCGTAAATAACCGAGTCACATCTACTTGTTCAAGACCTCTCATGATCTTAAAGACCTCTATCAAATCCCCCCTCAGCCGTCTCTTCTCCAAGCTGAACAGCCCTAACCTCTTCAGCCTTTCCTCATAGGAAAGCTGTTCCATCCCCTTTATCATTTTGGTTGCCCTTCTCTGTACCTTCTCCATTGCAACTATATCTTTTTTGAGATGCGGCGACCAGCATTGTACACAGTATTCAAGGTGCGGTCTCTCCATGGAGCGATATAGAGGCATTATGACATTTTCCGTTTTATTAACCATTCCCTTCCTAATAATCCCTAACATTCTGTTTGCTTTTTTGACTGCTACAGCACAGTGAACTGACGGTTTTAAAGTATTATCCACTCCGATGCCTAAATCTTTTTCCTGGGTGGTGGCTCCTAATATGGAACCTAACATCGTGTAACTACAGCAAGGGTTATTTTTCCCTATATGTACTTGTCCACATTAGATTTCATCTGCCATTTGGATGACCAATCTTCCAGTCTTGCAAGGTCCTCCTGTAATATATCACAGTCTGCTTGTGATTTAACTATTCTGAATAATTTTGTATCATCCGCAAATTTGATAACCTCACTCGTCTTATTCCTTTCCAGATCATGTATATAAATATATATATATATATATATATATATATATATATATATATATGTATTGAAAAGCACCAGTCCAAGTACAGATCCCTGAGGCACTCCACTGTTTACCCTTTTCCACTGAGAAAATTGACCATTTAATCCTACTCTCTGTTTCCTTTTAACCAGTTTGTAATCCACGAAAGGACATCACCTCCTATCCCATGACTTTTTAGTTTTTGTAGAAGCCTCTCATGAGGGACTTTGTCAAACGCCTTCTGAAAATCCAAATACACTACATCTACTGGTTCATCGTGGACTCTTAAGCCGGCTGGCCATGTCTGCCTATGACTTGGCAACGATTTCCCTCATTGCTGTATCTGCTTCGCTCTCTGCTGACTTCCCGTTCCAGCTCCTGCTTCCTCGGCGTGAGACATCTTGGAAACAGCTCCAGAGAACTGTCTATGGCTATCCGCTCCTCAGAGGGTCTTGCACCTAGAACCACTGCCTGTCCCATTCCCTGGGGATTCTTCTGGAACCATCGCTACTTCTACAGTGAGTACACTGCTTGTCGACCATTACCGTTTCATCTCTACTGAGGAACCCTCATTGGTGCACCCCGCTCTTCAGACCACTACTGTTACATCTCTACTGAGGAACCCTCATCGGTGTACCCCACTCTGCAAACCATTGCTTATCATCTCTACTGAGGAACCCTTATCGGTGTACCCCACTCTGTGGACCATTGCCGTATCATCTCTACAGAGGAATCCTCCTTGGGTATACCCCAATTCACAGACCCAATGGCACCTCTGTCTGTGTGACTTTCCTGATACACTCCCCACTCCATGGGCAGTGTCACTCTATTTCACTATAGATACTCAAGGAATTCCGAGCTGTATCTGATGTCAGCGCCCGGCACTGACGCTCCATGGCTGCTCCCCCTGGGGCCATCCTCTCTAGCTCCTTCTGTCCTTCCAGCTTGCTCTCTCTCTGCTCTCTCTCCAGTACCTGCTGTTCTACGCTCATAGCAGCTGAGACCTCGCCTCCCAACAGTGAGGCTCACAGGGCTCCTCTCCATGGGTGGTATCATCTCTCACCTCGGCCCAGGGCTCATATGCCCTCAAACCCTAACACTTTGTATGCTGTTTATTTTCCCATGTTTAAATTTTTGTATTATTTAAAATATTTTTTGGTATTTCGTATGAATTTCTAATTATTAACTTGATGTGTTTGCAATAACATAGGGAAGAAAGACAATGTTCTTGGATGCTGCCTTGTATCCCCCCAATGAAAACAACTGTTGGCTGCAGTTTAATTAGCAATGAACCCGAGCACTTACAATCAACATAAACGTTAAACACCCCTCCCCCAGTGCTCTTCTCCCCCCACGTTTTCCCTGACCTCCACCACCTTAATCCCCAATGGTGGAGTTACCCTCCCCCTTTCCACCTGCTCCGCCTCGTACAAGCGAGAGCAAGCTCTACCGTGAACCTTCGCCTCACAGTTCTCTGGTCCTCCTGTGTAGCAGGTCCCCCAACTACACAGGCACTCCCCCTCCTCCGCCAACAACTCCCCCACCCTATCATGACAACCATAACAATGGGCTCGGGTTTACCGCCACCACTGCGACAATACAATCACGTGTCATAATCATAACATGCAACAAGGGCGGGCTGGACAAAATTATGGTGCTCCTTTCCCTGATCTCTCCCTCGGCAACCTGCTGCTTGCCACCCCTGACGTCATCTACCACCAACTAATCTGTGCCCCCGATTTGAATTCCCTGTGACTGCTTGCCCTCCTCCTCCCCCTCCTTTTCCTTTTCTTCCTCTCACTCTTCCCGCCTTACGTTCCAAGAATTACCCTTCCCCCAACCCTCCTGGCAGCCTCCCGCGCGTGCTTTTCCCGTGTTATTTCTGCCATGCTGTAATCCAACATGGCTTCCTTTAATTAAATGTCCATTTTTGGTTTGAGTGCCACATGTTTAGTCTCATAAGATTTTTAGATACTGTAGTTTGTTAAGATTTCTGTTATGTGCTTATGGCTTCATTCAAATTTAATAAATTGTTCTTTTGAAGATTTGACAATATATATAATTGTAGAATTATAATATTGTATAGTTTTTTATTGCTCTACTATCTATTTTACCTATCAGTTTTATTGATGAAACATTCAAAAGAGAACAGAAAAAGAGTTTATAAAAGGAACTTTAAGAGAGTGTAACACAAATGTAAGCCTATGAACAGTTAATGTGAATCGTTATCAGAAGCTGAAGTTTTAGATTTACCTCAGTAGTCCCAAGGGAAGAAGGAGGTATCTAAATGAAAGAAAAAAAGAGCAGTGAGATAGGAAGAAGCTCTCCTGGGAGGTGAAACTTCAGTCCTGTCTAACATTTTGATTTGCATTAAACCCTTCTCTTTTATTTATTTTATTTATTTATGTATTTATTTATTTAACATTTTTCTATACCGACATTCGCACGAGACATCACATCGGTTTCCAGATAACAGCAAATTCAGCCAACAGGGATTTACATTGTAACTGATATTATAACTAGGGGGAGGGGAGGGAAGGGGGCAGGGCAGTAACTTGGAACTGAATGAGTATGCTGGGAAGAGAGTAGGGGAATAAGGAGGATTATTTACAAAAAGCAGGAGTTATATACATTCTGTATACATTCTAATATGTACATTCAATATATGTACATTCAATATGTACATTCAATATACACGGGGGGAGTGGGGGGGCTAGGTTAGAGAGGGATGGGAGGTAGGGGGGTGAGAGCGGGGTGATAGAGAGGAAGGGGTAGGGGGGGGGGGGGGGAGGGGGGAGGAAAGGGTCTGTGTGAGGGGTGGAGTGGATTAGGGGGGGTGTGGGGGGGGAATGGAACTGGGATGGCAGATTAAGAGTAGGCGTGTGTGAAAAGCCATGTTTTAAGTTTCTGTCTGAATTTCTTTGGACAGATCTCAAGGCGTAGACTGGTGGGCATTGAGTTCCATAGCTTGGGACCAGCTAAGGAGATGGAGCGTTGTTTGGTGGAAGCGAGGTGGGATAGTTTGGGTGTAGGAGTGCGTATTGTTGCAAGGTATGGTGATCTGGTTGGTCTTGATGTCGTACGAAGGTGTAGAGTGTCGGAGAACCAATGCATATTTGGGTTGTGGATGGCTTTGTGTATGAGAGTTAGAGTCTTAAAGATGATTCTTGAGGATATGGGGAGCCAATGTAGTTGTTTAAGAACGGGCGTGATGTGATCGTTTCTACGTGTGCCTGTTAGAATGCGTGCAGCTGCATTTAGTAGGAGCTGCAGGGGGGTTGTGGTATTTTTGGGAAGGCCTAGCAAGATGGCGTTTGCGTAATCTATTTTGGATAGGATGAGTGCCTGAAGCACAGTTCTGAAGTCGCTGGGATGCACGAGTGGTTTTAGTTTTTTGAGTGTGTGTAGTTTGAAATAGCATTCCTTAAGGGTGGTTTTGATGAATTTTTGCAAGCTGAATTGGGTGTCAAGAATTACACCAAGGTCTCTAACATGTTGAGCGAAGTTTGGGAGGGGGTGCAGGGAGCTGACATTGGTGGGTGAGGGATTGAGTTGTTGGGGGGCGATGATCATTAGTTCAGTTTTATTAGTGTTTAGCGCTAGGTTGAGTTGTGTGAGAAGGCTGTTGATGGAGGAGAGGGCACTTTCCCATTTTAGGAGGGCATTGGGTAGTGAGTCTGTGATGGGAATGAGGACTTGTACATCGTCGGCATATACAAAATGTGGGAGACCAAGTTTCTGAAGGAGGTGGCAGAGGGGTAGGAGGTATATGTTAAATAGGGTTTAAGATAGGGAAGAGCCTTGGGGTACTCCGCACGTGATATTGATGGGTTTGGATTCATTCTTTCCTATTTTGACTTTGAAGTGTCTGTCATTAATGAAGGATGTGAACCATAGGAGGGGGATTAATGAGATTCCAATTTCAGTCAGCCTGTCGAGTAGTATGGAGTGATTGATGGTGTCGAAGGCTGCTGATATGTCTAGTAGGGCTAGGATGTATGTGTGACCCATGTCTAGTCCTCTGATGATGTAGTCCGATAGTGACGTCAGGAGGGTTTCGGTACTAAATTGTTTGCGAAAGCCGTGTTGTGAAGGTAGGAGGATTTGATGCTGGTCTAAATAATTAGATAATTGCGTGTTAACAGTTTTTTCGAGGACTTTCGCAAGAAACGGGAGATTGGAAATGGCACGAACGTTGGTTGGGTCAGTGGGATCTAGTTTGGGGCTTTTTTAAAATGGGTTTTACGATGGCTAGTTTATGTTGGTTGGGCACGTTGCCGGAGGCCAGGGATGTGTTAATGAGGTCAGTTAGGGGTTGTGCGATGCAATCTGGTATAGATGAGAGTGCTTTGGTGGGTAATGAGTCTGAGGGGTGGGAGGAAGATTTCATTTTACTAAGTATAGATCTGATTTCAGATGTGGATGTGGTCTCGAAGGCATCCATTTGGTGATTAGGGGCTTTCAGAGAGGTTCTGGTGGGTGAGGGAGGGGTGGTAAAGCGTGAAGCGATGTTAGCTATTTTGTTGTGGAAGCATTTTGCGAGCTCGTTGCATTTGTTGTTTTATATCCCTTAGGGGGAGGGAGTCACAGTGGGATCTTTTTATTGTAACCCCAATATTTAAAAAGGGCTCCAGGGGCGATCCTGGAAACTACAGACCGGTTAGCCTGACTTCAGTGCCAGGAAAAATAGTGGAAAGTGTTCTAAACATCAAAATCACAGAACATATAGAAAGACATGGTTTAATGGAACAAAGTCAGTATGACTTTACCCAAGACAAGTCTTGCCTCACAAATCTGCTTCACTTTTTTGAAGGAGTTAATAAACATGTGGATAAAGGTGAACCGGTAGATATAGTATACTTGGATTTTCAGAAGGCGTTTGACAAAGTTCCTCATGAGAGGCTTCTAGGAAAAGTAAAAAGTCATGGGATAGGTGGCGATGTCCTTTCGTGGATTGCAAACTGGCTAAAAGACAGGAAACAGAGAGTAGGATTAAATGGGCAATTTTCTCAGTGGAAGGGAGTGGACAGTGGAGTGCCTCAGGGATCTGTATTGGGACCCTCACTTTTCAATATATTTACAAATGATCTGGAAAGTAATACGACGAGTGAGATAATCAAATTTGCAGATGACACAAAATTGTTCAGAGTAGTTAAATCACAAGCAGATTGTGATAAACTGCAGGAAGACCTTGTGAGACTGGAAAATTGGGCATCCAAATAGCAGATGAAATTTAATGTGGATAAGTGCAAGGTGATGCATATAGGGAAAAATAATCCATGCCATAATTACACAATGTTGGGTTCCATATTAGGTGCTACAACCCAAGAAAGAGATCTAGGTGTCATAGTGGATAATACATTGAAATCGTCGGTACAGTGTGCTGCGGCAGTCAAAAAAGCAAATAGAATGTTGGGAATTATTAGAAATGGAATGGTGAATAAAACGGAAAATGTCATAATGCCTCTGTATCGCTCCATGGTGAGACTGCACCTTGAATACTGTATACAATTCTGGTCGCCGCATCTCAAAAAAGATATAATTGCGATGGAGAAGGTACAGAGAAGGGCTACCAAAATGATAAGGGGAATGGAACAACTCCCCTATGAAGAAAGACTAAAGAGGTTAGGACTTTTCAGCTTGGAGAAGACATGACTGAGGGGGGATATGATAGAGGTGTTTAAAATCATGAGAGGTCTAGAACAGGTAGATGTGAATCGGTTATTTACTCTTTCGGATAGTAGAAAGACTAGGGGGCACTCCATGAAGTTAGCATGGGGCACATTTAAAACTAATCGGAGAAAGTCCTTTTTTACTCAACGCACAATTAAACTCTGGAATTTGTTGCCAGAGGATGTGGTTAGTGCAGTTAGTATAGCTGTGTTTAAAAAAAGATTGGATAGGTTCTTGGAGGAGAAGTCCATTACCTGCTATTAAGTTCACTTAGAGAATAGCCACTGCCATTAGCAATGGTAACATGGAATAGACTTAGCTTTTGGGTACTTGCTAGGTTCTTATGGCCTGGATTGGCCACTGTTGGAAACAGGATGCTGGGCTTGATGGACCCTTGGTCTGACCCAGTATGGCATTTTCTTATGTTCTTATGTTCTTATCTCTGTTACAGTGCATGACCTGATGAGGTTTACACATAAAAGTAATATCCCACATCAGGAGACTTCAGACCCAGATCTGAGGATCAGAATTAAAACCTACTAAGACCCTCAGCAGATACTCTCACCCTCTCCTGCTTTTCCTGTCTTCATCCATTGGTTTCTTGGTCCCATTCTGATTTTACATTATTTACAGGAATGAAAAATATTAGCAAAATAAATGTTTATCAAATTTATCAATGAAAACCTTTAGCAATATAAATGGTAATCATCGTATTTGCTGGAATAACTCAATATAACCGACACACAGTAGTATGTAACTAATAAAAAATAAAACAGTATGGTAAACACTCTTATGAACAGAGGGAAAGTAGAGTTATATCTCATACCCCAGTCTGTATTTATCAGTCTCTGGGGCATTGTGGAGGACCCATGTGAGTTCAGAAGGCAGCTGCAACAATCAACTCTGTAACAAACTATTCTAATTGAAGTCTTTGAGAGCCTGGGACTTAATATAAATAAAGATATATATACAGAACCTGTTTTTTTGTGCGTAAATATAAGCATTACAATGTCACAAAATAATGTTTGTCTAAATGTATGCAGATAACCTCATTTTATATGTTCAAATGTCTGTGCTAAAGTAGTCTGGGAATCGGTATCTGTAAATGTATACAGTTACTCTGGTTTTATGAGGGTAACTATCAATATTAAAATATACTGGGGCTAGGCTTCTATAAATGTAGGGACATAACCTGGAAATCTGTCCAAACGGCTCTTTTTCCAGGACTACATGTCTCAATCATCAACCTTTGGTGAAGATGATTGAGAATTGGAGTCCTAGATAAAGGGCATTGCTGAAGCCAAGGATGAATATTTTTAATTGACTTTGTGACTCCTGGGGAAGCAGATTATGTGAAACATCAGCCATGGCAGAGCAACAGTCATTTTTTTAAATCCACATTTCTGTGAAGCTATATGAATTTTATTTGCAAAAACAAAGATTTATAAAAATTGGGCTTGATACTGCAAATGATTGAATCATCTGGATGGCCTTTTGAGATACCCCCTCAAACTGCACTCAACAGCTAGACCTTTAAGGGACGCCTACAAGGGATCCTTACATGTACCTTCTATCAAAGCTATACAACACTCAAATATCAGAGACAAGTCATTCTCCATCACAGGTCCATCCATTTGGAACACCATGCCTCCGGACCTCAGGCAGGAATCATGTCTACTAACTTTTAAAAAGAAATTAAAGACATGGCTGTTCTGCCGAGCCTTCTCCAACACCAGCCCAACAGCCTGACTTATAACTCTTCTAGCAACTATGCACTTTAACAAACGCTAATCCGTATATATAAATTTTAAGAGAATGTTTACAAATTTATCATGAGGTCTTCAACTTGTCACCTTCACATACCCCAATGTATATCTTAATCTCTCGTCCCCCTTCTTATTTCCTCCTCTAAGTTACACATCCTTGTTATAATGTAACTTTACTCTCCTTTAAATTGTCTTTACTGTTTGGTTGGTTATAGTTCCTACTTGTTTGATGTAAACCGAGCTGATTTGATTTGTATCAAGAAACTCGGTATGGAAAAGCCTTTAATAAATAATAAATAAATCATCAAGCTTGTTGATGCGGTTATATAGAAATATATAAATGTATGTCTATTTAAGTTGAGTGAAAAAGGTCTAGACAATTGGCATGAATATTGCATTGAATCGTTTTTGATGATTTCCTTTTATATGTAATTACACTTTTTCATGTCTTTATAAGTTTTATTGATGAAATATACAAAAGAGAACACAAAAAGAAGTTATAAAAGGATCTTTCTGAGAGTGAAACACAGTTAATGTGAATAATTATCAGGAGCTAAAATATAATCTTACCTCAGTAGTCCCAAGGGTAGTATCAGGTATCTAAATGAAAGAAAAAGAGCAGTGAGATAGGGAAGAAGCTCTCCTGCTACTAGGTGTACCTAGACATAATCAAACAGCTACTAAACTAGATGGAGTTAGTAATAAACATTGAAAAAACAGAATTCCTACACCTTGAACGAAAAAATACAAACCCAATTCAAACACCAATAGCAATAAAAAATAATCAAACTATAGAATTAGCAGTGAAAGTACGTTTTCTAGGTGTGATAAAAGACCCCGAACTAAACCTGAAACAACACATATTACTAAAAATTACTAAAAATAAAAGAAGGTTACGCAAAGCTAATGGTTCTCAGAAAATTGAAACCATTACTAACCATGGCAAATTTCCGAACAGTTCTACAGTCAATGGTATTCGCAAGCACTGACTATTGTAACGCCCTGCTACTAGATGTACCTCAAACGACCATAAGACCACTCCAAATACTGCAAAATTCAGCTGCTAGAATATTGACAGGAAAAAGAGACCACATTTCAAGAACACTAGCAGAACTACACTGGCTACCTATTGAAAAAAGAATACAGTATAAAGCACTGTGTATAATACATAAATTAATCCATGATGAAAAAGCTAGTGGCTAAACACAGCACTTCGTGTACATGTACCTCACAGAAATCTTAGATCAGCTAATAAGGCTCTATTAACTGTCCCATCCGTTAAATCAGCACGACTCACACAGGTAAGAGAACGAGTGCTGTCATTGGCAGGACCCCTACTGTGGAACTCAATGCCTCCTGAAATTAGACTACAGAGAAGCTTTAAACTCTTCAAAGCAAGTCTAAAAACCTGGCTGTATAGACAAGCCTTCTATAAGCAGAAAGATGAGAACAAATAAGAATATATGTAAGTAAGCACCAAGCATTCAACTTTATGAACTTTCGTTCTCCTAGCTCCTATTACATATTAGAAAGTTAACTTTATATAGGAACTGTCAAGAAATTTTTTATTCCAACCAAAATATAAGCAAACTCAACATATAGCTTTGATATTAAAAAAAAAAAAATGTTACCGTTCACTTATGGCACACCTATAATATTATATCTATACCAATCAACTTCTATCCCTATTTTGTGCCTTTTTGTAAACCGTTGTGATGGTTAATTAACTTAACGACTGTATAGAAAAGTTTTTAAATAAATAACTAAATAAATAAACTTCTGTCCTGTGTAACATTTTGCTTTCCATTAAAACCTTCCCTTTTACAGCCCCTAGGGGGAGGCTGTCACTGTGGGATCTCTGTTACTGTGCATGACCTGATGAGGTTTACACTATTTATGTATTTATTTATTTATTTAAAGACTTTTATATACCGGAGATCATGTACAAGTACATATCACTTCAGTTTACAGATAACCAGCATTAGAAATACCATATACATGGTGTACATAGAACAGTAAACAATCAACAGTGCACAGTTAATAAATAAGGTATACATTAAACAAGGAGTATTATGAATTAAGCTTTAGATTTTGAACTTTGAACAAAGTATACTTTGAACATGGCGTTATATACAAGTAAAACATTAATATGTATGGTGTATTATAGGTAGTGTGGTGCTTTATTGGTAGCATGTGAATTTAAGTGAAGGCTTCGGTGAATAGTCAGGTTTTCAGATTCTTCTTGAATGACCGTAGGCATGGTTCTAAGCGCAGGTCCGAAGGCAGATTGTTCCAGTGATTGGTGGAGATGATGAGAGGTATATCTCATCATCTCCACCAATAGTGTAAACCTCATCAGGTCATGCACAGTAACAGAGATCCCACAGTGACAGCCTCCCCCTAGGGGCTGTAAAAGGGAAGGTTTTAATGGAAAGCAAAATGTTACACAGGACAGAAGTTTATTTATTTAGTTATTTATTTAAAAACTTTTCTATACAGTCGTTAAGTTAATTAACCATCACAACGGTTTACAAAAAGGCACAAAATAGGGATAGAAGTTGATTGGTATAGATAGATGAGATGAGAGGTGGGGAGTGAGAGTCAGTGATGGTTGAGGATCTCCTCAACCATCACTGACTCTCACTCCCCACCCCTCCCCAACCCATTCCCCCCACCCAACCTCACCCTTTCCTTCTCCCTCTGGACATACCAGGCTAATAACTGCCTAGGACCAACCTATGTTTTTGTATCTTACAGTTTTTGTTGATTTATATATTTATCTCTCTCTAATTGTTTCTCAGTTTAAACTCTGCACTGTCTTCCATTGCCCAGGTTTTATGCTCCCTGTTTAATGTAACTTTACTTTCTACCTTGATGTTAATTGGTTTCCCCTCAGTTACAGTGTAAACCGGTACGATAAGACCTAGTCTTGAGCATCGGTATAGGAAAAGAAATTAAATAAATAAATAAATAAAATAAATCTTAGTGGTGATTAACCATAAGTAGAAATGGTACAGCACTGAAGGATAATTTATTTATTTTATTTAAATTATTTTTAATATACCGATTCTCAAGACCAGGTCTTATCGTACCAGTTTACAATAAACTAGGGGGAACCAGTTAACAGAGCAAACAAAAGTTACATTATAACAGGGAACGTGGAACTAGGCTGTTAGAGAACAATATAGGTTAAACAAATTCTAACTGGAGAGAAGGGCAAAAGCAGGAGAGGGTGCTTACAGGATAAGAATTATGTACAAATTTACATAGTGTATATGAATTAAGCAAGTTATAAGATAGTGCAATTAGTCGAACAACAGTTCCTTTGAGTTGTGGAAATGGACGCATCCATGGGGTATGAGACAGTGTGGGTGACCCTGAGGCTTTTCAGGGGTATGCTTGGGCGAACAGCCAAGTTTTGTTTTTTTTCTGAACGTGATATGGCAATGTTCCTGGCGGAGATCTGGCGGGAGGGAGTTCCAGTGATGCGGACCAGCAATTGATAGCGCTCGTTTTTCAATAGAGTTGTGAAAAACGGATTTTTTGGGGGGAACCTGGAGGGCATCGCTATATGCAGATCTGGTGGGTCTTGCAGAGGAGTGTGGTTTGATGGGTATGGTAAGTTGGAGCGAGGATTCTTGAAATAAGGTTTTGTGGATAATAGTAAGTGTCTTGAAGAGAATTCTGTAGCGAATGGGTAGCCAGTGAAGTATTTTTAGAATCGGGGTGATGTGGTCCATGCGGCGGGAGTTTGTGAGGATCCTGGCTGCGGCGTTTTGCAGCATTTGAAGAGGATTGGTAGAAGAGGCCAGGAGTCCAAGTAACAGCGCATTACAATAGTCAATCTTTGAGAATAGTATGGCTTGAAGGACCGAACGGTAGTCGTGAAAGTGAAGGAGAGGTCTTAGCTGTTTTAATACCTGTAGTTTGTAAAAGCCTTCTTTGGTGGTGTTGTTGATGAATTTTTTAAAGTTCATTCTGGAGTCTAGGAAGGCTCCAAGGTCTCTCACTTGATTTACTAGAGGTGTGTTAGTATTGATGGCTAGTATGTTGTTATCATTAGGGGAAATGATTAGCAGTTCGGTCTTGGACGTGTTGAGAACGAGGCAGAGACTTGTGAGAAGGAGGTTGATGGCGTGAAGGCAGCTATTCCAGTAGTTTAGCGTGTCGGAGATGGGTTCCTTGATGGAGATTAGGATCTTCACGTCGTCCGCATAGATGAAGTATGTGAGGTTGAGGATATCGAGGAGTTTGCATAGGGGGAGAAGATATATGTTGAATAGGGTCGGCGAGAGCGAGGAACCCTGGGGAACTCCTTGTTTGGCAGCTACAGGGTGCGACTCTTTGTTGGTTATTTTTACTTTGTAGTATCTGTCGCTTAGAAAGGATTTTAGCCAGAGGAGTGCAGCACCTGAGATACCTATTTCCATGAGACGGTCGATGAGGATTGTGTGGTTCACTGTGTCGAACACTGCCAAGATGTCTAGCAGAGCTAGAAGGTATGATTGACCTTTGTTGAGACCCAACAGGATGTTGTCAGTTAATGAGAGTAGGAGAGTTTCTGTATTTCTGCGTTTCCTGAAACCGAATTGCGATGGATATAGGATGTCGTGGGATTCAAGGTAGTCAGTGAGTCTAGTATTGACCAGTTTTTCCATTAGCTTGGCAATGAAAGGTAGGTTAGCGATAGGGCGAAAATTTGTGGGATTAGATGGGTCCAGGTTGGGTTTTTTTAGTAAAGGTTTCAGCGAGGCTGTTTTCAAAGCGTCTGGGACTGTTCCATTTGTGAGTGAACAGTTTATAATGTCGGCCAAAGGTTTGGCGATGATGTTAGAAATTGTAAGAAGGAGTTTGGTCGGGATTTGGTCTATTGGGTGCGATGAGGGCTTCATTTTCTTGATGATAGATTCTATTTCCAGGGATGATGTGGTATCAAAAGATTCTAGGGACTGTTTGTGTGTCGATGGGGTGTGGTTTTGGTCCGGTGGAGGCTGGGAGTTGTGAATGGGGTTAGGAATGTGGTTGGAGGATGTTAACGGGATAAGTAGATTTTTTATTTTGTTGTCGAAGAAGACTGCCAGCTCGGTGGATTTGTTTTGTGCTTCTTCTTCCGGGATGATAGGAGGAATAGGGGTGGTGAGTGTGGCAACATATGAGAAGAGTGTTTTTGGGTCGTATATGAAGCCATGTATTTTTTTGGCGTAGAAGTCTCTTTTGGTACGAAGAATAGTGGCCCTATAGTAGCTCATATTGGTTTTGTAGGAGGCCCGTGCAGTATTAGTGGGGTTCTTCCGCCATTGTTGTTCTTTATGTTGAAGGTTTTGTTTAAGTGTTCTTAATTCTGATGAGAACCAGGGTTTTTTGTTAGTACGGGCAGGATTAATATTTTTGGATGTCAAGGGGCATATTTTATCCACTGCTGTGTGGGTGATGGTTAGCCAGGAGTTCATGGCGGTGTCCACATTTGTGAGATCCAGGTTAGTTAGTTCCTTGGTGAGCGTGTTGCTGAAAGTTTCCATGGAGCATGTTTTTCTAAATTGGATCGTGGATTTGGTGATGTTGTTGGTGGGTTTATTCTTTATGGATATTTCTGTTTCTATAACTGAGTGATCTGACCAAGGGATGGGGGTGCAGGTAGGAAGAGCAGTGGTCAAGATCAGATCATTCGTAAATATTAAATCTAGTGTGTGTCCTGCTTTGTGCGTGGGTTTGTTAATAATTTGTTTAAAGCCCATGGCCATGAAGGATGAGAGGAGGGCTTCGCAGTTGGCTGAGGGAGATGGGGAGTCCACATGAATGTTGAAGTCTCCTAGCAGGATCGCTGGTGAGTTGGTATTGATGTGTTTGGCTATAAGTTCTATGAGGGGCGATGGGTCGGAGTCTAGGAGCCCAGGCGGGGCGTAGATGAGGCAGATTTGGAGTTGATTGGATTTGAATAGCCCGATTTCAAGTTTAGTTGAGGTTTTAATTGCATGCTGGGTTAGTCTAAGTTCTTTTTTGGTGGCTAGCAGTAATCCTCTCCCTCTTTTTTTTGATCTAGGGATGGAGAAAAAGTCGTAAAGTTGTGTTGGTAATTGGTTGATTAGTGGTGTGTCTGTGCTTTTTAACCATGTTTCAGTTATAGCACACAGGTCCGGTTGGGTGTCCAGCAGGTAGTCATTGAGCAAGTGAGATTTTTTTGATAGAGATTGGGAGTTCAGAAGGGTTAGTGTGCTTAAGGATAGGCCTAGGAATTGGGTTAGAGGGGAGATCATGATGGGGATCAGGGATCTCTTAGAGCATTGTATCTTGGGAAAGGGTGAATTAACTCTGTTGAGGGAGGAGTGCGGGATGATAGGGATAGGGAAGGTTTGCATCATGTTGATTAACTGGCGAGGCTGGCTGACTGCTGGAGAGGCTGGCTGACTGCTGGATGTTGGAGTGGCTGGTTGAATGCTGGGTGCTGGATTCTAGAGTGGCTGGATGAATGTGGATGCTGGATTCTGGAGGGGCTGGTTGAATGCTGGCTGTTGAATGATGTTGAATGCTGGGTGTTGGATGCTGGAGTGTCTGGATGAATGCTGGGTGCTGGAAGCTGGAGTGGCTGGATGAATGCTGGATGCTGGAGTGGCTGGATGGATGCTGGGTGCTGGATTCTGGAGTGGCTGGATGAATGCTGGATGCTGGAGTGGCTGGATGAATGCTGGGTGCTGGATGCTGGAGTGGCTGGATGAATGCTGGATGCTGGAGTGGTTGGAATGCTGGGTGCTGGATTCTGGAGTGGCTGGATGAATGCTGGGTGCTGGATGCTGGAGTGGCTGGATGAATGCTAGATGCTGGAGTGGCTGGATGAATGCTGGGTGCTGGATTCTGGAGTGGCTGGATGAATGCTGGGTGCTGGATGCTGGGTGCTGGATTCTGGAGTGGCTGGATGAGTGCTGGATGCTGGAGTTGTTGGGTGAATGCTGGAGTGGCTGGATGAATGCTGGAGTGGCTGGATGAATGCTGGATGCTGATTGTGGGTGCTGAATTCTGGAGAAGCTGGAAGAATGCTTGAGGAGAAACTGCTTTAGGGTGGTAGGATTAATGGAGAGGGTGGATTGGCATAAGATGGTGCGGGTAGCTTCTAGTTCTATGTGTTGGTACGCACGAAGGGGGGATCCTTGTGGTGAGTTAATCAAAAAATGAATATGCAGACAAGGCAAACATTTCCACCTTTATTCAAGGATACTTAGAGTGAAGTTTTGGTCCCCCGGCATGGGCCGTGTTTCACTACATGGGCTGCGTCGGGAGGGACAGGGACCCAGAGGACACTGATATTAAATAATATTCCAAAAAATCAGCCCTTATAAAAGAACAAGGGCCCATCATTGCTCAGCTGCAGGCAGGTTAGTAAGCCGTTCTTTTATAAGGGCTGAAATTTCTCTCGGGCCGATACAGTAAGGTGCGGTAGAAAGAGGTGCATTAGTGCCGGGTGCACCTGCGTTTGCCGCACGCACAGTTCGGATCACATACCGCTCGATACTGTATTTAAATGGCATGCAAATGCAAGCCGCATCCAACACGCGTCCATGAAGCGCAATCCATTTTAATGTATAGGCGCTATACAGTAAAACAGCTATACAGCGCCTATACAGTATCCTGGTTGCGCTGGTACCTGTCATTTCAAATGAAGTTTGAAATGACAGGTACCAGGAAGTGGATGGCTCTCCTACAGACCCCGCTGCCTTGAGTGCCCGGCGCCAGCAAGCCCCAGCAGCCGGCGATCGGAGGCAGGGAGCGCTACAAAGCACCCTCCTTCGGATGGACAAGAGAGACGAAATTTCACAGTCCCAAACCAAACCAACCCAATCCAAGCGTCAGGCAAGTCCCAGCAGAGAGAGACGAAATTTCACAGTCTCAAACTTTCCCCCAGCCCCCACTCACCTGCCCTGGCCGCGGCCACTCAAGCCCCCAGCAGCAGCAGTAGAAGGGCGGCGAGAGAGAGCGGCAAGAGAGAGCGGCTTCAGCAGCCCTGCCGGCGAAGGTGAATATGCGCATGCCTGAACGTCCAATATGGGCGCTCAAGGCAGCGAAGGCGCATGCGCACACGCCGTGACCGGCTGGACGTCGGAGGTCATGGCGTGTGTGCATCCACCTTCGCTGCCTTGAGCGCCCATATTGGACCTACAGGCGTGCGCGTATTTACCTTCGCCGGCGGGGCTGCTGAAGCCGCTCTCTCTCGCCGCCCTTCTACTTCTACTGCTGCTGCTGGGGGCTTGCGTGGCCATGGCCAGGGCAAGTGAGCGGGGGCTGGGGGAAAGTTTGGAACTGTGAAATTTTGTCTCTCTCTGCTGGGGCTTGGATTGGGTTGGTTTGGTTTGGGACTGGGCGGCTAAGTGCGAGAAGCATTTTTTTTCTGTGGATTGGGTTGGTTTGGGACTGGGTGGCTAAGTGCGAGAAGCATTTATTTTCTATGGATTGGGTTGGTTTGGGACTGGGTGGCTAAGTGCGAGAAGCATTTATTTTCTATGGATTGGGTTGGTTTGGGACTGGGTGGCTAAGTGCGAGAAGCATTTATTTTCTATGGATTGGGTTGGTTTGGGACTGGGTGGCTAAGTGCGAGAAGCATTTATTTTCTATGGATTGGGTTGGTTTGGGACTGGGTGGCTAAGTGTGAGAAGCATTTATTTTCTATGGATTGGGTTGGTTTGGGACTGGGTGGCTAAGTGCGAGAAGCATTTTTTTTCTGTGGATTGGGTTAGTTTGGGACTGGGTGGCTAAGTGCAAGAAGCATTTTTTTTCTGTGGATTGGGTTGGTTTGGGACTGGGTGGCTAAGTGCGAGAAGCATTTTTTTCTGTGGATTGGGTTGGTTTGGGACTGGGTGGCTAAGTGCAAGAAGCATTTTTTTTCTGTGGATTGGGTTGGTTTGGGACTGGGTGGCTAAGTGCGAGAAGCATTTTTTTTCTGTGGATTGGGTTGGTTTGGGACTGGGCGGATAAGTGCGAGAAGCATTTTTTTTCTGTGGATTGGGTTGGTTTGGGACTGGGCGGCTAAGTGCGAGAAGCATTTTTTTTCTGTGGATTGGGTTGGTTTGGGTCTGGGTGGCTAAGTGCGAGAAGCATTTTTTTTCTGTGGATTGGGTTGGTTTGGGACTGGGCGGATAAGTGCGAGAAGCATTTTTTTTCTGTGGATTGGGTTGGTTTGGGACTGGGCAGCTAAGTGGTAGAAGCATTTTTTTTCTGTGGATTGGGTTGGTTGGGACTGGGCAACTAAATGCGAGAAGCATTTTTTTTCTGTGGATTGGGTTGGTTTGGGTCTGGGCGGCTAAGTGCGAGAAGCATTTTTTTTCTGTGGATTGGGTTGGTTTGGGTCTGGGTGGCTAAGTGCGAGAAGCATTTTTTTTCTGTGGATTGGGTTGGTTTGGGTCTGGGTGGCTAAGTGCGAGAAGCATTTTTTTTCTGTGGATTGGGTTGGTTTGGGACTGGGTGGCTAAGTGCGAGAAGCATTTTTTTTCTGTGGATTGGGTTGGTTTGGGACTGGGTGGCTAAGTGTGAGAAGCATTTTTTTTCTGTGGATTGGGTTGGTTTGGGACTGGGTGGCTAAGTGCAAGAAGCATTTTTTTTTCTGTGGATTGGGTTGGTTTGGGACTGGGCGGCTAAGTTCACCACACTAACGCAAGGGTCAGGGTAGGCGGTAAATTAGTAGGTTAAAGACGCGACAAGATAGCAGGTTAAAAAGGCGATAGTTGAGGCGCACTTTACTGTATGGGAGGGAATAGCTAATCAGATCGTTTACAAACCATATACATGCTGCGGGCGGAAAGGGATACACGTCGAGTTAAAGAAGTGGTAAGGATCGGTAAAAACAGATAGTGAATCGCGGGTTAGACTTACGCGGCGAAATTGTGAGTACACAGCGGGTTAGAAACGGGGTAACTGCGGCCGCGCTTTACTGTATCAGCCTATCTGTAAGCCACCGGTTATGGCTACTTGGAAGCAGCTCATTTGAATATTCCTCTGCAAGGCGCCCGTTTCCAACATTTGACAATCCTTTTAATGATTTTTTGGAACATTATTTAATATCAGTTAACTCACTCACCATGATCTTTCAGCACTGTACCATTTACACTTAAAAGTAACATCCCACATCAGGCTTCATCAGACCCAGATCTGAGGATCAGATATAAAAACCTCCAAGACCCTCAGCAGACACTCTCACCCTCTCCTGGTTTTCCCATCATCTTCCATTAGTTTCTAGGTCCCATTCTGATTTTGCATTATATATTAGAATGTAAAATATTAGCAAAAGAAATGTTTATCATATTTATCAATGAAAACGTGTAGCAGTATAAATGATGACAGTGCTTGCTGGAATTACTCAATATAAGAGACACACAGCAGTATGTAACACTAATTAAAAATAAAACAGTATGGTAATGAGATAATACAATTTATTAGAGATATTTTTCAATGGAAAAATATTATGGGGCCCAGGAGACATTGCTAAACCTGGAATTGTACTTTGGACATTGAGGTGTGGGCCCTTAGTCACTGCAAAAGATGGGACCTCCCACAGAGCGTAGCCCTACAGGATCTTGCAGCAATAGGCTAGCTCCAAGCAGAGATGGACACAGAGAAAATTAGTCTTTATTATACTGCAACGTTGATGGTAGCCCAAGGAACGGGCAATGATCCCAGGCAGAAGAGGAGGTGTCTAATGGAAAAGTTCCATCTTGCTGAGTTTTCAGAGGATTATGCATGTTATGTTTACCTCACGAATAATTTAGCCAGTTCAGCAGCGGATGGTAATCTTGGCAGGGCCACCAAATGTGCCGTTTTTGAGAATCGATCAACGATTGTATTGTTTCCGGCAGAAGGGGGTAAGTCCACCACGAAGTCTGTCGCAATGTGCGTCCAAGGTTCCTCTGGTACAGGCAGAGGTTGGAGGAGACCCCAGGGGTGTCCGGTAGGAGGTTTTTGTATCATGCAGGTGGCGCAGGAGGCTACATAGGCTTGGACTTCAGTCTTCACAGTAGACCACCAATAGAAACATTGGAGCATGGCTAATGTACGGCCTTGCCCGGGGTGGTCATCTAGACGGGAATCATGTGCCCACTTTAGTAATTTCTTTCTAATTCCCAGTGGCACCACTGTTTTCCCAGCGGGGACAGCATGAGTGGCCCCTAACACTACCTTCTCAGGACTGATGATGTGATGAGGTTCGTCGGGTATGTCCACCGAAGAGAAGGAGCGCGAAAGCGCATCTGCCCTAACATTCTTCACTGCAGGACAGTATTTTAGTAGGAAGTCAAAGCGGTTGAATAACAACGACCACCTCGCTTGCCGGTGATTAAGACGTTGGGCATTTCGTAGATTTTCCAAATTTTTAGGATTGGAATACATCGTTATTTGGTGCTGCGCATCTTCCATCTATGGACACCACTCCTCAAAGGCCAATTTTATAGCTAACAATTCTTTGTCTCCGATTCCATAATTCTTCTCAGTGGGAGAGAATATTCATGAGAAGAAACAGCAGGGATGGAGGACATTGGCATCACTATATTGGCTCAGTACTGCTCCCACACTGACGTTGGGAGCATCAACCTCGACGATGAAAGGATGCTGAGGATTGGGATGACAAAGACAAAGCTTGGCTTGGAAGGCTTCTTTGAGAGTTTGGAAGGTCACTACAGCCTCATCAGACCATCAGGATGGATAAGCCCCTTTTCTGGTCATGGCATTGAGTGGTGCTGTTAGAGTTTGGAATAGTGCTTGATGAAGGTATGGTAGTAGTTTGTGAAGCCGAGGAAATGGAGTAAAGCTTTTAAGCCAGTGGGTTGAGGCCACTTTTGAATGCTTTTCAGTTTTTGAGGGTCTATCTGGAAGCCATTCTTGGAAATGATGTACCCCAGAAAGGGCACTGACTCCTGGTGAAAAGTGCACTTCTCTATTTTTGCATAAAGGCGATTGTCACGTAGCCTTTTTGTAATTTTATCACATCTGCTAGTGTGTCTGGAGGTCCTGAGAGAAAATCAGGATGTCATCTATATATACCAGCACGGACTGCTACAGTAAATCTCGCAGAATACCATTCATCATATTCTGAAACACCGCTGGTGCATTGCACAGTCCGAAGGGCATGACTAAGTATTCAAAGTGTCCATCATGGGTGTTAAAAGCAGTTTTCCATTCATCTCCATGGCGGATTCAGATCAAGTTGTAGGCCCCTTTTAAGTCCAGCTTAGTAAACTCCTTGGCCCCCTGGAGTCTAACAGCTCGGTTATCAACGGTAAAGGATAACGATCCTTGATGGGTATTTCATTGAGACATCTGTAATCAATACAAGGGCAAAGGGATCCATCTTTTTTCCCAACAAAAAAGAACCCCGTGCCAGCTTGGGACTTAGAAGGTCTAATGAATCCTTTTTGCAAGTTTTCTTGGATATAGGCCGACATGGCCTCAGTCCCTGTTAGGGAGAGGGGTATACCCTTCCCTTGGGAGGCTCCGAGTTAGGCTTGAGATTTATCGTACAATCAAATGTCCTGTGCATAGGTAATACGTCCGCTGCTTGCTTAGAGAATACGTCCTGAAAAGATACATATTGCGGCAGTAGACCAGGTAGTGAGGGAGTTGTAGACATGCAGGGCAGTGGTGAAAATTTGGCTAGACAAAAATGTGGCAGCCAGGGCTCCACTCAGAAAGCTCCATGGTGGTCCAATTGAACTGAGGTGTGTGTTCCTGTAGCCACGGTTGGCTGAGTACCATGGGGTGAATGGCCTTCTCAATGAGCAGGAAGGAAATGTTCTCAGTGTGTAAGGCCCCTGTGTGAAGGTATATGCGTTGCGTGGTAAGCAAGACCTCCCCTGGAACTGGTTCTCCATGTATAGAAGATAGCATTATGGGGGTAGCTATTGGTGTAGTGGGAATTCGCAGATGGTCTGTGATTCTCTTTAGCATAAAATTTCCTCCCGCACCTGAGTCCTTGAGTGCGAGTGTTGAAAATTCAAGGCCTCCAGAGATGAGAGAGATGGGGAGAGATAATGGTGGAGAAGGTGCAGTTAGACCTAGGAGAAGTCCTCCAGGAGATCCTAGGTCTGGCCTTTTCCCTGACAGATAGGGCAGTTCTGGACAGCATGGCCGGATTGGCTGCAGTGCATACAGAGACCTGAGCGTCTGCAAAAATGTCTCTTCTTGTGACACTTTGCTTCTTGTGTCCAATCGCGTATCCTGCAATCAACTCTCCCAGCTAATTCAATGAGAGATTCCAGGGTGTCTGGCAAGTCACGAGCCGCTAGTTCATCTTTTATACGGGTGTTAAGGCTCTCTAAAAATATAGCACGTAGACATCCCAAGTTCCAATGGAGATCAGATGCTAATGTCTTGAATTCAATAACATAGACCCTGTGATGGTCTGACATGCTGGATCATCAAATACTGATTTGAACAGGTTCAAGAAGTCAGTCAGATCATTTAAAACAGGGTCGCTGTGCTCCCAGAGAGGTGAAGTCCAGGCCAAGGCTCTTCCATAAAGTAGCGATAGGATATAGGTAGTCTTGGAAACAGCATTGAGAAAGTAGTTAGGTTGCAACAAGAAGTGCATACAGCACTGATTAATAAAAACCTTGCACATCTGGGCATCACCAGAGAAGCATGTAGGAGTTGAAGCGGTACAGTGGTGCGAACTGCAACCACATGAGGAGAATAATCTTTCTCTGGATCCATCGGCGTATTCAGTCGGGCATTCAACTGGTTGAAAGTGGTGGCTAGTGTCTCCAGAGATTTCTGTTGCTCTGTAATCTGCTAGGCCAGGCCAGGAATGGCCTGTAAGGCTGTGAGCTGAGCCAGGTCCATGGAGATAGCCATCTGTTGTACTTTGGACATTGAGGTGTGGGCCTTTGGTTGCTGCAAGAGATGGCACCTCCCACAGGGTGGAGCCCTGTGGGGACTTGCAGCGATAGGCTAGCTCCAAGCAGTGATGAACACAGAGAAAGTTAGTCTTTATTATACTGCAATGCTGATGGTAGCCCAAGGAACGGGCAATGATCCCAGCCAGAAGAGGAGGTGTCTGATGGCAAAGTTCTGTCTGAAGGCTGCAGAGCAGTTACACTGTCTCACCAGGTCCCAAGAAGGACATGGGTCCGGTAGTGGTACGTGAAGCAGGGTAGGCCGAGAACCCAGGCCTTGATGGAAAGGCCAATGACTGTAGATCCGGTAGTGGTCTGTGATGCGGGGTAGGCCAAGGATCTAAGTAGATAGATATGAGACAATGCAGAGATGGAACTGGAGCAGTAGTACTCACTCTGTTGCTGGCAGAAGTAGTAGTAGAGAACACCAGAGAAGTGGAGGTCCAGGACGAAATAAGGCCCCCGAGGAGCAGGTACCTTAGGTGTCCTTGTAGGTGGTAGACAACCCCAAGGGGTAGACAGGAGCAAGGCAAGGCTCCCAAGGAGCAGGTACCTAAGTCATCCTGGAGCAAGAGTACACAGAGCGGAGGCGTCTGGTAACATACAGAGATCAGCATGGAGGATTCCTTGCTAACTTGTATTAGGAATCGTCAATGGAGTTTAAATACCTGAGCTTGTGACATCATGCGGTGGGGATACCCCCGAGGTTCCTGCCATGACGCACATAAAGGATGGGGCTGCACGCTCGCACATGCCATAGGTGACTCCGGGAGAAAGATGGTGAACGCAATCATCTATGCCGGGCCGGGGACGCCAAAGAGGCTGGCGTGGAGAAGCGGAGGCAGACATCTTACATAAAACATGTTTACATAAAACAAAACAATCGCCTCACCGCGATTGTTTTGTTTTATGTAAACCGACCTGATTTGATATTTGTATCGAGAACGTCGGTATATAAAAATGATAAATAAATAAATAAATAAATAAATAAATAAATCTTCCTAAAAGGAACTGAGTCAGGCAGAAAAATGGTGAGCAATAGAGGGCACAGCCATCTGTGACCGACGGGTGCAACAGGAATCTGTCTTGCACTAGATAAGAAGGTACACATGTATTGCTTTGTAGCTCTAGGATTGTAAAATATATGTCCTCAAGAATTCCCAGGCCAGTTAAGAATGCTAATGGTAGCAAATATTTTCACCTTGTACTCTTAAATCAAAGACGTTTTTATAGTGACATCCTGGAAGAAAGTTTATTTAAGTGAAGTCAATTGGACACCTGATTAAGTCAGACTCTGCAACTTTAAGAGCCAACTTCCTTATGCACATAAGAACAAAGACATAATTTTGAGGAATATACTGTCTCTGCTGTACTTGGTAAAAATTTTATTATAGATTGGTGCATTGTTCTGGGAATTGAAGAGGGGAGGATGCCAGCTGACCTGAAGCAGAACAGCAGAGCACAACTGACAGCTCCACTGGCGAGAGTCCTTCTCTTGTTTCAAACGGAATATAGGACAGGGGATCCCTGAAGGTATTTTCCCATTTTCTCCTTTTGTGCCATATTATTTATATTGCACTAACATTGATACCTTCAAGGAAGATGTGCTTACTTATAATTTTTTCATTATCATTTATTTATTTATTTGGTCATTTTTATATACCGACATTAGATCAATGATATCACATCAGTTTACAGATAACAAAAAGGAAATAAGTGGGAGGGGTACTTATTTCTTACAGTGAAAACATCTTTAACAATTGTGGAGTTACCCTCCCCCTTTCCACATGCTCCGCCTCGTACCAGCGAGAGCAAGCTCTACCGTGAATCTTCGCCCCACAGTTCTCCGGTCCTTCCGTGTAGCAGGTCCCCCAACTACGCAGGGAACTCCCCCTCCTCCGCCAACCACTCCCCCACCCCATCATGACAACAATAGCAATGGGCTCGGGTTTACCGCCACCACTGCGACAATACAATCACGTGTCATAATCATAACATGCAACAAGGGCAGGCTGGACAAAATTATGGTGCTCCTTTCCCTGATCTCTCCCTCGGCAACCTGCTGCTTGCCACCCCTGACGTCACCTACCACCAACCAATCTGTGCCCCCGATTTGAATTCCCTGTGACTGCTTGCCCTCCTCCTCCCCCTCCTTTTCCTTTTCTTCCTCTCACTCTTCCCGCCTTACTTTCGGAGAACTGCCCTTCCCCCAACCCTCCTGGCAGCTTCCCGCGCGCGCTTTTCCCGTGTTATTTCTGCCATGCTGTAATCCAACATGGCTTCCTTTAATTAGATGTCCATTTTTGGTTTGAGTGCCACATGTTTAGTCTCATAAGATTTTTAGATACTGTAGTTTGTTAAGATTTCTGTTATGTGCTTATAGCTTCATTCGAATTTAATAAATTGTTCTTTTGAAGATTTGACAATATATATAATTGTAGAATTATAATATTGTATAGTTTTTTATTCCTCTACTATCTATTTCACCTGTCAGTTTTATTGATGAAACATTCAAAAGAGAACAGAAAAAGAGTTTATAAAAGGAACTTTCTGAGAGTGTAACACAAATTTAAGCCTATGAACAGTTAATGTGAATCGTTATCAGGAGCTAAAGTTTAGTTTTACCTCAGTAGTCCCAAGGGAAGTAGCAGGTATCTAAATGAAAGAAAAAGAGCAGTGACACAGGGAAGAAGCTCTCCTGGGAATTTCTGTGCAACGTTTTGCTTTTCATTAAACCCTTCCCTTTTATAGCCCCTAGGGGGAGAAAGTCACAGCGAGATCTCTGTTACTGTGCATGAACTGATGAGGTTTACACATAAAAGTAATATCCCACATCAGGCTTTATCAGATCCAGATCTGAGGATCAGAATTAAAACCTACCAAGACCCTCAGCAGATGCTCTCACCCTCTCCTGCTTTTCCTGTCTTCATCCATTGGTTTCTTGGTCCCATTCTGATTTTACATTATTTACAGGAATGTCAAATATTAGCAAAATAAATGTTTATCAAATTTATCAATGAAAACCTTTAGCAGTATAAATGGTAATCGCATTTGTTGGAATAACTCAATATAACAGACACACAGTAGTATGTAACACTAATAAAATATAAAACAGTATGGTAAACACTCTTATGAACAGAGGGAAAGTGTAGGTATATCTCATACACCAGTCTGTATTTATCAGGCTCTGGGGTATTGTGGAGGATCCATGTGAGTTCAGAAGGCAGCAGCACCAATCCATCCAATCCAACTATGTAATAAACTATTCTAACTTGAAGTTTTCGAGAGCCTGGGGCTTAATATAAATAAATAAATATACAGAACCTGGGGTTTTTTTGTGCATAAATATAAGCATTACAATGTCACAAAATAATGTTTGTCTAAATGTATGCAGATAACCTCATTTTATATGTTCAAATGTCTGTGCTAAAGAAGCCAGGGACTCAGTATCTGTAAATGTACACATTTACTCTGGTTTTTTGAGGGTAACTGTCAATATTAAAATATACTGGGGCTAGGCTTCCATAAATGTAGGGACATAATCTGGAAATCTGTCCGAATGGCTCTTTTTCCAGGACTACACGTCTCAATCATCAACTGTTGGTGAAGATGTTTGAGATGTGGAGTCCTAGATAAAGGGCATTGCTGAAGCCAAGGATGAATATTTTTAATTGACTTTGTGACTCCTGGGGAAGCAGACTATGCGAAACATCAGCCATTGTAGAGCAACAGTCATTTTTTTAAATCCACATTTCTATGAAGCTATATGAATTTTGTTTGGAAATCAAAGATTTATAAAAATTGGGCTTGATACGACAAATGATTGAATCATCTGGACGGCCTTTTGAGATAAGAATTCACATCATCAAGCTTGTTGATGCGGTTATATAGAAATATATAAATGTATGTCTATTTAAGTTGATTGAAGAAGGTCTAGACAATTGGCATGAATATTGCATTGAATTGTTTTTTATGATTTCCTTTTATATGTAATTACTCTTTTTCATGTCTTTATAAGTTTTATTGATGAAATATACAAAAGAGAACACAAAAAGAAGTTATCAAAGGATCTTTCTGAGAGTGAAACACAGTTAATGTGAATAATTATCAGGAGCTAAAATATAATCTTACCTCAGTAGTCCCAAGGGAAGTAGCAAGTATCTAAATGAAAGAAAAAGAGCAGTGAGATAGGGAAAAAGCTCTCCTGCTATTAGGTGTACCTAGACATAATCAAACAGCTACTAAACCAGATAGAGTTAGTAATAAACATTGAAAAAACAGAATTCCTACACCTTGAACGAAAAAATACAAACCCAATTCAAACACCAATAGCAATGAAAAATAATCAAACTATAGAATTAGCAGTGAAAGTACGTAATCTAGGTGTGATAATAGACCCCAAACTAAACCTGAAACAACACATATCACTAAGAATTACTCAAAATAAAAGAAGGTTACGCAAAGCTAATGGTTCTCAGAAAATTGAAACCATTACTAACCATGGCAAATTTCCGAACAGTTCTACAGTCAATGGTATTTGCAAGCACTGACTATTGTGACTCCCTGCTACTAGGTGTACCTCAAACGACCATAAGACCACTCCAAATACTAAAAAATTCAGCTGCTAGAATATTGACAGGAAAAAGAGACCACATTTCAGGAACACTAGCAGAACTACACTGGCTACCTATTGAAAAAAGAATACAGTATAAAGCACTGTGTAAGTGTGTATAATACATCAATTAATCCATGATGAAAAAGCAGAGTAGCTAAACACAGCACTTTGTGTACATGTACCTCACAGAAATCTTAGATCAGCTAATAACTGTCCCATCCGTTAAATCAGCATGACTCACACAGGTAAGAGAACGAGTGCTGTCATTGGCAGGACCCCTACTGTGGAACTCAATGCCTCCTGAAATTAGACTACAGAGAAGCTTTAAACTCTTCAAAGCAAGTCTAAAAACCTGGCTGTATAGACAAGCCTTTTATAAGCAGAAAGATGAGAACAAATAAGAACATATGTAAGTAAGCACCAAGCATTCAACTTTATGAACTTTCATTCTCCTAGCTCCTATTACATATTAGAAAGTTAACTTTATATAGGAACTGTCAAGAAATGTTTTATTCCAACCAAAATATAAGCAAACTCAACATATAGCTTTGATATTTAAAAAAAATGTTACCATTCCCCTATGGCACACCTATAATATTATATTTATTTATTTATTTATTTATTTATTTAAGAGCTTGTATATACCGATGTTCATGTACTAGTACATATCACGTTGGTTTACATAGAACCAAATTTGGAAATTACATCGAACAAGAAAATTAGAAAATTAGAAAAAAATTAGAAAAATTACATCGAACAGGAAAATTAAGAAACAAGAAAATTACATCGAGTAAGAGGGTGCAAGTAACAGGGCTAACTTCGTGAGAACTTATAGATAAAGCTGAGGAAGACTTAAAATTTAAAATTATTACAAATAACAAAAATAACAGTCAACAAAATTTAAAATTATAAAATTATAAAATTATTATAAATAACAAATAACGGACAACAAACTCGGAGTTACAACCGACTTAATAAGCATGAGTGCAAATTAAAGTACAGCTAACAGGAAATTTATGTATACGGCATCAGACATCTAGTGTAATGGGGTAAGAACTGCGTGAATCAATCCCAAAGGGAGAGACCTTTAAGTGAAGGCTTTTGTAAAAAGCCAAATTTTGAGCTTCTTTTTGAATGTTCGACTACAGGTTTCTAGACGAAAGTCCGTGGGGAGGGCATTCCAGAGAGAGGGGCTGGCAGTCGAGAATGCTCGTTTCTTTAGCAGTAACTTGGTTGGAGGTGCATATAAGGTACCTAAGTAGCTGGTTCTGATAGGTCTCAGTAATGCGTGGAGACAAAGTGGGTCGCTTAGATCTAGTGAAATTTGGGAATTAATGGTCTTGTGGGTTATAGTTAGTATTTTGAAGATGATTCTAGATTTAATAGGGAGCCAGTTAAGGTTTTTTAGAATAGGTATGATGTGTTCTCCTCTGCTAGAGTTAGTTAGAATCCTGGCAGCTGAGTTTTGCAGCATTTGTAGTGGTTTGGTTTTGATAGCTGGGAGGCCAATTAGCAGAGAGTTGCAATAATCGATTTTTGAGAATAGAATTGTTTGGAGGACTGTTCTAAAGTCCTGAAAATGGAGGAGAGGTTTCAGCTTTTTCAATATGTGAAGCTTGTGAAAGCATTCTTTTGTTGTGTTTTTGACAAATTGTTTGAGATTCAGCCTATTTTCAATGGTGATGCCAAGGTCTCTAACGTGTGTGGGGAGGATCCTCAGCGGCGTGATTAGATTGTTGGCAGCCTGAAGGTTGTCATCCAAGTTGATCAGCATAAGTTCCGTTTTTGAAGTATTGAGAACTAAGTTGAGGCTAGTGAGGAGGGAGTTTATGGATTGTAGACAATTGTTCCAGAAGTTGATGGTGTTGGATAAAGATTCAGTAATTGGAAACAGGATCTGGACGTCATAGGTGTATATAAAGTGTGTGATCTTTAGAATTGAGAGCAGATGACATAGGGGGAGAAGGTAGATGTTAAACAGGGTTGGTGAGAGGGAGGATACTTGAGGGATTCCGAGAGTGGACTTGACCGGGTGAGAATCCTTGTTGCTTATTCTAACCTTGTATGTCCTGTTGTTAAGGAATGATCTGAACCATTTGAGGGCTGATCCAGAAATGCCTATGTCTGAGAGCCGGGTGATGAGGATCGAGTGCTTTATGGTGTCAAATGCTGCAGATATATCGAGCAGTGCCAGGAGGTAGGGGGTCTTTTTCTCTAGTCCGGAGAGGACTCTGTCAATGAGATTAAGAGGGATTCCGTACTGAGGGATTTGCAGGAACCTGAATTGGGCTGTTGTGAGAATCTTGTGGTCTTCTAGGAATTCCGACAGCTGTTTATTAACTATTCTCTCCACAATTTTGGCGATGGGGTGAAAATTGGTCGGGGTCTGCTGGGTTCAGGTTTGGTTTCTTGAGGAGAGGTTTGAGGGTGGCTATTTTCAACGTGTCTGGTACTACTCCTTGGGTTAACGAACGGTTGATGATCTCTGCTAAGGGCTTTGCAATGATGTTTGGGATGGTGAGTAGTAGTTTGGATGGAATGGCATCTATCGGATGATTGGAGGGTTTCATCTTTTTGAGAATCAATTCAATTTCGAGTGTGGAAGTGGGTTCGAAGGATTCTAGGTTTGGTTTCTGGCTGAAGGGGGGAGTGAGGAGAGGAGGAGATTCTATATTATACGTAGCCAGAGGTGCTATTAGCTTAAGGATTTTGTTTTCGAAGAATTATGCAAGTTCAGTGCATCTAGATTGAGCTTGATCATCAGGGATAACTGGGGAGGTGGGTTTTGTGAGCTCTGAGACATTTGAGAACAGTGCTTTGGCATCAAAGGAAAAATTGTGAATTTTGTGGGCATAGAAATCTCTCTTTGTGCGAAGAGTGTTGATTGGTATATATCTATACCAATCAACTTCTAACGCTATTTTGTGCCTTTTTGTAAACCGTTGTGATGGTTAATTAACTTAATGACGGTACAGAAAAGTTTTTAAATAAATAAATAAATAAATAAATAAACTTCAGTCCTGTGTAACGTTTTGCTTTGCATTAAAACCTTCCCTCTTATAGCCCCTAGGGGGAGGCTGTCACAGTGGGATCCCTGTTACTGTGCATGACCTGATGAGGTTTACATTAAAAGTCGATAGGAAGTGGAGATGATGAGAGGTATATTAACCATAAGTAGAAATGGTAATATACTTATTGTTATACATAAGTGTATTACCATTTATAGAGCGCTGAAGGATCATGGATCCTTGTGGTGAGTTAATCAAAAAATGAATATGCAGACTTAAGGCAAACATTTCCACCTTTATTCAAGGATACTTAGAGTGAAGTTCTGGTCCCACGGCATGGGCCGTGTTTCGCCACATGGGCTGCGTCGGGAGGGACAGGGACCCAGAAGACACTGATATTAAATAATATTCCAAAAAATCAGCTCTTATAAAAGAACAAGGGCCCTTGTGGAGACACCATCATTGCTTAGCTGCAGGCAGGTTAGTAAGCCGTTCTTTTATAAGGGCTGAAATTTCTCTGTAAGCCACCGGTTGTCGCTACTTGGAAGCAGCTCATTTGAATATTCCTCTGCAAGGCGCCCGTTTCCAACATTTGACAATCCTTTTAATGATTTTTTGGAACATTATTTAATATCAGTTAACTCACTCACCATGATCTTTCAGCCCTCTACCATTTACACTTAAAAGTAACATCCCACATCAGGCTTCATCAGACCCAGATCTGAGGATCAGATATAAAAACCACCAAGACCCTCAGCAGACGCTCTCACCCCTCCTGGTTTTCCCATCATCTTCCATTAGTTTCTAGGTCCCATTCTGATTTTGCATTATATATTAGAATGTAAAATATTAGCAAAAGAAATGTTTATCATATTTATCAATGAAAACGTGTAGCAGTATAAATGATAACAGTGCTTGCTGGAATTACTCAATATAAGAGACACACAGCAGTATGTAACACTAATTAAAAATAAAACAGTATGGTAATGAGATAATACAATTTATTAGAGATATTTTTCAATGGAAAAATATTATGGGGCCCAGGAGACATTGCTAAGCCTGGAATTGTACTTTGGAAATTGAGGTGTGGGCCCTTAGTCACTGCAAAAGATGGGACCTCCCACAGGGCGTAGCCCTACAGGATCTTGCAGCGATAGGCTAGCTCAAAGCAGAGATGGACACAGAGAAAATTAGTCTTTATTATACTGCAACGTTGATGGTAGCCCAAGGAACGGGCAATGATCCCAGGCAGAAGAGGAGGTGTCTGATGGAAAAGTTCCATCTTGCTGAGTTTTCAGAGGATTATGCAAGTTATGTTTACCTCACGAATAATTTAGCCAGTTCAGCAGCGGATGGTAATCCTGGCAGGGCCACTAAATGTGCTGTTTTTGAGAATCAATCAACGGTCACCCAGATTGTATTGTTTCCGGCAGAAGGGCGTAAGTCCACCACGGAGTCTGTCGTGATGTGCGTCCAAGGTTCCTCTGGTACAGGCAGAGGTTGGAGGTGACCCCAGGGGCATCCGGTAGGAGGTTTTTGTATCACGCAGGTGGCACAGGAGGCTACGTAGGCTTGGACTTCAGTCTTCACAGTAGACCACCAATAGAAATGTTGGAGCATGGCTAATGTACGGCCTTGCCCGGGGTGGTCAGCCAGACGGGAGTCATGTGCCCACTTTAGTAATTTCTTTCTCATTCCCAGTGGCACCACTGTTTTCCCAGTGGGGACAGCATGAGTGGCCGCTAACATCACCTTCTCAGAGCTGATGATGTGATGAGGTTTGTCGGGTACGTCCACCGAAGAGAAGGAGCACGAAAGGGCATCTGCCTTAACATTCTTCTCTGTAGGACAGTATTTTAGTAGGAAATCAAAGTGGTTGAATAACAATGACCACCTCACTTGCCGGTGATTAAGGTGTAAGGCATTTCGTAGATATTCCACATTTTTATGATCGGAATACACCTTTATTTGGTGCTGCACATCTTCCAGCCATGGACACCACTCCTCAAAGGCCAATTTTATAGCTAACAATTCTTTATCTTCGATTCCATAATTCTTCTCGGTGGGAGAGAATATTCATGAGAAGAAAGAGCAGGGATGGAGGACATTGGCATCACTATATTGGCTCAGTACTGCTCCCACGCCGACGTTGGAGGCATCAACCTCGACGATGAAAGGATGCTGAGGATTGGGATGACAAAGACAAAGCTTGACTTTGAAGGCTTCTTTGAGAGTTTGGAAGGTCACTACAGCCTCAGCAGACCATCAGTATGGATCAGCCCCTTTTCTGGTCATGGCCGTGAGTGCTGCTGTTAGGGTGGAATAGTGCTTGATGAAGGAATGGTAGTAGTTTGTGAAGCCAAGGAAACGGAGTAATTCTTTTAAGCCAGTGGGTTGAGGCCACTCTTGAATGCTTTTCAGCTTTTGAGGGTCTATCTGGAAGCCATTCTTGGAAATGATGTACCCCAGAAAGGGCACTGACTCCTGGTGAAAAGCGCACTTCTCTATTTTTGCATAAAGGCGATTGTCACGTAGCCTTTGTAGTAATTTTATCACATCTGCTAATGTGTCTGGAGGTTCTGAGAGAAAATCAGGATGTCATCTAGATATACCACCACGGACTGGTATAGTAAATCTCGCAGAATATCAATCATCATATTCTGAAACACCGCTGGTGCATTGCACAGTCCGAAGGGCATGACTAAGTATTCAAAGTGTCCGTCATGGGTGTTAAAAGCAGTTTTCCATTCATCTCCGTGACGGATACAGATTAAGTTGTAGGCCCCTTTTAAGTCCAGCTTAGTAAACTCCTTGGCCTCCTGGAGACTGTCGAACAGCTCAGTTATCAACGGTAAAGGATAACGATGCTTGACGGTGATTTCATTGAGACCTCTGTAATCAATACAAGGGCAAAGGGATCCATCTTTTTTCCCAACAAAAAATAACCCTGCGACAGCTTGGGACTTAGAAGGTCTAATGAATCCTTTTTGCAGGTTTTCTTGGATATAGGCCGACATGGCCTCAGTCCCTGTTAGGGAGAGGGGGTATACCCTTCCCTTGTGAGGCTCCGAGTTAGGCTTGAGATTTATCGCACAATCAAAAGTCCTGTGCTTAGGTAATACGTCCGCTGCTTGCTTGGAGAAGACGTTCCGAAAAGTCGCATATTGCGGCAGTAGACCAGGTAGTGAGGGAGTCGTAGACATGCAGGGCAGTGGTGAAAATTTGGCTAGACAATGAATGTGGCAGCCAGGGCCCCACTCAGAAAGCTCCATGGTGGTCCAATTGAACTGAGGTGTGTGTTCCTGTAGCCACGGTAGGCCAAGTACCACGGGGTGAATGGCCTTCTCAAGGAGCAGGTAGGAAATGTTCTCAGTGTGTAAGGCCCCTGTGCGAAGGCATATGCATTGCGTGGTAAGCGAGACCTCCCCTGGAAGTGGTTCTCCATGTATAGAAGACAGCATTAGGGGGGTAGCTATTAGTGTAGTGGGAATTCACAGATGGTCTGTGATTCTCTTTAGCATAAAATTTCCTCCCGCACCTGAGTCCTTGAGTGCGAGTGTTGAAAATTCAAGGCCTCCAGAGATGAGAGAGACGGGGAGAGATAATGGTGGAGAAGGTGCAGTTAGACCTAGGAGAAGTCCTCCAGCAGATCCTAGGTCTGGCCTTTTCCCGGACAGATAGGGCAGTTCTGGACAGCATGGCCGGATTGGCCGCAGTACATATAGAGACCTGAGCGTCTGCAAAAATGTCTCTCTTTAGAGGTCAGGTGACTGCGTCCTAACTGCATAGGTTCTTCTTCTTCACTGGGTGCAGAAGAATGTGCTGAAGTCATGTGCATGGCTCAAAGGTGATTACCTCCCATAGAGTGCTTCTTGTGACACTTTGCTTCTTGAGTCCAATCACATATCCTGCAATGAACTCTCCCAGCTAATTCAATGAGAGATTCCAGGGTGTCTGGCAAGTCACGAGCCGCTAGTTCATCTTTTATACGGGTGTTTAGGCTCTCTAAAAATATAGCACGTAGATATCCCACGTCCCAATGGAGATCAGATGCTAGTGTCTTGAATTCATTAACATAGAGCCTGTGATGGTCTGACATGCTGGATTATCAAATACTGATTTGAACAGGTTCAAGAAGTCAGTCATTTAAAACAGGGTCGCTGTGCTCCTAGAGAGGTGAAGCCCAGGCCAGGGCTCTTCCATAAAGTAGCGATAGGATATAGGTAGTCTTGGAAACAGCATTGAGAAAGTAGTTCGGTTGCAACAAGAAGTGCATACAGCACTGATTAAAAAAACCTTTGCACATCTGGGCATCACCAGAGAAGCGTGTAGGAGCTTGAAGTGGTACAGTGGTGCGAACTGCAACCACTTGAGGAGAATAATCTTTCTCTGGAACCGTCGGCGTAATCAGTCGGGCATTCAACTGGTTGAAAGCGGCGGCTAGTGTCTCCAGAGATTTCCGTTGCTCTGTAATCTGCTGGGCCAGGCCAGGAATGGCCGGTAAGGCTGTGAGCTGAGCCAGGTCCATGGAGATAGCAATCTGTTCTACTTTGGACATTGAGGTGTGGGCCTTTGGTCGCTGCAAGAGATGGCACCACCCACAGGGTGGAGCCCTGTGGGGACTTGCAGCAAGAGGCTAGCTCCAAGCAGTGATGAACACAGAGAAAGTTAGTCTTTATTATACTGCAATGCTGATGGTAGCCCAAGGAACGGGCAATGATCCCAGCCAGAAGAGGAGGTGTCTGATGGCAAAGTTCTGTCTGAAGGCTGCAGAGCAGTTACACTGTCTCACCAGGTCCCGAGAAGGAGATGGGTCCAGTAGTGGTCCATGAAGCGGGGTAGGCCGAGAACCCAGGTCTTGATGGAAAGGCCAATGACAGTAGATCCGGTAGTGGTCTGTGATGCGGGGTAGGCCAAGGATCTAAGTAGATAGATATGAGACAATGCAGAGACGGAACTGGAGCGGTAGTACTCACTCTGATGCTGGCAGAAGTAGTAGTAGAGAACCCCCGAGAAGCATAGGTCCAGGACGAAATAAGGCCCCCGAGGAGCAGGTACCTTAGGTGTCCTTGTAGGTGGTAGAGAACCCCAAGCTGTAGACAGGAGCAAGGCAAGGCCCCTGAGGAGCAGGTACCTAAGTCGTCCTGGAGCAAGAGTACACAGAGCGGAGGCATCTGGTAACGTACAGAGATCAGCATGGAGGATTCCTTGCTAACTCGTATTAGGAATCGTGAATGGAGTTTAAATACTAGAGATGTGAATCGTGTCCTCGATCGTCTTAACGATCGATTTCGGCTGGGAGGGGGAGGGAATCATATTGTTGCCGTTTGGGTGTGTAAACTATCGTGAAAAATCGTTAAAATCGTGAGCCGGCACACTAAACCCCCCTAAAACCCACCCCGACCCTTTAAATTAAATCCCCCACCCTCCCGAACCCCCCCCAAATGCTTTAAATTACCTCGGGGATCCAGCAGTGGTCCAGAACGGCAGCGGTCCGGAACGGCCCCCTCAATAGAATCGTGTTGTCTTCAGCCGGCGCCATTTTTCAAAATGGCCGCCGCAAAATGGCGGCGGCCATAGACAAAAACGATTCGACGGAGGAAGTCTTTCCGGACCCCCGCTGGACTTTTGGCAATTCTTGTGGGGGTCAGGAGGCCCCCCCAAGCTGGCCAAAAGTTTCCTGGGAGTCCAGCGGGGTTCCGGGAGCGATTTCTTGCCGCGAATCGTTTTCGTACGGAAAATGGCGCCGGCAGGAGATCGACTGCAGGAGGTCGTTCAGATAAGAAAAAAATGGGAATATAAAAAGAATGAAAGTTGATATGCCAACTCTTCTAAAGCAGCTTAAAGGGATTGGATAGCCTTTAAATGACATGTGGTGAAAGTGAGCAGCATGGGACCAGGGACAGGGGGGTGGGGGCGGACAACATGATAGCAGGGGCAGGGCTAACAAGGAAGAGTGGTAGGGTGGTTGGGGGTATGATCATTGGGGGAAAGCTAGCCTGAAAAGCCAGTTTTTAGGTGTTTTTTGAAGAGTTGTGTTGTTGGTTCAGATCTTAGTTGTGCTGGAAGGATGTTCCAGAGGGAAGGTCCGGCTATGGAGAGTGCACGTTCTCTTGTCATGGTTAAACGTGCTTCCTTTGGGATGGGGATGTGGAGAAGACCAGTGTTAGAGGATCGGAGGGCTCGTTGTGGTGTGTGGAGGCTAGTGTGTTCCTCTGAAATATAAGTAAGTTTATGGTCTGATATAGCCTGTGGATGAATTTAAGGAGCAGGACATCAGGAAAGGAATTTAGTGAGTTGGATTTCTGGTAAAATACCAGGCCCCAGTGGATTATAGGGTGGTAAAATCCCTGGGAATACAGCCTAGCTAAAGAGGCTGAGCTAAGTATGGGAAGGGAACCCCTGCTTTTGATATTAAAAAGAGAGCGAGAGAGAGGGAAAAAAAGAGTGAAAGAAAAGAAAATATAAATAATAATAACAACTCACAGTAAAAACTTTTTAAAATATACCTGAAGCAGAAAGCCTGTGAGGGAGTCAGTTGGACAGTTAGATGATCGAGGGGTTAAAGGGGCACTTAGAGAAGATAAGGCCATCGTGGAAAGATTAAATGATTTCTTTGCTTCAGAGTTTACTGAAGAAGATGTTGGGGAGGTATCCATACTGGAGAAGGTATTCATGGGTAATGATTCAGATGGACTGAATCAATTCACGGTGAATCTAGAAGATGTGGTAAGCCTGACTGATAAACTGAAGAGTAGTAAATCACCTGGACCAGATGGTATACACCCCAGAGTTCTGAAGGAACTAAAAAATGAAATTTCAGACCTATTAGTAAAAATTTGTAACCTATCATTATAATCATCCATTGTACCTGAAGAGTCATTATGGAATACTCTGTAATCAAGTATTTTCAAGTATCCTCTGAATTAAATCTTTACAGCCTGAGCTTTGTTTGTACTAATAATAGCAAGAAGAAAAAGAACTTAAAATTATAAGTTTCTATACTTGCTCTGTTTTACTACTGCTCATGCACACTTACCGAAGACGTCTTGAAACCTGTATTAGCCTTTCTTTTTTTGGAGGCCGCAGTACCAGCTACAGTGTCGAGGATGGCAGTGGCATGTGGATGACAAAGAGAAAACAAGTTGTGTAACTGAAGGAAGATTGCATTTTCACAGACACTTCTTACATTTTTTGTCACTGAAATAATTTAGCTACAGAAAGAATGGCTACGATGAATCATCAGTAAGAAAGGAACTTATTTTTAGAATGGAGATACAGCATTTCACAGTAATGGACGTCTCATACTCAGATAACTTTGCTGGCACGACAGTTTACATGTGTGTGTGTGTGTTGGGGGGAGGGTTCACTAGTTGTGTCCCCATCTCACTTTGTTGTACATGGGATATTTGGGTGGGGGAGATCCTGGGGTATACTTGGTGTGAGTGTTACAGAGGAAAGTATGTTGTACTAGCAGTACCGCTAAGTGACCACTGGAGGACAGGTGGTGTAGTGTTGAGCAAAGGGTTGACCGAGATGTTTTAACTTGAACATAAGAACATAAGAAATTGCCATGCTGGGTCAGACCAAGGGTCCATCAAGCTCAGCATCCTGTTTCCAACAGAGGCCAAACCAGGCCACAAGAACCTGGAAATTATCCAAACACTAAGAAGATCCCATGCTACTGATGCAATTAATAGCAGTGACTATTTCCTAAGTAAACTTAATTAATAGCTGTTAATGGACTTCTCCAAGAACTTATCCAAACCTTTTTTGAACCCAGCTACACTAACTGCACTAACCACATCCTCTGGCAACAAATTCCAGAGCTTTATTGTGCATTGAGTAAAAAATTATTTTCTCCGATTAGTCTTAAATGTGCTACTTGCTAACTTCATGGAATGCCCCCTAGTCTTTCTATTATTCGAAAGTGTAAATAACCGAGTCACATGTACTTGTTCAAGACCTCTCATGATCTTAAAGACCTCTATCATATCCCCCCTCAGCCGTCTCTTCTCCAAGCTGAACAGCCCTAACCTCTTCAGCCTTTCCTCATATGGCAGCTGTTCCATCCCCTTTATCATTTTGGTTGCCCTTCTCTGTACCTTCTCCATCGCAACTATATCTTTTTTTGAGATGCGGCGACCAGAATTGTACACAGTATTCAAGGTGCGGTCTCACCATGGAGCGATATAGAGGCATTATGACATTTTCCGTTTTATTAATCATTCCCTTCCTAATAATTCCTAACATTCTGTTTGCTTTTTTGACTGCTGCAGCACACTGTGCCGACGATTTTAAAGTATTATCCACTATGATGCCTAGATCTTTTTCCTGGGTGGTAGTTCCTAATATAGAACCTAACATCGTGTAATTACAGCAAGGATTATTTTTCCCTATATGCAACACCTTGCACTTGTCCACATTAAATTTCATCTGCCATTTGGATGCCCAATCTTCCAGTCTTGCAAGGTCCTCCTGTAATGTATCACAGTCTGCTTGTGATTTAACTACTCTGAATAATTTTGGATCATCCGCAAATTTAATAACCTCACTCATCGTATTCCTTTCCAGATCATTTATATATATATTGAAAAGCACCGGTTCACTAGTGTGGATTTCCCTTTAAATAGTTTATGGGATCTCATTGATGGGGGAGTGACCTAGGAAGATATAAATCCTAGGTCATTTTGGCAGAAAGGGCACTCTTATTGAGTTTTGGAAAGAAGAGAGGAAACTCCAGGATGTAGGAGGCCCAAAGAGGTCAGCCTGTGGACTGATGGGCCCTGGGACCCCTCCAGTATGGAGTGGACCCTGAAAGGGCTCTTTCTTTCAAAGGCAGAGTCTGAAGGCCAGGAGCTAAGGAATGGAAGAGGAGATCCTCCCCCAGAAGAAATGGCCAGGAGTTAGAAGAAGAAGGGGGATTCTAACATGAGGAGAACTCCATGGAGATCAGAACATGGAGAAGACTGGGGAGACCTGCACACCATTGGAGGAGTGAATTCAGGACGACCAAGGAGAAGTGTTTATCCCATGCCCCTATGAAGGATTTCAAAATGGCATGGGATAAACACTGTGGATCCCTAAAGGCTAGAGGATGGGAATAAATAAAAAGCTTGGGGGTAACCTGCATGGAGTAGTAGTTACTACCTTGGAAAGCTTGCTGGGCAGACTGGATGGACCATTATGGTCTTTTTCTGCCATCTACTATGTTACTATATGTGGTGCTGGTGCCCAGGGAGTCATGAGTAGAAAATGGGGGAGGGAGTTAGTAGCCCTCAAGGTCTAAAGGATGTGAGACCCATGGCCCACAGAGAATCTGGTGTGTAGAAGGAAAGGAAAGAGTTGAGGATGATTTAAATGTCCCCTGGTGAAGATGTGGAGAGATGGTTTACTTTGGGAGGAGATAAATGTTATGAGAGGTGATGAGATATGCTTTACATCATGAATGCAACCTGGGAGGCTTGAACAGTTCTGAATGGGGGCACCCTGGCTGCCCAATCAGGGAAGATAAAGATGGCTACGCAGTTGAGTCTTGGTGGCATGGAGGCACTACAGGCTCATGGAGCTGCCAGAACATGGAGACATCACTGTAAGCCTGCCATGGCTTAGCCATGAATCTCTTTTGGTGGTCTGGGTGAGGAGCTGCTTCTGCTGTGGCAGGCCTGGGCGAGGAGCCACAGAGCTCTATCGTAGGATTGGACATCAAGGCAGCCACTGTATTATTTCACAAGCCAGGAAGAGCTGCCAACCTCAGGCCTCAACCCGTGAAGAGTTCCTGCTGCTGCCAGGTCCCTACCCAGGGAGAGTGATCACAGCTGTTGCCTTCCTCGGGAAAAGAAGTGGTGAAGTAGGTGAGGGGACTGGGCAAAGAAACCTGAGAAAATAAGGAGATTGAGGGAGAGAGGGATGAGGTAGGGAGGGGAGATTAAAGGCAGTACTTCCCCCTAACAGGGTTGCCAACTGTTCAGATTTTCTCCAGAAAGTGCAAAATTTGAAGGCCCTGTCTGGAAGCCAGAAGGAAATTGTCTGGATTTTAACCCTCCAGTCCTGCACAGTAGCTACATAGATGACATCTGAATCTCCTTACCTAAGTAGCCTGAAAGAGCAATGTTTTCACTCCACAGCCTACAGTGGTGCTACACTACCGGTAATAAATTGCTTGTGTGTTGCATCCGTCAGTCTCAGACGGCTTTGACTTCTGTGCCTCACCTTTCTTCCTTCTCTCTCCACAAGCCTTGGGAAGATGGCTGCTGCCACGTCTTCATGCCGCTCACTAGGGATGTGCAGAGGAACACCATACTTTGGTTTCAGGATTCGTATTCGTTGAGGGGCAGATACGTTGCATTCGGCAAGGGGGGCCCCTGATACATTTATACATCAATTCCTATTCGTTTCCCCGCTAAAATTAAATTAACTACAACCCCCCACCCTCCTGATCCCCCCAAGATTTACCAAAACTCCCTGGTGGTCCAGCGATGGGTCCAGGAACCATTCCCCTGCACTCACACCCTCAGCTGCTGGTTTCAAAATGGCTCCGATAGCCTTTGACCTACTATGTCACAGGGGCTACTGGTGCCATTGGTCAGTCCCTGACACATGGCCATCGGCGCCATCCTGTGCTCCTAATATGTGACAGTGGCTGACCAATGGCACCGGTAGCACCTGTGACATAGTGAGGGCAAAGGCGATTGGCGCCATTTTGAATACTGACCACTGATGGCCTGAGTGCAGGAGGTCGCTCCTGGACCCCCGCTGGACTTGTGGCAAGTCTTGTGGGGGTCAGGAGGGTCCCCCAAGACTTTCCAAAAGTCCCTGGTGGTCCAGTGGGGGTCCGGGAGCGATCTCCTGCACTGCAATCTCTTCAGGATTTGATATAGTTGTGGGTGGATCCCTGGGTCGGAGGATATCCCGAGAGAGACCACCGGCTAGGCTTGAGTATGGAGACAGACACACATAGTTCTTTTATTAAACAGAGTTTTGAAACCACCAGAGGTGGCAGTAGTGAGCTGATATGCCCGGCAGGGCTATAGTCCCTCAGGTACTGGAACAGCAATCCAGGATCGCTGAACTGTTGAGAAACTGTAGAAAGTGAGTAGGCAGACTAGACAGAGTTCATGAACAGTATGTAACAGGTTGATCATAATATGTGTATGAAATAAACTGTTTATAAATATTACTGTAGAGATAAGACCTCAGTTTTGGCAAGAGATCTGAATTAACAGAAACTTCTGTGGCCAATAGGTCCAATCATCGGTCTTATAATCTCTAATGTGAATTTTTAATTTTGTAAAAATTACTTTAATTATGACCAGTTGCTGTAAAGCATACTAACTTTTTATTTTAATTTTTGATTTTAATTTTTGATTTTACTATAAAATTAACACTGATGAGGCAACAGTGTGGTTGATTTTGGGTGAGCTAATTAAACACTGTTTCTGAATGTTAATGAAATTGATGTTAATCATTCAATGTTTCCTCTTGTTTGAAAATTTGTTTAAATGAACTAGCACGTTTCAAAGAGAAAATATGATGTTGCCGTTTAGCAACTTTATAACATTGAGAAGATGAAGTAGCAATTCTTTTACTCCATCAAACAAATAGCTGTAATCTTGCTATGTTCAATTATCCCAATAAGGTAACAATGTTAATGTTCCAACAGCTTGATGGTAATGGGTTAATCGCTGAATGACTCAATATATAAACCACAAAAATAAGCTGGTAAAGCTGTTACAAGCTGATTCAATCGCTTTGTGCCTCAAAATGCCTCGAAGTTTGTAGCAGAATCTTCTGCAACCATAGATATGATGCAACTTGAACATTAAAATTTCAGTCTTATAATTAATAGCAGGACGGGCGGTATAATTCACTCCGTCTCTTCTCATAAAGTCTTTTTCCCGACAATGTTTGTATACGGCAAAACACTTATCTTAATTTGATGAATTTGATGATCACTGGCATTGCAGATAATTTATTCACTTTGTGCTGCCGTATTGGGACCCGAGGGGTCTGACAACCGCCGCCCCCTCCTGACCCCCCCAAGGCTTGCCTATAATCCCTGGGAGTCCAGCGGGGGTCCGAAAGCGATTTCGTTGTCGGCTGCCAGTAATCAAAATGGCGCCGATAGCCTTTGCCCATACTATGTCACAGAGGCTTTCGGCACCATTGGTCAGCTCCAGTCACATGACAGGAGCACAAGATGGCGCCGATGGCCATGTGACAGGGGCTGACCAATGGCGCCGGTAGCCCCTATGACATGGTAGTTCAGAGGCTATTCGGCACCATTTTAAAGAGCACGGCTTGCTTGCAGTAGCACGGAGGGCAAATAGAACCCGGGACCCCGCTGGACCACCAGGGATGTACTTAGTAAGTCTTGGGGAGGGATCGGGATGGGGGGGTAGTTTGTATTTATGTAGAAAACTGATTTTAAATGCTTGGGGTGGGTTTTTTTTAAGCTTCCTTTGCCGTTTCGTTTTTTGGCCCAGTTTCGGGTTTCCTCGTTCCGTTTTTCAAAAAACGGAATGAGAAAACCCGAAATTTACCACGAGGTATCCGAGTCAAAAAACGACCCGGCAGAAAAAAACGAACCACATCTCTAGTTCCTATCAGTAATCTGAAAGTAAAGAAAAGAGCAAGGCCCCCGAGGAACGGGTACCTCTGGTAAGTCCGAGGAGGCAGTGTAGCTTGGAGGAATGGTATCTGTAACCTAGCCATCCTTCCGTCTTTCCGTCTTTGCTAACTCAATTAAATAGTGAAATAGAGACCTTTAAATATTGGAAGCAGATGACTTCATCTCAGGGGGACACCCCTGAGGTTCGCGCCCTTGCTGGTACATCAGGCAACATGGCGGAACTGCAACGTCGAGTTGGTCCGGGGACGCCATAGGGAGACGGCATGGAGACGCCGCGGCAGCCAGCCGTCCATTAGACCCGGAGGGAGTTGCCACAGATGTAAAGAGGGCGGAGTGAGGGCGTTGAGCAGTGACGGACACAACAGCGTCATAGTGGATAATACATTGAAATCATCAGCTCAGTGTGCTGCAGCAGTCAAAAAAGCAAACAGAATGTTAGGAAGTATTAGGAAGGGAATGGTGAATAAAATGAAAATGTCATAATGCCTCTGTATCGCACCATGGTGAGACCACACCTTGAATACTGTCTATAATTCTGGGCGTCACATCTCAAAAAAGATATAGCTGTGATGAAGAAGGTACAGAGAAGGGCGACCAAAATGATAAAGGGGATGGAACAGCTCCCCTATGAGGAAAGGCTGAAGAGGTTAGGGTTGTTCAGCTTGGAGAAGAGACGGTTGAGGGGGGATATGAAAGAGGTCTTTAAGATCATGAGAGGTCTAGAACGGGTAGATGTGAATCAGTTATTTACTCTTTCGGATAGTAGAAAGACTAGGGGGCACTCCATGAAGTTAGCATGGGGCACATTTAAGACTAATCAGAGAAAGTTATTTTCCCCTCAACGCACAATTAAACTCTGGAATTTGTTGCCAGAGGATGTGGTTATTGCAGTTAGTGTTGCTGGGTTTAAAAAGGTATTGGATAAGTTCTTGGAGGAGAAGTCCATTACCTGCTATTAATTAAGTTGACTTAGAAAATAGCCACTGCTATTACTAGCAACAGTAACGTGGAGTAGACTTAGTTTTTGGGTACTTGCCAGGTTCTTATGGCCTGGATTGGCCACTGTTGGTAAAAGGGATGCTGGGATGATGGACCCTTGGTCTGACCCAGTATGGCATGTTCTTATGTTCTTATGTTACTCTCCCCAAAGCGCCCACCCACATGCAACCTCCTCACAGCCATTCACACCCAGGTGCAGCACAACCCACTGTGCAAGCCGTGCACTTACATAGGGCAGTGGCCTAGAGGAGTCGGCAGCCTAGGCTGAGACCAAGTGAGCTGCTGACACGGTGAAGAAGCGAAGGAGCACAGGGCCATATGGCAATTCCCAATCCACCATGCAGCGAAGAGAAGGAGCACAGGACTGTGCAGTGGTTCCCAATCTGCTGCACGGTGAAGAAGAGGAGGAGGACAGGGCTGAGCGACAGTTCCCAATCCGCCGTGCGGGGATAAAGCGGAAAAGCACAGAGCTATGCGCCATTCTCCAATCTGTGCGTGGCGAAGAAGAGGAGCTGGACAGGGCCATGCCCCGGTTCCCAATCCACCACATGGTAAGGAAGAGGAGGAGTCACAAGGCCATGCAGCAAATAAGCGAAATTGCACAGCCATGTTTGTGAGTGTGTGCATGTGGTTTGAGCATGTATATGTGAGAAAGAAGGATCTTGTGTATTTATGTGTATGTAAGAGGGAGCATGTGTGAGCATGTGTGTGAGTGGGAATGTGTGTGTGAGAGGGAGGGAGCATGTGCATGTGAGCATGTGTATGTAAGTGGGAGTGAACATGTGCAGGCATGAGGAAGAGAGCATATGTATGCATGTGTATGAGAGAGTAGAAAGGTTATGCATCCCTCTGTCACTGATCCACAATAATCTGAGTGACTGGAAATCAACAGTTTCCAGGCATAGTGAGCGAGAATTATTTTATCCTTATCAGTTTTAATTTTTGGATGCTATTTGTCTCTGCTGTTTTGAAATATTTTATTGGTATTTGAGAAATTTAAAACAAATTGTTTATGAGGTTTTAATTAGTGGATCTTCTGTTCACCAGCTGTTTTGAAAAATTCTTTTTTTAGTATGTTTATACTATTATGATTAATGTACTTATATTTATTGTTTAATGTCTAAGGATTGGTGATGATTTCTGTTTTTCCATTGTTACACTGCATAGAGACTGACTTGTTGCAGTTTTCCTTTTCTGCTTTTGCCTGCATGTTTCTATTTATTTATTTATTTATTTATTTATAACTTTTATATACCAAGGTTCAATTAACAAGATTAATTATCACTTCGGTTTACATTACAACCAGCAAAAACAACAGAGACAAAGTCTTGTTTTACAATGAACAGGGTAGAAAATAACCTGGATAACATGAAATGGGTGAAAGCAGGTATAGAGACATGGATCAATATAACTTGGGCGAAAGCAGGGCAATTACATTGGGAAGGACTATGATGGCCTCATAAGGGAGAAATTGAACTAATGATGCAGACTAAAACCAAGGCGGAGGGGAATGGTTATGGGAAAGCTTGTTCAAACAACAAAGTCTTAAGTCTCTTCTTGAAGGTGATTGGACATTGTTCCAGCCTTAGTTCAGGAGGGAGCAGGTTCCATTGCTTGGGGCCCGAAGCGGACATAGCTCTTTTTCTGAAGGAGGTCTTGATGATGGGTGCTTGAAGAGTGCCTCTCTGGGCTAGTCTTATTGGACGGACGGAGGTGTGGAGTTGCAAAGGTATTGTAAGATCCAGTGGAGTGATGTTGTGTATGGCTTTGTGAGTGATTGTTAATAGTTTATGAAGGATTCTAAACTTAATTGGGAGCCAATGTAGTTTCTTTAAAATTGGAGTTATATGGTCCCTCTTGTTGGATTTTGTGACGATCCTAGCAGTTGCGTTTTGTAGTAGCTGGAGGGGTTTGAGTGAGATATCAGGCAGGCCGTGAAGGAGTGAATTACAATAGTCAATTTTGGAGAATATGATGGATTGTAAAACTGACCTAATATCGTGGAATGGAGGAGGGGTCGTAGCCTTTTTAGAACTTGGAGTTTAAAATAACACTCCTTTACCGTGTTGTTGATGAAGCCTGTGAAGGTCATTTGGCTGTCTATGATTACCCCGAGGTTTCTGACCTTTGGTGAGAATGTGGGGAACATTGGATGTTGAAGGTTGTTTAGTGGTAAGCTGCCATCTTGTGTGATTAGGAGGTATTCTGTCTTGTCGGTGTTGAGTAACAAGTTGAGCTTTGAGAGGAGGTTGTTAATGTAGATAAGACAAGCATTCCAATGGAGAAGAGTTTTTTGCAGCGAGTCGGTGATCGGTATCAGGATTTGGACATCGTCTGCATAAAGTTAATATGTAAGTTTCAGCTCAGAGAGAAGATTGCATAGAGGGAGAAGATAGATGTTGAATAGTGTCGGGGATAACGATGAACCTTGAGGAACTCCTAGGGAAGAGATGAAAGGGGGGGATTCTTTGCTGTTAATCTTGACTTTGTAATGCCTATTTTGAAGGAAGGATTTGAACCAGTTTAGGACAGTATTTTTGATGCCGATCTCTGCTAGCCTTTCGATGAGACACTGTGTCGAATGCGGCTGATAAGTCTAGGAGGATGAGAAGGCAGGGCTGTTTCTTTTCTAGGTTCATGAGGATGTTATCCGAAAGAGAAATAAGGAGAGATTCCATATTTCTAGCTTTATGAAATCCTAGTTGTGCTGGGGAGAGGATATTGTTATTGGCCAGAAAATCGGAGAGTTGTTTATTGACTATTCTTTCTAGGATCTTGGCGATGATAGGAAGGTTTGCAATCGGACGAAAGTTTGCTGGGTTGTCTGTGGAGAGGTTTGTTTTTTTTAGAAGGGGTTTTAAGACAGCCAGTTTGAGAGGGTCAGGGACATGACCTTGTGCGAAGGAGGCATTAATGATTTGCGAGATGGGCTTAGAAACGTCAGCGGCACATGATATGAGAAGATTGGCTGGAATTGCATCAAAAGGGTGGGAGGCTGGTTTTAGTTTCCTCAGTAGTGATTCTATTTCTATAGAGGAAGTGGATTCAAATTCTTCCAGGCATGCCATATGAGCCGAAGAGGCCGTGATAGGTTGATTAGTCTTAGCGATGAGAGGCGGTGCCGTGAGGAGAGGACATGATTGGCCAGGGGAGGTTAACGTTGTGCGGGAGGCCAGTAAGTTAGCTATTTTGTCTTTGAAATAATTAAGAACATAAGAACATAAGAAAATGCCATACTGGGTCAGACCAAGGGTCCATCAAGCCTGTTTCCAACAGTGGCCAATCCAGGTCATAAGAACCTGGCAAGTACCCAAAAACTAAGTCTATTCCATGTAACCATTGCTAATGGCAGTGGCTATTCTCTAAGTGAACTTAATAGCAGGTAATGGACTTCTCCTCCAAGAACTTATCCAATCCTTTTTTAAACACAGCTATACTAACTGCACGAACCACATTCTCTGGCAACAAATTCCAGAGTTTAATTGTGCGTTGAGTAAAAAAGAACTTTCTCCGATTAGTTTTAAATGTGCCCCATGCTAACTTCATGGAGTGTCCCCTAGTCTTTCTACTATCCAAAAGAGTAAATAACCGATTCACATCTACCCGTTCTAGACCTCTCATGATTTTAAACACCTCTATCATATCCCCCCTCAGTCGTCTCTTCTCCAAGCTGAAAAGTCCTAACCTCTTTAGTCTTTCCTCATAGGGGAGTTGTTCCATTCCCCTTATCATTTTGGTAGCCCTTCTCTGTACCTTCTCCATCGCAATTATATCTTTTTTGAGATGCGGCGACCAGAATTGTACACAGTATTCAAGGTGCGGTCTCACCATGGAGCGATACAGAGGCATTATGACATTTTCCGTTTTATTCATCATTCCTTTTCTAATAATTCCCAACATTCTGTTTGCTTTTTTGACTGCCGCAAAATTGGCAAGTTCAATGGATTTGAGAGCTGCTTTGTCATCTGGGATAGCCGGAACTGGAGGTTTAGTGAGGGAAGAAACCAGGGAGAAGAGGACTTTTGGATCAAAGATGAAATTGTGGATTTTCTGGGAGTAGAAATTTTTTTTTGTCTGAAGAATTGTGATCCTGTAATGGTGCATGAGCGATTTGAAAGATGCTAGGTTTGAGGAGGAAGGATTCCTGCATCAGCTCTGTTCCCTTTTTCTAAGTTCACTTTCATGGATTTTAATTCTGGAGAGAACCAAGGTTTTTTCATGTCCTTGTTAGAGAGGATAACCTCAGTTTTTAGGGTGCATGTCAAGTCTTCCACTTTACTCATTATTTTGGACCATGAGGATAAGGCAGAGTCTGCGTCAGTGAGGTCCAAAAGGTTGAGCTCCGGAGAGAGGTGAGAGATTAAGGTCTCCTGATTGCATAATTTTCTGAGTTGTATTGTGGCTTTCTGTGAGGAAGAAGGCGTTGAGAGTTGGTTGAGGAATGACGTGGAGATAAGTTTATGGTCTGACCAGGGAATTGGCTGACAGACAATGTGGGATGCTTGGGTTAGGCTTTGGTTAATGAAATTTAAATCCAAGGTGTGCCCTGCTTTGTGAGTGGGTTCATTTATGAGTTGTTTGAAGCCCATGCAGGATAGAGTATTAAGGAAGGATTCGCAGTTGGAGGGAAGCGGGGTGGCGTCCACATGGAGATTGAAGTCGCCTAACAGGATGGCTGGGGCGTCAGAGTTGATGTATTTAGCTTTACTTTCTATTAGAGGAGATGGGTCAGAGTCTAGGCATCCAGGTGGGGCATAAGTGAGACCTATTTGAAGTTGAGCCGATTTGAAAACTGCAAATTCCAGGGAACTGGAAGAGGTAATTCAATGAAGTGTCAGCCCCAGATTTTTTTTTTTGCAGCAAGGAGCAGACCTACTCGTCTTTTCTTCTGTCTGGGAATGGAGAATATGTCGAATGTGTGAAGAGGGAATTGATTCAGAAGTACCGTGTCTTCAGGTTTGAGCCAGGTTTCTGTAACTGCACATAGGTCTGGTGATTCGTCCATAAGGTGGTCATATAGAAGATGGGGTTTTTTTGTGAGTGATTGGGCATTTAACAGAGTTAGGGAGAAAAGGGTAAGACCTAGTTCTTGGTTGAGTGGTGAAAGCATGATGGGGATGAGTCTTTTTTGTTGTTGATGTTTGGTGGGTGTTAGGCCTGGATTGGTTGCTGCTGGTGTCCTGTGATAAGGAATGATCGGAATGGTGGGGAAGGGCACGGTGGTTATCTGAGGTCAAAGGAGAGAGGGAATTTCGGCGGTGTGGGAGGCAAGGAAGAGCAGATGAAATTTGCTGCGGAGGGAGGCTATAAGTGAGAGCTAAGATTGCTGGTGCGGGACGATTTTGCAGACAGTTAGGACTGCTGGGCTTGGGTCCCAGTCGGGGCAGCACCGATTTGAGAGCTTGGGGAGAGCTGGGAAAGAAGCAATTAAGTAGGCCTATGGCTTCAGGGAGGACGTCAGCGTCGGCGTTAAGGGTGGTCTCTGGGTGGCGTCGGTGGGCCAATCAGGAGCTTGGTAGGCTGAGGAGAGCGCAGGGCTCAATTTTCGCTCAGACTCAGGTGTGTCGTGCACGCCGGCCGTGCTAAGTCTGCTGTCGGCGTGGGAGTCACAGGTCTGGAGCAGCGAGAATCTATGTGTCCTATCTCTCTTACTTGCAGGGCGCCCTTCAGGGGTGCACGAAGGGGTGCACAAAGGGGCGGGCCCCTTTGTTGCGCCCCTTCAGTGCGTGACGCTCGGCGCATGACGCCTAGCTTCGCGGGTATTTTAAAGCTGACGGATCGATAGGAGGGCAGGCCTGCGTGAGGGCTGCCTTGATAGGCCGGCTGTCCCTGTCTTCTATTGGTCGGGGTCCGGTGGAGGCGGGGCGAAGGCCCGAAGAGGATGGCGATCCAGCTGCGGGTAATGTCGGATGGCACAGCTGGCCTCGTGGTCGGTGAGAGGACCTGCTTGGGGTAGGAGTGCAAAATTGCTAGGCCTTACCCCGGTGGGTCCTCAGCGCCGATCACGCAGGCCCGCCCTCCTATCGATCCGTCGGCGAAGAGAAGGACTGTAGCGTCGTCTCCGCGGGAATTTTAAAGCCCAGCGAGGGCTGCCTTGATAGGCCGGCTGTCCCTGTCTTCTATTGGTCGGGGTCCGGTGGAGGTGGGGCGAAGGCCCAAAGGGGACGGCGATCCGGCTGTGGGCTGCGGGTAATGTCGGATGGCACAGCTGGCCTCGTGGTTGGTGAGAGGACCTGCTTGGGGTAGGAGTGCAAAATTGCTAGGCCTTACCCCGGTGGGTCCTCGGCGCCGATCGCGCAGGCCCACCCTCCTATCGATCCGTCGATTTATACTTTATGGTTTCTTTTTCCTGTGTTCTGCATGTGTGATTGATATAAGAGATTCTGCTTATGTTCTTGTGATTGATATAAGAGATTCTGCTTATGTCTTATGATAAGGATAAAATAATTCTCGCTCACTATGCCTGGAAATTGCTGCTTTCTAGTCACTCAGATTATTGTGGATCAGTGAGAGAGGGATGCATAACCTTTCTCCTCTCTCATACACATGCATACATATACTCTCTCCCTCATGCACGCACATGCTCACTCCCTCTTACATACACATGCTCTCTCTTACATACACCAATTTGGCAGTGCAATAATAATGGGAGATTTCAATTACCCCAATATTGACTGGGTAAATGTAACATCAGGACTCGCTAGAGACATAAAGTTTCTGGATGTAATAAATGATTGCTTCATGGAGCAATTGGTTCAGGAACCAACAAGAGAGGGAGCTATTTTAGATTTAATTCTTAGTGGAACGCAGGATTTGGTGAGAGAGGTAACGGTGGTGGGGCCACTTGGCAACAGTGATCATAAAATGATCAAATTTAAACTAATAACTGGAAGGGGGACAATAAGTAAATCTGCAGCTCTAACACTAAACTTTTAAAAGGGAAGCTTTGATAAAATGAGGATTATTGCTCGCAGGACAGAACTGTCCTGCGAGCAATAATCTTCTCTAAGTTAGATTATTGCAACTCTTTATTATTAGGTCTCCCCTCATCTCACACTAAACCTCTTCAGATGGTTCAAACACAGCAGCCAGAATATTGACAAACACAAGGAGAAGAGATCACATGTCTCCAATCCTCAAAGACCTACATTGGTTACCAATTCACTATAGAATTCTATATAAGTCCATTACCACTATCTACAAAGCCATCCATCAATACTCGCCGCTCAACCTAAAAATCCCATTCAGAAAACACATCTCCTCCAGACGCATCAGAGAGTCCTATAGAGAATCTCTACAGGTACCACATCCTAAAACCTCTCATCATATAACCTTCAGAGACATGGCATTCTCCACAGCAGGACCACCTCTTTGGAACTCCATTCCACAGGATCTACGACAGGAACCATGCCTTCCAACATTCAGAAAAAGACTCAAAACATGGTTATTTAAAAAAGCCTTTCCAGACCCCAACTGAAGCTTAACTAACCATTAATAGAGCCTTAACTCACCATTAACAGACTCTCAGACTTTACCTCAACACGGTAAAATAACAACACTGCAAAACACCATAACTTAACAAATACCAAAAATTTTGTAAATTTTGTTCATTCTGTTAAACTTCCTATCGCCTTTTCTGCTCCCAATTGTGGATTTCCCTGTTTTATTGTAACTGCAACGTTTTTTAGTTCAACACCTTTTAATGTTTTTTTATTGTATCTTCTTTCGACACCCCTTTGTTAATTGTAAACCGGCATGATGTGATACCTATCATGGATGCCGGTATAGAAAAAACACAAATAAATAAATAAATACTACTCAGCCAAACACTCAGACAGTAAGGGATAAGACTTCAGTCCACACCCTTGGCGGGTCCCACCTTGGGCATGCAATCTCCTTCCAACGACTACCACTCTGACTCACAGAAACCTTCTTGATTTTTTCTCTGTATCAGCTGTCCCCTTACATGCTTAGAGCACAGATATATACCTATCTATATTGTATATTTTGATTGATATTAATTTATTGTTCAGAACCAGTTTCTGTTTTCTCTGTTAAATACTTTTAATGTAACAGGTTGTTGTAAATGTAAACCGGAGTGAAGGCAACTTCTGCTATACCTCGGTATATAAAAAAATGCTAAATAAAAAATAAAAATAAAATAAATAAATAGAAAAAAACTGAAAGGTGCAGCTGCAAAGGTTAGAAGTGTTCAATAGGATTGGACATTGCTTAAAAATACAGTCCTAGATGTGCAGTCCATATGTATTCCACACATTAAGAAAGGTGGAAGGAAGGCAAAATGATTACCATCATGGTTAAAAGGTAGGTGAAAGAGGCTATTTTAGCCAAAAAAAAATCCTTCAAAAATTGGAAGAAGGATCCATCTGAAGAAAATAGGATAAAACATAAGCATTGGCAAGTTAAGTGTAAAACATTGATAAGACAGGCGAAGGGAGAATTTGAAATGAAGTTGGCCATAGAGGCAAAAACTCATAATAAAAACTTTTTAAAATATATCCAAAGCAAGAAACCAGTGAGGGAGTCGGTTGGACCATTAGATGATCGAGGGGTTAAAGGGGCTCTTAGGGAAGATAAGGCCATTGTAGAAAGACTACATGAATTTTTTGCTTCCGTGTTTACTAATGAGGATGTTGAGGAGATACCAGTTCCGGAGATGGTCTTCAGGGGTGATGAGTCAGACAAACTGAACAAAATCACTGTGAACCTGGAAGATGTAGTAGGCCAGATTGACAAACCAAAGAATAGACCGGATGATATGCATCCTATGGTACTGAAGGAACTCAAAAATGAAATTTCTGATCTATTATTAAAATTTGTAACCTATCATTAAAATCATCCATTGTACCTGAAGACTGGAGGGTGGCCACTGTAACCCCGATATTTAAAAAAGGCTTCAGGTGTGATCCAGGTAACTATAGACCAGTGAGCCTAACTTCTGTGCTGGGAAAAATAGTGGAAACTATTCTGAAGTTGAGAGGGGTGGAGAATATTATGGTCTTCCAGATTGTCAGAGAGCTGTGAATTGACTATCTTTTCCATAATTTTAGATATGAAGGGAAGGTTAGAGATAGGACGGTAGTTTGAAGGGTTGGTGGGGTCAAGGGTGGGTTTTTTGAGGAGAGGCTTGACAACAGCAAGTTTGAGGGGGTCTGGGACTTTGCCATGGGCGAGGGAGCAGTTGATTATGTCGGAAATGGATGATGGAGGGAATGGCAAGGAGTGCTTTAGTGGGGATAGTGTCAGAGGTGTGTGTAGCGGGTTTGAATTTTTTTTTTAATGGATTTGATTTCCTTGGCGGATGTTAAATCAAGAAACTCAAAGTTGAAGTTGGGAATTTTGGGGAGCGGATTGGCTGGAGAGGGGTTGGAAGGGAAGCGTAGGAGGAGGTTTGATATTTTATCTTTGAACTAGAGGGCGAGTTCTTCGTTTTTACTATTGTCTTGTTCATCTGTGGCAGGGGGGAGGGGGGGTAGATTTAGTGAGTTCTTCCACATACGAGAATAAAGCATTTGCGTTGAATTGGTAATTATGGATTTTTGCAGAGTAATAGTCGTGCTTAGTTTGGAGGGTAGAGAGTCTGTAGGCGTGCAGTGTAAATTTGTAAATGGCTGCATGCTTAGGGGTAGGGTTTTTGTGCCAGGTTCTTTCTTTACTTCTGAGGTAATTTTTTAGATTTTTTAAATCAGTGGTGTACCAGGGTTTTTTTAGCTGACTGAGAGTGGTGTATTTCTTTATTAATGATAGGGCAAATTTCTTTGGCTATGGTGATGGAGAGATTGTTCCAGGAGGAAAGGGCAGCATCGGGGTTGGTGAGGTCTAGGTTGTTGGTAAAAGTGTCGAAAGCAGAGATGAGGTCTTCAGTAGTGCATGGTTTGTGAAATGAGATTTTGTTACTATGTGTGGGGGTTATAGAGGAGGGCAATTTTATGGAAAGGAGTACATTGATAAGAGAGTGGTCTGACCATGGGACAGGGATACTGTCAGGTGAGTGGGGAGAGTGTATACAGGAGTTGACGAAGATAAGGTCAAGGGTATGACCTGCTTTATTTGTGGGGGAGGTGATGAGTTTATTTTTTATTTATTTATTTATAGATTCTTCTATACCGAGGTACGTATAGTTATACATCACTTCGGTTTACAGGGAAACAATAAATTAGCAACAGGCTTTACATATAACAGATAATATAGTATAACAAATATCAGAACAGGTTTTACATTTAACAGCGACAGGCTTTATAAATCAATGTAACAGAATTAACTGTAAATTCGCTAACTTCATTAACTATAATAACCATAATAAATTAATCTTCAAGAGTTACGCAGTATCAATAAAGTGGGGTAGATGTACCACCAATGAATTAAGCTATGAACAAAAGGTGAGAGTAAATAAAAATGAACAAATAGATCAGGTAATGGAAATTAGGAATAATGAAATGTGATTGCTGAATTTATGGATAGATAGAAATCATTGATAGAAGGCTTGTTCTATCAATCAAGGAGTTGTCTGAAACCAAGGCAAGAAGGGAGTTAAAGAAGATCTCACAGGACAAGGTTGTAGGGATGGCATCCACATGGAGGTTGAAGTCTCCTAGTATTACAGCAGAGGTGTCAATATTGAAATTGTTAGATATAAATTCAATGAGGGGGGATGGGTCAGGTTCCAGTAGGCTGGGGAGGCGTATATGAGGCAGATTTGTAATTCTTTGGATTTAAGAAGGTCAATTTCAAATTTGTGGGGGGGGCATTAATGTTTACTAGTTTGAGTTTGAGGTGTTTTTTAGTGGCAAGGAGGAGGCCACCACCTCTTTTTTTTAGGTCTTGGGATGGAAAAAATGTCGTAAGCATGCGTGGGAAGCTGGTTTAAGAAAACAAGGTCAGTGCTTTTGAGCCAAGACTCTGCGATGGTGCAGATATCAGGGCTGGAATCAGTATGTAGATCATGGAGTATAGGAGCTTTTTTTAAGAGTGATTGGGCATTGAAGAGAGATATAGCTAGTGTGGTGAGGCCCAGAAACTGTGTAAGTGGTGAAATCATAATTGGTAGCAGTGATTTACGCTGAGCAAAGGGGAGAAGGGAAAAGGGTATGGGGTGTCTGTGGGAGGGGAAATATATGCAGGGGATGGTGTGCATGTTCAAGGGAGCCACTACAAAGGGAAGATGGTGGGGAAGAAAGATGAAATGTAGTTGCGAGAACACTAAGGGGTGCAACAAGGGGCAACCTCCTTGGTCACGCTCTTTAGGCGCGCGACACAGGTGTGCAACGCCTGTGTGAGAGTGAGAGATTTAAATGCAGAGATCCTGTTGCTTGTCTGACGTGTTCCAGAGGAGGAGTAGTTAGCTGCCTCGTGGTGGAGGGGGGGAGTGGGCCCGATCGAAGGGCTGAGCACAGGGGGGCTCAATCCAGGCCGTGAACCCCAATGGGTCTGCACCGGACGCACGGGCTAGGAGAGCAGTAGAAGCAGTCAAGTCGGTTGTGGTAAAAGTAAATGGAGGAAAAAGTAATGGCATGGGAATAACAAGGCAGTTTATGGTAAAAGTAAATGGAGTAAAGAGCAATGGCGCAGTGAATACATATTAACAAGATCAGAGGCGTTCTATTCAGAGATTGAGTATTTGAATACTTTTAAAGAGTGCTTTATCACATGAACATGTTTAAAGAGTGTGGCTATTAGGATTCGTGGACCCCTGAGCCGGCTGCGACAGATGTAGCTCACTTGTGGGAAGGCCCACCGTGGAGGTCGTAGCCGGGAGGTGGCACAGCGCAGGAGACCCGAAGGATCTTCACCACTGGAAGCCCGAGGTCCCCCCAGGAGGAGCCCGTGAGGACCCGAGCCGTTTGGTCTTACGTGCGGCTTGGGTCCTCACGGTCTCCTGAAAACCGGTGCCTGGAGAGGAGTTCCTGAAGGTCGAGAAGAGAAGGGCCTAAGCCAGAAGGCCAGCTGGAACTTCACCACTGGAAGCCCGTGTTCCCCCCGAGAGGAGCTCGTGAGGACCCGAGCCACTTGGACTTAGGAGGGGTCTCCTGGGCGAGAGTCAGAGTCAGGAACCAGAGGAGCGCAGCCGGACACCGAAGCCAGTAGTCCATGCCAAGTTCAAAAGCCTGAAAGAAGCCGAAGACAGGAGCCAGTAATCGGAAGCTGGAATCAGAAGCCAGTAGTCCAAGTCAAGGTCAGAAGCCAGAAGCCGGGGTTGATAGCCAGAAGATGAAAGCAGCAACTAGTAGCTCTCAAGGATAGTGAACCTTGTTGTAAGGCATTGGACAGGCCTAGCTGCGGGGTTTAAATACCCCTGCAGCATCTGATGTCATCGGAGGGCTGTCCTGAATTCTCCCTCACTGGCCCCTTTAAATCTGGAGCCCCTGCGTATGCGCATGCCTAGGGGGCGGAGCCAGATGCGTCGGTCCAGCGGCGTCTCCCTCGAGGAGGGAACGCCGCGGCAGGGCCAGGATCGGGCCCTGCCAACCGAGGAGGAGGCTCAGAGGCCCGGGCCGGCCTTGAGGTGAGTGGGAGGACCCGGGCTCGGCCCGAGACCGTAACAGTGGCACACTGAAAAAAGAAAAAAATATATATATAAAAATAATAAAAGGGGTGCAGGAGGTTGGTTAGTGATGATAATCTGATAGCACATTACATGAGAGTAATGGCATGACAATCTGTGTGAAACCTTCCACTCCATCCTTTAAAAATCTGTTTTGGTGTTTTGAGTCACAGATTGTATTTAATCAACGTATTGAAAGTATAAAAGAGTAACACACCTCGGTGGTTAGTATTGAATCAATTTTTTGGAAAAACCAGAAGAGAAAATAAAAACAGAGGAGAAAAGATTGTAGTATTACATGGTAATTTCCTCCTAGATACAGTGTGTGGGTGGGTTTGATAGGGATCTTAAATCCTATTGGCATAGGGAAACTTCCATACTTCCCTGCCAAAGTAGGGGAAGTATTAAAATTGGAATTCGGATTTAGAATGCAAAGTTTTTCAAATGCAAAGTCTTATCTTCTGCCTCTCAATGTAGTTTTCTTACACTTCTTGGTCTCCTCACACTACCTGAATGGCACCAATTATTCTCCTCATCTCCCTTTTAATACTAGAGTTATACTGCAGTTACCCTTTTCTCCCCAGATCTTTAGTAGATGTTCTTGGGCAGGGTTGGGGGGCCATTCCAAATCCCCTCCCCCCTTTTCCTTCCTTCTCTTCCAAATAGCTAAAAGTCGTCCTGCTCCACAGATCCCAATGATCTCAGATTTCTCTACCATGAAAACAACCTCTCCATTTGTTATTAGAGTAGAAAACAGAAACTAGCTGATTTCCTAGTTACTCAGCACTCGGAACTTGAAAGAGTCAGAATCAAAAATAAAAAATAAAAAAAGGAATAAGGAGGGTGGGAAGAAATTCCATATCCAAATAAAAGTCTCCATGGGGATCTTAAGGCTAACAGAAGAAAAGTTGACAGCCATGGCATGCAACTCCTGCAGAAGTAAGCAGAAATTCCTTACTGTTACATAGTGGTCTGGCTCTACACACCAGAGGAATCTATCAAAATTATTTTTCACAAGGGGGAGCTATACACCCACACTTTTGATATTGTGTTTCCTCACAGAACAAAAAAAGCAGTTTAATTCTACACTAATAGAATACAAAAGAGGTCTTTACATACATATGAAACAAGAGCTGGATATGGGGGAGATCTGATGATCTTAAGTTGACCAACCAGGGTAGATAAGACAAAAGCCAGAATGATACTGGGGTGCACAGGAAGAGGAATGGACAGAAGAAAATAAGATGTGATATTTCTGCTATATAAATCCCCAGTGCAACCTCATTTTAAATACCGAATTCTGGAGATAATGCCTTTAAAAGGAAATAAATCAGATAGAGTCATTTCAGAGAGTGGATGATAAAATGGTCAGTGATCTTCATCATTAGAATGCAGATGAGGGAGGGAGGAATCTTCAATGAATTCTAATTTCGCATTAGAATTAGGGCATCCCAACAATGAGGTTTCATTAATAAGAAAAGTAATCCAAATACCTGCACTTAAAAACTCACCTGAGCTTAAAGATTCCAATGTATCCCTATCAATTAGAAAGCAGAATGAAAATACAAACAAAAAACAAACTTTGAAATGTTTGTATGCTAATGCCAAAAGTCTAAGAAGTAAGATGGGAGAATTTGAATGTATAATAGTGAATGATGATATAGACTTAATTGGCATCTCAGAGACATGGTAGATGAAGGATAACCAATGGGACAGTGCTATACTGAGGTACAAATTATATCGCAATGACAGAGAGGAGCACTCGGGAGGAGGTGTGGCACTTTATGTCTGGGATGGCATAGAGTCCAACAGGATAAAGATCCTGTATGAGACTATTTATTATTTATTTATTTTAAATTTTTATATACCGGAATTCCTGTATGCAATACAAATCAGTCCGGTTTACAAGTAACGAAAAAGGTTGCCCTGGTCTGGGAGGTTAGACCTGGGTTTTTTTACATAGAACATGGAACAATAACAGTAAACAATAAACCATTGAACATTATTACAAGGAACATAGAAAGTAACAATAGCATCATATTGTTATGAGACTAAATGCACAATTGAATCTTTATGGGTAGAAATCCCTTGTGCATTGGGGAAATGTATAGTGATAGGAGTATACTACCATCCACCTGGCCAAGATGGTGAGACAAACAGTGAAATACTAAGAGAAATTGTGGAAGACAACTAAATTGGTAGTGCAGTAATAATGGGAGATTTCAATTACCACAAGAGTATTCGTGTAACTTGTCCTGAATACAACGAATAATACAAGTACTGGAAATGAACACGTTATATTAAAACTTTTAACTTTCTGTGTGTCAACTTTTTTTGTAAATATATTTATTATTGTAAATTTTTATTTTATATTTTATATATAGGACCATCAAAACACCCGTGGTCTGCAAGCATTTAAGCCTGTGTTTTCAGCCGCTACGGGTCATTTTTAATCATCGGTCGTAACCGTCTTTTTATTTTATTAACGCTCTTTTCTTGTTTTTTCGTATTTTCTTAAAATATGTGGAACAGTACTTCCATTTTGCTGGCACTACAGCACTGCCGCACAAGTCCAGTCCGACGAACATTTCGCAGGGCTGCTGCTTCAGGGACTATGGATGTCCCATAGTCCCCATACAGGGATGTGCAGTACTAACTTTAAGTTAATGTGTGATAAAATCCGTTGAATTTAATTTTGTAGAAACAAAGCATTAAGGACCAATGCTTGGAAAAATTATGTGGCTTTAAGAAAATATACTTCTTTGGAAAAACAGATTTCAATTACCACAATATTGACTGAGTAAATATAACATCAGGACATGCTAGACAGATACAATTCCTGGATGGAATAAACAACAGTTTTACGGAGCAATTGGTTCTGGAACCGACAAGAGAGGGAACAATTTTAGATCTAATTCTCAGTGGAGCACAGGATTTGGTGAGAGAGGTAACAGTGGTGGGGGCCGCTTGGCAATAGTGATCATAATATGATCAAATTTGAATTAATGACTGGAAGGAGGACAGTAAGTAAATCTACGTTGCAAGTGCTAATCTTTCAAAAGGGAAATTTTGAGAAAATGAGAATAATAGAAAAAAAAAATGAAAGGAGCAGCTACAAAGGTAAAAAGTGTGCAAGAGGCGTGGTCGTTAAAAAATACCATTCTAGAAGCACAGTCCAGATGTATTCCACACATTAAGAAAGGTGGAAGGAAGGCAAAACGATTACCGGCATGGTTAAAAGGGGAGGTAAAAGAAGCTATTTTAGCCAATAGATCTTCATTCAAAAATTGGAAGAAGGATCCAACAGAAGAAAATAGGATAAAGCATAAACATTGGCAAGTTAAATGTAAGACATTGATAAGACAGGCTAAGAGAGAATTTGAAAAGTTGACCAAAGAGGCAAAAACTCACATATATCCAAAAGGGGTTAAAGGAGCACTTAGAGAAGATAAGGCCATTGTGCAAAAGATTAAAATATTTCTTTGTTTGGTGTTTACCTAAAAGGATGTTGGGGAGATACCCATTCCAGAGAAGGTTTTCATGGTTAATGATTCAGATGAACTGAAACAAATCATGATGAACCTAGAAGATGTGGTAGGCCTGATTGACAGACTGAAAAGTTCTGAAGGAACTAAAAAATGAAATTTCAGACCTATTAGTAAAAATGTGTAACCTATCATTAAATCATCCATTGTACCTGAAGACTGGAGGGTGGCTAATGTAACCCCAATATTTAAAAAGAGTTCAAGCAGAAATCCAGGAAACTACAGACCAGTTAGCCTGACTTCAGTGCCAGGAAAAATAGTGGAAAGTGTTCTAAACACCAAAATCACAGAACATATAGAAAGACATGGTTTAATGGAACAAAGTCAGCATGGCTTTACCTAAGGTAAGTCTTGACTCACAAATCTGCTTCACTTTTTTGAAGGAGTTAATAAACATGTGGATAAAGGTGAACCGGTAGATATAGTATGCTTGGATTTTCAGAAGGCGTTTGACAAAGTTCCTCATGAGAGGCTTCTAGGAAAAGTAAAAAGTCATGGGATAGGTGGCGATGTCCTTTCGTGGATTGCAAACTGGCTAAAAGACAGGAAACAGAGAGTAGGATTAAATGGGCAATTTTCTCATTGGAAAAGGGTATACAGTGGAGTGCTTCAAGGATCTCTACTAGGACCCATGCTTTTCTATATATTTATAAATGATCTGGAAAGGAATACGAATAGCGAGGTTATCAAATTTGCAGATGATACAAAATAATTTAGAGTTGTAAAATCACAAGCGGACTGTGATACATTACAGGAGGACCTTGCAAGACTGGAAGATTAGGACTTCAAATGGCAGATGAAATTTAATGTGGATAAGTGCAAGGTGATGCATATAGGGAAAAATAACCCTTGCTGTAGTTACACAATGTTAGGTTCCATATTAGGAGCTACCACCAAAGAAAGAAATCTAGGCATCATAGTGGATAACACATTGAAATTGTTTGTTCAGTGTGCTGCGGCAGTCAAAAAAGCAAACAGAATGTTAGGAATTATTAGGAAGGGAATGGTGAATTAAATGGAGGATGCCATAATGCATCTGTATCGCACTTGGGGGGGACTGTACCTTGAATACTGTGTACAATTCTGATCACCACATCTCAAGAAAGATATAGTTGCGATGGAGAAGGTAGAGAGAAGGGTAACCAAAATGATAAAGGGGATGGCACAGCTCCTCTATGAGGAAAGGCTGAAGAGGTTAGGGCTTTTCAGCTTGGAGAAGAGACGACTGAGGGGGGATATGATAGAGGTCTTTAAAATCATGAGAGGTCTAGAACAGGTAAATGTGAATAATTTATTTATTCTTTCAGATAATAGAAGGAATAGGGGGCACTCCAAGAAGTTAGCATGTAGCACATTTAAAATTAATTGGAGAGAATTATTTTTCACTCAACGCGCAATGAAACTCTGAAATTTGTTGCCAGGGGATGTAGTTAGTGCAGTTAGGGGCGGATTTTAAGAGCCCTGCTCGCCTAAATCCGCCTAAATCCGGGCGGATTTAGGCGAGCAGGGCCCTGCGCTCCGGTGCGCCTATTTTACATAGGCCTACCGGCGAGCGCAGAGCCCCGGGACTCACATAAGACCCGGGGTTTTCAGACGGGGGCGTGTCAGGGGCGTGTCGGGGGGCTTGCCCGATCCGCGCGGCGTTTTCGGGGCGTGTCGGGAGCGTTTTGGGGGCGGTCCGGGGGCGTGGCCGCGCCCTCCGGACCCGCCCCCAGGTCGCGTCCCGGCGCGCTAGCGGCCCGCTGGCGCGCGGGGATTTACGTCTCCCTCCGGGAGGCGTAAATCCCCCGACAAAGGTAAGGGGGGGTTTAGACAGGGCCAGGCGGGTGGGTTAGGTAGGGGAAGGGAGGGGAAGGGGAGGGGAGGGGAGGGCAAAAGAAAGTTCCCTCCGAGGCCGTGGTTAGTGCAGTTAGTGTAGCTGAGTTCAAAAAAGGTTTGGATAAGTGCTTAGAGGAGAAATCCATTAACTGCTATTAATCAAGTTTACTTAGGGGTAGATTTCATAAACTTGCGCTCACGTGTACTTTTGTTCGTGCACCAAGTGCGAACAAGAGTACGCGGGATTTCAATAGATACGCGAGTAGCCGCGCATATCCATTAAAATCTGGGGTCGGCGCCCGCAAGGCTGCCCAAAATCAGCAGCTTGTGCGAGCCGATCCACGCAGCCTGCCTCCATTCCCTCCGAGGCCGCTCCGAAATCAGAGCGGCCTTGGAAGGAACTTTCCTTCCACCTCCCCCCACCTTCCCCTCCCTTCCCCTACCTAACCAACCCCCCGGCCCTATCTAAGCCCCCCCTACCTCTGTCGTGAAAGTTACTCCTGCTTGAGGCAGGCGTAACTTTGCGCGTGCCGGGCCGGCTGCCGCGCGCCATGTTCTGGTCCGGGACTGGTACGGAGGCTGTGGCCATGCCCCAGGAACGCCCCTGATCCGAAACCACGCCCGCGGTGCTGCCCCCGGATGACGCGCCGGCCTCATCACGCCCCTCCGACACCCCTCCGATGACGCGCGGATCGCGACACGCCCCCGACACGCCCCCCCAGGAAAGCCCGGGACTTACGCGTGTCCCTGGGCTTTGTGCGCACTGGAAGCCTATGCAACATAGGCTCGGCGCGCGCAGGAGGTATTTGGGCCAGGTTTTCGGGGGGTACGCTCGTATCTTACACGCTTACCCCTTTGAAAATCTGGCCCTTAGGGAATAGTCACTGCTATTAATTGCATCAGTAGCATAGGATCTTCTTGGTATTTGAATAATTGCCAGGTTTGTCCTCTGTTGGAAACAGGATGCTGGGCTTGATGGACCCTTGGTCTGACCCAGCATGGCAATTTCTTATGTTCTTATATTCTTGTATTTCGTTCCATACTTTCAGCCCAGATACGGTCATTTCATACAAAAAATTTTTCTTGTTTAAAATTCCTCTATTTTAGATGGGATATTAGAGCACATATTATTTATTTGTTGTTTTTTCCCCGATTCTGGTGAGTTAAAAAATAAAAGACCAGAAAAGAAACCTCACCAGGGACAATATGGACCAGACTCTGAACCTGAGATTTATCCTGTAATTTTACTTTAATGCTTTTTTATTATTTTATATTTTTTGTGGGGAGGTGAGGGAGGAAGGGGAAGGAAGGCAGGAGAGTGCCCGACACCTGGACTGGGGCTTAGATAGGAGGACTTTCTATCTCAGTACTAGAAACCTAGTCATCCTGTTCAGTGCTGTACATATTCAGTGGGCATCCTGCCAAAGGCTGACTTCCAGTACCTTCTCAGCACATCAGCCTTCTCCATACTCCCTGCTCTCAGACCTTTAATGTGACTCTCAAAACATTCTGGAAATTTGCATGCAAAAGAGGATATTAAATGTCCACTGAGGAATTGTCTGCTTCTTGTAATGAGAGAGGTCAGACTTCAATAAATATGGAGATTTCTGCTCAATATTCTGTGATAATTTGAAAGTTTCTTACCCTGATAGCAGATCAGAGCCACCACCAGAAAGGCAACTGCAATTTTCATGGCTGGTTTGCTTGTTTATTGAGCCTTGAACTACAATGCACAGAGGAGTCTGAGTAGAGAAGTCAGTGCTGGGAGCTCATTTATACACTGAGAGTCCCTCTTACTCCGCCCAGGATCTCAGGTGACAGCTCACCTGGTGCCGTCATCTGTGACATCTTGGGAGTCTGTCCAAGCTTCAAGCCTTGTACATGTGCCAACATCCCTAACTGACCTGCCACTTGCTCATTCTTAATCCAAGGAAGGACACGTGTATAAATCACATGAAATTCTCTGCCCTGATTTTTAACAGGAGACAGATGAACATAACTGGAAACTCTGCAGGGATGACCCCCAATGTGTCAAGGTTTGAACCCCCAAAATTGTACCTGCACTTCATCCTGCACCAAACTGCACTGCCTAATCTTATACACCATGTAAATTTGTATATAATTCTTACCATGTAAGCACTGCCTTCTGCTTATATCCTCTGCTCTCCAGTTATAAACTGTTTACCTATCCTTTTTCTAACAGCCTAGTTCCATTTTCCCTGTTATAATGTAACTTTTTGCTTTCTTTGTTAACTGGTGTACTCCCCTAGTTTATTGTAAACCGGTACGATAAGACATGGTCTTGAGCATCGGTATATTAAAAGAATTTAAATAAATAAATAAATAAATACCTGCTTGAGATTTCCCAGCACTGATCTTATAAAGGAATGTGGGCTCTATATTGTGGAGTTTCCAGCCACAGTGTGGCTATAATGAGGCTCTGAGCCAGCAGGCTCCTTCCCTAAGTGCCTGTGTACACGAGCACTCACTGAACATCTGGGGGAGGCAGTGCAGTTTGAATATCTGAGGGCGTCCCATGTACTCTACAGTGAGGACCTCAGCCCAAGGGTTACACATACATGGAAATTCTCCAACGATTATTATAGACCCATCAGGAGCTGATCAGAAAAATCAATTAGGCATGAATAACCCTGGAATACTTAAATATAAAGACCAAATATCAATCCCTTCTTACAGCTAATGGAGTAGAACTGCCTAGACATTATACTACCAGACAAAAATCTCAGTTGTTCTGGATCAAAAAATGTATAACTCACACCATAAAACAAAACATTTATATGGGTATAGAAGGAAAAACGCAGCACCAAGGTCTCACACTTCCTGGCACAAAGCCAGGGACCATTTTCTTGTCTCTTGTGTATATTTAGCTAAATCAGGGGACATCCATATTTTCTGACCCAAAAATAATTTAAAGAGTTTCCAAAATGAAATATTGATGAAAAATGAAAGGGACTAACAAGGTGGACCTATTACATTCCATATCCATGTACTATTCAAAAAAAGCTGTTAAATCCAAACTGTACCCCAGTAATTGGCCTGCCCCTTGTTCCAACTCAAAACTCTAGAAACACTTCCCAATTGGTAGATAATATACTTTATTCAAAAGAGGAATTGCTTCTGAGGAGACTCCAAGAACCTCCACAATATATTTCTATCAAGCTTCCTGAGGCTCCACACCAGAGGTTTTAGGTACACATATTACTCAAAGGTTGAAATAACTTGCTTGGTTCTTCTCTAAAGTGTCTAATCATGTTTTAAATCATGACCCAGAACTAGGGGTCACAATTTAAAACTCCAGGGAGGAAGACTCAGAACCAATGTCAGGAAGTATTTCTTCATGGAGAGGGTGGTGGATGCCTGGAATGCCCTTCCGGAAGAAGTGGTGAAGACCAAAACTGTGAAGGATTTCAAAGGGGCGTGGGATAAACACTGTGGATCGATAAAGTCTAGAGGATGTGAATGAAGAGAAGAGGCAAGGGGTGGCTTGCTTGCGGGAATGACGGCTACTACCTGGAGATTAATATCCTTATTCAATAAACATACACACAGTTAATGCGACTCCAATATTGCTCTATGCTTCAACGGCAAGAGGAAATGTGGAAAAAAGGATTTGTATCCACAAAAAAGCAGGGGAGTAGCTTGCTTGTTCATTCAAAGGTGAGGCTCCCAAACATCAGGAAAACAAATTTTATTAAAATGGAGTATCTAAAGGAATCATTAGCTAGTTGGGACAATCATGTAGTTATTTATTTATTTATTTATTTATTTATTTATTTTTGAGTTTTATATACCATCATTCGGTGAAGCCATCACAACGGTTTACAAGATTCAAATGGTAGATAGTATCTTAATATATGCGAATTAAGGATATAACAGGATACATATTATAATCGAAAATGAACGGTTAAGGGGGATCGGAGTAGGTAAGGATTAGAGGGGGATAGGAAGTGGGGGATGGGCTTCGGGGGGGGGGGGGGTGAAATAGAAAGAAAGGGGAAAGGAGGGTTACAAGGGTGGCAAAATTAGTTAAACGTAATGTTATTCTTTTTTATAGTCCGACATAAGATCATTTTTGTATGAAAAGGGTTTGCTTGGTGCTGGTTCATGTCTTGTTTTTGAGTGGTTTTGGTTGGTAGTTCTGTTGATTGTTTGGCTGTTGTGAAATTGTCAATGTAGACTTTATAGAACAGCCTTGCTTTTAGATCCTTCTTGAATGTTTTGAGGTTAGGTTGGGTTCTCAAATCTTTTGGGAGGGAGTTCCAAATTTTGGGGCAGACGATGGAAAATGCTCTTTTTCTGGTTGTTGTCAGGTGAGCATCTCTGATGGGGGGAACTTTTAAACAGCCTGTGTTGTTTGAACCGCAAACTTCTGGCCGTGAAGCTGACCCTCCAAGAATGGTGTCTCTGGCTTGAGGGAGCCCAACACAGGTTCACCATCTACAGTCACTGATCATAAAAATCTTGAGCATTTCAAGGAGGCACAGCTATTGAATGCACGGCAAGCCTGTTGGGCCCTTTTCTTCTCGCAGTTCAATTTTGAATTGCACAATCGACCAGTTACAAAGAACCTTTGCGTAGACACCCTTTCATGCTCCATGGAACCTGAGGATACACCCGACGGGCCTCTTCATATTATCAACCCTGCTTGCATCTCCCTAGCTGCCACGAACACCGTCCCACCTGGTAAGACGGTGGTCCCTCACCATCTTCGGGAATGAGTCTTGCGCTGGGCCACGACTCCCAGCTCGCCGGACACCCTGGCCAGGCTCAAACCTTGGAGATGCTACACAGACACTACTGGTGGCCCAGTATGGTAAAGGACTCTTGCGACTATGTTGCTTCTTGTCATAAATGTGCCCCACATAAGACTCTCACTTGATGCCCTTGTGGTCTCCTTCAGCCTCTTCCAGCACCCACAGAGCCCTGGACCAATCTTTCTATGGACTTCATTGTTGAACTATCTTCTTCCAAAGGAAATACAGTAATCTGGGTTGTTATAGACCATTTCTCAAAACTAAACAAGGAAAAAGGCAAAGGGAGCAATAAACTTAGGTAGTGGCAAAAACAAGGAGTATAAAGGTATGTAAGTATATAGCAGAGAATAAACATAGAAAACATTAGAACCTTAATTAAAGTAGTATAGCATAAGATAAGAATAAATAAAAGGGCAATAGGGTGGAGGAGCAGGGAGGAGCAGAGAGGATTATGCTGGGAATGCCTGCTTAAAGAATTAAGATTGAGGAAGAATGCTGGATAAGTTCTACTTGGATCACAGCAAAGCTTTTGATACAGTCCAGCATAGAAGGTTTATGAATAAAACGAGAAGCTTGGGAATGAGTGCCAAGGAGGTGGTGTGGATTACAAACTGGATCATGGATAGAAGACAGTGGGTGATGGTAAATGGAACCTACTCTGAATAGAGAACAGTGTTAGCAGAGTGCCACAAGGACTGGTAGTGTGACTGGTTCTGTTGAATATTTTTGTGAGCGACATTACAGAAGGGATATAAGGTAAAGTTTGTCTATCTGCAGATGATACCAAGATCTGCAACAGAGTGGACATGCCGGAAGGAGTGGAGAGAATGAGACGGGATTTAAGAAAGCTTGAACAGTGGTAGAAGATATGGCAGCTGGAAATTCAATGCCAAGAAGTGCATAGTCCTGCATCTGGGATGCAGGATTCAAAGAATTGTATGTGATGTGGTGTGAAAGGTTGATGTGCACAGACCAAGAAAGGGACTTTGGGGTGATAGTGTCTAGCAATCTGAAGATGGCAAAGCAATGTGACAAGGTGATAGCTAAAGCCAGAAGAATGCTGGGCTGCATAGAGAGAGGAATAACCAATAAGAGAAAGGAGGTGATAATCCCCTTTTACAGGTCCTTGGTGACACCTCATATGGAGTACTGTGTTCAGTTCTGGAGATCGTATCTCAAAAGGGAGAGACAGGATGGAAGCAGTCCAGAGAGGGTCATTAAAATGACTTATGAGGAGAGGTTGACGGATCTAATTATGTATAACCTGGAAGAGAGGAGGTGCAGAGAAGATATGAAACAGACCTTCAGGAACCTGAAAGGATTTAATGATGGAAGATCAACAAACATTTTCCATTGGAAACAAATCAGGATAAATTGGAGTTATGAAATTAAACTCCAGGGAGGATGACTCAGAACCAACATCAGGAAATATTTCTTCATGAAGAGGGTGCTGAATTCCTGGAATGTCCTTCCGGAGGTGGTGAAGACAAAAACAGTAAAAGATTTCAAAGAGTCATGGGATAAACACTGTGGATCCCTAGAGGATGAGAATGAAGGAAAGAGTGCATGGGGGTAACTTGCTAGTGCGGTGGTTATTTCCCTTAACCAATAAACCTTCTTACTTTTCATGCAACTCAAACATTGCTCTCTGCTTCAACGGCAGAGGGAAAAGAGAAAAAGGGGAATTGGATTCAGACAGCAACCATCAAGGACCCTGACTTTTACTTTCCGAGGAAATAAATTATCATAGGCGTAACTTATTAATGTTATAGACCATTTCTCAAAACTAAACAAGGAAAAAGGCAAAGGGAGCAATAAACAGGTAGTGGCAAAAACAAGGAGTATAAAGGTATGTAAGTATATAGCAGAGAATAAACATAGGACACATTATAACCTTAATTAAAGTAGCATAGCATAAGATAAGAATAAATAAAAGGGAGATAGGGAGGAGGAGCAGGGAGGAACAGAGAGGATTATGCTGGGAATGCCTGCTTAAAGAATTAAGACTGAGGAAGAATGCTGGATAAGATCTTTTGATACAGTCCAGCATAGGAGGTTTATGAATAAAATAAGAAGCTTGGGAATGAGTGCCAAGGAGGTGGTGTGGATTACAAACTGGTTCATGGATAGAAGAGCATGGGTGATGGTAAATGGAACCTACTCTGAACAGAGAACAGTGTTTAGCAGAGGGCCAGAAGGATTGGTGTTGAGACTGGTTCTGTTGAATATCTTTGTGAGCGACATTGTAGAAGGGATATAAGGTAAAGTTTGTCTATCTGCAGATGATACCAAGATCTGCAACAGAGTGGACATGCCAGAAGGACTAGGGAGAATGATATGTGTCAGTGTCAGCTGTGATTCAATGCCAAGAAATGCAGAGTTGTATGCGATGTGGTGTGAAAGGTTGTTGTGCATGGACAAAGAGAGGGACTTTGGGGTGACAGTGTCTAGCAATCTGAAGATGGTGAAGCAATGTGACAAGGCAATAGCTAAAGCCAGAATAATACTGGGATGCAGAAGAGAAAAGAGTTGATAATCCCCTTTTACAAGTCCTTGGTGACACCTCATATGGAGTACTGTGCTCAGTTCTGGAGATCGTATCTCAAAAGGGACAGAGACAGAATCGAAGCAGTCCAGAGAGGTGTGACTAAAATGACTTATGAGGAGAGGTTGAAGGAAATAAATATATATATATCCTGGAAGAGAGGAGGTGCAGGGGAGATATGAAACAGACCTTCAGGTACCTGAAAGGATTTAGTGATGGAAGATCAACAAACCTTTTTCATTGGAAAAAAATAAGTAGAAATAGGAGTTACGAAATGAAACTCCGGGGAAGATGCCTCAGAATTAACATCAGGAAATATTTCTTCATGAAGAGGGTGGTGGATGCCTGGAATGCCCTTCTGGAGGAGGTGGTGAAGACAAAAACAGTGAAAGATTTCAAAGGGGCATTGGATAAACCCTGTGGATCCCTAAAGGCTAGAGGATGAGAATGAAGAAAAGAGTGCATGGGGGTAACTTGCTAGTGCGATGGTTATTTCCCTTAACCATTAAGCCTGATACTTTTGATGCAACTCCAGCATTGCTCTCTGCTTCAACTGCAAGATTTAATGGTAATTGGACTCCAAAAACAATAAACAAGGGCCCTGATTTTTACAGTCTTGGAAACTAAGTATGGGGTGACCTGTATGGTGCAGAAGATACTACCATAAGTTTGATGGGCAGACAGGATAGACCATTTGCAACTTTACTGTCATCATCTCTATATTTCTTTGTTTCTATAAAGAGAGAAATAAAAAAATAAACAATGTCCCATATGTCTCTTAATTGTGAAAATAAAGAAAATAAGCATTAAGAAAGGTGGAAGCATTAAGAAAGGTGGAAGGAAGGCAAAACAATTACCGTCATGGTTAAAAGGTGAGGTGAAAGAGGCTATTTTAGCCAAAAAAAAATCCTTCAAAAACTGGAAGAAGGATCCATCTGAAGAAAATAGGATAAAACATAAGCATTGACAAGCTAAGTGTAAAACATTGATAAGACAGGCGAAGAGAGAATTTGAAATGAAATTGGCCATAGAGGCAAAAAATCATAATAAAAACTTTTTAAAATATATCCAAAGCAAGAAACCTGTGAGGAAGTCGGTTGGACCATTAGATGACAGAAGGGTTAAAGGGGGTCTTAGGGAAGATAAGGCCATTGCAGATAGACTAAATGAATTCTTTGCCTCCGTGTTTACTAATGAGGATGTTGGGGAGATACCAGTTCCGGAGATGGTTTTCAGGGGTGATGATTCAGACGAACTGAACGAAATCACTGTGAACCTGGAAGATGTAGTAGGCCAAATTGAAAAACTAAAGAGTAGCAAATCACCTGGACTGGATGGTATGCATCCTAGGGTTCTGAAGGAACTAAAAAATGAAATTTCTGATCAATTAGTTAAAATTTGTAACCTATCATTAAAATCATCCATTGTACCTGAAGACTGGAGGGTAGACAATGTAACCCCAATATTTAAAAAAGGCTCCAGGGGTGATCCGGGTAACTATCGATCAGTGAGCCTGACTTCAGTGCCAGGAAAAATAGTGGAAACTATTCTCAAGATCAAAATCGTAGAGCCCATCTGAAGGGATGGGCTCCACCTTAACCAGGGTGGAACCAGACTGCTGGCGCTAACCTTTAAAAGGTGATAGAGCAGCTTTTAAACTAGAACAAAGGGGAAAGCCGACAGTCGCTCAGCAGCACATGATTCGGAGAGAGGTATCTTTAAAGGATACTAATTATGCATTAGAATTAGGGCATCCTGACAGTGAGGTTCCAATAATTAGAAAAGTAGTCCAAGTGCCTGTAACTAAAAACTTACCTGAGCTAAAAAATTCAAACTTATCCCTATCAATTAAGAAGCAGAATGAAAATACAAACAAAAAACAAACTTTGAAATGTTTGTATGCTAATGCCAGAAGTCTAAGAAGTAAGATGGGAGAATTAGAATGTGTAGCAGTGAATGATGACATAGACTTAATTGGCATCTCAGAGACATGGTGGAAAGAGGATAACCAATGGGACAGTGCTATACTATGGTACAAATTATATTGCAATGACAGAGAGGAGCACTCGGGAGGAGGTGTGGCGGTTTATGTCCGGGATGGCATAGAGTCCAACAGGATAAACATCCTGCATCAGAGTAAATACAAAATTGAATCTTTATTGGTAGAAATCCCTTGTGTGTCGGGGAAGACTGTAGTGATAGGGGTATACTACCGTCCACCTGGTCAAGATGGTGAGATGGACAGTGAAATGCTAAGAGAAATTAGGGAAGTTAACCAAATGGTAGTGCAGTAATAATGGGAGACTTCAATTAGCCTAATATTGACTGGGTAAATGTATCATCGGGTCACGCTAGAGAGATAACGTTCCTGGATGGAATAAATGATAGCTTTATGGAGCAATTGGTTCAGGATCCAACGAGAAAGGGAACAATTTTAGATCTAATTCTCAGTGGAGCACAGGACTTGGTGAGAGAGGTAACGGTGGTGGGGCCGCTTGGCAATAGTGATCATAATATGATCAAATTTGATTTAATGACTGGAAGAGGAACAGTGTACAAATCCAATGCTCTCGTGCTTAACTTTCAAAAGGGAAACTTTGATAAAATGAGAAAAATTGTTAGAAAAAAATGAAAGGAGCAGCTACAAAAGTAAAAAATGTCCAAGAGGAGTGGTCATTGTTAAAAAATACCATTCTAAAAGCACAGTCCAGATGTATTCCACACATTAAGAAAGGTGGAAAGAAGGCATAACGAATACTGGCATGGTTAAAAGGGGAGGTGAAAGAAGCTATTTTAGCCAAAAGATATTCATTCAAAAATTTGAAGAAGGATCCAACAGAAGAAAATTGGATAAAGCATAAACGTTGGCAAGTTAAATGTAAGACATTGATAAAACAGGCTAAGAGAGAATTTGAAAAGAAGTTGGCTGTAGAGGCAGAAACTCACAGTAAAACTTTTTAAATATATCCGAAGCAGAAAGTCTGTGAGGGAGTCAGTTGGACCATTAGATGATCGAGGGGTGAAAGGTGCACAGAGAAGATAAGGCCATTGCGGAAAGATTAAATGATTTCTTTGCTTTGGTGTTTACTGAAGAGGATGTTGGGGAGGTACCCATAATGGAGAAGGTTTTCATAGGTAATAATTCAGATGGACTGAATCAATTCACGGTGAACCTAGAGGATGTGGTAGACCTGATTCTGATTGACAAACTGAAGAGTAGTAAATCACCTGGACTGGATGGTATACACCCCAGAGTTCTGAAGGAACTAAAAAATGAAATTTCAGACCTACTAGTAAAAATTTGTAACCTATCATTATAATCATCCATTGTACCTGAAGACTGGAGGATAGCTAATAGGGATGTGCAGACAAAAAGTTTATGTTCATAAGTCCATAAGTCGAAGGTGAGGGTCAATTTCGGTCAATATGGACATATGTAGAATTCCATAAGTTGAGGCTATGTCCATACGTGCACCGGTTCCCTAAATAAAAATTTAAACCCCTCACCCTCCTTAATCCCCCCCCCCAAGACTTACCAAAACTCCCTGGTGGTCCAGCGGAGAGTCAGGAAGCCATTCCTGTATTCCTTTGCGAGGAGCACGTGACGTCGGCGTCACGTCGGAGTGACGCGGACGTCACGTGATTCACCGCGCCTCCGCTCCCGGACCCCTCCTTGGACACAACCGGAACTTTTGGCCAGCTTGGGGGGGTCAGGAGGCCCCCCCAAGCTGGCCAAAAGTTCCGGTTGAATAAGTTGGAAATCGCGATCGTTGCGCCTCATCACTTTTTTAAGTTAAAAAAAAAAAAGTTGCGTTTTACATATGCGTTCAAAACGAATGCACACCCCTAATGGCTAATATAACCCCAATATTTAAAAAGGGTTCCAAGGGCGATCCAGGAAACTACAGACTGGTTAGCCTGACTTCAGTGCCAGGAGAAATAATGGAATGTGTTCTAAACATCAAAATCACAGAACATATAGAAAGACCTGGTTTAATGGAACAAAGTCAGCATGGCTTTACCCAAGGCAAGTCTTGCCTCACAAATCTGCTTCACTTTTTTGAAGGAGTTAATAAACATGTGGATAAAGGTGAACCAGTAGATATAGTATACTTCGATTTTCAGAAGGCGTTTGACAAAGTTCCTGATGAGAGGCTTCTAGGAAAAGGAAAAAGTCATGGGATAGGTGGTGATGTCCTTTCGTGGATTATAAACTGGCTAAAAGACAGGAAACAGAGAGTAGGATTAAATGGACAATTTTCTCAGTGGAATGGAGTGGACAGTGGAGTGCCTCAAGGATCTGTATTGGGACCCTTACTTTTCAATATATTTATAAATGATCTGGAAAGAAATACGATGAGTGAGATAATCAAATTTGCAGATGACACAAAACTGTTCAGAGTAGTTAAATCACAAGCAGATTGTGATAAATTGCAGGAAGACCTTGTGAGACTGGAAAATTGGGCATCGAAATGGCAGATGAAATTTAATGTGGATAAGTGCAAGGTGATGCATAAAGGGAAAAATAACTCATGCTATAATTACACAATGTTGGGTTCTATATTAGGTGCTACAACCCTAGAAAGAGATCTAGGTGTCATAGTGGATAACACATTGAAATCGTCAGTTCAGTGTGCTGTGGCAGTCAAAAAAGCAAACAGAATGTTGGGAATTATTAGAAAGGGAATGGTGAATAAAACGGAAAATGTCATAATGCCTCTGTATCGCTCCATGGTGAGACCGCACCTTTAATACTGTGTACAATTCTGGTCACCGCATCTCAAAAAAGATATAATTGTGATAGAGAAAGTAAAGAGAAGGGCTACCAAAATGATAAGGGGAATGGAACAACTCCCCTATGAGGAAAGACTAAAGAGGTTAGGACTTTTCAGCTTGGAGAAGAGATGACTGAGGGGGGATATGATAAGGATGTTTAAAATCATGAGAGGTCTAGAACGGGTAGATGTGAATCGGTTATTTACTCTTTCGGATAGTAGAAAGACTAGGGGGCACTCCATGAAGTTAGCATGGGGCACATTTAAAACTAATCGGAGAAAGTTCTTTTTTACTCAACGCACAATTTGTTGCCAGAGGATGTGGTTAGTGCAGTTAGTATAGCTGTGTTTAAAAAAGGATTGGATAAGTTCTTGGAGGAGAAGTCCATTACCTGCTATTAAGTTAACCTAGAGAATAGCCACTGCTATTAGCAACGGTAACATGGAATAGACTTAGTTTTTGGGTACTTGCTAGGTTCTTATGGCCTGGATTGGCCACTGTTGGAAACAGGATGCTGGGCTTGAGGGACCCTTGGAATGACCCAGTATGGTATATTCTTATGTTCTTATGTTCTTGTTATTGAGGTTATTTCAGGATGAGATAGCTGCATCGGGATTGGAGAGGTCCAGTTTGTCGGAGGAGTTGGAGAGGGATGAGGCTAAGTCTTCCCTTGTTCTCCCCACCCCTGTTTTTTGTAATTTCTGTTAAGTTCATTGTAAACCGATATGATGTACCCATGAATACCGGTATAAAAAAACCCTGTAAAATAAATAAATAATTAAGGGTAGAAACTGACGGTCTGTGCAGGTTACCCGGCCTCCATGCCTTCTGTAATGGGTAGAAACTGACACTCCTTGCAGGTTACCCCCATGCCTGCTGTTATACTAAAGGGAACTGAATTATTTAAAATTCAGAAAGAATTGAAAGTCATAGTTATTTAATTTTTTGGAAATAACATAATTTCTAGGGGTACTCCATAATAATAACAAGAAGAAAAAAAATATATATATAAAAACAAATATATGTTTATATTTATTTATTTATTTATTTATGGCTTTTTTTATACCGATGTTCAAAGGACATGACATCGGTTTACATGTAACAGGTGTGGATGCAAAACATAAAATGGAAACTGTGCGGTACATAAAACGGAACATATGGCAAACTAATAAGGTAGAACTGGGTAGGGAGAAAATAGATAAATAACATTATAACAAAATAGCATTATATATTATCATTCAACGCATAAACAAACTGTGGAATTTGTTTATGTGGTATAAGCATCACTGTTATCCAGGTAAACTTGGGATCTGCCGAGTAATTGTGGCCCAGATGGGTCAGTATTGTTGGAGACAGGATTCTGAGCTCGATATTCCTCGGGTCTGACTCAGCATGGCGCAACTTTTGTTCCTATGTTCTAAGCTTTCACAGAACCTAGGGTACCACTGAAGAATGGCCACTGCCAGCCAAATCTAGGAGAGATGGCAGCAGATAGTGCTCTTTCCTGACTGCAGACCTTCCAGCTATCTCACATGATTTGGGATTCTCTGAATTTCCCTCCTGGTCCTGGCATAGTAAGTTCCATGCTTTGTATCCTGAGTGGTTTGCCTCTCTGCATTATACAGTTTGGTAACAGAGTAACATAGTAAATGATGGCAAATAAACACCCAAATGGTGCATCTAGCCTGCCCAGGAAATGTTTAATGTTTTAACAGCCGTACCACGCAGATTCACCCCATGCAGAAATGTTACACCAAATCACAACACTTTAGCCCATTTCTTCATTTCCATTGTCTCACCACTGGGGGTCCTCTGTGTTTATCCCATGCCCATGGGCTCTGTGTATCTCAAACCCAGAAAGGCAAAAAAGTATATTAATGGTTAAAAGGAACTACTTCCTGTGAGGATCCGGGGGAAAGAGCAGAGGATGTCTAAAGCAGGCAATAGGATAAATAAACAAAGACCATTGACAGTGCACACAGCCCTGCCCAGAGAGGATTAAAGGTTTCATAAGTGTCTGGATGAAGTTGGGGATGAGGGAGGTGCTCCTGGCACCAGCCCTGAGTATCTGAGATCAAAGGATAGAATTAAAGCTTCAAATCCAATGTGTACAAATGTAATTAAAGTAAATTTCAAAGGTAAATAATCACGTGCAATTGTACTTATAAATTATGCACTATTTAATTTAGCATTTCAGACACTTTATTTGCATTTAATTTTATTTCCTGATTTTTAGAAGGTAGTGAAATATTTAAAAGTGATTCAAGATAGGAAAATATTTCTCTTTATTATTATTAAAGAATTATTATCACTAGGGATGTGCAGGGAAAAAAAAGTGTTTTGGTTTGTTCATCCAATTTGTTAGGACCCTGTCGGGTAGATTTTATAAAATTGTGCGAGTGCGTACTTTTGTTCGCGCACCAGACGCGAACAAAAGTACACTGGATTTTATAAGATACGCGCGTAGCCGCGCGTATCTTATAAAATCCAGGGTCTGCGCGTGCAAGGGGGTGCACATTTGTGCAACCTGCGCACGCCGAGCCCGGTGCGCCTTGCCTGTTCCCTCCAAGGCCGCTCCGAAATCAGAGCGGCCTCGGAGGGAACTTTCCTTCGCCCTCCACCCACCTTCCCCTCCCTTCCCCTACCTAACCCAACCCCCCGGCCCTATCTAACCCCACCCTACCTTTGTTGCCAGATTTATGCCCGCTGAAAGCAGATGTAACTCTGCGCGCGCCAGCGGGCTGCTGGCGCGCCATCACCCGACCCGGGGGCTGGTCCGGAGGCCTCGACCACGCCCCCGGGCCGGCGCCGAGCCCTCGCTCCCGCCCCGAACCGCCCCCTGACCCCGGACATGCCCCCGGACACGCCCCCTCCTCGTCCCTTTTACGAAGCCCCGAAACTTACGCGCGTCCTGGGGCTCTGCGCACGCCGGCGGCATATGCATAATAGGTTCGCCGGTGCGCGAGGGCCCTGCGCGCGTAAATCCGGCTGGATTTATGCGTGCAGGGCATTTAAAATCCGGCCCTAAATCATTTCATTAGTTTTAAAATGAAAAAAAATGCCAATAAATGCCAATAAAAATTTTTAACCAAATTTTGAGAATCACTTATCTTGACAATTGCAAAAGGGCTCTTGACAAGATAAGTGATAAATTAAATTATAGATTCATTTAAATGAATCTTTAATTTGAAGCATTGGCATTTAAAAATTGAAAAAAATAAGAATGAGACTCTGAACCAATGACTAAATAGAAAGAACAAAGTTTTTATAAACCGGTAGTGCTTATTATGATGGTCCTTTTCTTGCTAAGAATAATAATTTTGTTAAATAATTTTATTTACAGGGACCAAGATGGCTGCCCCATGAGAAGCAGCAAGGGAGCTCTCTCTGCGCCTGTTTTTGGAGTTTCTATATTACCTTGGCTATTTCTACATTTTGAGTACTTTAAAATGCCTCACATGAAGCATAAGGCTCAACTGAAGGAGAATGCAATTACAAAATAAGAAGGATTTATACAGGCAAAGATCGAGAGTTTCTTTGACCTTACCCCGAGAACGCCAGGAGCGAGGGCTGCGGGGGCAGAAACCCAGGAGCTGGGGTTAATCCCTATGGCCGATGAGATATCGCTCAGCCCTGGGGCACCTGAAACGCCACGGCTGCTGCAAGGTCAGACCAGAATGAAGGGGGAGGAAACATTGTGCGATTTGGAGGAGGTGAGGAGTGAGCAGCCTCCCCCCTACTGGGTCTGACGGAGACACCGGAGAGTTGGCGTTTGAAGGAGGTGGAGGAGCAATGGAGGGAGCAGCTACCTCTACTCCTATACCCCAAAGAAATGTATTGATGCGGGACACCGAAGGAAATAAAGCACTTCAAGAACTGGTAATCTTACAATTGAAAACTTTATTTTCTCTACAAAAGCCTCCTACAGTAACATTACTAGGGATGTGAATCGTTTTTTGACGATTTAAAAAAATCGTCGATATTTTTTAAATCGTCAAAAATTGTTAGAGTGTGCGATACAATACAAACTCCCCCAATTTATCATCAAAAATTGTTAAATCGGGCACGGGAATTATTTGGGGGGAGGGCGGGAAAACCGGCACACCAAAACAACCCCTAAACCCACCCCGACCCTTTAAAACCAATCCCTTACCCTCCCAAAACCCCCAAAATGTTAAATTACCTGGTGGTCCAGCGGGGGGGGGGGGGGGGGTCCCGGCACGATCTCCTGCTCTCGGGCCGTTGGCGCCATTTTGGCTGCCACTAATATAAATGGCGCCGATGGCCCGATAAAAAAAAATCCCACCGACCCTTTAAAACCAATCCCTTACCCTCCCCCACCCTCCCGAACCCCCCCAAAATGTTAAATTACCTGGTGGTCCAGTGGGGGGTCCCGGCACGATCTCCCGCTCTTGGGCCATCGGTGCCATTTTGGCTGCCACTAATATAAATGACGCCGATGGCCCGATAAAAAAAACCACACCCGACCCTTTAAACCAACCCCCTTAGCCTCCCCCACCCTCCTGACCCCCCCCCCAAAACCTTTTAAAATTACCTGGTGGTCCAGGGGGGGCGCGGGGAGCGATCTCCCGCTCTTGGGCCATCGGCTGCCACTCATAAAGATGGCGCCAATGGCCCTTTGCCCTTACCATGTGACAGGGTATCCGTGCCATTGGCCGGCCCCTGTCACATGGTAGGAGCACTGGATGGCCGGCGCCATCTTTAAAGATGGCCGCCGCAATCATAAAGATGACCGCCGCCATCCAGTGCTCCTACCATGTGACAGGGACCGGCCAATGGCACAGATACCCTGTCACATGGTAAGGGCAAAGGGCCATCGGTGCCATTTTTTTTTTACGCAGCTGATGGCCTGGGAACGGGAGATCGCTCCCCGTGGCCCCCCTGGACCACCAGGTATGAGTAAAAATGTTTTGGGGGGGAGTCGGGAGAGTGGGGGAGGCTAAGGGGGTAATTTTAAAGGGTCGGGGTGGGGTTTTTTTTATCGGCGCGGGCCTCACTAAAAAAAATTAGTGATGTGAATTGGAATCGGAACCGATCCCAATTCACATCTCTAATGATCAGATTCCCCCCCCCCCCCCGCCGAACCCGATCGTTAAAATGATCGGGCACACAATTCACATCCCTAAACATTAGATACTTTATGGAAAGCAACAATTAATATAATTACATTTTAACAGTAGACAACTTCAAGAATTATTGCATAGTAGGACTATATATAGGGAGGGGAACAGAGTGGAGTTTAATTGTGGTATGCGGGCGTATAATGAGGCTGGAATGCATTGTGAAATTTACATTGTATCATAAAATTGGGGTTTAACATATTTATTTATTTATTTTATTTAAGGTTTTTTTATACCGGCATTCATGAAAAATTCACATCATGTCGGTTTACATAAAAAACAGGGGTGCGATGAATACAACAACGAACATAAATAAATGTGATGAAGAGATGCAGTTAAAATTAACAAGGGCTATTGAACTGGTGTGGAGGAATTAAAGAGAGATAGAAGAAATTAATTATATACAAATATACAACATATACAGTGTACAAGATATACAGCTACTGTATTCCAAAAAGCTGGTAAGCTTTTTGGAATACAGTAGCTGTCCAATAACCTTGGTTATTCCAAAAAGCCTACCAGCTACATATGGGCTGGTAGGCTTTTTGGAATAACCAAGGTTTTAAATTCTTTTTGAAAAATTGTGTGGAGGATTACAGTATGAGTTGTGCAGGGAGTGTGTTCCATAGTGAGGGGCCAGCTATTGATATGGTGCGTTCTCTGGTTGTGATGAGGTGTTCTTATTTTATGGAGGGTATGTTTAGCAGGCTGGTGTTCTTGGATCTGAGGTTTCTTTGGGTGTCATGGTGATGGAGGACATCTCTTAGCCATTCCGTGTTATTATTGTAGATGGATTTGTGTAAAAGGTTAGGGCTTTGTATTGAATTCTGTGGGTTATGGGGAGCCGATGAAGGTCTTTGAGGATGGGGGTGATGTGGGAGGATCTACTGCTGTTTGTTAGGGATGGGGCTGCTGCATTTTGGAGTAGTTGAAGGGGTTTGAGGGAAGATGAAAGGAGCACAAGGAGGAGGGAGCTGCAGTAGTCCAGTTTAGAGAATAAGAGGGATTGGAATACTGTCCTGTAGTCTTGATTGAATGGGAGGGGCTTGAGTTTCTTGAGGACTTGTAGCTTGAAAAAGCCTTCTTTTATTGTTGCGTTGATATATTTTTTTTAGGTGAAGATCGGAGTCCAATGTAATACCTAGGTCTTTTACTTCAGTGATGCAATGGCTGATTGATTGAGTGGGAGTGGGGTCTTGGGTGTTCTTTGTGAGGTACTTGTTTGTTATGTATAATATTTCTGGTTTTTTGTGATTGAATGTGAGGGATAGCTGAGAAAGGAGGTTTTTTATTTGGGCTGAGTAGGACTCCCACAGAATCAAGGTGCGTTGTATGTTTTCTTTCATGGGGAGTAGTATCTGGACATCATCGGCATAGACGAAGTAGTGGAGATTGAGGCTGGAGAGCAGTTTGCAGAGGGGGAGCATCAATATATTAAATAGGGTAGAGGAGAGAGAAGAACCTTGTGGAACGCCATGGGGGAGTGGGAAGTGTTTTGATTCACTGTTGCTTAGTCGCACTTTATAGGATCTATTAGATAAGTAGGATTCAAACCATTTTATGGTGTTATTGCCTAGTCCGATTTCAGTTAGCCGGGTTAGTAAAGAGTTGTGGTTGATGGTATCAAAGGCAGCAGAGATGTCCAGTAGTATCAGAAGGTTGGAATGTCCGGCATCAAGACCTCTCAGGGTGGTGTCTGTGAGGGATAGTAGTAGCGTTTTGGTGCTGAGTGATTTCCTGAATCTGTGTTGAGTGGGATAGAGGATTTAGTGTGTTTCCAGGTGTTCTGGGAGTTGATGGTTGACTATTTTTTCCAGGATTTTCGAAATGAAGGAAAGGTTCAAGATGGGTCTGTAGTTAGCAGGTTTGGAGGGATTCAGTTGTGTTTTTTTTTTAGAATGGGTTTTATTACAGCACATTTGTGGTCTTCAGGGAAGAGGCCTTATTTGAGGGATGTATTTACTATGTTGTCTATAGGTTTGGTGATGATTTCAGGTATTAGCTTGAGGGTTTTGCCTGGGATGGGGTCTAGTGGGTGGGCGGCTGGGTTGATTTTTTGTTTAATCTTTTTTACTTCAGTTGAGGCTATGAAGTCGAAGTTGGTCCAGATGGGGGATGTTGTGTTGTGAGGGTTAGGTTTTTCCAGGCATGCTGGGGGGTTGGTTGGTATTAGCTTTGATATTTTGTCTGTGAAGAATTGGGCGAGTTCTTCACAAGCTTTCATGCAGTCTTCCTTTGACAAAGGGTTGGGTCAGGTAGGAGAGAAAGTTGAAAAGGATACTTGGGTTGTATTGGTGTTGGTGAATTTCTTTTATTAGAATTCACGTTTAGCTTTGTCGGTGTCTGTTGTGTATATGTGGAATAGTGTTCTGTATCTGTCAAGGCGAGGTAAAGTGGGGTGTCTTCTCCATCTTTTCTCTGCTTGTCTGAGAAGCCTTTTGGTATTTTTCAGTTCTGGGTTGTATCATGGTGTTTTGTGGGGGTTGTCAGTATTGATTACTTTGGAGATGATTGGGCATTTGGATTTAGCAATTTTGAAGTTGATGGTGATCCAAGAGTTGATGGCAGTGTTTGCATCGTTGAGGTCGAGGGTGTTCAAGGTGTTGGGGAGGGTTTCTATCATGTCTTTGATGGAGCATGGTTTGTGAAATCCGATGTGTTTTTTGGATTGGTTGGTTTCAATGTGGGTAGTTTTAAATCGGAGTGAGGTCTTTGCTACACAAGGTAACTCCAAAAACTGTGGAGTAGCAATTCTAATCCATCGCTCACCATCATTTACAATGTCTAAATCTATAATAGCTTATAAGGGTAGATTATAATTCTGGCTAGGAAACTATTAGGAGGGATACCATTTTAGTATCTATTTATGTTCCTAATATATATGACCAAGCATTCTTTATTTCATCATATCCCTTATTAGTTCTTTAGGTTCAGCACAGATATTGATTGGTCATGACTTTAATTGTGTAAGATATCCACAGTTGGACAGGCAGTTGGAGGTATTTTTAAAATCCATGGGTAAGACCAAAAGAATTGACTTCATTTGTGACTCATTGCAATTGGTGGATGTTTGAAGAACATTAAATCCCAAGATTTTACACATTTTGCTAGGTTGCATACTATTAAGTCTCAGATTGACTAATAATATCAGAAATGACATTTTGTAGGGTGTCTGCTGTTGAAATTGAATCACTGGTCATTTCTGATCACTGTCCGGTGACATGCTCAGTACAAATGCTTCTTCCGGGCAGGAGAATGGAGAATGCTAGCATGGCTCGCACTAACAAATCTATCAAGAGGAGTTGATTTGTAGACTTCAATGCTAGTTGCATTGTACAGTTCTACTCCGTCTCAGGAATTATAATGGCTATAGTTTTTTACTGATGCTAATTTTATTATGAATATCTCTGACTGTGTCTGTAACAACACCCCCTCCCTTATCCCAACCCACATCCTGAAAACCCACCCCGATTCAAAGTGTCCCCTATAGCATGGTACATATAGAGAGAGTGACCCTAAACACTCTCTCTCCCCCCCCTCTCCCTCTCCCAATAGTATTTTATATGCTACGTGTGTACTTTATTAAAGTGAGGTGTATTTTTGCTAGCGCTGCAATATGTGCGTTTATGAGTGCTCGTGCTTTCCTTTTAATATTTACCCATTAGTGAGTAAAAAAGAGATCTGTATTCAGAAATTCTCTATCTAACAAAGCAGCAAAACAAGGCAAAACAGATCTTGATCTTGGGGCTATCTAGCGATCTTGAGAAGACGTTTTGGGATATTCAAAAGCTTCTTAATGAAAAATTACACTATAGAGGTAAGGCGTCATTGTTTTCTTTAAACCATATATTCTTTGTGTTTGGTAACAAAATTGGTAAATTACTGGCAAATCTATCCAAAAATGGGGAGGGTGGGTGATGCACATTTCATCCTTGAAACATCCGTCTGGTAAATTCATTAGAACAAATCTGTAAAATGTTTAATAATTTTTACCAACATTTATATATTACGGAGAAGGATGATGATGAAAACAGGTCTAAAATGCCAGTACCAAAGATTAAGACATTCTAATTGCTGGATGTGAACCACCCTATAGAAACCTCTGAAATTACTGAGGTTATTGCAGGCCTTAGAAGGTTTAAATCTCCGGGGCCAAGTGGTCTGTTGGCTTATTTTTACAAGGCATTCAAACCAGTTGTGCAAGAAACCCTTAGGTGTCTTTTTCAGACTAAGGTTATTATTCTGCAGATGCTGAATTCTATGAAAATGGCAAACATAGTGGTGCACCCGAAACCTGGGAGGGATGAGCAATTGCCACGTTCCTACCATCCGATTTCACTATTGAGCGAAGATATTAAAAAATATGCTAAGTTGTTAGCTAACAGGTTTAAAATTATATTGCCAAATCTTGTCTCTAGTGGACAAGTAGGCTTTGTACAAGGAAGGAAGCCGAGTATAAATGTTCGCAGAATTCTTGCATATTTGGAACTTAATAGGTAGGGGGTTATAAGGGTTCATTATTGATAGGGTACGATGCTGAAAAGGCATTTGATTGTGTATCCTGGACTTTTGTTTTAGCAAATGTGCTTCATGCCTTTGGCTTTGTTGGTTACATTTTTTAAGCTAATCAGGTTTTATATTTGAATCCAGAAGCCCATATCAAAGCCAATAATATCCTATCCGCTGTATTTTCTCTTTCAAGAGGCATTCGGTAGCGGCACCTTTTGTCCCTGTTATTGTTCATTTTGACATTGGAACCTCTTACAATACTGTTGGAATTGCAACTTAAAGATATTTTGAATTTGGGGAAAGATCAGCCTGCTAAAACAAAGCTTTTTGCAGATGATATTTTATTATTTCTTTCGGATTCTAAGTGAAACTGAAATGAGGTATTAAATTTGCTTGATTTACATAGTAGTTTCTCAAGTTTAAAACTTAATCTGGACAAATTGGAAGCCTTGGAACTGTTAAAAGTGGTAACCTCTGACTAATAAACTCAATGAATACCAGCTTCAAATAGTTTAAAAGGTTTATTAATAGAGGAAAGCGGTAGTTCCTCCATGGAGAAGCAACACAAAACAAGTGGAATATAATTCTAAGCTTGCTCAAAGATCTGACGTGCGTGTTCAAAGATATAAGGGATTCCATCAGCCAATCACAGATGTCTGCAAAAGCCAACCCATTTACCTTATAGCCAATCAATAAATTTTAGCATTTGTGCGTGTGCTCTTACTATGGGCAGGAGCCTCTTGTTATCATTAGCAGAGAATAAGACAAAGTTAGTTCCGTTTTCCCAGGAATGATGTCATCTGTGCTGGCTAATTCTCTGGTAAGCTTAGTTATCATAGTGTTTCATAGTGCTATCAATCCACTAGGTGTAATTCAGCGCTGGGTATTCTTACAGAACTCACCAGAGAATTAAAGGATAATTGGGTGAATTTCCTCTTGCAATGGGCGGGAGATATGTTAAAATATTTAGGGGTGTAAATTCATAGCTCATCAGATAAATAGCACTAATCTAATATCCCCAAAATCATTCAAGTTTTCCATAAAAAAATGCATAGCTGGATGAATTTTTCAATCTATAACAGGGTGCTTAGCATTGGCAAAGATGGTTCTTCTGCCTAAATGGTTATATTTTATGCAGATGATGCCAATGTGGTTGAAGAGAAAAGATATTCCGAAGCTAAACAATAGATGATCTGCATTTATTTAGAAAGGAAATAAGCTTAGATGGCTATTTCAAAGTTGTCTATTCTGAAATCAGAGGGGTTGGGATTTTCCAAATGTTAAGCTCAACAATGTGGCGTGACTTATGAGATCGCTGGGAGATTGGCTTTGGAATAGTAATCACTATTCAGATAATAAAATGGAACAGATGGTGATGACATCTTTGGGTCCTAGGTATATCTTACATTCCCCAATGAAGAACTTACTCCAGCAGGTGCAGGATTCCTTGTTGACCTGTACGATGCAGAGAACTTGGAAATGGGTCCGAGCTAAGCTATCACTACCCTGGCATTCCTCACTGATTACCTTTGATTGGAATTCCAGAGTTTTCAGGATCCGGTGTTAAAAGTGGTTGAAACCTTCCTCAGTTTCATTGATATGGGGATGGTACGACCTTACTCATTCCTCCATACCAGCAAGAGTTATTGATGAGACAATCTGACTTTATAGCTTATATGCAAATAATAGATACTGTTAACGTCAGACATGAACATAAGAACATAAGATATGCCATACTGGATCAGACCTAGGGTCCATCAAGCCCAGTATCCTGTTTCCAGCAGTGGTACCTGGTAAATACCCAAACAATAAATAAATCACAAGCTACTATTGTTTATTAATAGCAGTTTATGAATGTTTTCTCCAGGAACTTATCCAAACCTATCCATGCCTCTTTATCGCTCCATGGTGAGACCGCACCTTGAATACTGTGTGCAATTCTGGTCACCGCATCTCAAAAAAGATATCATTGCGATGGAGAAGGTACAGAGAAGGGCAACCAAAATGATAAAGGGGATGGAACAGCTCCCATATGAGGAAAGACTAAAGAGGTTAGGACTTTTCAGCTTGGAGAAGAGACAGCTGAGGGGGGATATGATAGAGATGTTTAAAATCATGAGAGGTCTAGAACAGGTAGATGTGAATCGATTGTACTCTTTCGGATAATAGAAAGACTAGGGGGAACTCCATGAAGTTAGTATGGGGCACATTTAAAACTAATCGGAGAAAGTTCTTTTTTACTCAACGCACAATGAAACTCTGGAATTTGTTGCCAGAGGATGTGGTTAGTGCAGTTAGTATAGGTGTGTTTAAAAAAGGAGGGGAAGTCCATTACCTGCTATTAAGTTCACTTAGAGAAATACCACTGCCATTAGCAATTGTAACATGGAATAGACTTAGTTTTGGGGTACTTGCCAGGTTCTTATGGCCTGGATTGGCCACTGTTGGAAACAGGTTGCTGGGCTGGATGGACCTTTGGTCTGACCCAGTATGACATGTTCTTATGTTCTTAACCTATTTTAAACCCAATTACACTAACTGCTATAACCACATCCTCTGGCAATGAATTCCAGAGCTTAACCATGCACCGAGCAAAATAATTTTCCTTGACATGTTTTCAAATCAGCTACTTGCCAACTTCATGGATAACCTTCTGGTCCTCCAATTTTCTGAGAGTAAATAACTGATTTACATTATCTTGTTCAAGTCCTTTCATGAATTTGTAGACCTCTATTATATCCCCTCTCAGTTGTCTCTTCTCCAAATGGTGCTATTTATAATAAATATTAGAGCAACAGAATTACTGGGATTTCAAAGTAAGGAGAAGGTACTATGGGTTTAAATGGAAAGAAAGAATAGAACATCCGTTTATATTGTTTATTTATTTATTTGACAGTTTTATATACCAAAATTCTTGTAAGGGGTTACAAATCAGTTCGGTTTACATAGAACAGAAACAGTGCTTCAGTAAATGAAAGCAATTACATTGAACATTAACAGAGCTTCAAAAGAGAACAATTACAAAGAAGTAAGGATTCCAATAAGAATAATATAATATTAACCAATAAAACAAGCAGATAGCATTTAACATTTATACAGAAGACAGTATCTCGGAGAGAATAAATATAATACGCACGTGATAGCAGAGGCTAAGATCTTGAACTACGAAACAGAAAAACTAGGGTTGACGCAACTATGGATTGCACCAAACTAATATCATGGAACAGAGGGGCAAATAAGGGTGTCACTGTACAATATAATAAAAGGCTAGTGGGGTAGTGATTAGGTATGTGAACCGTAGTGAAGGCAACAGGAACTAAGTGAGGGAGCTAAATCTGGACATGAAATTTTTTTGACTAAGGCGATATAAATGATAGGAAGAGTCAAAAATACTACTCATGAGCAGGCAGGTTTAATTCAGAGGATTATCTGAATAGGAAAAGGCCTGATTGAACAACCAGGTTTTGAGTCTTTTCTTAAAAGTAACCGGGCAGTGTTCTAGCCGTAGGTCTGGAGGGAGAGAGTTCCAGTGTTTTGGACCAGACGCTGAGAGGGCTCTCATTCCTGAAGTTGTTTTTAGAAAGGGAACCTGGAGGGTGCCTTTATAAGCTGCTCTTACCGGCCTGGATGGTAAGTGCAGTCTAAGAGGGAACTTGAGATCCAAAGGTGTGATGTTGAAATATTAGTGTAATATACAGACTTCTTTTGTAGGCAGAAAAAAGGATAGTGATTTAATGGTGGATATTCACAGATGCTCTGCTATAATTTCATTCTACCAGCTATTGATTGGGATATGCTAGCTCTGTCTTCTAGAAACAGAGATCCTGGATTCTCTGCAGGGAGAACTGTTTAGTCAACTTGTAAAGGAACCCACATGGGAGGAGGCAATACTGGACCTGATAATTAACAATGGGGACAGTGTTTCTTATGTCACAGAGGATGATCTGGGAACCAGTAATCACTGGATGGTATGGTTTAGCATTAGAGTGCAGGCAGTGCTAGTTTATACTACATCAAGGGTCCTAGACTTCAGGAAATTTAACTTTGCTGTTAATACCTGTTGTAGTTCCTGCCTCCCACCAGCAGAGGGTCTTGGTGAGAGTGTCCTCTAGAAGGTTTACTTCTGGGGCCTTTCAAAGGTTAATGCATGTTTATAAAACTGGGAAACAATTCCTTTTTAGTTTATATTCAGCAACTGACTATGCTTATATGAAAGCTTTGGCAGAAGTCTGGAGCAAAGATCTGAGTAGGGGAGTTATGGAAGATCATTTGTTGGTGTGAATCACTGTGCTGGAGAAAACAACAGAATCTGCAGATCTCACAGAACAAGATATGAAAATTGTTTGCAGGATGATATTTTTGGCGTATTGGGATTTTAAGGCAAAACTTTCTAGTTCAGCGACATGCTTGAAATTTTATATGCAAAATGCTTTACTATTCCATGCTTTGTGGGAATGTTTGCCATTCAAAGATTTTGGAAGGAAGTGTTGGGCTTTCTTACCAAAAAATTGTTTCCCCTACTGAGTGATCCCATGTTATGGTTGCTGGGTTACACAACTGATATTGTGCAATGTGATTAATTTAAAATGCTGTTTAATTTGAAAAGCAATGTTGATGGATAGATGTAGCATTTTAAAAATGTGGGTGTAGTCTGATGTTATTTCAGTGTTGGAAACTGGCTCTAACAGATTTATTAAGTTTGGATCACAGATTTTGGACATTTCAAGTCAGAAAGACAGGAGACAAGTTCCAGACAACTTGCTTAGCATTTCTATAGTCATTTCCAAAGGAGGTCCAGCAGAAGTACTTATGGGCTTGAACTAAGGGAGACACTTTATGTAGATGATTCTTCCTGTGGGACAACAAACTCGGACTGTTGGTTTGGAAGTTAGGGGTGGTAGGGTTGTCGGGTCTCAAAGTTATTTTTTTTATTTTTTATCATGTTTATGGGATAATTTGAAATTGAATAAACATTATTTTAAAAAAAAAATATATATATATATGGTGAAGTACCACAGCTTATTTTGGGCTCCATAATTGTGGTTTTCTTATCAATTCTCATGAAACTTGTTGGAAGAAATCATCAGAAGGGTAAAGAACTCCAAGGGACCTAAACTGTGGCAAAGTGACACCAAAGGTGGCAAGAATAGCTTCAGGCTCTGCAGAGGGACAAACGGATACTGACATTGGAGCCGATGCAATAAAGGCGCGTAGAAAGCGGGCACGGAACAGTCAGTGCCCGCCCTTTTAATGCAACCCAGGTGCCCCCAAGGGGCACCATGCAATATTTAAATGAGGGCATCGCATTAGCAAACCCAATCGGTTTCGTGACTGCTGTACGCTGCTCATGAATACAGATGCCAAGTTTATCAGCGTCAGTTTTCCTTACCGGCTGACAGCCATGGAAACCAATGCCGATAAACCTGGCGTCAGTTTTCGTGACTGGCGTTCGGCAGTATGGGAAATTGATGCAGAGTTTATTGGCATCGGTTTACCTTACCGGCGGACAGCCAGGAAAACTGACGCCGATAAACCCAGTGTTGGTTTTCGTTACCGTTCGCCACTGAAAACCAATGCAGAGTTCATCAGCGTCAGTTTTCCTGGCTGTCTGCCGGTAAGGTAAACCGATGCTGATAAACTCGGCCTTGGTTTTTAGCGGCGAACAGTAGTCACAAAAACCAACACCGGGTTTATCGGCGTCGGTTTTCCTGGCTGTCCGCCAGTTTTCCTGGCAGGAGTTAATAGATGACAGTTAAATGTGCATTCAAGACGCACATTTTTTTTTTTTTTGCATCGGGAGTGAATGCCTAATACACTCATTCACATGCATTTGCATGTGAAAAGGGCTATTAGATTCACTCCGCATTAGACGCACGTTGAATATGCGCTAATCCCCTTATTGCATTAGGAGATTGATTAGCACTTATTCTACCCATGTCTGACTGCAGGATAGCAGTGCGCTCGGCTCAGCGCACCTTATTGCATTGGCCCCATTAATAGGAGTGCTAAAAGCAGCAGGAGGGGGAAGAACACCCTAATTATACAAAAGAGGGTATCAGTAATAGTGAAATGAACCCTTAATGGCATCACGAGAGGAAAGGGGTCACTGTAGAAAAAGTGAAAGAAAAAACCCCAAGACACTGATAAAGGGAGCAAGCAGCAGAAAGATTGGCATCAGGACCTATAAAGAATATGAGAAGTGCACAGGAGCCCCCACACTGGCAAACGCACCTCAAGGGGTAAGGTCTGGGGTATGACAGAAAGAACCCCAAGGTATAAAGTACTGGCAAGACAGTAAGACTGAATGACATAAAGACCCCGAAGGTGTATCATGAGGGGTACAGCAGCAAGGCAATGAGGCATGGGAAATGCCAGTCCTTCTGTTTCAGTGCTTTCTACAATTGGCAGAATCAGTACAAGAGAATAAACTGTGATAAATATCATTATTTGGAAATAAGCTGGAACTTGATCTAGCTGTTGTGTGCAATAATGATTTTCTTGTTGACTGGGCTTTCTGAAGGAGCCTGTTTTTGCATGCAGGACATCTCTAATAAGTGTGGTGAGGTTTTCCTGGAAATTGGTGAGGGTTACTCTTTTTGTAAACTGTTTACCATAGTCTATAGCTGAAATCTGGCTCTTCTAGTGTTGTGAAATGAGTGTTTAGTGGACCCTTGGGCCGACCTGTGTGAGACTGGGGAGAGGTGTACTATAGTCTCTAGAGGTGGACAGGTCGGGAGGCAGATCTCAGGTAGGCAGGCGATGTCAGCTTCACCCTGGTGCTTCCCCGGGAGGAGCCCTTAGGAGCCCGGCCGCTGGGACTTTGGTGATCACGGCAGCTGGAGCTGGAGCAGGCAGGCAAGGATCCGGAGTCAGGCAGGAACTGTAACTGGAACCAGGCAGGAACTGAAGCAGGGCTGGCTGCAAGGACCAAGCTGGAACTGAAGCAAGAGGTAAAACAGACACAGCCAGGCGAAAGCAAGACTTGGGCATGGAGCAAAGGCAAGTCTAGGCAGGAGCGGAGTTGCTAACGCAATAGCAAACTCCGGGGCACTGTCAGAAAATATTTTAATATTTTGTGCTTTATTGATAATTACTTATATTTAGTGAAGTCAGTAATCAATTAGCCATAAAGAGACATGTTAACATTTAATACCCATAAGCCTTTACTTTTCTAAAAGCCATGGCTTTAGTCAAAGGCCTGTGCTGGAAAAACTCCAGCAAACAGCCCCCTCTCCTCTACCCCTCTTCAGACCTTGAGAAAGGTTGTTTTCGACTTAATTCTTATCTCTAGCAAGAAAGAAGTCTGCATTTTATGGCCTTGGACATCATTAAACATGTGGTCACTCAGTCGTGAATCCTAGGACAGAGGGGAGTGCTTGGTCTCTTCTCTCTGAAGTAGAAGGAACAAAAGTATTGATAAATAAAAGACTGGAAAATGGGCAAAGCTTTAAAGAGGGTAAGAAAAACTCCTAATTTTTAATATTCTGATATGGATAATATTGATTGAACCCATTTCAAGGTTTTAGAACTGAAGTTCTTCAAAGGCTAAAAAGACAGATGTATTGACAGAAAAGATACAGTTACTCTGGATCAAAGAATTCAAAGAGTTTTATAGGGTATAAAAACTTGAAGCAGTCAGAAGGAAGAAAGAGTGCTACTTTGGATTTTCCTTGCACGTGACTATAGAGAGACAAAGAGTGGGCTGCTTCAGATATCTGGTAGACATATAATCATTTATTCAAGTATATGAAAACCTTTAAATTGCTATTGTTTCTAGATTGGCAGATGTATTAGAAATGCATTGATTAATTAAGCAAAAGATGACATTGATTGATATTTACCTTATATTAATAATTTTGGTTACTTTATTAATGGTTATCACATTGATTGTAGGATATACTCTGGTAAAGTTAAGATTTGAACATAAAAGTGTTTCTTAGTCATTTAGAGATTTTTATTGATACATTTCTTTATCTGAAATAAAGAAAATATTTTTACTACAAACTGACTGGTTTATTTTAAATGCATGCTGTGCTGCATGAATTATTGGTGAATAAAGTTCTGTGGTAGATATGGTCACACATCTCTGAAATTAAACAATAAACTTTTTGTCTCTAGGCAGAAAGGGTAAGGGAAAGGATAGAAGTAAGGGGTTTTTATCTAAGCAGGATTCCCTGGTAATAGTTTTAAATTCTGCTAGTGGTAGAATCCTCAATACTTATATTCAAAAACTTTACAGCACGGTGCAATCATAGAACCACTAGGAACCCTGTTGCAAGCAAAGTTCTGGGCTCCGTGGAAGCCTAAAGTAGGCCGGGGCGTCTGACGACACGGGTAGGGTGGAGCCTCCAGTGGCGGGAAACGGCCTTCATAAGTGCGGCTTGCGCGCGCGGGCCTAGGAAGAAGGCATCTAGGCAGGGCTTCTCGGCGGCGTCCAACCCACGGGGATGCCGCGAAACAGGCCGCAGACCCTGGGAAACCAGCCGGGACCAAGAAGATAAGCGGCCAGTTGCAGCCGCCGCGACTGGGAGCGCCACATCTAGTTTTTGATTTTTTGGTTTTGCATAAGATAAATCTAATGAATTGAAACTTTAATCACACTAAGAACATGTAAATGGTTACTTTCTACTATGTAATATGTTCTGCTTGTATTTCTTTTTACTGGCGAAGGGATTTTGTGGATAGACCACCCTAGTATCATAAAAAACAAACAGGGTGGAAGAATGAGGCTGAGCCTGGAGGGATTAAAGAAAATGAAGAACTATGCTACACCTTCAGACTGTGTTTTAGAAAATGAAGTAGCTCTAGCAATTGATAATGAAGGGGTATCTGAAAAGAGAGAAGAAATCCAATGCACACAGAAATTCCATAATTCAGCCATAAGAACAAGCTTGTTGTGTTTGGAGAATTAGTCATCAAAGCCACTAAATTTGGAATGCTTTTTCACGGGGAACACTACATTTGAAATCCTTCAATGATCCTTCCAGCATCCTCTGCTGATAAGAATGCAAATTAGATAATAAATGCAATCAATGAAGATCCACCTGGGATCCAATGACCTTGCTAGAAACAGCATCAAGTGTACAGAGAGATATCCAGTCTCTGGAGAAGCAGAACATGACTTTTGCCTTTTCAAAGTCTATTGCCTTTTCAGAAGCGTTATCTGTTTATGGAAAGGGGAAGGAAAAGCTAAGTCATATAGATACCTTCATAACCTGGTGTAAGCAACAAATGTTTGACTGTATAGGAGGCTTGGATTATGTATGGATCAGTAAAACAAAAAGCTCTATCAAAGATGGCATACACCTGTCTGGCATGAAAAATGATGCTATATGATAAATTCAAATCATATGCCATAAGGAATTTAAATGAGAGGGCAGGGGTGGTAGAAATAAATTGGTATGTCACTCCCGAGAACTCAAGGAAGTGGATGAAGAAGTGTACAAAAATCAGTTGAATAAGGCAGAAAAGATGTCAAAGAAGAGCAGCAAGCTGAGGGAGATAAGCTGGAAAGCTGTGACCATAAAAGCAATAACATCCCAGACCTGCAGGCTCTAATTGTGGAAGTGGACTTGGACATCTTTCTTCCTAGAGAGTCACATGATTCAGAGACTCATGATTGGGATATGGCCATCCCAGGTTATAGGTTATTAAGTAAGGGCAGAGAGGGCAGGAAAGAGGGAGGAGTAGCACTTTATGTCAAAAACATTATCAAAGCAACTGAAATACAAGGGAAGTGGGAAAAGTAAGAAGCATTATAGGCTGTCCTATAAAAAGAAGATGGGCTTCCATTTACAATGGTGTGGTTTTCAGGCCTCTGTTGAAGATGGAAGAGCTGGACAGGGATCTGGTTGAAGACCTTTATATGATGGGAAAGAAGAGAGAATTGTTGCTCGTTGGAGATTTTAATCTTGCGTATATGGATTGGAGTATCCCTTTTATGGAATCTACAAGATTTAGACAGAGAGTGGATGCCCTTAAAGGGCCTCTGCTCAAACAAATAGTAATGGATCCCATAAGGTAGGGTGTGCGACTCCATCTGGGGCTCACAAATAGGGATACTTTCTCTAACGTCTGAGTAGGTCCCCACCTGAGCACCAGCAAACATCAGATGATATGTTTGATATCACAAATAAGATTCAGAGAAGTTGTATGAAGAAATGAGTTAGGAATTTCCAATATATGACCTTTGTCAAAATGGGGATGTTCCTGGATGAAGAATTAGAAAACTGGGAAGAAATGAGTGACATGGAAAAACAGTGGTCCAAATTAAAAGAAACTCTTACAAAGGCTGTAATTACCTTTAACCTATAAGCCTTATTCTTGTGAGGTAACTCCAACATTGCTCAATGCTTCATTGGCAAAAGATAACAGGGAATTGGCCTCAGACAGCAACCAACAATGGCCCTGACTGCAGTTTGGGAATCTAAGTATGGGGGTAACTTGTACAGCAAGGCAGATGCCAGCCCCTGATGATACCATTATGGGGGAGACATGTATGGTGCAGCAGATGCTTCCATAAGCTTGCTGGGTAGCCGGATGGACCTCACATAATAAGTTCCATGCATCGTGTCCTGAGAGGTTCGCCGCTCTGTATAACACAGTTGGGTAACATAGTAAATGACAGCAGATAAACACCCAAATGATCCATCCAGTCTGCCCAGGAAAATGTTTAATGTTGTAACTGCTGCATCTTGCAGGTTACCTCCATGCAAAAATGTTATAGTAAAATACTACAGGTTACCCCATCTTCTAACCACTGGGGGTCCTCTGTGTTTATCCCATGTCCATGTGCTCTGTGTATCTCAAACCCAGAAAGGCAAGAACGTCTATTAATGGTTAAAGGCAACTAGTTCCTGTGAGGATCCGGGGCAAAGAGCAGCAGGATTTCTAATGCACGCAATAGGATAAATAAACAAAGACCATTGACAGTGCACACAGCCCTGTCCAGAGAGGATTAAAGGTTTTCATAAGTGTCTGGATGATGTTGGAGATGAGGGAGGTGCTCCTGGCACCAGCCCTGAGTATCTGAGATCAAAGGATAGAATTAAAGTTTCACATTCAATGTGTACAAATGTAACTAAAGTAAATTTCATGGTAAATAATTAATCTCGTGCAATTGTACTTATAGATTCTGCACTATTTAATTTTACAATTCAGACACTTTATTTGTATTTAATTTTATTTCTTTGTTTTCAGAAGGTAGTGAAATATTTTATAAGAGATTAAACCTAGGAAAATATTTCTCTCTTTTTTGTTATTACAGAATTATTATTACTTAGGGTTGTGCAGAAGAAGGAAATAGGTTTCTTTTTTGGGACCTTGTGGCAAGACCCATGGCAGGAAAATGGAGTGCATGATATGCTCTAGTAGTGATGTTTGAACACAGCAGGCAAAAGCATTCTATGCTGAAAGGCCCTTGGGTTGGCATGTGAGGCCTAGCAGTCAGAATCAGAGAATGCATTACATTCAGGCTTCTGTGGTAGTTTTAGGGTCATGGAAGGTAAATAGATTGTATGCTGAAAGGCCCTTGGGGTGGCATGTGAGGCCTAGCAGTCAGAATCAGAGAATGCATTACATTCAGGCTTCTGTGGTAGTTTTGGGGGCATGGAAGGTAAATAGATTGTATGCTGAAAATCCCTTGGGGTGGCATTTGAGGCCTAACAGTCACATGCCACGCCTAGATGTCAGGTACGTGTAGTGGCATTTTGAACCTAGCAGACCGAATTACTGTGTGCAGAGTAGTCATATGCCTGAGTTGGTATTTGAGGCCTAGAAGTCAGAAGCAGTGGATGCTTTTAAGTGAGGCCCCTGTGTTAGTGTTTAGGGTATGGCAGGCAAAAGCTGTGTACGCTGTCAGGCCCCTTTGGTGCAGTTTGGAGCATGGAAGGCAAAAGCAAAGAGTATTTTCTGACCCCTCTTATGGTGTTTTGGACCTAGCAGACAGAACAAGTGTGTGCAGAGCAGTCAGACTCCTGTTGTAATATTAGGGGCCTAGCAGGAAGAGTAAGAGTGTACATAGCATTCAGGCTATTGAGATGTTGTTTGAGGCATGGCAAGCATTCGGGCCGATACAGTAAGGTGTGGTAGAAAGAGGCGCGTTAGTGCCCGGCGCACCCGCGTTTGCTGCACGCACAGTTTGGATCAAATACCGCTCGATACTGTATTTAAATGGCATTCAAATGCAAGCCGCATCCAACGCGCGTCCAACGCGCGTCCATGAAGCGCAATCCATTTTACTGTATAGGCTCTATACAGTGCCTATATAGTATCCTGGGTGCGCTGGTACCTGTCATTTCAAATGTCATTTCAAATGACGTTTGAAATGACGGGTACCAGGAAGTGGATGATTCTCCTACAGACCCAATCCACAGAAAAAAAATGCTTCTTGCACTTAGCCGCCCAGTCCCAAACCAACCCAATCCACAGAAAAAAAAAATGCACTTAGCCGCCCAGTCCCAAACCAAACCAACCCAATCCAATCCAAGCCCCAGCAGAGAGAGACGAAATTTCACAGTCCCAAACTTTCCCCCAGGCCCCGCTCACCTGCCCTGGCCACGGCAACGCAAGCCCCCAGCAGCAGCAGTAGAAGGGCGTCGAGAGAGAACAGCTTCAGCAGTCCTGCCTGCGAAGGATGAATATGTGCACGCCTGTACGTCCAATATGGGCGCTCAAGGCAGCGAAGGCGCATGCGCACACGCCGTGACCAGCTGGACCTATTTGCAAATGCCATTATTTGGACAGAATTAACACTGTTTTTCCAAGTTTTGTAGTCTAACTCCAACCTCTTATATCCATTTAATGATTATGTAATATGCCTTTCTTTACCCTTGTCTATGAAAGCTGCCTTGATCACATTACCCACATACTATATCCCACTGATTGCCCTCTTAGAGTGAGATTTGTACCAGTATGGTCAAATATTTTCTTGAATCTCTTATCCTTGGACAAAATTCTGTCCACTATCGGGCCTACAGATGCCTTGTCGCATGACTGCACTCGCCAGCTTCCCGAAATTGATGACTTACCTCTGTCTGCTATCATTTTCGTTACTATCAGTTTGCTTTTGCATTTCCAGTTTGGTATTCACTTTTTGCATTAACATGTTTATCCTTTTTTGTGTATTGTCCCTTTGGAGTGGCATACTCCCTGTATGCACCTCTGACCCGAATTGTGATGCTTGCATCTCAGTCACTATAGACAGTATGATCAAAACTTCTACCCTGCTATACAAATCCCATTATGAATGTGAAGGGACAGTTATATATTGTTCCCATAATTCCACATGATACAGTGTATGTACCGTGCAGACAACCATTACCTGTTTTGACCCTACTGAAGCCCCCGCCCAACAATGGATACAAGTCCACAAAGGAGACACTCCTCAGGGTCCAGTTATGGCATCTACCCTTTTGCTCCTACCGAAAGGTCGGTTTGCCCGCATCCTGGGATGTGACCTATAGATGTGGTAATGATTTGGCTTGGCACCATACCTATATGCATAACCATAAGTACATGTGCCCCAAAAGATGGCCATACACACCCTTATTCTTTGACTATCTGGTTTTTCTCTGGATCTTCCTTTCCTTATTTGTGTTCTCTGTGGTTTCAGTAGTAATTCATGGTTCAAGAGGAATATACATATATTCACATATATTTCTGCCACATCAGCATATGTTGAATACATGCTGTTCTGTTTGCTGCAAGCTATTTCTAGCATTCTCTCACTCATCCTACTGCTGGTGCCTAGTACAAGTTCTCTTTTGACTTATTCTTTGTTCTGCAGCCTGCATTTATGATAATTACTTTGCTGATCTCTAATATCTCAATATTCTATTCCTTTCTACGCTGACCTCCCTATAATCTTTTTGAACATTTCTTCCTGTAACACTTCCTATTAGGTTTTACCTGGAATATGCTTGTGCTCTCTTACAAATGTTTCCTGGTAGTGTGGCCTTTGTGCTTATTCTGAGATTGTTCTCCTTGTAGAAATTTACCCATTCTAACTGAGGCTTACTCTCACAGGGATATGCAACTGTTCCTATTCCTACCTATCACCAGAATGTGTCTTATGTTTTCTTTATGTTGTTTTTCTCTTTCTTCCTTGTCCATTACAATGGATTGCCTCTTAATACTTTCTCTGAACCTTTTAAGAATGATGTTCAATTGCCCTGCTAGGTTATCCTTTCTGATTAGTATATTTGTGACACCTATATGCATAAGCACCTATCCAACCTCATGTAAAGCACAGTGGATATTGGCCAACTCCATTGTTGTAACACAGTGCATCCATAGACCTTACACAGTATTGCACACTATTGCTATAGGCAATTCCCGCTTGTCACAATCTTTTCTCAACTATACCATGAAAGCTCAAATGTTAAATTCTTATTGGCCCAGTATTGTGACCTATCAAGTTGGCTCTTGGGGTTATAGAACTCCAATTTACATGTTAAATCGTATTATAAGATTACAAGCTGTTGTTGAAATAATTACTAATGAAACTGCTAAAGCACTGAGAATATTAGCCACTCAGCAAAAGTGTTTTCGGAATGCCATTTACCAGAACCATCTAGCATTAGATTACATACTAGCTGCAGAAGGAGAATTATATGGTAAATTTAACCTCAGTAATTGTTGTCTTCAAACAGACGACAAGGGTGAAGTAATTGAAGAAATCACCGGCAACATGATGTCAATTGCACATGTGCCGGTGAAAACTTGGAAAGGACTTGATGTCAGTGATCCATTCGGATCCCTTGGCTCATGGTTCTCTAGTTTAGGTTCAGGATTCAAAATTCTAATTGGCTCCATGTGTTCGATTGCCTTACTTGGGCTTGTTGTCTGCCTCTGCTTACCATGCCTCTGTATCTGCCTATGAAGATGCCATGATCAAGTCTCTGAAATGCTGATAACACAGACCAGCACTCGGATCATGCTCAATCAAGCTGAAACCCTGAACCTGATGCTCCTGGATTCTAATGATGACGCTGATTCATTCCCCACCTGTAATGACTATCTGTGAAAAACGAACATATTGGTACTAAGACAGGTAAGTCTCTAGCCAGTAAGGATTAGCCTTAACTAGGCGGGACAACCTAAGACAGGCGATATGCGATGCAGATAGGTGTGAAGGGTTCCTAGGCATCACCCTTCAAAGGGGGGAATGTAAGAATACCCAGCCCCGAATTGCACCTAGTAGATTGATAGACTATGAAGCACTATGATAACTAAACTTACCAGAGAATCAGCCAGCACAGGCCCATCATTCCTGGGAAAACAAAAGTTAACTTGGTCTTATTCTCTTCTAATAATAACAAGAGGCTCCTGCCAATAGTAAGAGCACACACACACACATGCTAAAATTTATTGATTGGCTATTAAGGTAATGGGTGGGGATTATGCAGATATCTGGGATCGGCGGACCCAAACCCTTATATTGCTGAGCACACACGTCAGATCTTCGAGCAGATTCTGAATTATACACCGTTTGCTTTGTATTTGCTTCTGCTCCTGGAAGAACCACACCTTCCTCCATAAATAAAACCTCTGCTTTTATAACCTTTTAAAGCTGGTATTTATTGGTTAATTAGCCAGGGGTTACCACTATTAACAGAGGGAATAGCTAATCAGATCATTTACTTACATATACATGCCGTGGCGGAAAGGGATACACGTCAAGTTAAAAAAGCGGTAAGTATCGGTAAAAACAAGTGAATCGTGGGTTAGACTTACACGGCAAAATTGGGGGTACACAGCGGGTTAGAAACGGGGTAACTGCGGCCGCGCTTTACTGTATCGGCCTGATTGTTTGTACTATCAGGCCCTTTAAGATAGTATTTAAGGCCTGTCAGTCAGAAGGATTGTGCACAGAGCAGTCAGGCCCTTATGGTAGTGTTTGGGACCTAGCAGGCAAAATGTGTGTGTACATAGTGATCAGGAATCTCTGGTGATGTTTCAAGAATGGAAGATCAAAGCAGTGTATGCTCTCAGGACCCTGTGGAAATGTTTGAGACCTAACAGGAAGAAGGAGTGATTGCAGAGCTGTAAGACACCTTATATAATATTTGGGGTCTTGCAGGTAGATGGAGTGTATGCAGAGCAGTCAGGCATCTGATACAGTGTTTGGGCATGGCAGTAGGGATGTACATTTGTTGGTATTTTTATAGCATTAATTTCATTCATTTCAGCCCATGTCGCATATCTCCCATTCATCATGTATGCACACAAAACTGGCGGTATGCACGCATATGGGCACCCACCAGAGTTTGTGCATACCATCAATTTTGAGCACATACATGCCAACCATGTACACACAGACCAAAGCAAATTAAATGAATAAACAATGAATGCAGATCCTTACAGGGCAGACAAAAGGTCTGTCTTCTGCCAGGCCCCTGTTGTAGTTTTTGGGACCTAGCAGGCAAATGTCATGTGTGAAAGCAATCAGGCCCCTGTGGTACTGTTTGGGTCATGGCAGGCAAAAGCAGTGTGTGCTGTTAGGCCCCTGTGAAGATGATTGGGTCATTCTAGACAAATTCAATGTGTGCTGTCAGGCCCCTATGGAGGTGTTTTCATCAATGCAGACAACAGCAGTATGTGCTCTCAGGTCCCTATGCTAGTATTTGGAGCCTACCTGGCAGAAGGTGTGTGTGGAATATAGTCAGGCCCCTGTGGAGTGTTTAGGCATGGCAGGCAGATGCAGTTTGTGCTTTCTGTAGTGGTTTTTGAGTTCTAAGAGTCAGAAGCAATTGAAGCATTTCAAGTCAAGCTCCTGTATTATTTTTGGGGGCATGGCAAGCAGGCAGGCAGAGCAGTAACAGGCCTTCAAAATGCTTTCATTCTTCTTGCCACTTACATGGAAAACCTGAAAACCAAAGTAAAGTCATATTAATTTTCATGAACACTAGCTTTTCCGTCAATTGTGGTGTTATCCATGAGCGATGAGGGCTCATAATATCCCCTGATCAATGGAGATTCATTCTCTAGACACATTAATTGATGGGGAGGAGAGATAGCAATAAAGCACTCTGGCTAGTCTACTTATATGTCCAATAGGCCAACGCATCTGTGTCCATGTCTTCTATGGGTTCTGTGCCATAGTCTGTCACAGAGATTTGTCCTGGTGTCTCCTTTGCTTGTGTAGGCCAATCATCTTTCTTCCTGCTGTTTTCTCTCTATCCTGTACTGGAAGAATGATTCTTTATAGTTATCATTGCTTTGGTGTGTTTAAGTGGAGAAGGAAGACTAGATGACATGATGCTACTTGCACTACTGTATAAGGTGCCCACTGCCTAGCGTTCTCCAGTTTACAGACCTTCTCTATCTACATGTTCTTCATGTATGACAGATTGATAAACTGGAAGGCAAAGCTCCCTTTTGCATGGGGTTCACCAAATGTAGTGAGCATGAATGTCCTTTTTTGGTGAAAGGTCATAGTCTGTGTTTAAAAAAGGATTGGATAAGTTCTTGGAGGAGAAGTCCATTACCTGCTATTAAGTTCACTTAGAGAATAGCCACTGCCATTAGCAATGGTTACATGGAATAGACTTAGATTTTGGGTACTTGCCAGGTTCTTATGGCCTGGATTGGCCACTGTTGGAAACAGGATGCTGGGCTTTATGGACCCTTGGTCAGACCCAGTATGGCATTTTCTTATGTTCTTATGTTATGTTCTCTCTGTCATCTATTTCTACAAGAATTCCAGACAGCACAGCACATCAGCCATCATTCCCTCTTCCTGTTAAAAGCCCTCCAACATTTCCTCCAGGATATTTAATACGGGGACAACATCACCAATGTGGCACTTGTGGAACTCTGTTCCTCTGTGGCATCCTTATAGGGTTTCAGGATTTTGACCAGCTGACCCAGAACTACCTTTTCATAATGCCCTAAAGACACTGTACACCTATCTACATTTCCAAAGACAAATCATAAAGGGGTGTCTGTTGCTCCACTAATCTTTGCAGCATCATATCTGCAGAATTCCTGTGTGTGCCAATATCTTGAATATGATGCTTCTGAAACATCTTGAAATCATCATAATTTTCATGGCTAAGCTTCCCTACATTGATACTTCTGTGAAGGTGTCTGGCTATTCTCCTGCACGTCTTTATTGACTCCTGTAAACATAGAAACATAGAAATGATGGCAGAAGAAGACCAAACAGCCCATCCAGTCTGCCCAGCAAGCTCCCCCACTTATTTTCTTCTCATACTTATCTGATACTCTTGGCCTTTATTAGTAACTTTTTGGTTCTAGTTACCTTCCTCCCCTGCCATTGATGTAGAGAGCAGTGCAGGAGCTGCATCTAAGTGAAGTATCTAGCTTAGGCCTGAATTTATCAAAATGCGGTAAATATTGCATGTGATGGGAAAAGGGGCATCTTTTATGGGAATAGGGAATTTATTGCAGTAATACCTATGCGAAGAGCTAAGTTAGCACAAATTGCAATTACTTTATGATAAGTGGCAGAATGTAGCATTTCTCACATACAACCACTGGGGGGACCATGTTTACTGAAAGAGAATGAGAGAGTGAGAGAGAGAGAGAGAGAGAGAGAGAGAGAGAGAGAGAGAACCTAGCCATAATGACCTGACACTAGATAGGTGTTTATATCTCTATGGGAAGCCCACCTAGTAATATGATTTGAGATTTAGGTATTAGTGTAGGGGTTAGGGGCCACTTTGACATTCAATGTGAGACATATGAACAGAACAGTGTTCTCTTGTGACATTTGATGACCCTCGGAGTGAGGAAACTCACCCAAAGATGGAATTTGTGCAATGTTCTCTAACCCTAGCTTGATGGACTCTCTACCTGGGTAACATCAAGCTAGGTTGAGAGTAGAGATGTGAATCGTGTGCCCGATCGTCTTAACGATCGGGTTCGGCTGGAGGGAGAAAAAATCTGATCGCTGGAGATGTGAATCAGAATTGGTTCCGATTCACATCGTTAATTTTTTTTTAGTGAGGCCCGACCCTTTAAAATTGACCCCTTACCTTCCCCCCCCCCCCAAAGCCCCCAAAACATTTTACGAGTACCTGGTGGTCCAGTGGGGACACGGGGACCGATCTCCCGCTCTCGGGCCATCGGCGCCATTTTGACTGCCACTCAAAAATGGCGCCGATGGCCCGATTAAAAAAAAACCCACCCGACCCTTTAAAGATGACCCCTTAGCTTCTCCCACCCTCCCGATCCCCCCCAAACATTTTAAAATTACCTGGTGGTCTAGTGGTGGTCCCGGGAGTGATCTCCCGTTCTCAGGCCTTCGGCTGACACTCATAAAGATGGCGCCAATGGCCCTTTGCCCTTACCATGTGACAGGGTATCCGTGCCATTGGCTGGCCCCTGTCACATGGTAGGAGCACTGGATGGCCGGCGCCATCTTTACGATGGCGGCGGCCATGGCCGATGGCCCAAGAGTGGGAGATCGGTCCCCGCACCCCCACTGGACCACCAGGTACTCGTAAAACGTTGTGGGGGGTTCGGGGGTGGGGGAAGGTAAGGGATTAGTTTTATAGGGTCGGGGTGGGTTTAGGGGTTGTTTTGGTGTGCCGGTTTTCCTGCCCTCCCCCCAAATAACTCCCGTTAGTGGACACTAACGGGAGTAACGATTTTTCATGATAAATCATGAAAATTTCTATTGTATTGCGCACTGTACCAATTTTTGACGATTTAAAAAATATCGGACGATTTTTTTAAATCGTCAAAAAACGATTCACATCCCTAGTTGAGAGAACATTGCACAAATCTCTTCTTTGGGTGGATTTCCCCATTCCAGGTATTATGGCTAGGTTCTCTCTCTCTCTCTCTCGCTCTCTCAAACCAGCATCCACAAAAAACATTGCAACAGGTGATCAAGCTATCACACAGCTTAACACTCCTGAAAATGTTGCAGTTAAAGCTGTGATAGGGCTTCACAGACAAGCCCACCCCTAACACCTCTTCTTTTTCAGATTTGCATCACACCATATGATATGGGACTTTTCGCACATGATAAGCCCTTAATGCATGCGAAAACGCCTTAACACATTTTGATAAATGAGAAGATATTGGTTAGGGGTAGTAACTGCCGCAATAAGCAAGCTACTCCCACGCTTATTTGTTTACCCAGACTATGCAATTCAGTCCTTTTTGGTTGTTGTCTGAATATGAATCATATTTTCTTCATTCCCCCTGCTGTTGAAGCAGTAAGCTGCTCTGAATATATATTCCAAGTGAAGTATCAGGCTTAATTAATTCGGGGTAGTAACCGCCGTAACAAGCAAGCTATGCGCATGCATATTGGTTTACCCAGACTATGTAATTCAGTCCTTGTTGGTTGTTGTCTGAATATACATCCTCCTTTCTTCATTCCCCCTTGCCATTGAAGCAGAGGGCTATGCTGGATATGCATTGAAAATGAAGTAACAGGCTTATTTGGTTTGGGGTAGTAACCGCCACAACAAACAAGATACTCCCCCGCTTTTTTGTGAATGCAGCTACTCGCTTGCTTTTTTTGTGAATGCAAATCCTTTTTTTCCACATTTCCTCTTGCTGTTGAAGCATAGAGCAATGCTGGAGTCGCATTAACCGTGTGTATGTTTATTGAATAAGGGTATTAATCTCCAGGTAGAAGCTGTCATTTCCACAAGACACCCCCATGCCTTTTCTCTTCATTCAAATCCTCTAGACTTTATGGATCCACAGGGCCGGATTTTAAAAGCCCTGCACACATAAATCCGGCCGGATTTACATGCGCAGGGCACCCGTGCGCCGGCGCACCTATTTTGCATAGGCCACCAGCATGCGCATTGCCCCGGGACGCGCTTAAGTCCCGGGGCTTCATAAAAGGGGGGGGGAGGGGGCAGGTACGGGGGCATGGTGCCGGCCTGGGGGCGTGGACGAGGCCTCCGGACCAGCCCCCGGGTCGGGTGATGGCGTGCCAGCAGCCCGCTGGCACGCGCAGATTTACGCCTACCTTGGGTAGGCGTAAATCTGCAGACAAAGGTAGGGGGGTTAGATAGGGCCGGGATGGTGGGTTAGGTAGGGGAAGGGGGGGGAAGGGGAGGGGAGGGGGAACAGGCTGCATGCGCCAGGCTCGGCGCACACAGGATGCACAAATGTGCACCCCCTTGCGCGCGCCGACCCCGGATTTTATAAGATACGCGCAGCTACGCGTGTATCTTCTAAAAATCCAGTGTACTTTTGTTCGCGCGTGGTACGTGAATAAAAGTACGTGTGCACACTGTTTTTGAAAATGTACCCCAGCGTGTTTATCCCACTCCCCTTTGAAATCCTTCACAGTTTTGGTCTTCACCACTTCCTCCGGAAGGGCATTCCAGGCATCCACCACCCTCTCCGTGAAGAAATACTTCCTGACATTGGTTCTGAGTCTTCCTCCCTGGAGCTTCAAATCATGACCCCTGGTTTGAAGCTCCAGGGAGGAAGACTCAGGCATTCTCCTGGTCCTTGTACCCCCTCAGGGCCTCCTTCACTGCTAGTGCAGGGTGTTAGTAAAACATTGGACACTCTAAAATGCCCCATTGAATAGCCTTTAACATAGTTGAGCCATTATCAGTCACAAAGTAGCGTGCATTTAGACTTCTGGCTGGGGAGTACGCTGGAGAGATTGACCTCTCGCTGGAGGAATCGGCCAGAGGGACTGCTGAGAACCCTGTTTCAGCTGTGGCTGCCGCCCAGGTGGAGTGTCCTGAGCCATACCCCTGGTGAGGTCATCTGACTGCGACTTTGGACTGGTTAAAACTCAGGAGGCTGCAGCGCTTGTGGATAAGTTCTGACTTGAAGATACATGATTGAAGATAGATGGCCAGGAAAAGGAAAATTAAGGTATTTTCCTCGGCTTCTACTTCTTCTGTGATAAGGGGACCTATGGACATGGACACACACCTCATACATAGGGTGAATTATGTCACCCCAAACCCCACTAGATGTTTCCTGTTCATCGGGGTCTATTGAGAATCCTGGCCTACATTCATCACCTCACAATTAGGGGTCTATAGTTGATAATATTCCAAAAGATTCAAGTTCATCATCTTTGGTAGTAGATATTCCTCAAGACAAGAAGGAATTGGGTGATGCATCAGCTGGTACATCAGTTGGTGGACAGCTTGGAACTCCTCCAATAGCAGGTGTAGCTATGTTGGATAGCTCTAATGTAGAGATTCCTGATCTTAAGAATGTGACTTAGGTTGATGCATGGGGGCGGTCACTAACATGGAGAAACTTCTAGCTCAAGCTATGGATCAATTTGGAACTTTTAATACTGAAACTAAGAATACTCTTCAGGACTATGGAGCTCGCTTAAATAATTTAGAAAATAATTCCTATTCGGTAACCTCTCAGATTGCCTCATTACAGACACTGAGCACTTCCTTTGTTAAAGATAGTTTGGTAGTGCAGAAACAACTGGAAAATTTGGAAAACGAGATGAGATCTAGGAATCTTTGTTTCCTAAATTTTCCTGTTAGTAGGTTGTTATCTGCAACAGAAATATTTAGAAAATATTTAGGATAAGTGCTGCAAATTTCCTCAAATAAAGATATGTTAGTTTCTGAGATATACTATCTTCCTACATCTGGAATTATCTCTGTAGGTCAGGAAGAAGAATTTGATGTGATACAAGGGAATAGTCTTAATGTAACCTCCTTTATGGAGGCATCAATAGATGGCATTCTTCCTAGGGCTACTCTTTTAGTAACCTTTTGTAGAGAACAAGATAGGAATTTAGTTCTACAAAAATACTTTAAAAATAAGGATATTCTTTTTTGTGGAAAAAAAAATTCCAATATTTCCTGATGTGACTAAAAGTAGCCAATTGAGAAGAAAGCAATTTTTGATATTAAAAGCTAGTGTTTTATCCTTAGCAGCAGTATTCTTCCTTAAATTCCCATGTAAGTGCTGTATAACATATTGTAAAAACAAATTTGTTTTCTATGATCCCTCCCATCTTGAGACTTTTCTCTTTGATAAAGAATCTAGAATATAATTCAATCTGACTTTTTGAAGTTTAGATGATGGAAAAAAAATTGATGTCTCTCGTATTAGCTTTTAATTTTCTTCAAGGAATGATTACCTATGAATTACTCCCCAAATTACCGATTATGGGGTCTTTAATCAAAGTGTAATGGTTGATATTATTTATTTATTTTATTTATTTAAATTCTTTTAATATACCGATGCTCAAGAACCAGGTCTTATCGTACTGGTTTACAATAAACTAGGGGGAACCAGTTAAACAATGATCGCAAAAAGTTACATTATAACATGGAAAGTGGAACTTATCTGTTAGAAAAAGGATAGGTTAAACAATTTCTAACTGGAGAGCAGGGCATGTAAGCAGGAGCAAGTGCTTACATGGTAAGAATTATATACAAATTTACATAGTGTATTATGATTAAGCAAGTTATATGAAAGTGCAGTTAGCCGAAATACAGTTCCTTTGAGTTCCGGAAAAGGACGCAACCGTGGGGTAAGTGACTGTGTGGGTGACCCTGAGGCTTCTTCAAGGGTATGCTTGGGCGAACAGCCAAGTTTTTTATTTTTTTCTGAAAGTGATATGGCAATGTTCCTGGTGGAGATCTGGCGGGAGAGAGTTCCAGTGATGCGGACCAGCAATTGATAGTGCTCGTTTTTCAATCGTGTTGTGAAGAACGGATTTTTGGGGGGGAACCTGGAGGGAATCTCTGTATGCAGATCTGGTGGGTCTTGCAGAGGAGTGTGGTTTGAGGGGTATGGTAAGTTGGAGCGAGGATTCCTGAAATAAGGTTTTGTGGATAATAGTAAGTGTCTTGAAGAGAATTCTGTAGCGAATGGGTAGCCAGAAAGTATTTTTAGAATCGGGGTGATGTGGTCCATGCGGCTGGAGTTTGTGAGGATCCTGGCTGCAGCGTTTTGCAAAATTTGAAGAGGTTTTGATATAAATATCCTATTGGCATTGCATGGATTTCTTCTTTTTTTTCCTTTTACCCTTGGTTTTGCTTATGATATTATTGATGTAAAAGTCAATAATTCAAATAAAGTATTCTCCTGCACTTCTCTATTAACTCCTGTAAGTAGACATTCTCCTGGTCCCCAGCCCCAGGGCCTCCTTCACTGCAAGTTCAGGGAGTTAGCAAAACATTGGACACCCTCAAATTCACCAATAGTATCCAAAACTTATTCAAAATACAACGATTATGTAAGCACTACTAAAAAGATGTTGCACAATAGTGTTTCAAATTTGCTGTGTGTATTTTACTGAATATAATTCCTTTTCTAGCTTATTAAGGACCGTCACAACACCCGTGGTCTGCATGCATTTGATGCCTGTATTCTCAGCCACACCCTTAAATTCCCCATTGAATACTTCCTAACTCTTTCCCCAGTATAAAGCTACCAAACACCACTCCATGTCCTCCATTGTGGGATTTTGCGGGGGTCATATGGCAGGGGACTTTTGGCCTGCCACCTGAGCTGAGGGCATAGTAGCAGCTATAGAAACACTCTTCCCTTTTTCAAACAGTGTCCTCTGAATGGACTATCTGACACTAAGATGCAGAGCTGAGTTTTGGGACCTAAGTGGATTTTCTCCAGAAGGGACGTCCTTCTCTGACTGCTCTTGGGGAAACCTACGACAGCTTCAAGCTGTTTTGACATACGGCACCCCTGATTGCTCATAAATGTATTCTTGATATGTGGATTGAAGAAACTCCACCATTGCTAAATTTATGGTTGTACATGATGACAGATGTATTGCTATTAGAAAGACTGAATGTGAAAGTTGCAGCTCAAAAGGAACCTGAAGAGAATAAAACAGACTGGAGCCATTTTTTTCTCATGTCTGCCAGAAAATAAAAAGCCATCATTACTAAGTCTGGGTTACAGAGCTGTAGGGATCCTGATAGGTCCCCTTCTAGAAGTTGGATAGGATGTACCAATTGGGTTTGGGGGTTGCAGAGTGGTGACTGCGGGTTTTTAGCTCCCCCATGTGGAAGAGTCTCAGTGTTTTCCAGAGAGATCACCTTTTTACCCCTGAGTGTGCTCTTTGCTTTTGAGGAGACAGCATATCTTGAGCTGCGCTCTGATTTTAACATAAGAACATAAGAAATTGCCATGCTGGGTCAGACCAAGGGTCCATCAAGCCCAGCATCCTGTTTCCAACAGAGGCCAAACCAGGCCACAAGAACCTGGCAATTACCCGAACACCTAGAAGATCCCATGCTACTGATGCACTGATGCAATTAATAGCAGTGGCTATTCCCTAAGTCAACTTGATTAATAGCAGTTAATGGACTTCTCTTCCAAGAACTTATCCAAACCTTTTTTGAACCCAGCTACACTAACTGCACTAACCACATCCTCTGGCAACAAATTCCAGAGATTTATTGTGCGTTGAGTGAACAAGAATTTTCTCCGATTAGTCTTAAATGTTCTACTTGCTGACTTCATGGAATGCCCCCTAGTCCTTCTATTATTCGAAAGTGTAAATAACTTAGTAACATCTACTCGTTCAAGACCTCTCATGATCTTAAAGACCTCTATCATATCCCCCCTCAGCCGTCTCTTCTCCAAGCTGAAAAGCCCTAACCTCTTCAGCCTTTCCTCATAGGGGAGCTGTTCCATCCCCTTTATCATTTTGATTGCCCTTCTCTGTACCTTCTCCATTGCAACTATATCTTTTTTGAGATACAGCGACCAGAATTGTACACAGTATTCAAGGTGTGGTCTCACCATGGAGCGATATAGAGGCATTATGACATTTTCCGTTTTATTAACCATTTCCTTCCTAATAATTCCTAACATTCTATTTGCTTTTTTGACTGCTGCAGCACACTGAGCTGACGATTTCAATGTATTATCTACTATAAAGCCTAGATCTCGTTCTTGGGTGGTAGCTCCTAATATGGAACCTAACATCGTGTAACTACAGCAAGGGTTATTTTTCCCTATATGCAACACCTTGCACTTGTTCACATTAAATTCATATTTATATTTCAAAATTTTTATATTTCTTATCTTTAAGCTCCATGGAGGCTTTTGTTATTGATGAAAGTTTCTTCCCACCCTCTCATGCCACCTTTAACTTATTTAAGTTCAGAGTCCCAAATCCTTTAGGACTCGATTATGCTGTTTTTGAGTTTTCTCTTCTAACCAATAGAAGAGGTTCTGTTCATGCAGGAGGGACCTGATATCATCAAAGGTCCAAGGAGAGGAGAAGGAGAAAGGGGACAGAAGGATGGGAGAGGGACCACTTCAGATGCTCAGGAGCACCCAGTGAAGATTGGGAGAGTGAGACATAAGAGTTATCATCCTTGATACTACAGGAGGAGGTAGGAGATAAAAGACTGAAAGCTTTAAAAGGACATCGTTGATACTCCACTTGCCATGGGAGGGAAGCATCACAGCTTTATCATGAACCCAATGGGAGGGAAGAAATCTATGAATTAAAAGGATATAATGAAATTGGAAGAACATCTGCATTTAATAAAGAATGGAAGAAGTCACAAACTTACTAAGAGCACTTGTACCAACCAAACAACTCTCATGCTTCTTATTGAGTGGTGACTTTATTATCCTCCATGCTGTGATTATCAGTGCTGTGTACCAAGAGACATTAACATAGGAAAATATAAATGCTATATGAGGGCCTTGAAAGGAAACTTTCCCCCCACAGGAAAACCTGGAAGTGTATAATGCGGCAGAATAACAGTGTCCAACTAATGTATAAATGTGAGATATTTATTTATTTGTTTATTTATTTGTTTATTTTTATATACCGACATTTACCCAAGGGTATCATATCGATTTACATAATGTCTAGTGAGATAGTGTGAAAACAGGTCATACTATATTTACATTGAGAGACATAGTAAAATTACATTGATACAGTGTAGAATTACAGAGAAGTAGTGCTTTGTGACGTATAACATTATATCATTGTAGAATAAAAGTGATTTGTTGTCTTGATAAAATAGCAGCTAGCATTTGATTTGGCTTTTGCAAATTCTCATTGTGGGATATGTGCGTGGTTAGAGTTTTGTTTGTTAATGGTTACTGGGGATGGCAGGGGGGTTAACTGTTGGCTGGGTAGGCTTTTTGGAATAGCCATGCTTTTAGTGATTTCTTGAAGTTCTGTGATGAGGGTTCCATTCTGAAATTTGCCTGTAATTTGTTCCATAGTGCGTGCATGCAATTGATATTGCTCGTTCTCATGTTGAGGCGAGGTGGGCCACTTTGTTGAAAGGGATGGAGAGTAGTCCGGTGTTATTGGATCGTAGGTTCCATTGGGAGGTGTATGGATGAAGGGTGTCCCTTAGCCAGTCTGTTTTTTTCATTGTTAAGGGACTTCTGTATTAGGGTGAGGGCTTTATATTGAATTCTGTGTGTTATGGGGAGCCAGTGGAGTTCTTTTAGTATAGGTGTGATGTGTGTGGAGCGTTTGCTGTTTGTGAGGGATTTGGCTGCCACATTTTGGAGTAGTTGGAGGGGCTTGAGGGTGGAGGTTGGGAATCCAAGGAGGATGGAGTTACAATAGTCGAGTATGGAGAAAATGAGGGCTTGGAGTGCTGATTGATAGTCTTGAATGAGTAGTAGTGGCTTGATTTTTTTGAGGACTTGTAGTTTGAAGAAGCCTTCTTTTATTATGGTATTGATGTATGTTTTCAGGTTGAGCTTGGAGTCTAGAGTGATGCCTAGGTTTCTTGCAGTCATAAGGAGATGGCTCATGCTTTGTGTGGAGGGCCCGTCTTGAATGTTCCAAGCTGGGGATTTGTTAGAGATGTGTATTATTTTTGTTTTTGCGTAGTTAAGGGTGAGTGCTATTTGGGATAAGAGTTTTTGTATTTGAGTAAGGATGTAGTTCCATTGTAGAAGGGTGTTCTGTATGTTATCTTTTGTAGGGATAAGGACCTGGACATCATCGGCATAGACAAAGTATTGGAGGCCCAGGTCAATGAGGAGTTTGCATAGTGGGAGCATGTAGATGTTGAAAAGGGTGGAGGAGAGTGAAGATCCTTGAGGGATGCTGTGTGAGAGGGGGAATTGTTTTGATTCCTTGTTGTTGAGGATTACTTTGTAGGTTCTGTTCGATAGGTAGGAACTGAACCATTTAATTGAGATGCTGTCTAGTCCTATTTCACTTAGTCTTGTTAGGAGGGTGTTATGTAACTAGGGATAACAAGAGAAAAGTTGGGAGTACTAAAGAGGGAAATATTTATTTATGTATTTATTTAGCGCTTTTATATACCGATATTCATGTAACAAGTCACATATCACTTCGGTTTACATTAGAATGATAAACAAGCATGTAAGAATGCGTTACATTAAACAAAAGGATGAACAAACTTGGATCAATGGAACTGGGTTTAACAGAGCTGATAAATAAATGATCTTTTCCGGAGGCCGGAAACTAACATAGGTAAAGAGCCCGGTGCCTAAAAAGATGACACTGGGTCTAGGTTCAGGGTGGATAACTAGTTTGAAGTTGTCTGAGAAAGTGAAGGCTCGCTTGAACGATGGTTTATTAGGGAACAGCATAAAAACTGAAAGGGTCATCTGAATTCTGAGAAGGCTTGGTCGAACAGCAAGGTTTTGAGTCTTTTTTTTTAAAGGTAATCGGGCATCGTTCTAGCCGAAGATCTGGAGGGAGAGAGTTCCATGGTGCTGGACCTGAAGTGGATATAGCTCGCTTCCTTAATGAGGTTTTGAATGGGGGGGCATAGAGGGTGTCTCTATACGCTGATCTCACCGGTCTGGAGGGTATGTGTGGCCGAAGAGGGTTCTTGAGCTCCAGTGGGGTGATATTGTGATTGGCTTTGTGTGTGATCGTAAGTACTTTGTACAAGATTCTAAATTTGATTGGGAGCCAGTGCAGGTTCCGCAAGATGGGTGTAATGAGGTCTCTTTTGTTGGTCTTCATCAGAATCCTTGCTGAGGCGTTTTGCAGCATCTGTAAGGGTTTGATGGTATTAGCTGGGAGGCCGAACAAAAGTGAATTGCAATAATCAATTTTTGAAAAAATGAATGATTGGAGAACTGTACGGTAGTCTTGGAAGTGGAGGAGAGGTCTCAACCGTTTTAAAACCTGAAGTTTAAATATTTAAATATTTTAAATATTGCGTTTCAGGGGAAATTTAATCATCTTAGAGGGAAGCTTGCATTAGGGGGAAGGAGGATCTGGTTCTGGGGGGAGGTGGAAGGTGAATATTAGGTCACGGGGTAGGAAAAGCCATGTTTTTAAGTGTATTTTAAATAGATGAGTTTTATTTGTGCTGGAAGGTTGTTCCAGAGAGACAGACCAGCTACACATAGCACACGTTCTCTCGTTGTAGTCAGATGTGCCTCTTTCGGGGTGGGGATTGGGAGGTCCAGTGTTGGTAGAGTGGAGGTTTCTTTGGGGAGTGTGAAAGTGTAGGGACGTGTTTAGCCAGTCCATTTTACTGTTGTGGAGCGTTTTATGGATGAGTGTATTATTATATTTAAATGTTTAATGTATTTGACAAAGGTAACGCATGAGTTCCTGCAAATTTTGTTTAAATGTAAACCGATGTGATAAGTAAAATTGAAGGTAAAAACACCGGTATATAAAAATCAATCAATCAATCAATCAATAAATAATATGATTGGAAGAAAATCTGCATTTAATAAAGACTGTAAGAGGTCACAAATTTACTACGAGCACTTGTACCATATTAAAAGTGAAAAGAAATGATGGAAACCACCAAACAACTCTCATGTGTCTTCTTGAGTTGTGAATTTCTTATTCTTCATGCTGTGATTATCAGTGCTGTGTACCAAGAGACATTACCATGGGAAAATATAAATGCAATGTGAGGGCCTTGAAAGGAAATTTCCCCCTGCACAGGAAAACCTGGAAGTGTATAATGTGGCAGAATAACAGTGTCCAAGTAATGTATAAATGTGAGAATTGGTCTCTGGATGAGTTATCCAGGTACAACCATCACAGGGGTTCCACGGTTATATGTTAAATGAAATATCTCTTGCTGGGGGAGCCGGGGAGGGGTTAGGGATGTGATGTGTGGATGTTAGAATGTGTGGCCTGGATGGAGTTAATGGGGGAGAGTGAAAGGGTGGGTTTCTATTGTAATTAAAATGTGATTGCGTGACAGCTGCTGTTTATTTACTATGTATAGTGCAAGCTCAGAGAACCATGAGTACGGACAGTCCTGCATTGTTTGGTGACAAATCTCTGTCCTCCTATACAACATTTCTCTTGGATATGTTTTTTCTCTAAATGTCTTGTGAATAAAGAACAATAAATAAACCCTCTAGAAAACAGGGGAAAAGGGAAAACCTAAATCACAGTGTCCTCAAATCACCCATTTCCTGATGTGTGAAAAGGAACAAATTAGAAGACACAGGAATGTCAATGCTTTTGATTTATTGAAGAAGCGATACAAGGGAGAGCAGAATCATGAGAAGTCTCTGGAGGAGAAGATGCTTCGTGTGCCAGCAGAAATGGAAGAAGATCCCTTGTACTGAGCAGGAAGGAGCAGAGAGGATTCAGCCGTCAGCCATCACTTTGCAGATCCATCGGCTGATATTCAGGTATGGACCAGGACTCACTGAAAGAGAGAATAAGAGCAATAAATACAGAGCAGGGTCAGCCTGAGACAGAAAAATACAAAATCTTCTGAAGGGATCAGTGAGAGTGAAGCTCTATTAATGAGGGGGATGATCCAAGGGCACCATGGGGAGAAGCTAACTCGCTGCTCGTTTCCTCTGGTTGCACTATGGGAGAGTCCTGATTATTTATTGGCTCTGGATGCAATACAGAAGCTTTCTGATTGGCTGCTTATTGGCTTTCATTGTACTTTTATACTTTCTCTGTTTTCATACTTATTTCTTCCTCACAATATTTATCTAATGAACACCGGTCCCGTTCCTGCTCTTTGATTAATACAACAGAAAACCTAGAGGACTCCGGCTGTAAGGAACGAGGCTGCAGGTATTTTCTGGAGTAAGAGCCACATTTGCTCTCCTCCCCAATCTTTCCCCACAGGAAACAGCTCTCACCCCCTCCACAGCGATCACAGAACCAGGCTGTCTTAGAGCAGGATCGGGTCTCCTCCCAGAACCTCCAGTTTAATGCACATGGTGACAGCACTGAACCCCAGGACTCCCCTAAAGCTGCTTACTGTTGAAGGGGGTTGAATTGGGGGTTCATGGTAGCAGAATTGCCACATTCTGCCAATGTTGTGGTAAAATTCAGGTGAAGATTATTTCAGAGGCCAGCGATGGGGAGAGGGCTGAGATGGGGAGCAGGTGTTGGTTTGTGAGTAGAAGTTTTATTCTCATCTATGGAAATACCCCGCCCTCTCACCCCATAGCAACCCCCCCTGAAAGTACCCGTGCATTATTGTACCCCTCTCAATCCACCCCACCCACCCCTTTCCCCTTGCTCCCTCCCTCTTTACTCCCCCCTCACCAGCATTTAACTGTACATACGTGCACTTGCCTCCTCATACTGTAAATAAGCTTTCATATGCTAATTTCTAAAGTGTACATGCCTCGTTAACTTTGTTTATAAGTTCATTTGCATATCTAACCCTAACTTGAATGCAAAAAGTTGTAATTCTGCTCGTTGACTCTCCTCTATTGTATTTTTGCATATTACCCAGTTAGCCCCTTCCTCGTTCATTGTAATTTCCTTTCTCAGTTACTTGTAAATCGACATGATGTGTCCTACGAATGCCGGTATAAAAAAAGTGTTAAATAAATAAATAAATAAATAAATAAGAGGCAGAGCAGCAGAGCCAGAGAGGAAGAATCTCAGTTGGGAAAATTTGAGGGAATGGGGTCAATGCTCCATATCTGCGTCATTTACTATTTCAGAAGTGGATGTTTCATTCTGATTACAAACTATTAAAATTAGTAAAACCAGGAAGTTGGTTTCACCGGCCATTTGTGAGACAAATTGTCAATGAACAGGAGAGAATAGAAACAGAGGTTAGAAAAAGGAATTTTCTGAGAAAGTTACACAAGTTTTAAACCAACAACAATTAATGTGAATAATTAGCAGGAGCTAAAGTTTAGGCTTACCTTATGATTCACAGCTATACCAAAACCCTAAATGAAAGAAAGAGAGCAGTGAGATTAATTCTGTCTGCATATCAGTGGTCAGTGGGTACAGAGTTCCTTAGGGCTGGCAGCAGCTGTAACATTCCCTAAGGTTGAGCTCGGGAAATCTTATCCATGGCACATGTGGGGCAGAACTATACATACTGCTTCATGTTGGTCTTTATTTGAGGCAATCATTAGTGACAGAAGATTAACTCCATGGTTTAGTGTATGCCTGCGGGCCCCACCAAATTTATTTATTTTACTTCTTTGTTTTTATATACCGACATTCAAACATAAGTATCACATCGGTTTACATAATAACTTAAGTGATAGTGTGACCACAGGTCATATTATCTTTACATTGTAACATTGTAACATAGTAAAAAACTGCATCTACGTATTGCTCTAACAATTATAATATGATTACATTGAATAACAAACACGACTTAATTCTTAACATTATAACGGCTGACATTATTGTGAAAAGTATGGGCCTTTGGTTGGAGATGTTCCTTGGAGATGAGAGTTATCAGTCCAATGAACAACTTTCTGTCGTAAAGCTTGAGGATTGATGGCTGTTGTGTGTCCTGTCCGTGGCAGGAACATGACCGGGCCTACTCACCTCTGTCGCCTGGCTCCCGGACCTGGCCCATCCTCACTTGCGGTGGTAGGCAGCCGCCTGTGCTCCCGTACTCCCGTTGCCTCCTCGGGCATTCCTGGCTCCTCTGCGGACCTCTCCAGCTCCCGGTGGGTCTCCCCATGTGTGCCACAGGTAGACACCCCTGTCCTGCATCCTGCCTCTCTCTAAGCACGCGCGTGTGCACCTTGCCAGCCTTTAAGGGGGCCACAGCAGGAAACAAACCGTGGCCCTGGATAATGACGTCATCAGACCCTGCTACTTAAGGCAGGCCCTGCCACTCATTCCTTGCCTTGGCAACAGGTCTCCACACTAGTCATGTGTTTTGTTCCTCTTCCTCCTTCCTGGTTCCTGTTCCTGACTTCATTCCTGGTTCCTACCTAACCCTTAAGAACATAAGAACATGCCATACTGGGTCAGACCAAGGGTCCATCAAGCCCAGCATCCTGTTTCCAACAGAGGCCAATCCAGGCCATAAGAACCTGGTAAGTACCCCTTGGCTTGGACTGATTACTGGCTTTGACCCTTGCTACGTTTGGACCACACTAAGTACAGATTGCTGGCTTTGACCCTTGCTTACTGGCTTTGACCCTTGCTAAGTTTGGACCACACTCAGGACGGATTACTGGCTTTGACCCTTGCTATGTTTGGACCATGCTCAGGACTGTTTACTGGCTTTGACCCTTGCTTCATTGGACTACGCTCAGGACTGATTACCAGCCTTGAGTCTTGCTTCTCTGTACTTCATCTAGATCTGCCACCTGCTCCAACTCCAGCCTGTTCATGACCTCGGCTCTGGTATCTCCTTGGACTTGGCCTTGTCAGGCTTCGGCCTGCTGCTGCCTGGGCATCACCTACTCCTGCTTCTGGCTCATCCTTGCTGCCCGTGCCTCTGGATCCCTCCCTCATCTGGAACTGCCTCGGTCCCTCCGATACCTCTGCTGGTCCCTGGCTACCTGCTACAACATCCACTGGGAGTCGTGTGAGAGACCTGCCTAGGACCAGCCGGCCCCAGCACCCAAGGGCTCAACCTGCAAGGAACGAGGGCTGGTATTGACAAAGCTCCAGTCTGCCTCTGTCTCCTGGTCTGCTCCGCCTCTCAACGGTGGAGTACGGGTAGCATCAACTTCACTTCGGGCCAAGAATACACCATCAGCGCAACAATGGCTTTCTTAGGTGGCACTATTACTGCAACAGTAATCACGATTTTTGCAGAGTCAATGATGTGTTGTGCAGGATCTAGAACACCTTCAGGGTCAAAGGAGCATGCGAGAGCATCTGTACATTAATTATTTTCTGCTGGTCAGTATCTCAGTTCATATTTAAAGCATTTGAATAATAGTGATTAGTGGGCTTGATTCAGGTAACAAGTGAGAAGTTTGCACCAGATGTTCCAGATTTATTTTTAAGGTCTGTGTAAATAGTCACTGTATGTCTGGCCCCGTCTAACTAATGTCACTATTCAATCATCTAAAGAAAGTTTCATGGTTAGCAGCTCGGGTTCTCCAATAGTGTAATTTCTCTCTGCGTGAGTAAAACTTTTAGAGTAATAGAAGCAGGTCATGAATGTGAAGTGGTTGTTTTGCTGTAAGAGGACAGCCCTTACCCTGAGAGTAGAAGCATCTACCTGCAGTAGTAATGACTTGGAGGGATAAGGATGGTGCAGGTACAGTTCACAGGTGAACTCTTCCTTGAGGTGTTGGAATGTCTGAATGCCACTGTTGGTCTAATTTTTGATATCAGACTTCTTTTAAATGAGGAGGGTGAGAGGTGCAGTTAGAATAATGAATTGTCAGTAATAGTTCACAAATCCAAGGAAGGGCTGTAGAGCTTTGAGGCCTGGAGTGGCTGGGCCACTCCAGGATGGTTTTTGGTTTGCCCAGATCCATGCATAAGCATTTCTGAGAAATGATGTAGCCAAGGAATGGGAGTCCCTTCTGCTCAAAAGTACATTTTTACAATTTTGCAGATAGGTGGTGCTCATGGAGCCCCTGGAGAACTTGCAATATATGACCTTGATTTTCTTGAAATGATTTTGAAAATACTAGGATATCATCTCAATATATCACAAGAAGAGAGGAGAGTAAATCCTGAAATATCTCATTAACCATAAACTGAAATACGGCAGGGGGCATTGCATAATCCGAACGGCATCACCAGATATTCATTCTGCTGTTAAAAGCTGTCTTCTATTTGTCTCCCTCATGGATCCTAATCAGGAAAACATAAGAAGTTGCCATAGTAGTCAGAAAATAGGGTCCATCAAGCCCAGCATCCTGTTTCAGACAGTGGCCAATGCAGATTACAAGGACCTTCCTACCCAAACATTAAATAGATAGCAAGCTACTAATGTGAATATGAGCAGTGGCTATTCCCTGAATCAATTTGACTAATAGCATGCATCTGGCTTTTAAAATTCACCTTTGAGTTTCTGCTTTTGCATTAAAATCTTCTCATTTAGAGCTTCCAGGAGGAGGGAGGCGACGTGGTCGCTATGAAACAGTGCAGCCATGATGTGCTTTAGATGAAAAAATAAAATCCCCCTTCAGGCAATATCAGACCCAGATCTGAGGATCAGATATAAAAACCACCAAGATTAGCAACAACTCTCTCTTACTCTCCTTGTTTTCCCCTTCTCATCGCACTGGATTCTTTCTAGGCTCCATATGGTTTTTGAATTATATCTTGGACTGTAATTAGCAGAAATCTTTAGGACATTTACCAATGAAAACCTGAATTACCATAACTTGGAAAGTGTTTGGTTGGATTATACAATAAAATAGACAGATAGCAGAATGTAAAAATCTAATCAGCACAGGAAAAGTGTGGTTACATCTCATGTCCCAGTCTGGGAGTTTGGGGTTTTCACGTGTATTTATGTGGCCCTGGGGAATGGTGGAGGATGCATGGGAATTCAGATGGGAACTGGAACAATCCATCTAATCCAGTTCTGTTCACTGCACGAACAAGATGTCCTTGAGATCCTGCGGCTCACAATATGTAAACATAGGCGCATAACTTGGTTTTATGTGCGTAAATATCAGTTCTAAATAGCCCTGGATGCAGTGTGTATACACGTAGGCACATAACCTGTTTTTATGTGTAAAATGTCAGTACTAAATATCCTGGAGCTCAGTTAGTATAAGTGTATGCACGTAACCTGTTTTTATGTGTAAATGTCAGTACTAAATATCCTGGAGCTCAGTTAGTATAAGTGTATGCACATAACCTGTTTTATGTGTAAATGTCAGTACTAAATATCCTGGAGCTCAGTTAGTATAAGTGTATGCACATAACCTGTTTTTATGTGTAAATGTCAGTACTAAATATCCTGGAGCTCAGTTAGTATAAGTGTATGCACATAACCTGTTTTATGTGTAAATGTCAGTACTAAATATCCTGGAACTCAGTTAGTATAAGTGTATGCACGTAACCTGTTTTTATATGTAAATGTCAGTACTAAATATCCTGGAACTCAGTTAGTATAAGTGTATGTACGTAACCTGTTTTTGTGTGTAAATGTCAGTACTAAATATCCTGGAACTCAGTTAGTATAAGTGTATGCACGTAACCTGTTTTTATGTGTAAATGTCAGTACTAAATATCCTGGAGCTCAGTTAGTATAAGTGTATGCACGTAACCTGTTTTTATGTGTAAATGTCAGTACTAAATATCCTGGAGCTCAGTTAGTATAAGTGTATGCACGTAACCTGTTTTTATGTGTAAATGTCAGTACTAAATATCCTGGAGCTCAGTTAGTGTAAGTGTAGGCACGTAACCTGTTTTTATATGTAAATGTCAGTGCTAAATATCCTGGAGCTCAGTTAGTATAAGTGTATGTACGTAACCTGTTTTTATGTGTAAATGTCAGTACTAAATATCCTGGAGCTCAGTTAGTATAAGTGTATGCACGTAACCTGTTTTTATGTGTAAATGTCAGTACTAAATATCCTGGAGCTCAGTTAGTATAAGTGTATGTACGTAACCTGTTTTTATATGTAAATGTCAGTACTAAATATCCTGGAGCTCAGTTAGTATAAGTGTATGCACATAACCTGTTTTTATGTGTAAATGTCAGTAGTAAATAGCCTGGAGCTCAGTTAGTATAAGTGTATGCATAACCTGTTTTTATGTGTAAATGTCAGTACTAAATAGCCTGGAGCTCAGTTAGTATAAGTGTATGCACATAACCTGTTTTTATGTGTAAATATCAGTGCTAAATAGCCTGGAGCTCAGTGTTATGACTGCCGAAATCCAGGAGTGGACCCTTGGGCCGACTGGCGTGTAAAGACAGTCGGGAGGCAGAACACCCGTTGGACGAGCTGGAGCTTCACCTGGAAACCCGTGACCCCTCCAGAGGAGCTGTGGGAGCCCGGGTCGTGAGGACTTAGGAGTCTTCACCCTGGAAGCCCGAGGTCCCCCCAGGAGGAGCCCGTAGGGACCCGGACCGCTGGGACTTAGGCGAAGGGAGCAGAGAACCAGGAAGCGAAGGCACGAACCGGAGTCAAGGCAGGCAGCAGGCAGGTAGAACGAAGTCACGAACCGGAGTCTAGGCAGGCAGCGGGCAGGCAGAACGAAGTCACGAACCGGAGTCTAGGCAGGCAGAGATCAGGATACAGCTGAGCTGAAACCAGGAGTCGGGCAGGCAAGCAGAATCCAGGAACAAGCAGGCAAGGATCAGGAACCAGACGAACAGGAACGGCAACTAGGGCTCAGCAGAGTGACCGCATTGCAAAGGCAACTAAGAGAATCTTGGCAGCTGTTTAAATGCCCCGCCGGCGTCTGACGTCACTCGGGGGCGTGTCAGCACATCCGGGTGCTGAACGCACAAAACCGCGTCCCTCGTGCGCGCGCGTTCTCTGGCCAAGGGGAGGAGTCTTCGGCGGCGTCTCCCTCGTGGAGACGCCGCTGCCACGCGGTTCGAGAGGCCTGAAACCCGGCACCATGCGGCGACCGAGCAGAGGTAAGAGCCCGGTCACTAAGCTAGTGACTGGGATCGTAACAGTGCCCCCCCCCTTTACGCCCCCTCTTCAGAGGACCGGGCTTCCCGGGATTGTCCCGATGATACTGAGACAGTAGAGATTTGTCCAATATGTGTCGTGCAGGCTCCCACGAATCCTCCTCTGGACCACACCCCTCCCAAGCCAGTAAATATTCCCATCGGCGGTTGACCTCTTGTACTTGGTAAACAGGGTCCTCGGAAGACGAGGCTGTGAGTGTGTCAGGGGTGAGCCGATGAAAACGAGAGAACATTACCGGTTTCAGCAGTGACACATGGAACACGTTGTGTATGCGTAAGGATGAGGGGAGACGGAGTCTGTAAGACACTGATCCTATCCGTTCAGCCACTGGAAAAGGACCACAGAATCGGGGAGCCAACTTGCGGGAACGACCCGGAAAGTGGAGGTTCTTAGTACTTAGCCATACCTTAGTTCCAGGCAGTAAGTTTGGTGTGGGACGACGAAGACGATCTGCACTCCTTCGTGCCTTCTGGGCTGCTGCAAAGAGGCGTTGTTGCAGGGACTTCCATAACCGTTGCAGCTGTGTGGCTACTGTCTGAACCGATGGCGAAGGAACATCCACAGGAACTGGAATAGGTGATCTGAGTTGATACCCGAAGACAGTTTGAAATGGAGACTGACCCGTGACAGAATGCGTGTGATTATTGTAGGCAAACTCGGCCCAGGGTAGAAGAGAAACCCAATTGTCCTTCTTTTCTGAGATGAAACTGCGAAGGTATGTTTTGAGGGAGCGATTCATCCGCTCCGTCTATCCATTGCTCTGGGGGTGGAAAGCGGTGGATAAATTTAATTGTACTCCAAATTTTTTGCAAAGAGCGCGCCAGTATCGGGCTGTAAACTGGGGTCCCCGGTCGGAGACTATGCTTTGTGGAAGTCCATGAGCACGAAAGATGTGCTGCGTGAACAGTTGTGCCAATTCGGGTGCTGATGGGAGCTTGGGTAAGGGTACCAAGTGAACCATTTTAGAGAAGCGATCCACCGTGACCCAGATCACAGTGTTCCCCTCGGATGGCGGTAAGTCCACCACAAAATCTGTGGCGATATGAGTCCAAGGTTGGGTGGGAATCGGCAAAGGTTGCAAGAGACCCCACGGTTTTCCTACGCGAGGTTTCTGCCTGGCACAAACTGGGCAGGATGTGTCATATTCTCGCACATCTTGTCATACTTGAGGCCACCAATAGTATCGATTCAGTAAAGTTAGAGTTCTCTCTCGACCGGCGTGGCCCCCCGTGAGAGAGTCATGAGCCCACGTTAACACCTTTCTTCGATCACGTCGAGAGACTACCACTTTGCCATGCGAGGATACCGTGGTACTTGCTAGGGCGATCCTTTCAGGATCGATGATATATTGCGGAGAATCCTCCTTCTCTTCAAAGATGGTGTTCCGAGACAAGGCATCAGCCCGTACATTCTTTGAAGCAGGCCGGTATTTGAGAAGGAAGTCAAAACGACTAAAGAACAGTGACCACCGAGCTTGTCTGGGGTTAAGGCGTTGGGCCTGTGAGAGAAACTCCAAATTCTTATGGTCGGTGTACACGGTGACTTGATGTTGAGCTCCCTCAAGCCACTGCCTCCATTCTTCGAAAGCCAATTTGATGGCCAAAAGTTCTTTATCACCAATTCCGTAATTGTTCTCCGCAGGAGTGAATTTCTTGGAGAAATAAGAGCACGGCAACAGTTTCCCAGTGGTAGAGTACTGTGAAAGTACGGCTCCTACTGCCACACTAGAAGCATCCACTTCCACAATGAAAGGCTGAGAAGGATCCGGGTGATGCAAACAGGTCTTTAATAGAAAAGCCTCTTTTAAATCAAGAAACGCTTTATGCGCCTCGGACGACCAGAGTCGAGTATCCGCCCCTTTCTTAGTTAATATTTATTTTATTTATTTATTTATTTATTTATTTTTAATTTTTATATACCGAAGTTCTAGTAGAGACTACAAATCACTCCGGTTTACATAAAACGAAGAAACTGCTCAACAGATAGCGGAGCTTTACATGGAACCGTATAACATATGGAACAGTATAACTGGTTGACAATTTAACATAGTGCTAAATAAAGTGATAATATTTTAACTGGTAATAAATAAAGAAATATAATATTTTATATAAGAAGTATAACTATTTAACGTAGCAATAAATATAAATATAGGCGATGCCTAATATATATATGAAATAAAGTGAATTTTTTTTTTTTTTTTTTTTTAAAGTGAATTTTTGAGCTCACAGATAATAGTCCAGTTGCAGATTCTTAAAAGTAGTACTTTATACAGTGTCCATAGTTAAGGGATGGAAGTCTGTCAGTCATAGTAAGATTAAGCGTCTGGGAAAGCTTGTTGGAAGAGAAAAGTTTTCAGTCTTTTTTGAATTCTTGATAACTGGGTTCTAGTCTAAGATCTGGGGGAAGGGTGTTCCACTGGTGTGGGCCTGCTGAAGATAGCGCACGTTTGCTCAATGATGATTTTATTTGCGGAGCATGCAGTGTTCCTCTGTATGCGCTTCTGATTGGTCTGGAGGAAGTGTGCGGTTGGAGTTGAGAGCTTAATGTGATGGGGGCTAGATTGTTTGTCGCTTTGTGGATGATAGTGAATACCTTATAGAGTATCCTTTGTTTAATGGGGAGCCAATGTAAGCTCCGAAGGATTGGGGTGATATGGTCTTTTTTGTTAGTGCTAGTTAGAATTCTAGCCGCTGAATTCTGAACCATCTGTAATGGCTTGATAGTGTTGGCGGGAATACCTAGTAGCAGGGAGTTGCAGTAGTCGAGCTTGGAAAGAATGATGGATTGCAGTACTAGCCTGAAGTCGGAGAAGTGAAGGAGGGGTTTAAGTTTTTTAAGGACTTGCAGTTTGTAAAAGCAGTCCTTTGTAGTATTGTTTACAAACTTTTTTAGGTTTAGATGATTATCTAGCCATGCTCCAAGGGTCTCTGACGTCAGATGAGAACGAGTTGTTTGTGTAGGTAGAGAAAGGCTGGAAGAGATTGTGCGTGGATCCTGGGAGACAATGAGCATTTCGGTTTTATTAGCATTTAATACTAAGTTAAGGCTTGAGAGTAGGTTTTTGATGGGCTGTAGGCATTCGTTCCAGTACGTGATGGTTTTTTGAAGGGATTCTGTGATCGGAAGGAGGATTTGTATGTCGTCTGCATAGAGGTAATGGGTAAGCTTAAGGTTTGAGAGTAGATGGCAGAGAGGGAGGAGGTAGATATTGAAGAGGGTGGGTGAAAGTGATGATCCTTGTAGGACTCCTTGCTCTGTCAGGATTGGGTGCGATTCTTTGTTGTTTATCCTTACTTTGTAGTATCTGTTGCTTAAGAAGGAATGGAACCATCTAAGGGCTGTGCCTTTGATCCCTATGTTGGCTAGTTGGTCTATTAGAGTAGAGTGTTTTACCGTATCAAATGCAGCGGAAAGATCCAAAAGAATGAGCAGGTAAGATTGTTTATTCTCCAGATTAACGAGGATTGTGTCAGTGAGAGATAGTAAGAGCGATTCGGTGTTTAGGCGTTTTCGGAATCCATATTGGGCTGGGGATAGAATGTTATGATCTTCCAGATAATCTGACAGTTGCTTGTTGACAATTTTTTCCATCAGTTTGGCGATAAGTGGTAAGTTTGCGATGGGTCTAAAATTAGCTGGGTCTGATGGGCAAGCGTTTGGTTTCTTTAGTAATGGTTTTAGTATTGCCAATTTTAACTGGTTAGGAACTAACCTTGAGAAAGGGATGTTGTTGATAATTTCTGCAATTGGTTTTGAGATGGTGTTTGGTATGGCGATGAGGAGATTTGTTGGTATTGGGTCAGATGGGTGGGAGGAAGGTTTGAATTTTTTGAGTGTGTTTTCAATCTCCAGTGAAGAAGTGAGCTCGAATGAATCCAGGTTTGTGGTTTGTTGCGGCAAGGATGTGAGATGGTGTGTTAGGGTAAGGCTGTTGGATGTGATTGATTGAGTAAGGTTGGTGATTTTTGTTTTGAAGTAGCTGGCTAGTTCGTTTGCTTTGTTGAGAGCTTGGTGGTCTGGGATAGTAGGAGGAGATGGTTTGGTTAAAGAGGAGATGTAGGAGAAAAGAGCTTTTGAATCGAATATGAAGTGGTGTATTTTTTTTCCGTAGAATTCTTTCTTTGTTCTAAGGATTGTATTCCTATAGTTGTTGAGGATGGATTTGTAGATGGCATGTGTTGAAGTGGTTGGGTTTTTTCTCCAGCTTTGTTCTTTTTTTCTAAGAGATTGTTTAAGGGATTTAAGTTCGGGTGTAAACCAAGGTTTCCTATTGTCTAGTGTGGGTTGTATGGTTTTGGTTGTAGTTGGGCAGATTTGATCTGCAATTTTATTGTTAATATTGATCCAAGAGGTAGTTGCAGTTGTTGCGTCTGTGAGATCAAGTTGCTTTAATGCATCCAACATCTTTTCACTGAGTATGTCTGGAGAGCATGGTTTTCTGAAGTGGATGGTGGTTTTGTTAGTGGTTTGAGGTGGTGGGTTGTTGATCTTGAGGGTGTGTGGATAACTTTGTGGTCTGACCATGGTACTGGTGAGCAAGTTTGGGTTAGTATGAATGTTAAAGGGTTCGTTAATAAAGATGAGGTCAAGAGTATGGCCTGCCTTGTGGGTAGAACTGTTGATAATTTGAGTAAAGCCCAAATGTTTGAGAGAGGAAAGAACTGTTGGCAGTTGATGGATTGTGGAGAAGCATCTACATGTAAATTAAAAGTCTCCGAGGATTATAGCAGGTTTGTCAGCGTTTATGTGTTTGGCTATAAGTTCTATCAGTAGAGAGGGATCCAATTCTAAGGTTCCTGGTGGTGCGTAGACTAAAGCTATTTGGATTTGTATAGATTTAAAGAGGGAGAATTCTAGTTTGTTGGAGGAATTTGTAAGTTGTAAGGTAATATTGAGACCTTTTTTTGTTGCAAGAAAGAGACCTCCACCTCTTTTTTTGGGTCTTGGGACGGAGAATAAGTCGTAAGATTGTATGGGCAGTTGATTTATGAGTACAGTATCTGTGTGTTTTAGCCATGTCTCTGTAATTGCACAGATATCTGGGTTGGCTTCTATGAGGTAGTCACTGAGGATGTCCATTTTTTTGGAGAGCGACTGAGCGTTGAATAGTGTTAAGGTAAATAAAGAGAGTCCTAGGAATTGTGTTATCGGTGAGATCATTATAGGTAATAGTCTTTGTTGTCGTGTGATGTGATGAATTGCTGGTTTTGTGTGCTTTCTGATTTTGTGCCAGATTTTAGGTATGGTGCAGAGGTGCATTGTTGTGGCTCAATTGGTTGGGAACAGTGGTGTAATGTTGAAAATGGTGCAATAGGTATTGGAGACGCTGGGTGAATGGTGTCTAGGTTGGATGATTGCTGGTGATGTTAATTGATAGCTGGTGATGCTGGATGATTGCTGGTGAGGCTGGATGATTGCTGGTGAGGCTGGATGATTGCTGGTGTTAATTGATAGCTGGTGATGCTGGATGAATTGCTGGTGGGGCTGGATGAATGCTGGTGATGCTGGATGAATTGCTGGTGAGGCTGGATGATTGCTGGTGTTGTTAATTGATAGCTGGTGATGCTGGATGAATTGCTGGTGGGGCTGGATGAATGCTGGTGAGGCTGGATGAATGCTGTCGATGTTAATTGATTGTTTGTGAGTCTGGATGATTGCTGGTGATGTTATTTGCAAGCTTGCGGGTCTGGGTAAGTGTTGAGGAGGCAGGTATGGGTGTGAGCCCTGGAAAATGGGATCGCTGGAAGTAAGCTTAATACTGTTAAGGGCGCCACCAGTCGCGAATATCCAGGTATGAAATGTCTGTAAAAATTTGCGAACCCCAGGAAGCGTTGTAACGCCTTTAGTCCAACTGGCTGAGGCCACTTCTTGATAGCGGACACTTTCTCAGGGTCCATATTGAATCCGGGAGCTGAAATAATGTAACCCAGAAAGGGCAAGGAGTCCTGTTCAAATAAAGATTTTTCGAGTTTCGCATACAGATGTTGATCTCGAAGAATCTGAAGTACTTGGCGAACCTGGGAACGATGAGTCTCTAAGTCACGAGAGAAGATAAGGACATCGTCCAGATACACGATGACGCATGAGTTCAATAGTTCCCGGAGAATCTCATTCATGAGATGCTGGAACACGGCAGGGGCGTTACACAAGCCGAACGGCATAACCAGGTATTCGTAATGACCGTCCCGAGTATTGAACGCGGTCTTCCATTCATCCCCGGGATGGATACGAACCAGGTTATAAGCCCCACGTAAGTCCAACTTAGTAAACACACGAGCCCCTTGAAGTCTGTCCAGTAGTTCCGGAATCAAGGGCAGCGGATACCGGTTTTTCTTGGTAATGGTATTTAGACCCCGATAATCAATGCAGGGCCTCAGGGAACTGTCCTTCTTTGCTACGAAAAAGAATCCTGCCCCGGCTGGTGATTTAGACGGGCGGATGAAGCCTTTGGCGAGGTTTTCCTTAATGTAATCGGACATGGCCTTAGTCTCTGGCTGGGATAATGGATACACTCTGCCTCGGGGTGGCACTGTACCTGGAAGTAGTTCTATGGCACAGTCGAAGGGACGGTGTTGCGGTAGCAGTTCCGCCTTCTCCTTGGAAAAGACGTCGGCGTAATCCATGTAAGGACTTGGAAGTAAGGACCCAACGTGTGCCAATGGAATGGGTGGAACCACCTCCGCCTTGATGCAAGAGCGGAAACAACGAGGGCTCCACTGTGTAATTTGTAACTTGTTCCACTGGATCATTGGAGAGTGTAGTTGCAACCAGGGCAACCCGAGAACCACCGGGTGTACTGATTTTTCCGAGACCAAGAGAGAAATCGTCTCGTGGTGTAGCAACCCGGTCTGAAGTACAAGTGGAACCGTGGAAATGGAAATACTCCCGGGCAAAGGAGTTCCTTGAATGGAGGTAACTTGTAACGGCGGTTCACGAGGTTGAGTGGCTAAGTGAAGTTGCTGGACAAGTTCATGTGTAATAAAATTCCCCCCGGCCACGGAGTCAATGAGAGCCCGCGTCTCAAAGGATCCTCCCGGGAATTTCAGAGTAATAGGCACTGTACATTGAGGAGCAGCATTGAAACAGCCCAGGAGACACTCCTCCATTCCTCCTAGGCGTGCACGTTTCCCAGCCATTCCTTACATTGAGAAAGGAAGTGCCCCTTCCCACCGCAGTACAAGCAGAGTCCTAGATTGCGGCAGCGGCGATTCTCTTCCTCAGATAGGGACGTTCTCCCCAATTGCATTGGCTCCTCGGTAGATGGTTCGGAGGAGGCCCCAGTGGTTCGGGAACTCGGCGTAAAAGGCTTTGAAATTACGGGAGCCAAAGACGCCATATGTCGTTGAGGACGAACCTCCTTTGCCCTCTGTTGAAGGCGTCGGTCAATGCGCCCTGCTAGTTCAATGAGGGTATTAAGGTCTTCAGGGATATCCCTGGCGGCCAATTCGTCCTTGATTCGGCCCGCAAGACCTTCCAGAAAAATGCCACGCAGTGCGTCATCCCGCCACCCTACCTCCAATGCCAACGTGCGGAATTCCAGGGCGTAATCAGACAACGTGCGAGCTCCTTGTCGAAGTTGCAGTAACTCAGAAGTTGCTGAAGTTTGGTGGGCGGGTTCATCGAAGGCTGCTTTAAAGTTGGCAACAAAGCTGTCGAGGTTAGTGAGAATGACGTCACTCTTCTCCCACATCGGTGAGGCCCAATTGAGCACCTTATCATCCAGCAGAGAAAAGATGTACGCCACCTTGACCGAGTCAGTAGGGAATTGACCGGGTAACAAGGCAAACCGCACGAAGCACTGGTTTAGAAATCCGTGGCATGCCTTGGGATCCCCGGCGTATCTGGAGGGAGCAGGAAATTGAGTAGACGTCTGGAGCGTGACGACCGGGGCGGCCAGCGGTACAGGAACTGGTGCAGGGGGTTCGGCATCCATATGAGTAGCCATACGCTCCACCGTGGCTACCAAGGAATTAAGAACCTGCTGCTGTTGTACCAATCGTTGGGCGAGCCCCGGAATGGCCTGGAGACCAGCGAGGTCTGCCGGATCCATGGCCTTTGCAAACTGTTATGACTGCCGAAATCCAGGAGTGGATCCTTGGGCCGACTGGCGTGTAAAGACAGTCGGGAGGCAGAACACCCGTTGGACGAGCTGGAGCTTCACCTGGAAACCCGTGACCCCTCCAGAGGAGCTGTGGGAGCCCGGGTCGCGAGGACTTAGGAGTCTTCACCCTGGAAGCCCGAGGTCCCCCCAGGAGGAGCCCGTAGGGACCCGGACTGCTGGGACTTAGGCGAAGGGAGCAGAGAACCAGGAAGCGAAGGCACGAACCGGAGTCAAGGCAGGCAGCAGGCAGGCAGAACGAAGTCACGAACCGGAGTCTAGGCAGGCAGAGATCAGGATACAGCTGAGCTGAAACCAGGAGTCGGGCAGGCAAGCAGAATCCAGGAACAAGCAGGCAAGGATCAGGAACCAGACGAACAGGAACGGCAACTAGGGCTCAGCAGAGTGACCGCGTTGCAAAGGCAACTAAGAGAATCTCGGCAGCTGTTTAAATGCCCCGCCGGTGTCTGACGTCACTCGGGGGCGTGTCAGCACATCCGGGTGCTGAACGCACAAAACCGTGTCCCTCGTGCGCGCGCGTTCTCTGGCCAAGGGGAGGAGTCTTCGGCGGCGTCTCCCTCGTGGAGACGCCGCTGCCACGTGGTTCGAGAGGCCTGAAACCCGGCACCATGTGGCGACCGAGCAGGAGGTAAGAGCCCGGTCACTAAGCTAGTGACCGGGATCGTAACACTCAGTTAGTATAAATGTATGCACATAACCTGTTTTTAAGTGTAAATATCAGTACTAAATATCCTGGAGCTCAGTTAGTATAAGTGTATGCACATAACTTGTTTTTATATGTAAATGTCAGTACTAAACAGCCTGGAGCTCAGTTAGTATAAGTAAGAACATAAGAACATAAGAAAATGCCATACTGGGTCAGACCAAGGGTCCATCAAGCCCAGCATCCTGTTTCCAACAGTGGCCAATCCAGGATATAAGAACCTGGCAAGTGCCCAAACACTAAGTCTATTCCATGTAACCATTGCTAATGGCAGTGGCTATTCTCTAAGTGAACTTAATAGCAGGTAATGGACTTCTCCTCCAAGAATTTATCCAATCCTTTTTTAAACACAGCTATACTAACTGCACGAACCACATTCTCTGGCAACAAATTCCAGAGTTTAATTGTGCGTTGAGTAAAAAAGAACTTTCTCTGATTAGTTTTAAATGTGCCCCATGCTAACTTAATGGAGTGCCCCCTAGTCTTTCTACTATCCGAAAGAGTAAATAACCGATTCACATCTACCCTTTCTAGACCTCTCATGATTTTAAACACCTCTATCATATCCCCCCTCAGTCGTCTCTTCTCCAAGCTAAAAAGTCCTAACCTCTTTAGTCTTTCCTCATAGGGGAGTTGTTCCATTCCCCTTATCATTTTGGTAGCCCTTCTCTGTACCTTCTCCATCGCAATTATATCTTTTTTGAGATGCGGCGACCAGAATTGTACACAGTATTCAAGGTGCGGTCTCACCATGGAGCGATACAGAGGCATTATGACATTTTCCGTTTTATTCATCATTCCTTTTCTAATAATTCCCAACATTCTGTTTGCTTTTTTGACTGCCGCAGCACACTGCACCGACGATTTCAATGTGTTATCCACTATGACACCTATATCTCTTTCTTGGGTTGTAGCACCTAATATGGAACCCAACATTGTGTAATTATAGCATGGGTTATTTTTCCCTACATGCATCACCTTGCACTTATCCACATTAAATTTCATCTGCCATTTGGATGCCAAATTTTCCAGTCTCACAAGGTCTTCCTGCAATTTATCACAATCTGCTTGTGATTTAACTACTCTGAACAATTTTGTGTCATCTGCAAATTTGATTATCTCACTCGTCGTATTTCTTTCCAGATCATTAATAAATATATTGAACAGTAAGGGTCCCAATACAGATCCCTGAGGCACTCCACTGTCCACTCCCTTCCACTGAGAAAATTGCCCATTCAATCCTACTCTCTGTTTCCTGTCTTTTAGCCAGTTTGCAATCCACGAAAGGACATCGCCACCTATCCCATGACTTTTTACTTTTCCTAGAAGCCTCTCATGAGGAACTTTGTCAAACGCCTTCTGAAAATCCAAGTATACTATATCTACCGGTTCACCTTTATCCACATGTTTATTAACTCCTTCAAAAAAGTGAAGCAGATTTGTGAGGCAAGACTTGCCCTGGGTAAAGCCATGCTGACTTTGTTCCATTAAACCATGTGTTTCTATATGTTCTGTGATTTTGATGTTTAGAACACTTTCCACTATTTTTCCTGGCACTGAAGTCAGGCTAAATATACTGGAGCTCAGTTAGTATAAGTGTATGCACGTAACCTGTTTTTATGTGTAAATGTCAGTACTAAATATCCTGGAGCTCATTTAGTATAAGTGTATGCACGTAACCTGATTTTATGTGTAAATGTCAGTAGTAAATATCCTGGAGCTCAGTTAGTATAAGTGTATGCACGTAACCTGTTTTTATTAGGGATGTGAATTGTTTTCTGACGATTTAAAATATCGTCCGATATATTTTAAATCGTCAAAAATCGTTAGGGCCACGATACAATACCAATTCCCCCGATTTATCGTCAAAAAATCGTAAATCGGGGGAAGGGGGAGGGCAGGAAAACCGGCACACTAAAACCCCTAAAACCCACCCCCGACCCTTTAAATTAAATCCCCCACCCTCCCGAACCCCCCCCCCCAATGCATTAAATTACCTGGGAGTCCTCCATAGCGGCGGTCCTTGGCTAAATCGGGGGAAGGGGGAGAGCACGAAAACCGGCACAGTAGATCGTGAGGTCTTCAGCCGGCGCCATTTTTCAAAATGGCCGCCGCAAAATGGCGGCGGCCATAGACGAAAACGATTCGACGCAAGAGGTCGTTCCGGACCCCCCGCTGGACTTTTGGCAAGTCTTGTGGGGGTCAGGAGGCCCCCCCAAGCTGGCCAAAAGTTCCTGGGGTCCAGCGGGGGTCAAGGAGCGATTTCCTGCCGCAAATCGTTTTCCGTACGGAAAATGGCGCCGGCAGGAGATCGACTGCAGGAGGTCGTTCAGCGAGGTCCGGAAATCTCGCGAGGGTTCCGGACCTCGCTGAACGACCTCCTGCAGTCGATCTCCTGCCGGCGCCATTTTCCGTACGGAAAACGATTTGCGGCAGGAAATCGCTCCTTGACCCCCGCTGGACCCCCAGGAACTTTTGGCCAGCTTGGGGGGGCCTCCTGACCCCCACAAGACTTGCCAAAAGTCCAGCGGGGGTCCGGAACGACCTCTTGCGTCGAATCATTTTCGTCTATGGCCGCCGCCATTTTGCGGCGGCCATTTTGAAAAATGGCGCCGGCTGAAGACTTCACGATCTAGTGTGCCGGTTTTCGTGCTCTCCCCCTTCCCCCGATTTAGCCACGGACCGCCGCTACGGAGGACTCCCAGGTAATTTAATGCATTTGGGGGGGGGGGCTCGGGAGGGTGGGGGATTTAATTTAAAGGGTCGGGGGTGGGTTTTAGGGGGTTTTAGTGTGCCGGCTCACGATTTTAACGATTATGACGATACTTTACACACACAAACGGCAACAATACGATTCCCTCCCCCTCCCAGCCGAAATCGATCGTTAAAACGATCGAGGACACGATTCACATCTCTAGTTTTTATATGTAAATGTCAGTAGTAAATATCCTGGAGCTCAGTTAGTATAAGTGTATGCACGTACCCTGTTTTTATGTGTATATGTCAGTAGTAAATAGCCTGGAGCTCAGTTAGTATAAGTGTATGCACGTAACCTGTTTTTATGTGTAAATGTCAGTAGTAAATATCCTGGAGCTCAGTTAGTATAAGTGTATGCACGTAACCTGTTTTTATGTGTAAATGTCAGTACTAAATATCCTGGAGCTCAGTTAGTATAAGTGTATGCACGTAACCTGTTTTTATGTGTAAATGTCAGTAGTAAATAGCCTGGAGCTCAGTTACTATAAGTGTATGCACGTAACCTGTTTTTATGTGTAAATGTCAGTAGTAAATAGCCTGGAGCTCAGTTAGTATAAGTGTATGCACATGACCTGTTTAAGTTCCCTACATTTACAAACTCCTTCTGAAAGTGTCACTGGGACCTGAGCACCAGTAATGAATGAAGTGATCCAAGAGCACTAGGGGGAGAAGATAATTTGCTGTTTGATTCCTCTGTTTTCACTATGGGAGTGTCCTTATTACTTATTGGCTCTGGCAGCAGTGAAGAAGCTTTTTGATTGGCTGCTTATTGGCTTTCACTGTACTTGCTTATTTACTATTATTGTACTTTTTATACTTTCTCTGTTTCATTACAAACATTTTCCATTGGAAAAAAATCAGCAGAACCAGGGGTCATGATTTAGAACTGCAGGGAGGAAGATTCATAACTAATGTCAGGAAGTATTTCTTCATGGAGAGGGTTGTGGATGCCTGGAACGCCCTTCTGGAGGAAGTGGTGAGGACTAAAACTGTGAAGGATTTCAAAACGGCATGGGATAAATGCTGTGGATCCTTAAAGTCTTGAGTATGTGAATGGAATAAAATGAAGAGAAGAGGCATGGCGGTGGCTTGCGGGAATGATGGCTACTACCCTTATTCAATAAACATACACACGGTTAATGCGACTCCAATATTGCTCTATGTTTCAATGCAAGAGGAAATGTGGGAAAAAAGATCTACATTCACAAATAAGCGTAGGAATAGCTTGCTTGTTGCGGCAGTTGCTACCCAAACCAAATTAGCCTGATACTTCACTTTCAATGCATATCCAAGCAGCTCTCTGCTTCAATGGCAGGGGGAATTAAGAAAAGAGGATTTATATATTGAAACAACCAACAAAGACTAAATTGCAAAGGCTGGAAAAACAAATAAGCATGGGAGTACCTTGCTTGTTGCGGCGGTTACTACCCTGAACCAATCAAGCCTGATACTTCACTTTGAATACATATATAGATCAGCTCACTGCTTCAATGGCAGGGGGTGAAGAAAAGAGGATTTATATTCAGACAACAACCAACAAGGACTAAATTGCACAGGCTGGGCAAACAAATAAGCGTGGGAGTAGCTTGCTTATTACAGAGGTTACTATCCCTAACCAATTAGGATTGATACTTCACTTGATGCAGCTCCAGCACTGCTCTCTACATCAATAGCAGGGATGGAAGGAAATTAAAACCAAAAAGCTACCAATAAGGGCCCTGACCTCAGCGGTCAGAGTAACAGATAAGTATGAGAAAAATAAATATGAAAGCTTGCTGGGCAGACTGGATGGGCCATTTGGTCTTCTGCCATTATTTATGTTTTTATTACATATTTCTTCCTCACAATACTTCTCTATTGAAGACCGGTTTTTTTCCTGCTCTCTGTAAGGAAGGAGACTGCAGGTATTTGTTAGAGTCAGGGTTACGTTTGCTCTCCTCCCCACTCTTTCCCCACAGAAAACAGCTCTCACCTCCTCCACAATGATCATAGCACCAGGCTGTCTTAGAGCAGGATTGGGTCTCCTCCCAGAACCTCCAGTTTAATGCACACAGTGATAGCACTGAACCCCAGGCCTCACCTAAAGCATAATGTTGGGATAAGGAAGTTGAAATGGGAGTTCATTGAAGCAGAATGTAATTATTGGTGTGGGAAGACACCCTTTATGCTGCTGCAAATTTGACACAGCCTCATAGGCAAATCTAAAAGGCCAATAATTGTCACCTCACCAGCACATTGAGCCCTTGGGTTCTGGTGGCCTGCAGGTTACCTAAGGTAAATAAAGAGAGGAAGAGTCCAAGGGCATGCTAGGGTCAGGACATGAGGTGAGCTGGAGACACAGAGACAGGCCAAGGATGAAAGCAGGCAGCAAGCAAATCTAGTCAGATCCAAGCAAAAGGTCAGTAAAAAAAAAGTCAGGCCAACTTTGGACAGAGACCTACATAGAATACTGGATGAGATGGCTGGACTGGACAAGTCTGGATGAGACAAGGCTGCATGAGGCAAGGATGAACAAGGTGTAACTGAAGAAGGAAAGGCTAGATGAGAAGGCTAGATGAAGAAAGACTGGATGAGGCAAAACACAAAAATGCAGGATGCTCAGCAATGCAGGAGCAACATTCACTTCTTCAAAGTCTGTGAATGGCAGCATGAGAGGCCCTTAAGTTCTGCAGATGAGTGACATCATCTGAGTGCATTACAGACCATTTCCCACCATAGTCTGCTGCATGTGTTTACCTAAGGGAAGATCCAGGTTAGGCCAAAGTAGCATGGTGTGCAGGTGGCATTCCAGGTGGTGTATGTAACTCTCAGTGGCTTCTGCTACCGACAGCATCCCTGCTGCACAAGGAGACTGGCAGATTCCAGGTTATTGTGGAGATGAGGGAGGCTGGTTGCATCCAAGTCCCATGATTGGTGAATGTAAATGCACCCCATCTCAAAAGCCGCCTTCCCAAACTTCTGTGCTTAGGCTTTCTGGTGAAATGTCTGTGGACATCTGTAACAAATGAGGGGTTTAAAGGTTTGACTCAGGTTCCCAGGAGTTCTCTTCAGGACTAAAATTCTGTACTGGATTTGGTTCCTGAAATTTCAAGAGTCCAAGATCTCCTCAACTTCATACTGGGAGTCTTCTTCTGTTGATACATCGGTGGGTGTGAGAAATGGTCTGGATGGCCGAGATAAGATTGCTGGTTTCAATAGAAATACATGGAATATGTAATGTTTTATAGAGATGTGGGTAACTTGAGTTTGTAGGCAACTGACTCAACTTGTCACACGAAGGGGCATGGTCCCACAAATCTTGGTACAAACTTCAGTAAAGGCAATTTAAGGTATAAGTTCTTTTTACTAAGCAAAACCAGGTTTCCACGTTGGAATAGCTTGTGCAGTTTTCTAGAATCATGGGCCACTTGTTCCAAAAGATAGTGTTTATTCTCCTGGAGAACTTGGGGTTTGCTCCCCATTAAGCTGGCTGCAAGGCAGGTGATGGAGACTGCAACAAGCATGGCTGCATGAAGATGATGGTGAAATACTTAAAAAGGAGAGGACTTGATCGAGCTGTTCAAATGGTTATTGTCACAGAACTCTGCCCATGGGAGTAAAGATGCCCAGTTGTCCTGGCATTGGTTTACATATGCTGTTAGGAAGGATTTGATAGTATGATTTGTACATCTAGTTTGCTCATTGATCTGGGGTGATAAGCTGAAGTAAAGCCTAAGGAAATCTCAAAATACTTATATAGGAGTTTCCAATAGTGGGCTGTAAATTGTGCTCTCTGCTCACAGAGAATGTGGAGAGAAAGGACATGCAGATGGAAGATATGCTTGACAAAGGGATTGGCTAATTGGAGAGATCTGAAATGGGCCATCTTAGAAAAGTGATCCACCATCACCCATATGGTGATGTTGCCTCTTAAGAGGATACTTGTCTGCATAGTCAGTAGTAGGGGTGTGCATTCGGATTGACCGCATTAGTAAAACGCAACTCATATTTTTTTTTTACTTAAAAAATTGATTCGACATAAACGATCGGATTTCCCACATATCGAACATAGATATGTTCGATATGTGGGAAATCGCGATTGTTGAGCCAAAATAAAAATATAAACCCCCTCACCCTCCTTAATCCCCCCCCCCCCGACTTACCACAACTCCCTGGTGATGGAGCGAGGAGTGAGGACGCCATTTCTGCAATCCTTGGCGAGAAGCATGTGACGTCGGCGGCACGTCGAGTGACGCCGGCGTCACGTGATTCCCAGCTCGTTCGCGCCGGACGGCTCGTTCGGCCCAAAAAGAACTTTTGGCCAGCTTGAGGGGGTCAGGAGGCCCCCCCAAGCTGGCCAAAAGTTATTTTGGGCCGAACGAGCCGTCCGGCGCGAACTTGCCGGGAATCACGTGACGTCGCGTCTGAGTGACGCGGCGCCACGTGATTCCCGGCGAGTTCGCGCCGGACGGCTCGTTCGGCCCAAAAATAACTTTTGGCCAGCTTGGGGGGGTCAGGAGGCCCCCCCAAGCTGGCCAAAAGTTCTTTTTGGGCCGAACGAGCCGTCCGGCGCGAACGAGCTGGGAATCACGTGACGCCGGCGTCACTCGACGTGCCGCCGACGTCACATGCTTCTCGCCAAGGATTGCAGAAATGACGTCCTCACTCCTCGCTCGATCACCAGGGAGTTGTGGTAAGTCTGGGGGGGGGATTAAGGAGGGTGAGGGGGTTTAAATTTTTTTTTGCACATATGTACATATACCCAACTCATTGGATTTTTTTTATGTCCATATTGGCCGCAAGTGGGACCCCCTTTCGGACATAAAAAATATGAACATAAAATTTTGCTCTGCACATCCCTAGTCAGTAGCCAAATGGGTCCAGGGTTCCTTTGGGGCTGGCAGTAGCTGTAACATCCCCCAAAGTTGAGCTCAAGAACATGGCACATGTGGGGCAGGAATCTACATATCACTTTACACTGGACTTTTAATCCACCAGTAGTGATGGAAAATTAACTCCAGGATTCGGGTCATGACTTGGTGACTCACCAAAGCAGAGTCTTGAGTCCAGTGAAGAACATTCTGATGTTTTCTCAGTTGACACTGCTCCTGTGACAGCATCCATGATTCTTGAGGGATCAATGATATGCTGGGAGTTTTTAGAGCACCTTCAGGATCAAAGAGCATGAGAGGGCATCTTCCCATTTATTCTTTTCTGCTGGTCAATGTCACAGTTGAAGAATATTGACCAGCAGTATTACCTCAGTTTCAATCATTGTTCTTGTGCAAGGTCTTTCAGATTTTTGTGGTCTATGTAAATGTTCACTTTACGTCTGGCCCCTTCTAACAGATGTTGCCATTCTTCTAAAGATAGTTTCATGGCTAGAAGCTCACAATCTCCAATAGTGTAATTTCATTTTGCGGAAGTAAATTATTTAGAGAAAGAAGAGCAGGTTACAAGTGTGTCATGGTTGCCGTGCTGTAAGAGACTAGCCTCTACCTCAATGGAAGAAGCATCTACCTCCAGATTGAATGTCTTGGAGGGATTGGGATGGTACAGGCATGGGTCATATCTGAAGTACTCCTTAAAGTGTTGGAATGCCTGAATGGCACTGTTCGTCTAATTCTTGAAATAAAACCCCTTTTTAGTGAGAGTGGTGAGAGGTATGGAAGGCATAAAGTAGCCATGAATAAATTGTTGAAAATAGTTTATGAATCCAAGAAAACACTATTGAATTTTAAGGCCCATGGGCTAGGGACAATCCAGGATGGATTTCAGTTTGTCCATATCCATGTTGAGAAATGATGTAGAATGGGAAGCAGAGTTCCTTCTGTTCAAAAGTACATTTTTCAAATTTTGCATATAGGTGGTGTTCATGGAGCTTCTGTAGAATTTGCAATACATAACCTTGATGTTCTTGAAATGATTTTGAAAATAGTAGGATATCATCCAAATACACCACCATATGAGAGTATAGTAGTTCCAGAAATATCTCAGTAACTATAAACTAAAAGACTGTAGACATGTTGCATAATCTAAATATCATCACTAGTGCCCATCTATTCAGTTAAAATATGTTTTCCTTTTGTATCTCTCATGGATTCTAATCAGGTTGGATGACCTTGCATATGAAGCTTGGTAAACATCTTTGCATCTCTGATGCAGGCAAATCATTCTGTGGATATTGGTTCTTTTTGGTAGTTGCTTTGAGCCCTCAATTGTCAATGCAAGGGTGTAGAAAACCATCTTTTTTATCCACAATGATGACTTTGGCAGGCAATGAAGAAGGTCAAATGAACTCTCTGTCCAGATTTTCTTTGATATAGGTGAACATAGCTTCTATTTGGGTTCAGAAAGCGAGTAAGCTCTACCACTTGCTGGTACTTTCCCTGGGACCAAATCAATGGGACAGTTGAATGAGCGATGTGTTTACAGGATCTCTGCCTGATATTAGCTAAAGAAACCTAATGCTCTGTGTAATGTGGTGGCAGATCTGAAAGTTGCAGGGTAACTATCAAAAAAGGTTGTATCATGGATAAGATGTTAGTGGGACATTGCTCATAGCTATGGGAGCTCTATTTGTTGACTTATAGCATGCCCCAATTGATATGAGGTTGATGCTGCATGAATCAAGGTAGGCCTAAAATGACCACATTAACTACTTTGGACAAAACTCTCTCGGCGACAACCCTCCCCGCGATTCGACTCACCCTCTCCTCTGCCAGGGCTCGCATGGCCAGCACAGCCCATTCAGGGCAAGAGCCCACTCACCCCCTCCCCCCCCCCCCGAGTTGTGAGCCGCGCAGAGGCAGAGAAAGAGAAACACTGAAAATAGAGAGAACACAGAAAAAAACAAGAAGGAAACCACGCAGTGAGTCAAGCTGCTCCCCCACTGAGCCAACTGGCCTATCAGAAGTCAGCGCCCCTTCATGAGCCCCAGGACCCAGGGCAGGGACCTCCCTCAGCCTGCATCCATTTCCTAGCACTACAATACTCGATCCTCCACCAGCACTCACCCAGCCTCCTCCAGCATTCATCCAGCCTCCTCCAGCATTCATCCTCCTCCTTATCTTCACAACAAGAATAAAATGACACCAGGATTCCCAATCCCCATTCTACACCACAGTCTCCTCACCATTGGAAAAGCACCCATGCATCCTCGATCACGCTCCACCAGGACTCTCATTCCAATCATGACCTCACCCATTACTCAACTCCTAGGCCTTGCATTATTTTCCTTAACACTCTTCAATGCACAATCCCTCACTAAGAAATCACATATCCTCAACGATTATCTCCTAGACTCAAAGCCTGACATCTGCGCTATAACGGAAACCTGGCTTAAACCAACAGATATAGCCCTGATAAATCAACTCCCCACTCATCTTTACGACTTCTTTTCACTTCCCCGACAAAAGAAAAGAGGCAGTGGCCTTCTCTTAGCAGCCAAAAAAGAGCTGAGACTAATCCAACTCCCAGCCAAGTCTGCCTCTAAACTAGAATTAGGCCTTTTCAAAACCTTCCGAAAAAAAACTTAAGACTTGGCTTAATTTCTAAAATGTCAACGCACCTCTCAACCAGGCTTCGCCCAATTAACTAGACTCTCGAACCAATCTCAGTATATACATATATTTTTAACCTTTAGTTTTTGCTGTCCTTCTTCTTCCCGGCCACTCTAGCCCCCCAAGTTCGACCTCCTATGTTATATGTAACTTTGCTTTTGCCTTCTTGTTATATGTTTATTTAGTTAGTCCCTAAGTTCCATGTAAACTGATTTGATATGAATCTTTTTCATGAAGGTCGGTATAGAAAAATGTCAAATAAATAAATAAATAAATAAATAAATAAACAAACAAATAAATAAATAATTAAGGCAAGGCTACTTGTATGTACTTTGCTTTTGGATGGAAGTAGAAGCAGTCCTGCAATTTTTCGTTCATGTCTGAGTATCAGTACCCCAGACGGTAAAAGTCAGGGACCAGCATTGGTTGTCTTATGAATACAATTCCCATTCCTACCCCCACCGCCCTCGATGCAATGGTGCATTTGCATCAGAAACATGTAAGCTAATTGGTTAAAGGTATTAATCCCCCATGCCTTCTGTTAATGGTAGTAGCTGTTTTATGAGGGCTCCTCTGATTGAACATTGGCTACAGTTCTATCACTATATAGAAGATATGCAGTTCTGTGTATTACATCAGGTCTTCAGGAGAAGAGGAGGCAACATTAATCATCTTCAATTGCAGAAAGAACAATGGTAGATATACAAATATAATTCCCCTTTTCTCACTTTTCTGAATACACACATTGAATGGGGGGGAGGGTTGTCTGTGATTATTTTTTGTGATTTTTTTTTTTTGTTTTCCTCTTTTCATTTTCTGCAGAGACATACTCATAATACTGGGATACACATTTACTCTATATGGCTATACTGTATTTATAGCTTAGAGGAGACCTCTTTTGCTGGGAGGAAGTGATGTGAGCAAGCATTGTTATTTGCTGTTTTCCTTCCTTCCTTTTTCCAATCAGATCTCTCATGTGATATTTACTATATTACCTTGTGGCGCTGGATAGTTTGTCCCTTTATATTTAAACATTTCTATTGTAAAATCATTTCCCCCTGTTTTCTCTGTGATGCATTTCTGGTCCCCTTTAAATGGATATTGTGTGCACAGACTCGGTGTCTTTCAGATGAGCCAGTTGATAAGGCTTCACGGTTATAAGGCTCCATGGCTTTTGACTTCTCTTACTTATTCACCTGCTATATTTATGGCAGATTTTTGACATTTATGTTTAAATTTTGACATTTATGTTTAAATTTTTTTCCTGGTGGAGAGTGTTTTCTTAGAGATATATATCTATCTTTTTGACTGTTTCCCTCCCCTGTTTTGATTTTTTCTTGTTTTTGAAATTATATTTATGTGCACATTGAGGAACACTATTTCATTAACTAGTGATTTGTAAAGTATGAATTAAAGTTCATTTCTGTATTTGTGTTTCTTTCTTATTTGTTGGTTTTGGATTTTTAACCCGGTCTGCTTGTTTTCTGGGAACTGCTTGCATTTCCTTTCTCATTTAATTTTTTCTCTCTCTTTTTTTTTTTTTTAGTGTGGACACTGATAGGATAGACAAATTCTGAGTCAGTATGCTCTGTGGGACATTAGAAAGAGCACCCCCCAAGAAGCCTAACTTGGTGAAACATATTGGGCTATCAAGAATAATGGAATCAGCGATTAGCAACTTCCATTCACCAAGTCATTTGTATTTTATCTTGGATCAGTACTGAAATTACGCACTGCAGAATAACCACTGAGTTATTTGCAAGGTTTATTGCTTGTGGTATTTGTCCTCATTCTTGGAGTAATGAAATGTTTTATAGAATTTTTTATATCTATATAAACTGCCAAAAAGATATATATTTCTAAGAAAACACTCTCCATCAGGAAAAAAAAATGTGACTCTTGATGTTTTCCCCTCTTTTCTTTTTTCAATATTTTTCACATTTTTTGTTTATTATTTCATTGTTCTATTTTTATCTTTTCTCCGTTTTTGCCTTTTTTGGGTTGTTGATAGTCTTTTAAATCTGTTTATATTTCCCTATATATATGTTTGTATTTATTTAAATAGATTTTTTGGTATTTCATGTGAATTTTTAATTGTTAACTTGATAAGTTTGCACTTATTGTTGCAATTCAGCTCGTGGCTAGAGCCACGGGCCACCTCCTACCTTCTTGGCTGGTGCCACCCCCAAACTTCCCATGTGGCTCAAGGGCATGCCGTGGCAGAGTGAGCTATTCCCTGTGGCCCGGAGGCCGCCATCTTACCAGTGCGGCAGGAGCTGTGCCGGGGTTTCCGGTGTGGCAGGAGCCGTGCCAAGGATCCCCCTCACGGCAGGAGGCCACCACTGACTTCCTCTTCACCGCGGCAAGGAGCCGTGGACTTCAGCTCCTCTTCATGGCAGAGCCAGCTGCAGAGCCTGGAGGCCTGCTCCTCAGTGGCAGGTCGCCACCTTGCTCCACCTCGTCAGCAGCAGGACGCCGCCTCCAATGTAAGGGCCTGCATGGCCCAGCTCCGGTTCCTCCTCTCTCTGCAGAGCCGCTGTCCAGGGTCCTGCACCACTTCCTTCTTCTTGCCTTAGGCACGGGGCCGTACCTCTCATCCAGCTTTAAAGGGCCAGTAAGGGAGTGGTCCCTCTAGCCCCACCTGATGACCTCAATCCTGGAACTCCCTCCTCTGCCCACAAAAGGCTCTTCAGGGCAGTCATGCTTTGCCTTTGCAAGGAGTAGCTTCTTGGCACCAGTTCTCCTTGGACTTCCGCTTCCCGCTCCTGCCTGGCATCCTTGTCTTGGGATCCCATTCCTTGTTCCTGGTTTCTTTGATGTTCTAAGTTCCAGTGCCCTTTGTGTCCTGATGTCTTTGTCCATGTTCCAGATGTTCTCCTTGTCTGATGTCCAGATGTCATTAGCACCGCACTGACCCGTCCCTCGTGGTCCGTGACCAGCCTGGCTGGGTTGAGTAGGGCGTATAGTGGTCCAGTGGTCCATAACCACTCCCTCTGGAGTGTGTAGGGCACTGGAGGTTCCTTCCATATGTTGGCGCCAAGTAGTCTTCTCACCATCTGTGTCCTGTCTTGGATCTTTACCTACGTCCCATCTGAGTCTCGTCTCAGATCTTCACCTACGTAACATCTGAGTCTCATCTCGGATATTCACCTACATCCCATCTGAGTCTTGTCTCAGATCTTCACCTTCGTTCCATCTGAGTCTCGTCTCAGATCACCTCCTCCTTGTATGAACTCTTGTCCGCACCTGGACTTAACTGGCTGTGGAGGGCGCCCTTGGTGCAGGTTCTAGAGTCTTCATCTTCCTCAACATCTGAGTCTCCAGTGTGGTCTGCAACCAGCCCACCTGGGCTGTGTAGGGCACCTGAGAGACTTTTTTCTGACCATTGCCTGAGTTCGTCTGACCTTCGTCTGAGTCTGATCTTTGTCTGAGTGTTTTCCTCAGCATCCACATTCCAGTCCTCCATCACCTTTACCTTATGTACAGCCTGCGACCTCTGCTGCTCCATGTAGCAGGTCTGAAAGGGCTGGGAGTAGTCGAAGGACCACTCAGAGGACAACCATGCATGGTTGGCCTCACCGAGGCTGCGCAGGTTGGCAGGGGCTTGGTCTTGCCTCATCCCAGATGAGGACCATCACTCCGCAAGGGCACACATCTCCACTTCTCTTGCTGGGGAGCACCCCCTAGTGCTCCCATCCATCGCAGCGCAACACTTATCTTCTTTATTTCATGTTCTTTTTGGTTTGAGTGGCACATGTTTAGGCTTATATGACTTTTAGATATTGTAGTTTGATAACTTTTGGTTATGTATATATGACCTAATTGAAAATTAATAAATTGTACTTTTGAAGATTTGCCAGTATAGCTTATTTTTTGTATAGTTTTTGGTTTTACTATACTATCTGTGTCTAGGGGTGTGCATTCATTTCCTACTTCTTGGTAATCTGCAAAGTATAGGGCCATATTCGTTGTATTCGTGGGGAATCGTGATATGTTTCGCTTCCCCATGAATACAACGAATCTTTGCCAAATTATTCAGCCATCTAAAAGAGCAAATTTAAACAAAACCCCCACCCTCCTGACCCCCCCAAGACTTACCAAAACTCCCTGGTGGTCCAGCAGGGGATCCGGGAATCATCTCCGGCACTCACGCTCTCGGCTGCCAGTATTCAAATGGCGCCGATAGCCTTTGACCTTACTATGTCACAGGGGCTACCGGTGCCATTGGTCAGCCCCTGTCACATTGTAGGAGCAATGGATGGCTCATAGGCCTAGGTCACATAGTAAGGACAAAAGACCAATGGTGTCATTTTGAATACTGGCAGCTGATAGCCCAAGTGCTGGAGATCAATCCTGGGCTCCTTGCTGGACTAAAAGAAACATTGAGTATTTCTTGTGGGGGGGGGGTCAGGCGGGTGAGGGGCTATCTATTTACTTCAATTTGAAGGGTTGTTTTTTTTTTTTTACCAAATTAGCAACAAAAATTTAAATTCTGATTCAGAGGTGGACCAAAATGGCCCACCCCTGAACTGAAAAATGAAACAGGATGAAAAAAAAATTCTGCACATTCCTAGTTATATCCCAGTCTGTATTTGCCAGGCTCTGAGGCATTGTGGAGGATCCATGTGAGTTCAGAAGGCTAGGCTGCAGGAACAATTCATTCTATCCAAATCTATAATATACTGTGCAAGCATGATGTCTTTGAGATTCTAGGGCAAAATATATGTAAATATATGCAAGTATCCTGCTTTTATGTTTAAAAATATCTGTATTAAAATGTCACAAAACTATGTTTGTCTAAATGTATGCAAAAAATGTGGTTTATGTGTGTAAATAAATATCTGTACTAAAATAGCCTGGGGCTCCGTTTGTATAAGTGGAGGCACGCCGGGGGTGTCCCGGTGTGCCGCATTTAACTGGGGCTCGAGCGCCGCGGACATGACTCGCGACAGAGAGCAGAGGGGGAGGTGGAGGGGAGAGACAAGTGGCCAATGGTAGCGCTGCACGTTTGAATTGCGGCGTTATCATTGGTCAGGGAGTGTAGAATAGGTAAGGGATTAGGGGAAAGTGGGCAGTTGGGAATTCGCCAGCGGAGCGGAGGCAGAATTTTGCTTGTTGTGCTGCAAATCCCCAACTGTGCCTTATCGCGGTTGTTGCCCGATTTTAAAGCTGGAAATGAGGAGAGCTAGGGGAAAGGCAGCTCCGAAGCCTGCAGGAGTAGTCCAGCCGGTTTCGAGGAGCAGACCTAGGCGGGCCGGCCGTTCGACGGATCCCCGTGTGGCACTTTCGGCCCCTCCGGTAAGTGAGAGCGTTCCTCCTCCCCGACCGTCGCCGGCTTCGCCTCCCCCCCTTATTCTGACTGACTCGGGTGAGAGCAGCCCCGAGCCGTCCTCTCCACCGCCGGTGTTCGGCCCTATTACTAGCCCATTCGCCCCGGCGGCCCCCCCTCTCCTGCTTCCGTTCGCCCCCCCTCCCTGCCCCTTTGCGGTCTTCCGCCCTTCGCCATTCGGTGCCCCTGCCGCGGGCCCGTCTGTTGGGGCGGAGCATGTGGAGCCGCGCGTTCCTGCTACCGCAGGCGAGGCAGTGTGCGCACTGCCTGCCCGTCCCCGACAAGTGCCCCGTCCTCACCAGGGATTTCCTTCGCCGATTCAGCCTCGTAGCAGCAGAGGTTTTTCGCGGGTACGACGCGACCCCTTTTCTCCTCCTGGCCGGGTGGTCCGGTCCCCCCACCCCCATCCGGGTTGCCGCCCGGCCTCAGCCAGCCGAGGTAGACCGGGGCAGAGAGCGGGGAGGTTAGTATCTAGGCTTAAGAGTAAGTACAGCGGGTACTTGTCGCCAAAGCCTGCTTCAGCTCATGCCGCCGAATCCGCGGGCAATAGGGAGCCTAACATCATCCCTTCCCCCGCAGTGGACATCAGCGCTAGCAGTACAGCAGCGCTGATCGCGGATATTTTGGGCCACATGGCTAGGTCTGGGTATGGGTATTTACTGGCTGGGAACCGGTCGGGAGATAGAGGGCCTCATGGCATTGGAGGTTGGCAGGGTGGGTCTGGCACTCGGTTTGCGGAGCAAGTGTTTCCCTCAGGTGTTGGGATCCCAGGGGACCGTGCTACGGTTCAGCCATCGGGTCAGAAGGTCAAGGAGGGCTTTCCACAGGAAAGCGGCAGATCTTCTCTGGTGACGGTTGGGGGAGCGGGGCAAAACAGAGTTGCAGAATTTTTTGCAGATGGTGGGGATGATGAGATCCCGGGCCCGTCGATTCGCGAGGCGTGGAGGGAGCGTGCGGATGCAGCGTTCAGCCCGGCAGGCGGGAGTTGCAGGAGGGGCGTGAGAAAGGAGCAGACGGAGGGACGGTTTGGCGAGCAGTCAAGAGCACAAGACACCAGCCCCTTACGAGAGGAGCACCCTACAGGTAATGTGGATAAGTTGCGGGACAAGAAGGGCCAGGGTAAAAAGAGAAGGGCTCATTCTAGTTCTAGTTCTAGTTCGTCGACTTCGTCGTCGTCGAGCGAAAGTAGATTGAGTAGGAGGGTAGCATTATCGGAGGGGCCAAAATGTGATGTGGGGCATCCGGCCCTGGCATCTCTTACTGAATTGTGGGAGGAAGTGCCCACTCGTTTAGTGAAGCGTATACGGAAGAGGAAATTTATTGATATATTCAAATTGTTGGAGGGCAGAAGGGGCTGGAGAAAAGCGTCTAAGAAAGATAAGAAGAGACATAGGAAGGGGAGCGCGGGACCCAAGATCGCAAAAAATATAGTTAATTGGGTTCACGGGTTTTTACGCTTGGCAAGTGTAGTCAGTCATTTTGATCCATCCCAATATGGAGCGCTGCTATATTATGCGGACAGCATTTTGGGTGCTTTTAAGGACTACGATGGTTGGGCCTGGCTCAATTATGATGAAAAGTTCCGTGACAAAATGGCTGGAAATAAATTCATGTCATGGGGTTCGCAAGACATTCATCTGTGGCTTACTCAGATGACTAACAAGAGTTCTGTTGCGAGCAAAGGGGGGCAGGGAGGAGCAGGGGCGGGAGCTAGCTTGGGTAACCAATCTTTGGGGGGTCCCAAGAGTGCGTCCTTTCGTTCCGGGCCTTTGCGAAAAAGCGAATCGGCGGTCAAGGGTTTTGGAGGAGGAGGAGACGTCTGTTGGAGATACAACAAGCTTACTTGCTTGTTTCCCGACTGTAAATTTAAGCATGCATGTGCCACATGCGGGGGAGCTCATTCAGCCCTCAAGTGCCAGCAGAGTCAAGGGGTTATGGGTACCAAAAGTTCAAAATAATTCCGGTTTGCACTCCAAGGTGGAATCGCCCATTGTTTTGGCGGCTTTAGCGGAAGGTTTGCGGGCTTATCCTGATAGAAAAGCGGCGCAGTTGTTGCATTTAGGTTTTACGAGGGGTTTTACCATTCCTTATGAGGGTCCAGGGGAGGGTGGTAGGACGAGGAATTCTAGGTCGGCGCATAGACTGGCCGAGGTGGCCAGGACGAAGTTGCAGGAGGAAATGCGGTTGGGTAGGGTGGCAGGGCCATTTTCTGACAGACCATTTGAGCGTATGCATTTATCGCCCCTGGCAGACATCCCTAAGAAGGTGCGGGGTAAATTTTGATTAATTCTTAATTTGTCTTACCCTGAAGGTTCGTCGGTTAACGATTTTATTCCCCGGCATGCTTGTGCTGTTAAATATGCCTCTTTCGATGAGGCCCTCGCGTTAGTGCGAAAAGCTGGTCCAGGTGCGTTGCTGGCTAAAGCAGATATCGAATCCGCTTTCCGGTTATTACCCATAAATCCGTCCTGTTTCCCTTTGTTGGGGTTTTATTTCGAGGGTTGTTATTTTGTTGATCGTTGTTTGCCAATGGGCTGTGCAGTGTCGTGTGCCTTTTTTGAAGCTTTTAGTACGTTTATTCACTGGGCTACCAAGCGTCTCAATGATTGTGATGATTCATTGCATTACTTGGGCGACTTTTTGTTTGTAGGGCCTAGTGATTCTGGGGCGTGTCGGAAACAGTTGGCAGGTTTTATGAGTACGGCTCAAAATTTCGGAGTGCCGATAGCAGAAGACAAAACCGAAGGGCCTACAACGAAATTAGTTTTCTTGGGCATAGAGTTGGACACAGTGACAATGGTGTCTAGGTTACCTCAGGAAAAACTCGAACAGTTAAAAGAAGCCATACGGGTAGTTAAAGGATCTGTTAAAGTGACGTTGCGGCAGTTGCAATCTTTGATAGGTTCACTTAACTTCGCTTGCAGGGTCATACCTATGGGTAGGGCTTTTATTAGGAGACTGGCGGCCAGGACAGCGGGTGTGCGGGCAGGTCATCATTTTATTAGGGTAACTAAAGCAGTGAAAGAGGAATTAGTTATATGGGAGGGTTTTTTACAGTCGTTTAACTGGATTCGTATGATACAGGAGGAAGAAATTTCAAACAAGGACTTAGAACTGTTTTCGGATGCCACGGGCGCGTCTGGCATGGGGGTTTATTTTCGCGGGAGGTGGTGTGCTGCTCCATGGCCGGCGAAATGGATCTCGGAGGGCATAGTTAAGAACATTAATTTTTTGGAACTTTTTCCTATTATTGTAGCGTTAACAATTTGGGGTGCAGACTTGGCAAATAAGCAGGTGGTTTGGTGGTGTGACAATTTGGTGGTTGTTCAAGTGGTAAATAAGCAAGCGGCTAAATGCCCTAGAGTTTCAGTTTTGTTGAGGGAACTTGTGATATTGTGTTTAAGATGGAACATTACTATTAAAGCGAGGCATGTACCGGGGACACTGAACCTCATTGCTGATGCTCTCTCTCGTTTCAAGTGGGATGTCTTCCGAGCAGAGGCTCCTCATGCGAATCGACAGGGAGAAGTAGTCCCAGAGCACCTATGGGAGCTTGGCATGAAGAACAGTGGAACTTGATCAGGCATTCAGTGGCTCCAGCTACATGGAAGTCGTACATGGCAGGAAGAGGATTAGTGTCTCGTTTTTTGTTGTCCATGGGTTGGGAAGGGGGGGATGTCCATGGGGCAGTTCATATTATGGGCCAAGCAGGCAGGTTACTCATTGGGGTCAGTCAAGAGCCACTTAGCGGGGTTTGCCTTCTTTCAGAAGCTTGGGGGATGGAGAAACCCAACCAGCAGTTTTCTAGTTAGAAAACTGTTAGAGGGTTGGAGTCGGGGAGCGGGTACCAGTAAGGATAGCAGACTGCCCATTAGATATACGGACTTGATAAGTATAGCTGAAAGTTTGGGTACAGTGTGTAGTTTGGAATTTGAGATCGTATTATTTCGGGTGGCGTTTGCATGGGCTTTCTTCGGTGCTTTCAGGGTGAGCGAGCTAGTTGCGCAGTCAAAATCTGAGGGCAGTAGAGCGGGTTTGATGGAGCAGGATGTTCGCGTGTACGAACATAGAGTGACTATATATATTAGACGCTCCAAAACGGATCAAAAAGGCAAGGGTGCGTGGATTTCTTTGATTCAGGCAAGTAATGAGTTGGTGTGTCCTGTTCGTGCGGTCTTGCATTATTTACGTGTCAGGCCATCAGGGGCACAGCACTTTTTAGTGCATGAAAACGGTTGTCCTTTAACCATGTATCAATTTTCAGCGGTTTTGCGCAGGGCAGTGGAGTTCCTAGGGTGGGAGGTCAGACGGTATAGTTCACATTCTTTTCGGATAGGTGCGGCAACGACGGCGGCAAAATTAGGGTGGTCTGCTCGGAGGATTCAGGCGCTAGGACGCTGGAAGTCCTAGGTATTCAAGGGGTATGTGCGGAAATAGAAGGGGAGGTATTCTTGTTGAAATTTCGGAGCACAAAAGTAATGTGAAGCTTTGTTTTTCAGAATCGGTTGGGGTCGAGCTGATTAACGAATGTGCTTGGATCGTGGGCCATTCTTTCGTGCATCGGGCGCAACGCTGGGTGCGGAAGAGGCCGTATGGCGAAAATTTGAACATCAATACCAGAAAATTGATTGTGCATTGGTTTGGGAAAGGGGGCATGAGGTGGGGGGAATTGTGCAACTTCTTGCAAGGCAAAATAGTAGGGTGGGGTGTTCCAAGATTAGTTATTATACACCTGGGAGGTAATGATATCGGCAAGCTCACATGTAGGGAATTAATCAAAATAATTTGCAAGGATTTGGCCTTTTTAATGAATTGCTTGCCACGCACCAGATTCGGTTGGTCCGATATTATAATTCGGATACGGAATGGTGACGAGCCTATTTGGCATAGCGGTGTCAAGAAATTGAATAGGCAAATTGGGAAATGGTTAGTTAGAGAAGGTGGTTTTTGGATTCGGCATCAATGGTCCTGGGAGGTTTTGGGCGGTTATTTCCTGGGAGATGGAGTTCATCTTTCGGAAGTGGGAATGGATTTATTCAATGATGCCTTGGAAGAAGGTATTAAGCAGCAAATCTTATAGTTTATGGCCGCAGGGGAAGGACAAAGGCAATTTACTTGCCTTTGTTAGTGGCGGAATAACCTGAGCCGTAGTTGTAATGTATTGTTTGGAATTGGAAAAGACATTTTGCTGGGGGAGGGAATGCTCATGTAGCGTGGGGGCTGCTACACGGGAAGGCCTAAAGAGCAAGGGGGGGGGGGGGGCGATACTCAGGCCGCACGCTTACTCTCGCTGGTGCCGTGGCGGGGTAAGCAATTGGGGAGGGACAACGCTGGCTTACCATTGGGCCGCGATGGTAAGCGAAGAGAGGCATGCAGCAGACGAAGTTGGGGGGGGGGGGGTGAAGGTTTTGGATTTGATGTTAAATTAGAGGCTCGGGTTATGTTTAATAAACTGCGGCCTTTTGAGTTCAATGCCACACTGTTGTTTTGTCTATTTTGTGAAATGGGACAAGGGAGGTAGGGGAGTGATTGTGTGAGCGGCTGGTCTCGAATACCCATGTTAGTGGAGGCACGCCGGGCGTGTCCCGGTGTGCCACATTTAACTGGGGCTCGAGCGCCGCGAACATGACTCGCGACAGAGAGCAGAGGGGGAGGTGGAGGGGGGAGACAAGTGGCCAATGGTAGCGCTGCACGTTTGAATTGCGGCGTTATCATTGGTCAGGGAGTGTAGAATAGGTAAGGGATTAGGGGAAAGTGGGCAGTTGGGAATTCGCCAGCGGAGCGGAGGCAGAATTTTGCTTCCCTCCCTCCCTCCCAATAAAAAAAAAAAAAAGTGTTCTATAAGAACAATGGAGTTTGTCTTTTCAGTGCTGTTACGTCTGTTTGCGGTTTGTCGCAGTTTCGGCGGAATAACCCGAGCCGTAGTTGTAATGTATTGTTTGGAATTGGAAAATACATTTTGCTGGGGGGGGGAATGCTCGTGTAGCGTGGGGGCTGCTACACGGGAAGGCCTAAAGAGCAAGGGGGGGGGGCAGATGCTCAAGCCGCACGCTTACTCTCGCTGGTGCCGTGGCGGGGTAAGCTATTGGGGGGGGGGACAACGCTGGCTTACCATTGGGCCGCGATGGTAAGCGAAGAGAGGCATGCGGCAGACGAAGTTGGGGGGGGGGAAGGTTTTGGATTTGATGTTAAATTAGAGGCTCGGGTTATGTTTAATAAACTGCGGCCTTTTGAGTTCAATGCCACACTGTTGTTTTGTCTATTTTGTGAAATGGGACAAGGGAGGTAGGGGAGTGATTGTGTGAGCGGCTGGTCTCGAATACCCATGTTAGTGGAGGCACGCCGGGCGTGTCCCGGTGTGCCACATTTAACTGGGGCTCGAGCGCCGCGAACATGACTCGCGACAGAGAGCAGAGGGGGAGGTGGAGGGGGGAGACAAGTGGCCAATGGTAGCGCTGCACGTTTGAATTGCGGCGTTATCATTGGTCAGGGAGTGTAGAATAGGTAAGGGATTAGGGGAAAGTGGGCAGTTGGGAATTCGCCAGCGGAGCGGAGGCAGAATTTTGCTTCCCTACCTCCCTCCCAATAAAAAAAAAAAAAGTGTTCTATAAGAACAATGGAGTTTGTCTTTTCAGTGCTGTTACGTCTGTTTGCGGTTTGTCGCAGTTTCGGCGGAATAACCCGAGCCGTAGTTGTAATGTATTGTTTGGAATTGGAAAATACATTTTGCTGGGGGGGGGGAATGCTCGTGTAGCGTGGGGGCTGCTACACGGGAAGGCCTAAAGAGCAAGGGGGGGGGGCAGATGCTCAAGCCGCACGCTTACTCTCGCTGGTGCCGTGGCGGGGTAAGCTATTGGGGGGGGGACAACGCTGGCTTACCATTGGGCCGCGATGGTAAGCGAAGAGAGGCATGCGGCAGACGAAGTTGGGGGGGGGGGGAAGGTTTTGGATTTGATGTTAAATTAGAGGCTCGGGTTATGTTTAATAAACTGCGGCCTTTTGAGTTCAATGCCACACTGTTGTTTTGTCTATTTTGTGAAATGGGACAAGGGAGGTAGGGGAGTGATTGTGTGAGCGGCTGGTCTCGAATACCCATGTTAATGTATGCATATAACCTGGTTTTTTGTGTGTAAATAAGAACATAAGAAAATGCCATACTGGGTCAGACCAAGGGTCCATCAAACCCAACATCCTATTTCCAACAGTGGCCAATCCAGGCCATAAGAAGCTGGCAAGTACCCAAAAACTAAGTCTATTCCATGTTACCATTGCTAATGGCAGTGGTTATTCTCTAAGTGAACTTAATAGCAGGTAATGGACTTCTCCTCCAAGATGTGGTTAGTGCAGCTATATTAACTGCACTAACCATATCCTCTGGCAACAAATTCCAGAGTTTAATTGTGCATTGAGTAAAAAAAGAACTTTCTCCGATTAGTTTTAAATGTGCCCCATGCTAACTTCATGGAGTGCCCCCTAGTCTTTCTACTATCCGAAAGAGTAAATAACCGATTCACATCTACCCGTTCTAGACCTCTCATGATTTTAAACATCTCTATCATATCCCCCCTCAGTCGTCTCTTCTCCAAGCTGAAAAGTCCTAACCTCTAAAATAGCCTGGGGCTCAGTCTTTGTAAATGTCTGCATGTAACCTGGTTTTATGTGTGTAAATGTCTGTACTAAAATAGCCTGGGGCTCAGTTTGTGTAAATGTATGCATGTAACCTGGTTTTATGTGTGTAAATATCTGTACTAAAATAGCCTGGGGCTCAGTTTGTGTAAATGTATGCATGTAACCTGGTTTTATGTGTGTAAATATCTGTACTAAAACAGCCTGGGGCTCAGTTTGTGTAAATGTATGCATGTAACCTGGTTTTATATGTGTAAATGTCTGTACTAAAATAGCCTGGGGCTCAGTTTGTGTAAATGTGTCCATGTAACCTGGTTTTATGTGTGTAAATATCTGTACTAAAATAGCCTGGGGCTCAGTTTGTGTAAATGTATGCATGTAACCTGGTTTTATGTGTGTAAATGTCTGTACTAAAATAGCCTGGGGCTCAGTTTGTGTAAATGTATGCATATAACCTGGTTTTATGTGTGTAAATGTCTGTACTAAAATAGCCTGGGGCTCAGTTTGTGTAAATGTATGCATGTAACCTGGTTTTATGTGTGTAAATGGCTGTATTAAAATAGCCTGGGTCTCAGTTTGTGTAAATGTATGCATGTAACCTGGTTTTATGTGTGCAAATGGCTATACTAAAATGGCCCTCGGCACAGGTTTTTAAATTAATGCACACAACACTATCCACAGAGGCCCCGTCTCTCTGGAACTCTCTACCACCAGACCTTCGCCTTGAGCCGGGCCACACTACTTTTAAAATGAAACTCAAGACTTGGCTCTTCCTACAAGCATTCCCAGAGAGCTAAGAGCAGGAAGAACGACAACCCACCTGTCTTAGAGCAATAATGTAATGTTTATTTGCTTTATTTCTGTTTTTTAAGTTGATTTTATTTTGTAATCTGCTTTATAATAGTTTGAATTGTTCGATATGTTCCATGTAAACCGCCACCCAGGCGATAGTTATCTCTGTTACTTGTAAACCGGAGTGATATGTATATTATATAGGAACTTCCGGTATATAAAAACCAAAAATAAATAAATAAACATGCTTTTATGTGTGAAAGTGTATTCTCTAAAATAGTCTAAACTTACGCTCTGCAGAATAGTCACAGACTGAGTTATTTTTACAATTCACAGTCCCAAAAAGCCCGTCCTCTCCTCACTGTGCCTGGCTCGAGCCTCAGTCATTCTCGTTCCGGCGGCGCCCACTGGACCCCAACACAGCCCTGTCACTTCCAGGCTCCCTGGCTTGGCTCCCGCCGGTCCATCAGATCCTCTGCAGTGGAGGGATATCGCCACCTCAACATCAACGTGAGCCACCTCCAAGCCATGGCAAGTGAGCGTCACCACGTCGCAGCATCCGGTTCTGCCCCTAGGTGCAAGCGCGCGCCGCTGACCCAGATTTAAATAGGCCATTGCGGGAAACCTTCCTGTGGCCTCTAGTGATGATGTTGCAGCCCCGGGTATATAAGGCAAGCCCTGACATTCAGAGCCTGCCTTGGCAATGGATCTCCTTGCTCTCGCTTGCTCGATTTCCTGTAGTTGCTGTTCTAGTTCTCTTGTCCTGCTGCCTGTTTCTGACCTTGCACCGGTTCTGACCTCACTTACTGCTGCCTGCCTCTGACCCTTGGACTGGACTTGACCTTGCTCTTTGCTGCCTGCCTCTGACCTTGAACCAGACGACCTCACTTGCTGCTGCCTGCCTCTTTTCTCCTGGACCAGATCAGGCCACACTCTCCGCTTAGCCCAGCCTACTAGACTGGATCAGTGCCGCCCTTATTTATTTATTTATTTATTTAGAGATTTTTATATACCGCGGCACGTTCAGAACATCACCTCGGTTTACATTAAACAGTAATGCAGCAACAGGCTTTACAATAAAATATTAAAGGGATACAATAAATTATTAAACAAAGGGATACATGCAACAATCTTTACTGTCAAATTTGGAACTAGAACCAATTTTTAAATCAATATATCATTAACGTACACATAGCAGGGATAACGGAAGCGTTTGGTAGAGGAACCAAAATTGATATTCGTTTGGGAAATTTACAGTAGATTGGTTTTTTCTAGGGAACAAGTACTGGATAAGGCGGGACAGGGGGTCAGGGAAGGGAATAGGTGTTATGTATATGGCAGGTAATGGGCTCAGTCAGTCATTGGTAAGCTTTTCTGAACAGCCAGGTTTTTAGGTTTTGTTTAACTTTTTTGTGGCAAGGTTCCTGGCGTAGGTCAGAGGGCATGCTGTTCCATATAGTGGATCCTGCAATGATGAATGAGCGTTCCTTTGTGGATACATGTTTGGTAAGTTTAGGAGAGGGTATCCGCAGTTTGGCCTGGTGCTGTGTTCTTGTTGGATGGTTTGTCTTATTGAAATACAAGTCTTCGGAGAACCACTGCATGTTTTGGTTATGTAAGGCCTTGTGTATTAGCATAATGGATTTGTATATAATCCTGGATGCAACGGGTAGCCAGTGTAGGGACTGAAGGGTGGGAGTGATGTGATCGTGGCGGTGTGTGTTGGTGAGTATGCGGGCAGCTGCATTTTGTAACATTTGTAATGGTTGTAATGTATTTTTTGGTAATCCTAACAGAAGAGAGTTGCAGTAGTCAATCTTCGATAGGATTGTAGCTTATAGAACCGTGCGGAAGTCATTTGGGTGTAGAAGTGGTTTGATTCGTTTTAGGGTATGGAGCTTGAAGAAACCATTTTTAACAGTAGCAGTGATTAATTTTTTTAACGTAAAATGGTTGTCAAGGCTGCGGACTTATTGTACAGTGGACGGGCAGACTTGGGATGGGAGTGTTGTATTCACTGTGGAGTTGTTTGGAGGTGAGATGAGGAGAAGCTCTGTTTTGTTGGTGTTTAATGGCCAGAAAGTTATCAGTGAGTAGTTTTTATATCTGTGAGGGCAGCATTCCAGGTATTCAGGGCGTTGGGGAGCGAGTTGTTTATGGGAATGAGGATCTACACATCATCTGCGTAGATGAAGTGTTGAAAGCCCAGTTTCGACAGTAGTCGACAGAGAGGTATAAGATAAATATTAAAAAGAGTTGAAGAGAGTGAAGATCCTTGTGGCACTCCTTGTTTGAGGTTTCTTGGCTTAGATTCACATTGCCCAATTTTTACACTATAGGTCCTATTGCTCAGGTATGATTGGAACTAGAGTAGAGCTATGCTGGTGATACCAATTTCTGTGAGGCAGGTGATGAGGTTTTTGTGATTGACCGTGTCAAATGCAGCAGATATATCAAGAAGAGCGAGAATGTAGGATTGGCCAATGTCTAGAGCTTTTAGGAGCGATTCTGATAGGGAGAGAAGAAGCGCTTCCGTGCTGTGATACTTTCTAAATCCGTATTGGGCAGGGAAGAGTAATTGATGCTCATCGAGGTATATGGTGAGTTGTTTGCTAATGATTTTCTCTAATATTTTGGAGAGGAATGGAAGGTTCAATACTGGACGATAGTTAGTCAGATCAGCAGAATCCAGGTTTGGTTTTTTAAGAGTAGGTTTTATTATAGCATGTTTGAGCTGGGAAGGAACTATGCCAGATAATATAGATCTGTTGAGGATATTGGCAATGGGTTTTGCTATAGTAGTGGGGATTGACAGTAGAGTTTTTGTGGGCATTATGTCAGAGGGGTGCAGTGCTGGCTTGATTTTTTTAAGTATAGTCTCAATTTCTAGAGCAGATGTAGTCTCGAAGTTTGTGAGCATTAATTCGAGGTTTGTGTGAGTGGCTGTGTGATGTGAATTTTGGTTGTGGGAGGTGGCATGGGTACTACTTGTGTGGTTGTAGTTGTGGGTGTTGCTAGATGTTAGAGACGAATTGGTTGAGAAGTAGGAATTGAAGCGTATTAATATAGTCTCAATTTTGTTGTGGAAGTATGAGGCTAGTTTCTCACAATTTGTTTCATCCTCGTTGTTTGAGTTTATGTTGACAGGGGCTGTAATAAGGCTATTGATATATTGGAAGAGTGCACTTGAGTTGAATTGGAACTGGTGGATTTTCACTGCATAAAAGTCTTTTTTTGCTTTGTCAGTAGCTTTGCGGTAGTTGTGACTTGAATTTTAATAATAGTGTTGGTTTCTGTGCCATTTCTTCTCCAATTTGCGGAGCTCAGCTTTAAGTGTTCTTAGTTCAGGGGTAAACCATGGTTTTTTGTTTATCTTCTCCGAGTTAAATTCTTTGGTTTGCATGGGGCAAAGTTTGTTTGCTATGTTGCTAGTGATTTGAAACCAGGATGATGAAGCCATATCGGCGTCAGAGAGGTCTAATTTTTTGAATTCTTCTGAGAGTGCTTCAGTGATATCTTCCGTTTGACAGTGTTTTCAGTAGTATATAGTTATGGTTGGTAAGGGGGGGGGGGGGCACTTAATTGTGTAGTGAGTATCAATCCGGTAGTGGTCTGACCAGGGTATAGGAGTGCAAAGGGGTAGATCTGTTTGGATGAGCGCATTGGTGAATATCATATCAAGTGTGTGTCCAGCCTTGTGTGTGGGGCTAGCAACAATTTGTTGGAATCCTAGAGCATTCAGTGAGGTCAGTATGGCTTCGCAAGCTGGTGATAGTGGATGGCGGTCAACGTGAAGGTTCAAATCACCGAGAATTATAGCTGAAGAGTTAATTTCTATGTGTTTGGTGATGAATTCTGTGAGTGGTGATGGGTTGTTTTCGAGAATGCCTGGAGGCGCATAGATTAGGCAGATTTGGAGTTCTTTAGATTTAAATAAGCTGATCTCAAGTTTATGTGGGGGAGAGATAGCTTGCTGAGAAAGGTTATATTTCTTTTTAGCTGCAAGGAGGAGGCCTCCTCCTTTCTTTTTGATCCTAGGTATGGAGAAGACATTGTATGCATCTGTGGGTAGTTGGTTTATAATGGCCATGTCGGTGTCTTTTAGCCATGATTCTGTAATCGCACATATGTCGGGAGCTTCTTCTGCAATGATGTCACATAGTAATGTGACCTTTTTTAGTAGCGACTGTGCATTTAATAGTAGTATCGAGAAAGTTATCAGACCTAGCATTTGTGTGATTGGTGAAACCATGATGGGAGTTAGTGTTCTGTTGACTAAAGTGTGTTGGTTAGGTCTCGCAGGTTTGTACGACGTGTGAAAATGTTTGATGATGGGTATGTGGTGGGTAGTCATCATGAGATAAAAGGGCACAAGAGTGGAGACTGTTTATCTTTTGGACTAATGTGCTGAGAAGATGTTTATCTTTTGGAGTAATGCGCTGAGAAGATGTTTGATGTGATTGCTGAATACTGAAGCTTGAAGGGATGAGAAGAGATCTAGGTGGATGCTGGGGTATGCTTGATGTGCGCTGGGTGGTGTTTGAGGAGATTAGTATGAGAGCTGTAAGGTGTTAAATGATGATAAGGAGAGTTGAGTCAGTTTATCTCTTGGAGCAGTGTGTTAGGAAGGTGTTTGATGTGATTGCTGAAGATTGAGGCTTGCAGAGATGAGATGAGATCTGGTTGAGAGGGGGGAGTATGCTTGATGAGCTGTGATCTGTGCTGAGGTTAGAGGAGATTAGATGAGATCCAGGTGAGTGGGGGAGTATGCTTGATGAGTGCTGGGTGGTGTTTGCAGAGTTTAGTTTGAGTGCTGATAGATGTTTAATGAAGTTAAGAAGAGTACTGTCGGATGAGGATAGATGCAATTAGTAATGATCCTGCTTTGTGTCTAGTTTGCTAAGAGAGGTTATGATGAGTGTTGGGGAGTGCAAGTCTGGACTGTTGATTGAAGAGGTTGGATGGATGTCGAGGAAGTTTAGTGATTGATGGTGTTAGGAACAGTGAAGCTGAATTGGTAATTCCGACTGTGATCGGGATATGCCCTAGTCCTGGGGCTCTCCAAGGGGCGCGCCAAGGGGCAGGCCCCTTAGGTTGCACTCCTTCGTGCACACGACGCCCGGCGCGTGACGCCGTTGGAATCACTGTTTTCTTTAAAGGGAGCTTGGTCGGCTCCTGGTAGGCCGGCTACGGTGGAAGGGGCACGGCTAAACTCACCGCTGGGCTCCTGCCTCTTCCGTGTGCCTCAGCGTTCTTTTTTAAAAATTTTTCTTTTTCTGTTTCATCTGTTTGCTCTGCGCGGCTCACCCTCGTGGGTGAGCGGGCTCTTGCCCCGAATGGGCTGCGCCAATCGCGTGAGCCCCGGCAGAGACGAGGTGGCCAATCGCAGGGAGGGTGGACGGCAAAGAGGGAGGCCACCAGAATCGCTGTTTTTTGAAAGGGAGCTTGGTCGGCTCCTGATAGGCCGGCTGCGGTAGAAGGGGCGTGGCTAAACTCACCGCTGGGCTCCTGCCTCTTCTGTGTGCGTCGGCATTCTTTTTTTTTTTTCTTTTTCTATTTCGTCTGTTTGCTCTGCGCGGCTCACCCTCGTGGGTGAGCGGGCTCTTGCCCCGAATGGGCTGCGATGATCGCGCGAGCCCCAGCAGAGATGAGGTGGCCGATCGCAGGGAGGGTGGACGGCAAAGAGGCGTCAGGCCTCTGGCGTCAGGGCCTCTGGCCACCCTCTCTCCTGATTGCCACCAGCTCTCTCACCTATTCCCTGGGATTATTCATGCAGAGGCCCACCTAAGACCAGCCGGCCCCAGTTCTCAAGGGCTCAACCTGCAGGGAACGTGGGCTGGTAGCGGTGATACTCCAGCTCTTCTCTGCTTTCCATTCAGCCTCACCACCCGATTGTGGAAACCTGTGGGGGTTTCCCTCCACTGGTGACACCAAAACCATTTCGAGCCAAGGGTCCATGGATGCAACAGGTTGCCAAGGCCATGGACCCGGCTGAGGCATCTGCCTTACAGGCCATTCCAGGCTTGGCACTCAAGATCCAGCAACAACAGCAGTACCTTAAAGCTCTGGCATTTTCCATTGAGCGACTTAATGCTCGTTTTGATGCCTGTCATGGTCCTGCTGTGCCACCCTTGTCTCCCAGCATCCTGGCGCAGCCATATCCTCCCGGGTCTCACTTTTCGCTCCAAGCACCACTTTGCTTCAATGGTGACCCCACACAGTGCAGAGGGTTCATTAACTAATGCTACATGCAGTTCACGCTCCAAGCCGCCGCTTTCCCGGACGCAATGACCAAGACTCCCTTTATCCTGAGTTGTTTGATGTAATTTTCTGTTCCTTGTTCTGTGTAAACCGAAGTGGTATGCACTAGTGCATGAACTCCGGTATATAAAAGCCTTTAAATAAAATAAATAAATCCTCTCATGACTGAAGGGTAAGGGCCTATCTTGGGCCTAACTTCTCTGGGAGTGCTAGGATACCCTCCTTCATGATTTGCCTCTCTTCATCAGAGAATTCCAGAAAACCTTCAATGACCCGTGGAGGACCGTGAATGCCAGCTATGATCTCCTGCTTCTTCACCAGGGTCGACGACCTCTCCGCGACTATGTGATACAGTTCCATACACTGGCCTCCGAGTTGGCTGTGCAAGAAGACTGCCTTCACCCCATCTTTTTAGATGGGCAATCCACCTCACTAAAAGACAAACTCTCTGCCCGTGAGTTGCCCGACACCCTGTAGGGGCTGATCGACCTAGTCGGTTTTATTGATTGTCGGACCCAAGAATGCAGCCATGAGATGTGACCCACCCATCAGCCTCCTTCTGAAACATCCCCATCGGGCTTCATCAGAGAAGGATCTCCACTGTGAACTTCTAAACCTCGGACTTCCAAAGAGCCCATGCAGCTGGGCCGAGGCAAGTTATACCGCAAAAAGCACCTTCACAGGAGACAGTCAGGGCTCTGTCTATATTTCAGGGTCGAGAGGCATCATGTGACCAAATGCCCAGGGCCTAGGGCCATCAGGGGCCCTGAATCTAGGCACAGCCAATCCGGCCCTTCAGCTGTCACTTCCAGCCAAGCTCTCTTGCGGTCCCCGCTCCTCTCCTATACTAGCCCTGGTCGACTTTGGAGCCGGCAGGAGCTTCCTGTAGGAAAACCTGGTGCACCACCTGCAAATCTCCATCAGGATGCTCAAGGTACCCCTGTCCATCGCTTTCATACACAGGCATCTTCTGTCAGAGAAGATAACCCGGGTCACAGTACCCATCCTACTGCAGGTCAGTACCCTTAACCACAAAGAAATTGAGTTTTACATTTTCAAAAAGTCTATCAACCCAGCAGTGGATCCAACACCACGCTCCCCAATTCTACTGGGCCACCTTACAGCTTTCAAAGTGGGGACCACGTTGCTGGGAATCCTTTTTGCAGCCTGTCGCTCCTGTGGAGGGTTCTCGGCCTCTCTCCCTTGCCACTGAAACCCCTAGGATACCTGCACCTTACTCTGACTATGCTGAAGTCTTCTCCAAACAAAAGGCTGACATTGTACCACCCTTGCGGAATTTCAAATGTGCCATTGACCTCCTTCCTGGGACCTCACCCCCTCGTGGTCAGGTCTACCCACTGTCCATTCCCAAGACCCAGGCAAAGTCTGATTACATCAAGGAGAACCTGGTGAAAGGGTTCATCAGGCCCTCCTCGTCACCCACAGGGGAGGGTTTTTTCTTCATGGCTAAGAAAGATGGATCCCTGCGCTCCTGTATCACTTAAAGGGGCCTTAATGCCATCGCTTGCAAAGACAAGTGATGTCTACCACTAATAAATGAGCTCTTCGACCATCTGCAAGGGGCCACCATCTTCTCCAAACTAAATTTACAGGGCGCCTATCACCGCGGATGTCTGGAAGACCACATTTAATACTCGAGATAGGCATTACAAGTATCTTGTAATGCCCTTCGGACTTTGCAATGCTCCGGCGGTCTTCCAACAAATGATGAATGAAATATTCCAGGATCTGCTATACTCCTAAGTGCTAATCTACCTGGATGACTACCTGATCTACTCCTGGGACCTGCAGACGCATCACGAGGATGTATGGCAGGTCCTTCAACATCTCCGGGATCATCTCTTATATGCCAAACTGGACAAATGCATTTTTGAAAAGCCGAGCCTTCTCTTCCTTGGCTATATTGTGTCCAGGGATGGCTTCATGATGGATCCCGACAAGCATCGGTACATCCAAAATTGATCTCAGCCCTCTGGCCTACTCATGTGCCAATGATTCCTGGGGTTTGCTAACTACTACCGCCAGTTCATTGCCCACTACTCTGTTATTGTGGTACCACTCACAGCCCTCACCAAGAAGGGTGCAGATCCTGAGGCGATCTCAGCTTTTCAGGTGTTCAACGTGGCCTTTCTTAAAAAACCATGTCTGCAACACCTGGATCCCAACTGGAAGTTCTTTGTTGAGGTAGATGCCTCCTCTGTGGGAGTTGGCTCAGTCCTCAGCCAGTGCTCTCCCAAGGGCAAACTCCATCTGTGCTCATTTTATTCCCACAAGTTCTCTCCCAACGAGAGTAAACATGGAGTCAGCAATCACGACTTGCTTGCCATCAAACTGGCCCTGGCTTGAGGGAATGCAACACCATTTTCTTCACCGACCACAAGAACCTCAAGCACTTGAAGCAGGCCCAGCGCCTCAATGCCAGGGAAGCCCATTGGTCGCTCTTCTTCTCTCGCTTTGACTTTGAACTCAGATACCACCCAGGAGAGAAGAATCTACAAGCAGATGCACTGTCATGCTCTTTTGAGCCAGAAAATGCACCCAACATTCCTCAGCATATCATCAACTCTGCTCGTATCTACCTGCTTGCCTCTACTCCGATTCCATAGGGAAGATGTTAGTTCCCCACCGACTCCACAAAAAGGAACTCAAAGGGCCCATGATGCCCGACTTGCTGGGCACCCCAGATGGGCCCGCACCTTGCATCTGCTTCAGCGGTACTATTGGTGGCCCAACATGATTCAAGATGCCTGTGGCTGCGTGGACTCCTGCACCACATGTGCCCAACATGAGGGCTCCTTCAATCCTTACTGGCTCCTGAAACTCCATGGTTTTATGTATCCAAAGACTTAATGGTGGATCTCCCGAAGACAGATGGCCATACCATGATCTGGGTGGTTTTGGACCATTTTTCAAAGATGTTCCACTTTGTTCCTCTGCCCGCCTTGTGTCCGCTCCCAAACTGGCTCGCCTCTTCTTCATCCATGTCTTCTGGCTACATGGTCTGCCCAAGTACATCACCTCCAACTGTGGGCCCCAGTTTGTAGACCGGTACTGGCGAGCCCTTTGCCAGAAGTTTGGGGTCAAGTTATGCCTCACCATCGCTTACCATCCTCATGCGAATGGGCAGGCAGAGCGTACCAATTGCTCCCTGAAAAACTTCCTGAGGGCCTACCTCAATGAGCAGCAGGACAATTGGGTTCAATTGCTACCCAGGGCAGAATTTTCACAAATCCCCACATCTGCGAATTCACCAGAGCCTTTCGGTTTTCCATCATTTACGGCCGCCAGCCCGTACGACTGTACGTCTCCTCTCCTGCGGTCCAAGCCACCGCCAAAGCCCTACATGCGGTTTGGGTTTGTACGACCACGATGCTCTAAGAGGCCAACAACTGCACCAAAAGGACCAAGGTTGCTCACCGCAGACCAGCACCTGTCTTCCACCTGGAAGATAACATGTGGCTGAGCACACTCCACATATGCCTGAAATTGCCATCGCAATGTCTGGCCCTCCAGTACATTGGACCGTTCCCGGTCACCAGACATGTGGGATCAGTCACCTACCAGCTCCGTCTTCCGCGCTTCTTGCACATAGAAACATAGAAACATAGAAATGACGGCAGAAGAAGACCAAACGGCCCATCCAGTCTGCCCAGCAAGTTTTGCACTTTTTTTTTTCTCATACTTATCTGTTACTCTTGGCTCTTAGTAACCTTTTGATTCTATTTCCATTCCACCCCTGCCATTAATGTAGAGAGCAGTGTTGGAACTGCCTCTAAGTGAAATATCTAGCTTAATTAGTTAGGGGTAGTAACCGCCGCAATAAGCAAGCTACACCCATGCTTATTTGTTTACCCAGACTAAATAATTCAAACCTTGTTGGTTGTTGTCTGTATATAGATCCACTTTTCTTCATTCTCCCTGCCGTTGAAGCAGAGAGTTATGTTGGATATGCATTGACAGTGAAGTATCTGACTTTCTCCCCTGCCGTTGAAGCAGAGAGTTATGCTGAATATGCATTGAAAGTGAAGTATCTGACTTTCTCCCCTGCCGTTGAAGCAGAGAGCTATGCTAGATATGTGTGAAGTATCAGTCTTTCTCCCCTGCCGTAGAAGCAGAGAGTTATGCTGGATATGCATTGACAGTGAAGTATCTGACTTTCTCCCCTGCCGTTGAAGCAGAGAGTTATGCTAGATATGTGTGAAGTATCAGTCTTTCTCCCCTGCCGTTGAAGCAGAGAGTTATGCTGTATATACATTGAAAGTGAAGTATCTGACTTTCTCCCCTGCCGTTGAAGCAGAGAGCTATGCTGGATATACATTGAAAGTGAAGTACCAGGCTTATTTGGTTTGGGGTAGTAACCACCATAACAAACAAGCTACTCCCCGCTTTCCTTGTTTCTCTATTCAAACTGCTGATCCTTTCGTGGCCGTCTCGCAAACCTCCCGAACATCCTCCGCTGTCCTCTGAACCAGATCCTATCTACCAGGTGTGTGAAGTCCTCTATGTCAGGAAGATGGGACGAAGGTGGGAGTAGCTACTCTCCTGGGAGGACGATGGCCCCAAAGAGAATTCATGTGAGCCAGTCTCCAACATTCTGGACACAGATCTCTTGAGGAAATTCCATGCGCTTCACCCCCAAAAGGCCCGTCCTCACCTCTTGGCACCCAGCTCGGGCCTCAATCTTTTTCATCCCGGCGGCATCCGATGGACTCAGTTGTGACTCTGCTGCTTCCTGGCTCAGCTCCAGCCAGCCCCTCAGCTCCTCCATAGCAGAGGGATGCTGCCACATTGACCTCCACGTGGGGCGCCCCCCATCATTGCAAGGGAGCTATGCCACACCGCATCATCTGGTTCAAGCCCCTAGGCACACTCAAGTGCAGCTGACCCAGATTCAAAGGGGTGTGGCGGGAAACCTTGCCGTGGCCCCTAGTAATGAAGTTGCATGCCCCAGGTATACAAGGCAATCTCTGACACTCAGAGCTTGCCTTGGCAATGGGTCTCCTCACTCTCACTTGCTCGAGTTCCTGTTGTTGCTGTTCCAGTTCTCCTGTGCCGGCTGCCTGTTTCTGACCTTGGACCGGATCTGACCTTACTTACCACTGACTGCCTCTGACCCTTGGACCATACCTGACTTCGCTCATCGCTGCCTGCCTCTGTTCTCCTGGACCAGACATGGCCATGCTCTCTGCTTAGCCTGGCCTACTGGACTGGATCACTGCCGCCCTTGGCGCAAGGCCTCCATCCTCCCTCTCTCCTGGTTGCCACCGAGCTCTCTCATCTACTCCCTGGGATCATCCATGCAGAGGTCCACCTAAGAGCAGCTGGTACTGGTAACCAAGGGCTCAACCTACGGGGATCATGGGATGGTAGTGGTGAAGCTCCAGCTGGCCTCTGATTCCCATTCAGCCTCACCACATGGCAGGTGGCAGCAATATCACCTCCGGCCAAGGGTCCATGGATGCAACAGTTATTTGCAATGTGTATTGCCTATGTTATCCATCCTTCAACGTGGATCAATGGAATGTCTTATGGAATTTTTGAGATCTTTCTAACCATTGAGATCGTTTATTTCCTCTTGATGTTTTCACCACTTTTCTTTTTCTTATTTTCATATTTTTCACATTTTTTCTTTATTATTTTATTTATTCTATTACTGTCTTTTCTCTGTTTTTGTCTTTTTTGGCTTGTTGATAGTCTTTATAGTCTGTTTATTGTTCTTTGTGAGAATGTTTCTATTTAAATAGATTTTTTTGTGAAGTTTTAATTGTTAACTTGATGTGTTTGCACTTATTGGGGCACGTTCGTAAAGCGCGATGCAACATTTAAATTTGGGGTCATGCAGTCAAGGAAGTGCTAGGGTTGATTAAGTGACCCTGGCACCTCCTTGACAGCAGAGGCCCGCGAGCTGTTGTTGCACGCCATGTCCACACTCGGCCCGTGCATGGGTCAGCTCACCTCCCTGGCTCCTTTGTTAGTCGTCGGTCAGCCTCCTCTGCAGCGGCTGAAAGCTCCACTATATCTCGTCCTTCGGCGGCGCCAGGCCTTCCTCTGCATATAAGGCCTCTTGATGGAGCTCGGCGTCCTCCGTGGCATTGGCCCCGCCCCTAGGCACACACATGGGGACCGCGCAGTCCCTTATAGGGCCAGGGGCAGGTCCTAGCTTTGCAGCGCGCCCGTATTGAACGCTTTACTTAAGGAAGTGACTGCCTGCACTTCCTAGCCTTGGCATTCGGGTCGATACCTTGTGTGTACTAGTTTACCTCTTTGTCTCATCGCCTGTTCCAGTCTTGTTTCAGTCTTGTTCCAGTGTCCACCTGTTCCAGCGTCCTTCTGTTCCAGCGTCTGTCTCCTCCTTCATCTCCCCAGGTAGTACCTCTTGGACTGACTCTCTAGTACTGACCTCTGCCTGTTCTGATTACATTGATCGCCTCCTGGATTCTGACCTCTGCCTGCTCTTGACTACGTTGATCACTGCCTGGATCCCGACCTCTGCTTGCCTCCGTGACTACTCTCAAACTGATCTCTGGAACCTGACCTCTGTTTTGTTTGACTACTCTTGCACTGACCTTCAGAACTTGACCCCGGCTATCCTTGACCTCGTTTCCTTGATTCTGGCTCTGCCCTTAGCCTTGCCATCGCAGACACTGTTCTGGCCTTCCTTGTCTCCTCTGGCCTCCAGTCTAGATGTCAACCACACACCTTTTATCCTGGTGGGCACACCCTTGAACTTCCTTTCTGGGAGAACCTGAGAGTTCCACCTAAGCCCAAGCGGCCTGGGACCCCAAGAGCTCCATCCGGGGGGACCTCGGGCATCCAGTGATGATGCTCCAGCTAGCCTTTGTCACCTCCTGTGCTCCACCTCCTGGTGGCAGGTGCTTCCAGGGTCCGACCTGGGAGCCATCCCACACTGCTCCAGGACAAGGGTCCACCAGAAGCGCTACAGCTGTTGGCTATCCACCGGTTTAGAAAAGGACACTGACATTATCGGTGTCTGTTTTCCTAATCGGCGCATTGCCCACCGGCACATTTTTTTAAAAATTTTTGGACATTTATTTTTCCTCCAAATTAAAATATCAAAGATATTATGTAGGCGGATGTACAGAAAATCAGTTTTTCCTGCTTTTCTGTACATCATTTGAGAGTGCCCAGCAATTAATGCCTGCTCTAGGCGCACTTTTTTTTGCATCGGAGGTGACTGCTAATATTTGAATTTGATGAATGATATTATGTGGGTTGTGCAGGCATTAACTAATCCCCTTATGCAATAAGGAGATTAGCACCAACAAAAAGGGCCAGATTTTCAAAGGGGTACACATGTAATATACGCGTGTACCCCCCGAAAACTTGACCCAAGCTCCCCCTGCGCGCGCCGAGCCTATGTTGCATAGGCTGCCAGTGCGAGCAAAGCCCCGGGACGTGCGTAAGTCCCAGAGCTTTCCTGGGGTGGCGTGTTGCGGCTGGTGCATCATCGGGGGTGTGTCGTGTCTGGCACGTCATCGGGGGCATTCCGGGGGTGTGGCCACGGCCTCTGGACCAGCCCCAGGACCGGACCATGGCGCGCCGGTGGCTGGCCCGGCATGCGTAACTTGTGCAACAAAGGTAGGAGGGTTTAGATAGGGCTGGGGAGCTTTCTGAGACAGTAACAGAAATTTAAGCCTATGAACAGTTAATGTGAATCATTATCAGGAGGTAATGATAAAGCTTACCTTAAGAATCGTAGAGACATAATTACGATTCTAAATGAAAGAAAACAAGGAGTGAGATTAGGGAAGAAGCTTTCCTGGGAAGGTCACAGAGTTTCAAAGTCAGTTTATAGGGGAGACAAAAGTGTGAGAAGCAAACCATAAGTCACCAGGAGACTTCAGTCCAGTTTAATGTTTTGTTTTTGCATTGAAACCTTACCATTTAAAGCCTCCAGGTGAGAAAGTCACAGTGGGATCTGTGTTACAGTGCATGACATGATGTGATCTCCATGTAAAAGTAACATCCCACATCAGGTAATATCAGACCCAGATCTGAGGCTCAGAAGTAAAAACTCCCAAGATCCACAGTAGGCGCTCTTACCCTCTCCTGGTTTTCCTATCATCTTCCTTTGTATTCTAGGTCCCATTCTGATTTAGCCTTATATATTAGGATGTAAAATATTTGCAAAATAATTCTTTATCATATCTAACACTGAATACCTGTAGTAGCATAAATGGTAAAAGTGCTTGGTGGTATTACTCAATATAATAGACAGCAGCATGTAACATTAATTAAAAATAAAATATTAAGGTAAACAATCTTATGAAGAGAGGAAAGTAGAGTTCAATCTCATAACCCAGTCTGTATTTATCAGGCTCTGGGGCATTGTGGAAGATCCCTGTGAATTCAAATGGCTGCAGGATCAATTCACGTAATTCAACTCCATAATACACTGTACTAGCATGATGTCTTTGAGAGCCTAGGGCTCAATATATGTAAATTTATGCATAAAACCTGGTTTTATGTGAAGATAACTGTATTAAAATATCGAAAAATTAAGTTTGTCTAAATATATGCATGTAATCTGGTTTTATGTGCATAAATCTCTGTAATAAAATAGCCTAGGGCTTAGTTTGTATAAATGTATTCCTGTAGTGTTGCGCCTCTGACCTGTGGACCATCGCTGGCCGGCCCCCCACTTACCGCGGGTTGCCTCGCGGCAAAAGCAGCATCCATTAGGCCTGCTTGGGCCTGGCTGGCTTTTCTTCGCGGCACTCCCTCTGCAAGGAAGACGCTACCGACGTCCTCTGGCTCCGCCCTCTAGGGACCAGTGCGGGAACCTGCTGCTCCACCCCCGAAGGACGTCAGACACCATCAGGGATTTAAGCCCTGCAGCCAGTCCTGTTCCTCACCTTGCAACGAGCTTCTCTCTGTTCTAGAGCTTGTTAGTTGCTGTTTCTGGTTCCTGATTTCGGCTCGTCCACTAGCTTCTGACTTCGGCTAGTCTACTGGCTTCTTACTTGACTTGTTCTCTGGCTTCTGACTTCAGCTTCTGTTCCTGGTCCGTGACTTCAGCTTGCTCTCGGTGTCCTGTTCTGCTACATCCAGGAGGTCTCGCCTAAGTCCAAGTGGCTCGGATCTTCACGGGCTTCTCCTGGGTGGACCTCAGGCTTCCAGTGGTGAAGATCCAGTTGGCCTCCTGGCTTCAGCTTCGGTACTCCTCAGGATCCCGGGATTCCTCTTTAGACTCATCCACAGGAGACCGCACGTAAGTACAAGTGGCCTATGTCCTCAAGAGCTCCTCCCAGGGGGACCTCGGCTTCCAGTGGTGAAAATTCAACTGGTCTCCTGCCCCGTACTGCCTCCCGGCTTCCACCTCCACTGTGGGTCCTCACACAGTGCGCCATCACCTGTCTAAGCCAGCTCAAGGATTCACGAAATCCAAATTCAACAGTTTGCAAGGCCATGGACCTGGCGGATGTGGCTAGCCTAAAGGCCATCCCCGGAATTGCCCAGCATCTACAGCAGCAGCAGCTCTGCCTAGATGTCCTGATGGCGACAGTAGAGAGACTGGCCAACTGCCTGGATGCTACACCTGCGGCAGCCCCTCCTGCACTAGTTTCCTTGCCTGATTCCAGACCGGTAACCCCACACAACTGCCAGTGCCGCCGGTACTCGGGGGAAGCGAAACAGTGTCGCGGATTCCTCAACCAATGCTGCATATGCTTTACCCTGCTGCTTTCTCAGTTTCCGACTGACCTAGTAAAGACCAGCTATATCGTGTCCTTGCTTGATGGGAAGCCCCTGGTCTGGGCCTCCCCGTTGTGGGAACATAAGTATCCCATTATTGGAAACCTGGAACAGTTCGTTTCCACCTTTTGACACATTTTTGACAAGCCTGCCCACCGACCTACAGCGATTGCTGAGTTACTTCAGTTACGTCAAGGCACCCGTTCCCTCGCAGAGTTTGCGGTTGAATTCCATACTCTGGTCGCTGAACTGGACTGGAGGGACGATAGTTTACATGGTATATTCCTGGAAGGAATGTCTTCACGTCTCAAGGATGAGTTAGCGGCAAGGGACCTTCCAGATGATCTGATAGCTTGATCGACCTGGCAGGAAGGTTCGACTGTCGAATCCAACATCGGTTCCAAGAAGGGAAGTCTGGCCGAAGAACTGGTAACTCAGGGTCTAGATTTCCTCGATCTGTACCCTCTTCTCCTGCTTCCACCAGCACCCAAGGGGTCGAACCCATGCAATTGGGATGTGGCCCAATCTCGCAAGAGGAAAGAAGACATTGCCGCACTCAGGGTCTGTGCTTATACTGCGGTAACAAGAAGCACTTCCTAGCCCAGTGTCAGGAGCGGCTGGGAAACGCCAGAACCTAGGTCTTTTCAGGGAGATGACCCTAGGTAATACCGCTTCCGCCTCCCCATGAACTATACCGGTTACCTGGAGGTACCTTCAATATGCTGGCCTTGATAGACTCCGGAGCAGGAGGGAATTTCATTCTCTATGACCTTGTTCGGTAGTTATAGCTTACGGTCCAACCTTGACTTCCTCCACTCCAAGTTTCTTCAATCCACAGCACTTCTCTTCTGGGGAGCATCTCCACTTGCACCAAACCGTTGATTCTATGTACCGGTCTCTTACACTGTGAAGAGACCTCATTTCTCGTACTGGAGAAATCCATTCACCCTATCTTCTTGGGTTTACCCTGGCTCCAGAAGCACTCCCTGTCATGCACTGGGACACTCTCCAGATTGCATCTTGGGGTCCATCCTGTTTTACCTCCTGCCTGGCAATGTTTCCTCGACCCAGTGTGCCACTTTTGACCATGCCTGTGTCGCTTCCACTGCAATATCAAGACTATTGGGATGTCTTCTCTAAGGAGAAGGAGACACTGGTCCCCAAACATCGGGCTTTTGATTGTGCCATAAACCTGGGCCCTGGTATTATGCCTCTCAAGGGGCGGGTTTACCCCTTGTCGCTCCCGGAGACCCGAGCCATGTATTCTTATATCCAAGAGAACTTGGAGAGGGGCTTCATTTGGCCTTCCAACTCTCTTGCTGGAGCTGGGTTATTCTTTGTTGCTGGGTTCTTCTTTATCACTCCAACCCTGTATAGACTACTGTGGCATCAACACCATCACACGATGGGATAGATATCCTGTGCCTCTGATTCCTGAATTGCTAGACCGGCTGCAAGGAGCTAAAGTCTTTACCAAGCTGGACCTCTGGGGCGCGTGCAACCTGGTAAGGATGCGACCCGGTAATGAATGGAAGACCACATTCAATACCAGAGACTGGCATTACGAGTATTTGGTCATGCCCTTCGGCTTATGCAACACTCATGCAATTTTCCAGAACCTTATAAACGAGGTATTACGGGATATATTGCATACCTCATCATAGTATACCTCGACGATGTATTGATTTATTCTAAGGACCTGTCCACGCACCACACACATGTGTGACAAGTGTTACAGAAGCTTCGGGACAACTGTCTCTTCACCATGATAGAGAAGTGTGAATTTGAACAGGAATAGTTACCCTTCTCGGATATATTGTCTGTTCTACGGGCTTCCATATGGACCCAGATAAGGTAGCGGCCATCAAGGATTGGCCACAACCAGTAGGGATCAAAGCACTACAACGCTTCCTTGGCTTTGCCAATTTCTACCGTCAGTTCATACCTCATTACTACCGAATGGTAGCTCTGCTCACTGCCCTTACCAAGAACGGTGCCAATGCCAAGAACTGGTCTCCAGTGGCGTTAAAGGCCTTCCAGGAACTTAAGGAAGCTTTTCTTCTAGATGTCTGCCTTCATCACCCTGATCCTCAGCGTCAGTTTATTGTAGAAGTAGACGCGTCTGACCACGCGGTGGGAGCTGTCCTGAGCAAGATATCCACGAAGGGTAAACCCATACCATGCTCCTAATTCTCTCGGAAGTTTTCACCTGCTGAGAAGAATTACAGTATAGAAGACAAGGAGATATTGGCCATCAAGCTCTCATTTGAGGAGTGGTGCCAGTGGCTGGGAGGGTCTCAACACCCCATGATTGTTTATACAGACCACAAGAACCTGGAATTCCTGTGCTGAGCCCAGCATCTCAACCCTCAACAAGCCCGATGGTCACTCTTCTTTAGCTGGTTCAACTTCCTTCTCCGATACAGACCAGCTTTCAAGTACGTCCGGGCAGATGCCCTCTCTCACACTGCGGAAACAGAGGATAACCCCAATCCACCTTGATATATCCTCGACCCCGCTAAGGTCCTGCTAGCAGCCTCAGAGGTGGTCCCTATGGGTAAGTCAGTGGTACCGGTTTGCCAGCGCAAGAATGTTTTATCATGGGCCCATGATTCTTTAACCACCGGCCATCCAGGGATCGCCCGGACCTTGGACCTGTTGTCAGAATACTACTTGTGGCCACAGGTCAAGAAAGATGTCCGCCTTTACGTTAATTCCAGTCCAATCTGTGCCCGACAGAAGCCCCTGCCAGGCCGTCCCTGGGGGCTTCTCCAACCATTACCCATTCCCACGAGCCCTGGACCCATTTCTCCACCGACTTCATAGTGAATTTACCGCTATCAGAAGAGAAGACTGTGATATGGGTCACGGTTGATAGATTTTCAAAGATGGCCCATGTCGTGCCCCTCACTAAATTACCAACGGTGCCCGAGCTCACAGGTCTCTTCACCCAGTACATCTTTCACCTGCACGGACTTCCTCTCCATATTGCCTCCGACCGGGGCTCACAATTCATGGAAAAATACTGGAGAGCACTCTGCAAGAAATTTGGGGTCCAGTTAGACTTTACAACAGCTTTTCACCCTCAAGGCCAAGCAGAGCGCATGAACCGGACCTTGAAAGTTTTTTTTCCGAGCCTTTGTGGGAGACCTACAATATAACTGAGTGGCTTTATTGCCATGGCCAGAATTCTCCTACAATCATCATAGCCATTCTGCCACCAGCATGTCTCCCTTCCAGATCGTCTATGGGAGATGACTCAGACCTCCTTTGCCCCTGCCTTTGGCAGTGCCATCGCCAGCTGTACAACTCACTGCCCAACAGTTACGGAATCTTTGGGGCTCCACTCGAGAGAAACTACAATGCACGGCAGCCACTGCGAAGAGATACGCTGTTCGTCTATGACGCCCAGCTCCTGCATTTCTTCCAGGAGACAAGGTATGGCTAAGTACCAGACATCTTAGCCTGCAGGTTGCTTCTATGCGCCTAGCTCCTAGGTACATTGCTCCATTTGCAGTATTGGAATGGGTGGGTGCTGTCTCCTACTGCCTCCGTCTTCCATCCACGCTAAGCATTCATAACGTCTTCAATGTATCCCTGCTCAAGCCTTTAGTCTTGTTAGTCTTCCATAACAAGTCCCTGAACCCGCCAGCTCTGTGGCTCAGGAAGACACCATCTATCAAGTGAAAGAGGTGTTGGATGTGCAATTTCATCATAGGCATTGGGAATACCTCCTTTCTTGGGAAGGCTATGGCCCTGAAGAGAATACTTGGGAGCCTTCCTCCAATATTTCTGATAAGTCTCTTCTCCACCAGTTTCATCTACACCACCCTGATAAGACAAAACCCCCAGGAAGGGGGCATAGAAGGGGGGTACTGTTGTGCCTCCGACCCGCGGACCCCGTGGGCTGGCCCCCCACGTACTGCGGGTTGCTTCACGGCAGCAGCAGCATCCATTAGGCCTGCTCTGGCCTGGCTGGCTTCTCTTCACGGTGCTCCCTCCATGAGGGAGACACCGCTGACGTCCTCTAGCTCCAGCCATCTAGGCATGGACGTGCGCTGGGGCACAAGTTTTAAAGGGACCAGCACAGGAACCGGCTTCTCCACCCCCGAAGAACGTCAGACGTCAGCAGGGATTTAAGCCCTGCAGCCAGTCCTGTTCCTCGACTTGCAAGGAGGTTCTCTCTGTTCTAGAGCTTGTTAGTTGCTGTTTCTGGTTCTTAACTTCGGCTCGTCCACTGCTTCTGACTTCGGCTTGTCCACTGGCTTCTGACTTAGACTCATTCACTGGCTTCTGACTTCAGCTTCTGCTCCTGGTTTGTGACTTCAACTTGCTCTCGGTGTCCTGTTCGGCTACATCCAGGAGATCTCGCCTAAGTCCAAGTGGCTCAGGTCCTCACGGGCTCCTCCTGGGGGGACCTCGGGCTTCCAGTGGTGAAGTTCCAGTTGGCCTCATGGCTTCAGCTTCAGTACTCCTCAGGATCCCTGGATTTCTCTTCAGATTCATCCACAGGAGACTGAACATAAGTCCAAGAGGCCTGGGTCCTCAAGGGGTCATCCTGGAGGCACCTCGGCTTCCAGTGGTAAAGATTCAACCGATCTCCTGCCACGTACCAACTCCCGGCATCGAACTCCACTGTGGGTCCTCACACAGTGTGCCATCACCTGTCCAAGCTAGCTCAAGGGTCCACGAAATCCAAATTTAACATGTATCCTGGTTTTATGTGTGTAAATATCTGTACTAAAATAGCCTGGGTCTCAATTTCTGTAAATGTATGCATGTAACCTGGTTTTATGTGAGTAAATGTCTGTACTAAAATAGCCTGGGCTTAGTCTGTGTAAATGTGTACTGATGTGGACCCTTGGTCAGGAGGGTACTCACCACGGAACAGTCCTGATGAACTCTCCTCCGTGAGGTGGAGTGAACAAAGTCCAGGCAATGGTCACGGCAGGCGGCAAGCAAGGCAAGTTTGGGTCCAGGCAGGGTGAAGGCAGGCAGCAGGCAAGTGGAGTCAGAGTCTAGGCAGGGTGAAGGCAGGCAGCAGGCAAGCAGAGTCGGAGTCCAGGCAGGGTCAAGGCAGGTGGCAGGCAAGCGGAGTCGGAGTCCAGGCAGGATCAAGGCAGGCGGCAGGCAAGCAGAGTCGGAGTCCAGGCAGGGTCAAGGCAGGCAAGCAAAGAGAACACACCCAGGCAACCACGAGGAACCTTAATCACAAGGCATCTGTTAATTCCCAGGGAGAGGTTTAAATCTCCCTGGGTGCTGAAGTCAATTTCCGGGGCCGGCCTGGTCTTCGCGCCGCGGCCCCTTTAAGAGACGGGGCCTGCCGCGCTCTTGCCGATGCTGCATGAGGGAACGCCGGGGGAATCGCACAGTGGCCCGCGCTCTTTTCGCCGCCTCAGGAGGGGGTCCCGCTCCGGTGCCCGGGTAAATGTAGGGATCCTGAGCGGGAGCTGCCCCAGCCAGGAATCGCAACAGTACCCCCCTTCGTACGCCCCCTTCTGGAAGGACTGGGTTTCGTTTACATGAAAATGCTGGAGTAAAGCTTTATCCAAGATGTTTGCTGATGGCTCCCACAAGTTCTCCTCCGGGCCAAATCCCTCCCATGCAATCAGATATTCCCACCTCCTGTGGTTACGACAGACATCCTGGATCTCGCGGACCTGATGAATTGGATCATCCTCAGATGCAACAGTCGGTTAGCGAGGTGGATCAGCATGGAACCGAGAGAGATGCACTGGTTTCAGCAATGAGACATGGAAGGAATTATGGATTCGAAGACTGGCTGGAAGCTGCAGGCGATAGGTTACCGGTCCCAGGTGTTTACTAATGAAGAAAGGACCAATATACTTGGGAGTGAGTCTCATGGATGGAGTCTAGGTGTCATACACTACATTTATGCTGACGACATTCAATTAATTCTACCAATTGAAGAATCAATTGAAAAAACTCTAAACTTCGCAATGCTATACCTAGACATAATAAAACAACTATTAAACCAAATGGAACTAGTAATCAACATTGAAAAAACAGAATTCATACATCTTGAACGAAAAAACATTGAAAGAATTCAAAATCCCATTCGACTTAAAAATGACAAATCAATAGACTTAACTGATAAAGCTAGAAACCTAGGAGTAATTATAGACACGGAACTGAGCCTTAAGCAACACATATCAATAAAAACAAGAGAAGGCTACGCCAAACTAATGATCCTTAGAAGACTAAAACCCTTATTAAATCAGGAACACTTTCGTACAGTACTACAAGCTTTAATATTTGCCAGCACGGACTACTGCAACACACTTTTCTTAGGATTACCATACACCACTATCAGACCGCTGCAAATACTACAGAACTCGGCTGCCAGAATACTTACTGGTAAAGGCAGAAGAGATCATATCACCCAAACTCTTGCAGATCTACACTGGCTCCCAATAGAACAGAGAATTCAATTTAAAGCACTATGCACAGTTCATAAGCTAATAAACGACGAAAACTCGGACTGGCTAAACACCGCATTACGACTACATGTCCCCCAAAGAAACCTCAGATCAGCCAATAAAGCTCTACTAACCATACCCTCAATCAGAACAGCAAAGTTAACCCAAGTTAGAGAGAGAGCACTATCTTTGGCAGGACCATTATTATGGAACACATTACCACTAGAATTAAGACTAATGAAAGAAATAAAACTCTTCAAAAAAGGCTTAAAAACATGGCTTTTCAAAAAAGCATTTCACAGTGAGGTAGCGGAATAACACAGGAATTCACCAAGAAAAAGCAGTATTGCTTACTTTTGTTATTTTCTCACAATTTAAGTATAAATTATAAAGACAGTTAATAGTAAATGGTAATCACACCCTTTCCCATTTAGAGTATATTATCGAACTATGTTACCGTATAATAATGGCACCCTTTGGATAAATTAGAAACCACATATTTGTGCCTATCTGTAAACCGTTGTGATGGTGCTCCACTATACGACGGTATAGAAAAGTTTTAAAATAAAAATAAAATAAACCCAGAGACGTATGTGGCATGTACTGAGCCAGACACGGTTTCCCGTGTTAAACAGTGGAGAAGGTCGACGATGTTTGTCCGCCATCCGCTTGGTAGTCTCAGCCGCACGTAGAAGTTTGGCATTGGTGGCCTCCCATAGTTCGTGCAGCTGTAGTGCAGAAAGATGAGCTGCCGGAGAGGCAACAGAGAGGGATAGAGGAAGAGGAGTTCGTGGCAGCTAGCTGTAGACAATTTGGAATGGGGAGTTCCCTGTAGCAGAGTGCTTGTGGAAGTTATGCGAAAATTTGGCCCAGGTCAACAGTGTGGACCAATCATCTTGGCGGTCATTCACAAATAGGCGAAGAAACAACTTCAATCCTCTGTTGATCCATTCCCTTGAGGGTGAAAGGCTGTGGTAAAGTCCAACTGCACACCAAATTTCCTACATCGCGCACCCCAGTATTTAGCGGTAAATTGTGGCCCTCTGTCCGACGTTATGTGGCGTGGGAGACCATGCAAGTGTAACACATGAAGAGAGAAGAACCCAGCCAACTCAGGGGCAGATGGTAATTTGGGCAATGGTACGAAATGTGCCATTTTTGAAAATCGGTCGACCACGACCCATATTACCCAATTCCCAGAGGAAGGAGGGAGGTCCACTACAAAATCAGTGGAAACATGGGTCCAGGGTTCTTGAGGCAGTGGAAGGGGTTGGAGGAGGCCCCATGGCCGGCCAGGTAACGGTTTTTGTTGGGCACACTTCGGGTAAGAGTCAACATAGGCACGCACGTCCCGACACATCTGGGGCCACCAGTAGTAGTGAGATAACAGTTCCAACGTATGTTGTCTTCCAGGATCACAAGCCGTAAGGGAATCATGTGCCCAAGAGAGTACTTTAGTACACAGACGAAGGGGGACCACCGTCAACCCTGGTGGCGCCGTCTCCGTAGTGGCGAGTATCACTTTAGCCGGGTCTATAATATAGTTAAGGGTTTCAGGTGTGTCCTCGGTTTCGTGTAGCCTGGAAAGGGCATCTGCACGGATGTTCTTGGTTGCCGGGCGGTATCGTAATACAAAATCAAAGCGGCTGAAGAATAGTGACCAGCGGGCTTGGCTTGGGTTCAATCACTGCGCCTTGCTAAGGTATTCCAAGTTTTTATGGTCTGTGTAGACCGTAATAGTGTGTTCCCTGTACGTACCAGGATCAGTCCAGACTCCTGGTTTTGCCCCCCCTCTAGCAGATGGAGACAGAAGTTTATAAACAAAAACTCCGCCTATAACTAGGCTGGTGCCACCTACAGTCTGGCAGTATTCTTCTGTCTCCTAGCAGGTGGAGAGGGTGTAAAACCTACAGTCTGTTAGGGCCTAGCTTAGGTGTTGTGTAAAAAAAAAAGATAGAAAATTTTTGATCTTAGATAAAATAGGTAATTTGTCTCTGACAGGTAGGTCAGGAGGGGAGGACCGCAGAGGCTTGCCTGCTGGTCCCAGTCCCCGCCTCCCAGGGGACGGTAGGGTCCTGAGGGGATTTCTCCCCCTGGTAGAGGCAGCCCAGGAGTGGAGGAGCCCCATGTACCGGCAATTACAGGGCTGGGGGTGATACCGGGGGTCCCGGCTCACTCCCCCCAGCAGGCTCCGGATCCGAGGTACAGTGTTTGGTTTTAAAGAAAAAAAAAAAAAAGTTTTTTTTCTCTGTGTGTTCCTGTCTGTGCTGCGTCTGCTTTCTTCTTTCCTCTGGAGGGCTGGGGCTCGGCGATCCGGGGAGCTTGCAGGGGAAACTTACGTTTTTGTGGTTGGTTCTTTAGGCTTCCTTCTTCTCCGCGGCGTTTTGTTATACCCAGGCAGGCAGCCTGCAGGGCCTGCGGGTCCGCGGCGGCACGGCTGTCCAGAGACAGCCTGTGCTCCGGGTGCGTGGGCAGCGGAGAGGGGAGATCGGCACTGGCTCCAGAGTCCCGGAGAGGTAGGCAGTCACGCGCGGGGGCGTCATCCACGGTGTCTGCCTTTCTGGAGCGGTCGTCCTTGAGGCAGCCGGGGGCGGCCGCTATTTTGTCCGTGTTTTCGGCAGGAACGGCGGCCATTTTCTCGGCGCGAACCGCCGAGAACAGCACGGGCCGCCGCGGCACAGAGGACTTGGTACCACCGTGTTTGTCTCCCCAGCAGGGCTCCGCGGGGGGGGGGGGGGACAGGCCGACAGGGAATATGTTTTCTGATGTTGATTCCCCCGGGGAAGGGGGCGATGAGGAGGGGTCTTCGGACTCCTCCTTTAATTCTCGATTCATTTTATTGATGCACAAGGCCTTTAAGGCCCGGAGATTGGCTAGAAAAAGGCCGCAGGGGACCCCAGCTGAGGAGTCTGGGGCTCCGGCAGAGAAGGTGCGAAAACCCGGCCCGGGGGAGGGGGGGCCGGCTCGCGTCTGACCCCTTCGCCCCCGGGAGACCGAGGTTCCCCGGGACTCCTCGTCGGAGTCGGAGGAGCTCGGGGAACCGGAGGAGGATCTGGAGTTCCCATCCCAGCCGCCGAGGGGGATTGAGGGGGATGGGGAGTCAGGCACTAAAAGTTCCGGCCCTCATGGAAAGGAGGGGGATGACCCGAAGGTGGTCCGGCTATTCCATAAAGAGGAGTTAGGACCCCTCATTCTGGAAATCTTGGGGGAGCTGGGGATCCCACTTCCCCAGGTTGAATCTCGTCTTGGCCAGACGGATCCAGTCATCCTGGGGCTCCGGGGCCCGTCTTCGGCATTCCCGCTCCATTTTTCGGCATTGGACCTGCTTTTTAAGGAATGGGATACTCCGGATTTGGGCCACAAGGTTGCAAAGGCCATGGATAAGTTGTATCCACTGCCTGAGGACGTGCTGGAGCTCTTGCGACTGCCACGGATTGATTCCGCGGTCGCAGCAGTAACCAAAAAGACCACCATCCCGGTTACGGGAGGTACTGCACTTAAGGATATTCAAGACAGGAAGTTGGAGGTCCAGTTGAAGCGCATTTTTGAGGTTTCGGCGTTGGGTATCCGTGCAGCGGTTTGTAGCAATTTTTCGTTGAGAGCAGGTCTTCGCTGGGCTCAGCAGCTCCTGGCAAATGAGTCTCTGTCACCGGAGGAGGCAAGACAGGCCAGTCGGTTAGAGGCAGTTATAGCCTACAGTGCCGATGCTTTTCATGATCTCCTGCGCACTTCGGTGCGGACTATGGTCTCAGCGGTGGCGGCGAGGCGACTTCTTTGGCTCTGCCATTGGGCGGCGGATGACACCTCCAAGGCTAGATTGGGCTCCCTTCCTTTCAAGGGGAAGTTGCTGTTCGGTAAGGAACTGGAAGATTTAATTGAGTCCTTGGGGGAGATTAAAGTCCACCGTCTCCTGGAGGACAGACAGCGGTACCGGGGGGCGCCGGCCTCTCGTCCCCGTTTTCGTGGTGGTCGTAGGCCTCGGGCGTCTCGAGGGTCGAACTCGTCGTTCTGTCATGGAGCTTCCCGCCAGCAGTCGTATTCTCAGTCCTTTCGTGGCCGCCGTTTCGGCCGTCCGGGAGCCGGTCAATCGGCGCAGGGCGGTAAACCAGCGCAATGATGTGAGGCCGGTCCATTCCCCCGTTCCCAAAATTGGCGGACGATTAAGCCACTTTTACGAGGAATGGACCAAGATCACATCGGATCAGTGGGTGCTCGAAGTGATAAAACAAGGCTACGCGTTAGATTTTTCTTACCGTCCAACTCAGTGCTTCCTGGTGTCCCCTTGCGGTTTTTCAGAAAAGCGTCAGGCGGTAAGAGTAACCTTGGCTCGGCTACGCGAGCTCGGGGCCGTAGTGCCGGTCCCTCCCGACGAGCTCCGGCGGGGCCGTTTTTCCATTTACTTCGCAGTACCCGTTTCGTCCCATTCTTGATCTGAAGAGTGTCAACAAGAGTCTACGGGTGCCGCGGTTTCGGATGGAAACCTTACGGTCAGTAATCGCGTCCGTAAGAAATGGGGAGTTTTTGGCCTCTCTGGATCTTACGGAGGCGTATCTCCACATTGGTATTCGTCAAGAGCACCAATGGTTTCTCTGGTTTGCGGTGATGGGGCAGCATTATCAGTTTTAAGCGTTGCCGTTTGGATTGGCGACGGCTCCGCGCACGTTCACCAAGATTATGGTGGTGGTGGTGGCGAGACTCCGCGAAGAGGGGCTGTTGGTGCATCCATACCTGGACGATTGGCTGATTCGGGCCAAGTCGAGGGAGCTTTGTCATCTGGCGGTCCAGCGAGTTCTACAACGGTTACGCTCGCTGGGTTGGGTGGTCAATGTAGCTAAGAGCTATCTGGTGCCGTCTCAATCCCTGGAATATTTGGGAGCTTTGTTCGACACGTGTCAAGGCACGGTGGCTCTCACGCAGGAGCGGATAACAAAGTTGCAAGCTCAGGTTGTCCGGTTGTTACGCAAACCAGTACCGGTGGTATGGGATTATTTACAGGTATTGGGCTCTATGAACTCCACGCTGGAGTTAGTACCATGGGCGTTTGCTCATATGCGGCCCTTGCAGTCAGCGCTGCTCTCCCGCTGGCGCCCCGTCTCGGAGGATTTTTTCCTCAGCTTGCCATTGACCCAAGACGCCAGAGACAGCTTGCCGTGGTGGCTCTGCCAGGACAACTTGACGCGTGGGGTTTCGTTGGAGACTCCATCGTGGACGGTGGTTACCACGGACGCCAGTCTGCTCGGTTGGGGAGCAGTCTGTCTCGGGCAGGCGGTTCAGGGAACATGGTCGGCTCGGGAGGCGTCGTGGTCCATCAATCGGTTGGAAACTCGAGCGGTGCAGCTGGCTCTCTTGAGGTTCCTTCCCCTTCTTCGCGGTCGGGCGGTCAGGATTCTTTCGGACAATGCGACCACGGTAGCTTACATCAATCGACAGGGGGGAACAAGGAGTCAGCCGGTGGCGGCCGAGGCTCGATCGTTGATGATATGGGCGGAGGCCCACCTGTCCAGTATTGCGGCCTCCCACATAGCCGGTGTAGAGAACGTCCAGGCGGATTTTCTCAGTCACCATTGGTTGGATCCCGGAGAGTGGGAGCTCGCGGAAGAAGCGTTCCAGCTCATCTGCGATCAGTGGGGCACACCAGCGGTAGACCTGATGGCTACATTGAAGAATGCGAAAGCTCCCAGGTTCTTTGCTCGCCGAAGGGAGACGTCAGCAGAAGGCATAGACGCGCTGGTGGTGCCGTGGCCGATGAATGTGTTGCTCTATGTGTTTCCTCCGTGGCCCCTCATAGAAAGGGTGCTGCGTCGCATAGAGAAGCACCCGGCACATGTGGTCCTGGTAGCCCCGGAGTGGCCAAGGAGACCGTGGTTTGCGGATCTGTTGAATCTAGCGGTCGAGGACCCACTTCGGTTTCCGTTTCTTCTGGACCTTTTGCACCAGGGACCCGTCTGTTTCGACCTGGTTCATCGCTTTTGTCTAGCGGCATGGCTTTTGAGAGGCAGCGGTTGAGATCAAAGGGGTATGCTGAGTCGGTGGTTTCTACTCTGTTGCGTTCCCGGAAGAAGTCTACATCCATGTCTTATGTGCGTGTGTGGCGACTTTTTGAGTCTTGGTGTTTGGCGCGCAGCGTAGTGCCTACCCAAGCGGCTATCCCGGATATACTGCTGTTTCTTCAGGAGGGGCTAGCCAAGGGGCTTTCCTGTAGTTCCTTGAGGGTGCAAGTAGCGGCGTTAGGTTCCTTCCGTGGTAGGGTGCATGGCGTTTCCGTGGGGGCGCATCCGGATGTAGTGCGTTTTCTTCGGGGAGCGAAGCATTTGCGTCTTCCGTTTCGGCAGCCGTGCCCGTCGTGGAATTTGAATGTTGTCCTTAAAGCGTTGTGTACGGCACCTTTTGAGCCTCTTCGCCATGTTACCCTTAAGGATTTGACCCTAAAGGTAGTATTCTTGGTGGCCATTGTCTCGGCGCGGCGGATTTCTGAGCTTCAGGCTCTGTCATGTCGGGAGCCTTTTTTGCGGATTTCGGATTCGGGAATTTCGTTGCGAACGGTACTGTCGTTTTTACCCAAGGTGGTATCCTCGTTTCATGTGAATCAGACGGTAGAGTTGCCATCTTTTGGGCAGGTACTGTCTTCGGACCCTATGGCTAAGGATCTTCGTAAGTTAGATGTGAAGCGCGTGCTGTTACATTATTTGGAAGTCACTAATGCCTTCAGGGAATCCGACCACCTATTTGTTCTCTATGGTGGTTCCAAGCGGGGCAAGGTGGCCTCCAAGACTACGATTGCTCGGTGGTTGAAAGAAACCATTCGCTCGGCATACCTGTTGCAGGGGAGGTCGTTGCCTGTGGGACTGAAAGCCCACTCTACTCGAGCCCAGTCTGCTTCCTGGGCGGAATGCCACCATATTCCTACAGAGGAGATCTGTAGGGCAGCCACCTGGAAATCGGTCCACACTTTTGCCCGGCACTATCGTTTGGATGTGAAAGCTCCAGGGTCGTCGGGGTTTGGAGAAGGGGTGCTTAGAGCAGGTCTCTTCGGCTCCCACCCTAAGTAAGGTAAGCTCTGGTACATCCCAGGAGTCTGGACTGATCCTGGTACGTACAGGGAAAAGAAAATTAGGGTCTTACCTTCTGCTAATTTTCGTTCCTGTAGTACCGAGGATCAGTCCAGAGTCCCACCCATTGTTGGGAATTGTCTGCCGGGAGAGGATGTGTGGTCTGTCTCTGTGTTCTCCATATCAGGAGGTTTGTTTTTTGTTTTTGTTCGTTACCTCGAGTTCGGTACCCGGTTGGGTGGAGTGTTTCTTGTTGGAGTTAAAATTTTTGGCGTTCTCAGGGTTCTATGTTACGATTGGTCCTGCTGCTTTGACATTTAGTAATACTGCCAGACTGTAGGTGGCACCAGCCTAGTTATAGGCGGAGTTTTTGTTTATAAACTTCTGTCTCCATCTGCTAGAGGGGGCGCAAAACCCAGGAGTCTGGACTGATCCTCGGTACTACAGGAACGAAAATTAGCAGAAGGTAAGACCCTAATTTTCTTTTGTGCCCCCTCCAGCCATTGCCTCCATTCTTCGAACACCATCTTTATAGCCACAACTCCTTGTCTCCAATGCCATAATTCTTCTCAGCCTGAGAAAACTTACGGGAGAAATAGGAGCATGGGAGGAGTGTATCTTGGTTGGAGTGTTGGCTAAGTACTGCTCCTACGGCCACGTCCGAGGCGTCTACTTCCACAATAAATGGTCGAGTAGGATCTGGGTGATGGAGGCAGGGTTCTTGTAGAAATGCTGTCTTGAGTCTCTCAAAGGCCTGTATAGCCTCGCTAGGCCAATTCCTGGGATCCGCTCCCTTCTTGGTCAAAGCCGTGATGGGTGCCACAATGTGCGAATATTGTGGAATGAAATTCCTATAAAAATTGGCAAAACCAAGAAAAAGTTGCACAGTGCGGAATCCCACTGGTTGCAGCCACTCCAGGATGCTAGCTAACTTATCCGGGTCCAAGCGAAAGCTGATGGTGGAGACAATGAAGCCCAGGAATGGTAAAGATTGCTTTTCGAACAAGCATTTCTCCCAGGCATTGAAGAACTCTTCGGACATCGGTGTGATGTGTGGCCAAATTCTTGGAATAAATTAGTATATCATCCAGGTAAACTAATACTCCTTGATGTAACAAGTCCCGAAATACTTCATTCATTAGATTTTGAAACACCGCAGGTGCATTGCAAAGTCCAAATGGCATCACTAGATATTCATAGTGACCGTCGCGTGTGTTAAACGCGGTCTTCCATTCATCTCCCGGTTTTATTCGAACCAGGTTGTATGCGCCGAGCAAATCCAATTTAGAAAATACTTTGGCTCCGTGCAGACGGTCTAGTAGTTCTGGAATCAGTGGGAGAGAATAACGATCCTTGCGAGTTATTGCATTGAGTCCTCTGTAATCAATGCATGGTCTCAAAGACCCGTCTTTCTTTGGAACAAAAAAGAACCCCGCCCCAGCCGGGGACGAAGATGGACGAATAAACTCCTGTTCAAGATTCTCTTTGATATATTGAGACATGGCAAGCGATTCTGGGCTATATAGTGGATAGACCCTCCCTCTAGGTGGACTGGTATTAGGGAGCAAATTTATAGCACAGTCAAACGGGCGGTGTTCTGGGAGGATCTCTGCCCTCTCTTTGGAGAAGACATCTGCAAAATCTGCATATTGAGGAGGCAGTTGGAGTTTGGTGGTAGCTAATTGAACCTTGGGTTGTGGTCTCTGGTCCAAACAGGATGTGAAACAGTCTGACCCCCAGGCTGTAACTTGGAGTCCTCCAGTCGATGACGGGCACGTGTTTTTGCAGCCAGGGGAGGCCCAGTATAACTGGGTGGACCGCTTTTTCCAAAATAAAGAAGGATATCTCCTCTTTATGCAGAATCCCCGTATGGAGGATTATTGGGGAGGTACAGTCAGTGATTTGGCCTGGAAGATTCTCCCCCTGGATCGAAGAAATGTATAAGGGTGATTTGCGATGAAGTAGCGGTAATTGTAGCTGATGGACCAGTTCAGCTAGGATGAAATTTCCCCCTGATCCCGAATCGATAAGAGGCAATGTCGTAAGAGATCCTTGGTGGTAATGTAGCGTGACTGAAACAGTACAGTGAGGAGCGAGATTGCTCCCTAGGGTCAGCCCCTCAATGACGCCTAGGTCCAATAGTTTTCTGGACGTTCAGGACAATGGGCCAGAAGATGTCCCTTGTTTCTACAGTAAAGACAAAGCCCCATCCTTCGTTGATACTGCTTCTCTTCGGTAGTCAAGTGGCTCCTCCCCAACTGCATGGGTTCCTCTCTGCCTTCGGAAGATGTTTCAGATGTAGTTGGGATGACCATGGGGTGGGAGAAGGTAGGGGCTAACGGAACCACGCGTCGGGCTGGTCTAGATTCTTTATCACACTGTTGTAATCATCGATCAATGCGGCCTGCCAGATCAATCAATGCCTCCAAGTTTTCTGGTATCTCCTGTGCAGCTAACTCATCTTTAATGCGGGGAGACAACCCCTCCAGGAAGATACCTCTTAGGCAATCGGTATGCCATCCTAGCTCAGATGCCAAGGTACGAAATTCCACTGCAAAATCGACCAGGGTGCGGGTACCTTGGCGAAGGTTGAGGAGTTCAGAGGAGGCGGTGGATAGATGACCAGGCTCATCAAATACTTGGCGAAAGATCTGAACAAACCAAGGCAAGTCATTTAAGATGGCGTCTCCGCGTTCCCAGATCGGGGAGGCCCAAGCCAGCGCCTTCCCATCTAGTAAGGAGATAATGAACGAGGTCTTCACACGATCTGTAGGGAATTGTTGTTCCTACAAGAGAACCTGATGAAGCAGTGGTTCAGAAATCCTCAACATTGTTTAGCCTTTCCGGCGAATCAAGGTGGAGCAGGCATGTGTTTCATGGAAATCGAAGGATTAGGACTTGCTGGAGGATGAGCGGCAGCCTCTACTCCAAGCATCGAGTCAAGCCGGCTTACCAACCGTTCGACGGTGGCCGTCAGAGTCTCTAGGCACTGCTGTTGTGTTGCTGTTGTTGTCACTGTTGCATGAGTTGTTGAGCCAGGCCCGGAATAGCTTGGAGACCAGTCAAATCCACCGGGTCCATGGCCTTGTGGACCCTTGGTCCGGAGGGTACTCACCACGGAACAGTCCTGATGAACTCCCCTCCGGGAGTTGGAGTGAACAAAGTCCAGGCAACGGTCACGGCAGGCGGCAAGCAAGGCAAGTCGGGGTACAGGCAGGGTCAAGGCAGGCAGCAGGCAAGCGGAGTCGGAATCCAGGCGGGGTCAAGGCAGGCGGCAGGCAAGCGGAGTCGGAGTTCAGGCAGGGTCAAGCAGGCAGCAGACAAGCGGAGTCGGAGTCCAGGCAGGGTTAAGGCAGGCAAGCTGAGAGAACACATCCAGGCAACCACGAGGAACCTTAATCACAAGGCATCTATTAATTCCCAGGGAGAAGTTTAAATCTCCCTGGGTGCTGACGTCAATTTCTGGGGCTGGCCTGGTCTTCGCGCCACGGCCCCTTTAAGAGGTGGGGCCTGCCGCGCTCTTGACGATGCTGCATAAGGGAACGCCAGGTGAATCGCGCCATGGCCCGCGCACTGTTCGCCCCTCGGGAAGGGGTCCCGCTCCAGTGCCCGGGTAAAGGTAGGGATCCTGGCCGGGGGCTGCCCCAGCCAGGAATCGCAACAAATGTATGCATGTTACCTGGTTTTATGTGTGTAAATGTCTGTACTAAAATAGCCTGGGACTCACATTGTGTAAATGTATGCACGTAACCTGGTTTTATGTGTGTAAATGTCTGTACTAAAATAGCCTGGGTCACACTTTGTATAAATGTCTGCATGTAACCTCGTTTTAAGTGCGTAAATGTCTGTGCTAAAATAGCCTGGGGCTCAGTTTGTGTAAATGTATGCATGTAACCTGGTTTTATGTGTGTAAATGTCTGTACTAAAATAGCCTGGGACTCACTTTGTATAAATGTCTGCATGTAACCTGGTTTTATGTGCATAAATGTCTGTACTAAAATAACCTGGGGCTCAGTTTGTATAAATGTCTGCATGTAACCTGGTTTTATGTGTGTAAATGTCAGCAATAAAATAGCCTGGGACTCACTTTGTATAAATGTCTGCATGTAACTTGGTTTTATGTGCGTAAATGTCTGTGCTAAAATAGCCTGGGGCTCAGTTTGTGTAAATGTATTCATGTAACCTGGTTTTATGTGTGTAAATGTCTGTGCTATAATAGCCTGGGACTCACATTGTGTAAATGTATGCACGTAACCTGGTTTTATGTGAGTAAATGTCTGTACTAAAATAGCCTGGGGCTCAGTTTGTGTAAATGTATGCACGTAACCTGGTTTTATGTGTGTAAATGTCTGTACTAAAATAGCCTGGGACTCACTGTATAAATGCCTGCATGTAACCTGGTTTTATGTGCGTAAATGTCTGTGCTAAAATAGCCTGGGGCTCAGTTTGTGTAAACGTATGCATGTAACCTGGTTTTATGTGCGTAAATGTCTGTGCTAAAATAGCCTGGGACTCACATTGTGTAAATGTTTGCACGTAACCTGGTTTTATGTGTGTAAATGTCTCTACTAAAATAGCCTGGGACTTACTTTGTATAAATGTCTGCATGTAACCTGGTTTTATGTGCGTAAATGTCTGTGCTAAAATAGCCTGGGGCTCAGTTTGTGTAAATGTATGCACGTAACCTGGTTTTATGTGTGTAAATTTATTTTATTTATTTATTTAATTATTTTCTATACCGGCTTTCACGACCAGCGGTTGCATCAAGTCGGTTTACATTTAACAAGTCGTGCATTGAACATAGAACTAGAGGTATTGAACTGGTGTGGAAAATAATAGTTACAATGAACAAGGAAGTTGACAACTGGGATAGGAGGAAAAGAGAGAAAGGGACAGGAATATTTACATAGTAAAACGCATTTACAGTGAATATTTACATAGTATGCTATAATGGATCTGTGTCTAGAGGACGTCGAGGGCTAAAAGAAGTTGAGGAAGTGGTAGACTATTGGTGTGGAGGGGTTTACACTAGGTTTATCCTGGGACTCACTTTGTATAAATGTCTGCATGTGACCTGGTTTTATGTGCGTAAATGTCTGTACTAAAATAGCCTGGAGCTCAGTTTGAGTAAATTTATGCATGTAACCTGGTTTTATGTGTGTAAATGTCTGTACTGAGATAGCCTAGGGCTCAGTTTGTGTAAATGTGTGCATGTAATCTGTTTTATGTATGTAAATTGATGTATTAAAATACCCTAGGGCTCAGTTTGTGTAAATGTATGCATGTATCCACAGCCAGTCCAGGGATCAGAAGCCAGAGAATATGCCACAGCCAGTCCAGGGATCAGAAGCCAGAGAATACGCCACAGCCAGTCAGGAGTCAACACCAAAGATCAGGATCAGGAACCATGAACAGGAACAGACCAGGAGCCGAGAGGAAGTCAAGGCATGGTCTGAGGTGCAGGCCTTGCCTTTAAATAGCTCCCTGGTTGCTGGCACACCAGGGGAGAGTCAATCCCGTCAGAGGAGGCTTCCTGCAGCGAATCCTAGGCAGCAATGTAAGCCCCTGAAGGGATCAGAGCCAGCAACCCGGAAGAGAAGATGAAACGCCGCTGCCATGTTGTGCCGCGGACCGCGGCCCCGGACCCAAGACCCAGCACTTCTTTAATGAAAACGCGGCGGTCTGCCGCGCTGGTAAGATGTGGTTTCCGGTCGCGGGTCACAGCGACCGCAGCTCATAACACTGGGTTGGTGTCAGTAAGCAGGCCAAATAAAATTGGTGCTTTTTTTGAAATGGATTGAGCATTAAAGGGAAGAATTGCTATGGTAAAGAGACCTAAGAATTGTGCAAGGGGAGATACCATGATAGGTATGAGGTGTTTGCTGTGATATGGGGCACGGGGATATGGGGGGGGGGGTGGGTTTAAGGGTTTATTGGGGGGGGGGGGTTGATGTATACGTGGGATGGAGAGAGGGTACATTATAGTATAGTGCAAATTGGTGAGGGATGAGAAGAGATAGAGGTTAACAGCAAAGGTTGCTGCAATGCTGGTGCCAGATAGGTATAGTCAAATGACACAATTCAGTTAACAAGGTGGGTGGGGTGCGAGAAATCTGTAGGAAATGCGGTGAAGCAATTAAATAAGCGAGTAATAGGATTGGCAATACTACAGGAAAAACAGTGCAGGGAGATTATAAATAATTGAGGCTGAGCCTAAATAAGCATATCACAGAAATTATTAAAATACATAAGGCAGAGCTATTATTAGGCTGAGTATAAGTGAGAGGACTGCAACTAAATACTCAGCTAAAAAATAACCAAACTGTCAAAGTAGTAATATAAATACCGGTGATTAATGCAGCAAAGGGTACAGTGGAGTGTTCATTCAGAAAGTGGTGACAATTGTATGTTACTTGTTGGAAGAGAGAAACAATTCTTACTGTGGGCAGAGGCAGATAGAGAAGAGTCCGATGGGTTGTGGTTGCAGGTGGTGCACAGTGAAAGGTCAAGGTCTTAGAGTCAATTGTCGGAGATGCAAGAAAGGTCTGAAAGGCTTCTGCGGAGAGGGTTGTACGAAAGGGCGCACCAAGGGGCAAACTCCTTGGTCGCGCTCCTTAGGCACGCGACGCAGGCGCGCGACACCTGCATGAGAGGAGAGAGGTGAAATGCAGAATCTGTTAGCTTCTTCTCTGATGTGTTCCAGCTGGGGGAGAGGCTAGCAACCACGAGGTGGAGGAGAGGAATGGGTCCGACCGGAGGGCTGGCGTCTGCCAGTAATGAAAATGGCCACCAAATTTATCGGTGGCCATTTTCAGTACTGGCAGTTGCGCGATTATGAAACCGATGCCAAGTTTACCGGTGTCGGTCTTCATAACTCAGCAGTCTCCCGAGTTTTTTTTTTTTTACTTTAAAAAAGAGGTACAGAAAAGCTGTTTTTTTCTGCTCTTAAACGGCAGGGGAGAAGAAAAAAGGGTTCGCACTCACAAAGCGGGGAGTAGCTGGCTTGTTACGGCGGTTACTACCCCAAACCAAATGTACCTGATACTTCACTCTCGACGCATATCCAGCATGGCTCTCTACTTCAACGGCATCGGAGAAAGACTGATACATCACGAATTTCCAGCATAGCTCTCTGCTTCAACGGCAGGGGAAAAGAAAAACTGATACTTCACGCATATCCAGCATAACTTCAACGGCAGGGGAGATGAAAAAAGGATTCACACTCACAAAGCGGGGAGTAGCTGGCTTGTCACGGCGGTTACTACCCCAAACCAAATGTGCCTGATACTTCACTTTCGATGCATATCCAGCATAGCTCTCTGCTTCAACAGCAGGGGAGAAGATAAACAACCAATAAGGGCTGTATAACATAATCTGGGTAAAAACAAATAAGCATGGGTGTAGCTTGCTTATTGCGGCGGTTACTACTCCTACTACCTCTAACTAACTAATCAAGCTAGATATTTCACTTGGATGCAGCTCCTCCACCGCTCTCTACATTAATGGCGGGGGTGGAAGGGAATTAGAACCAAGAGCTAAGAGAAACAGATAAGTATGGGAGAAGAAATGAGGGAAGCTTGCTGGGCAGACTGGATGGGCCATTTGGTCTTCTTCTGCCGTCATTTCTATGTTTCTATGTTTCTATGTTTCTATGACATACTGGGTCAGACCAAGGGTCCATCAAGCCCAGCATCATGTTTCCAACAGTGGCCAACCCAGTCCATAATGTTATGCTCAGGCTTGTGAACCCTTGGGCCGACGGGAGGATGGTAAACTTTAGGAGGAAGATCCATAGGTTCTCCCATCGGGTGGCGAAGCAGGAACAGAAGACGTGACCAGCTGACCCTCGGTACTGGAGACTGGAGCGACTGTGGAGGCAGACAAAGAGTCAAGATGTCGAGGAAAGGAACCCTGTCTTCGCCACTGGAAGCCCATGGTCCCCCCAGGAGGAGCCCATAGGGACCCGGGCCGCTGGGACTTAGGTGGACCTTTGAGAGGTCAAGGATTCAGGCGTTTGGTGCAAGGGCTGACTGGAGCTTCACCCCTGGAAGCCCGTGGTCCCCCGGGAGGAGCCCGTAGGGACCCGGGCCGCTGGGACTTAGGTGGGCCCTTGGAGACGATGGTCCAGAAGGTCACATGCCAGAGGGTCGCTGCTTACCAGTCCAAGGTTGTATACCGAGGGATCGCCACTTGCCAGTCCGAAGTCACACACCAGGAATCAAGACTCGCCAGTCTGAAGTCACACACCAGGAATCACTGCTACCAATCCAAAGTCAGGAACCAGGAACACCAAGACAAGACAGGAATGAGGATCCAAAGCAAGGAAGACTCACCAAAGCAAGCAGACCTGATGAACGAAGGACGTTGCCAAGTCAGGGAATGAGCAGAGGAAGTCTCCTTTTATACGTCCTCTGCTCTGGCTCATAGGAAACAAGTGAGTGTAGTTAAAGGGATCAGGTCCCTTTAAATCTGACAAGGGGGCACGGCCTCGCGCCTAAGGATTGCGGTGGCCATCTTGGATTTCCTCCACGAAGGAAACACCACTAGATGCCGCGAGGGAGGAGCAGGGATGGCTCCCCACCCGGCGACCAGCACTGGGGTTCAATGCGGAGCAAAGGGCATCAGATCCGGGGCTTCTTCCGGAGTTTCCGCGGTGGGTCGCCATCGTGGGCATGGTAGGGGACCGCGGTCGTGGCCTTCCACGGCTGCGGAACACAACACATAAGACCCTGGCAATTACCCAAAAATGAAGTCTATTCAATGTTACTGTTGCTAGTAATAGCAGTGGCTATTTTCTAACAGGCCGATACAGTAAAGTGGGGCCGCGGTTACCCTGCTCCTAACCCACTTTCTACTCACTTTCCAGCCGCGTTAGCCCTTCCTGCGATACACTATCCCATTTAACCCATCCTTACCGCCTCTTTAAATCCCCGGGTAACCCCTTCCGCACGCGGCATGTATATCAGATGTAAACGATCAAATTAGCTATTCCCTCCCATACAGTAACACGTGCCCCAACTATCGCTATTTTACCCTGCCATTTTGCCCCGCGTTTAACCTGCTAACTTACCGCCTACCCTTACCCCTGCGTTAGAGGCAGGGGTAATGGTAGACGGCAAACTTTACCCCAAAAGGAAACCTCTAAAAACCTAAAATCCCCTCCTCCCGAAGCGACTCGACATTACTTTTTGTTCTTTTCTTACCTTTTGTTGCTTTTCAGCCCCTTCCCTTCTCTGCTGCCCTCCGGAGGGGACAGCCGGCGGCGAAAGGGGCTCGGAGCGGCCCCCCCCGCGCAGGTCCTGGTTCTCCTGGCTCGGCAACAGCAACAGCAGTACAACAGCTAGGGCTCCATCTACCCCAATCCTTCCTTCTTTCCTGGCTCGGCCAAATTGTGAAGCGGCTTACAGCGTCCCCCCCCCCCCGCGCAGGTCCCGGTTCTCCTGGCTCGGCGTGAGGTGAGAGCCCACTGTTCTGTGTCCTCTCCGGCACGAGCAGAGCGAAGCGTTCTTTCGTTGGCCGGAGCGCCCGTCAATTTGGGTGCTCCAGCCAATGAAAGTACATAGACAGGCGCGTGTGACGCACGCCATAACGTCACACGCGCCCGTCTATGTGCTTTCATTGGCTGGAGCGCCCAAATGGATGGGAGCTACGGCCAATGAAAGCAGATAGACGGGTGTGCTTTCATTGGCCGGAGCGCCCATCAGTTTGGGCACTCCAGCCAATTAAAGCACATAGACGGGCGCGCGTGATGTCACGGCGTGCGTCACGCGCGCCCGTCTATGTGCTTTCATTGGCTGGAGCGTCCAAATCGACGGGCGCTCCGGCAAATGAAAGAATGCTTCACTCCGCTCGTGCTGGAGAGGGCACAGAACAGTGGGCTCTCACCTCACGCCGAGCCAGGAGAACCGGGACCTGCACGGGGGAGAGGGGGGAGGAACGCTGCAAGCCGCTTCACAATTTGGCCGAGCCAGGAAGGAAGGAAGGATTGGGGTGGATGGATCCCTAGCTGTTGTACTGCTAGGGGGGGACCGCTGCGGGGGGGACCGCTGCGAGCCACTTTCGCTGCGTTCGCCGCCAGCTGCACCCTCCGGAGAGCGGCAGAGAAGGTAAGGGGCTGAAAAGCAACAAAAGGTATGTTGGCACATGTCGAGCCGCTTCGGGAGGAGGGGATTTTCGGTTTTTAGGTTTTCATGGGTTAAAGTTAGGATCCACTTCCTGGTGCCTGTCATTTCAAATGTCATTTGAAATGACAGGTACCAGTGCACCCAGGATACTGTATAGGCGCTGTATTAAGTGCCTACACAGTAAAATAGGTTGCCCGGGCCTAACGCTTCGCCTAACACTTTGCAGACGCGGCTTGCATTTGCAAGCAATTTAAATAGAGTATCGAGCAGTGTGTGATCAGAAATGTGCGTGCGGCAAACAAAGGTGCGCCCGGCACTGCCGCACTCTTACTAACGCGGCCTTACTGTATCGACCCGTAAGTCAGCTTAATTAATAGAAGGTAATGGACTTATCCTCCAAGAACTTATCCAATCCTTTTTAAAACCCAGCTATACTAACTGCACTAACCACATCCTCTGGCAACAAATTCCAGAGTTTAATTGTGCGTTGAGTGAAAAAGAACTTTCTCCGTTTAGTTTTAAATGTGCTACATGCTAACTTCACGGAGTGCCCCCTAGTCTTTCTATTATCCAAAAGAGTAAATAACCGATTCACATCTACCCGTTCTAGACCTCTCATGATTTTAAACACCTCTATCATATCCCCCCTCAGCCGTCTCTTCTCCAAGATGAAAACTCCTAACCTCTTTAGTATTTCCTCATAGGGGAGCTGTTCCATTCCCCTTAGCATTTTGGTCGATCTTCTCCAGGCAGGCGTTAATATCTGAGACGCACATTTATCTTTTTGCATGCGGAGTGAATGAGCAATAGGCTCCTTCACATGCATTTGCATGTGATGAGTGCTATCTCATTCACTCCATATCGGATGAACGTTAAATATGCCCTAACCCCCTATTGCATTAGGGGATGGATTAGCGCCTATATATCCCACATCCGACTGCGGGATGTACAGTGCGATTGGTTGAGTGCAGTGTATTGCATCGGCCCCATTGTCTTTAATCAATTTATTTTTAGTGGACAATGTTTAGGCTCATTCGATTTTTAGAATTTGTAGTTTGAAAACTCTCAGTTATGAATTTATGGCTTATTTGAAATTTAAAATTTGTTCTTTTGAAGATTTGCTAGTATAGCTTATTTATGTATAATTTTTGGTTTTGCTGTACTATGTTTTTCATCTCTTCATAAGTTTTATTGATGAAACATGCAAGAGAGAACAGAAAAAGAGGTTATAAAACGGATCTTTCTGAGGCAGTAACGCATTTGATTTCCTTGTAAATACAGTCATTTTTCCTTGTACAGCATATATAGTTACTTCTCCCTGTACAGTATTTTATCACCTTGTATAAAAAATTACTTCTCCGTGTTTCTTTGGACACAGCTTTCTGTGTCCCTTAATTTCTCCTGTTCTCCCCTCCTTTGTAACTTTAATTTCTCTGTAAACCGATATGAAGTACACACGAATACCGGTATATAAAAACAGTAAAATAAATAAATAAATAACACAAATTTAAGCCTATGAACAGTTATTGTGAATCATTTTAAGGAGCTGAATATAAGGCTTACCTGAAGAATCCAAGAGACAATTTCAGGAGTCTAAATAAAGAAAAAGAGCAGAGAGATTAGGGAAGAAGCTGGGAAGATCACAGAGTTTCAAAGTCACTTTACAGGGGAGTCAGAAGTGTGAGAAGCAAACCCCAGGTCACCATCAGGCCTATCCTGTAAAGTGCGGCCGCGTTTACCCTGCTCCTAAGCCACTTTTAACTCACGTTCCGGCCGCGTTAGCCCTTCCTGCGATCCCGAATCCCATTTAACCTACTCCTACCGCGTCCTAAATTCCCCGGGTAACCCCTTCCGCCCGCGGCATGCATATTGCATGCAAACGAGCGAATTAGCTCGATATTGCATGCAAACGAGCCAATTAGCTATTCCCCTAGCATCCCGTAACCCGCGCCCCGACTAACGCTACCTTTCCCTGCCGTTTTGTCGCGCGTTTAACCTGCAAACTTACCGCCTACCCTGACCCAGGCGGTAGAGGCATGGGTAAGGGTAGGTGGCAAGCTTTCCCCCAGCCCCCGCTCACCTGACCCGGCCGCGATCGTGGGTGCCGGTCCCCGTGGCAGCCCCAGTCCTCTCCCCTGCTCCCGAAGCAAAAAAAAAAAAAAAAGCGAAAAAAAAGTTGCAGCCCCCCTCCGATGTCCGGAGGGGGCTGCAAAGTTTTTTTCGCTTTTTTTTTTGGCTTCGGGAGCAGGGGAGAGGACTGGGGCTGCCACGGAGACCGCTTTCCCCGTGCAAGTAAGTTGTTTCGCCGCTTGTATTTTCTCCCCCCTCCCGGAGGGCGGGGGGAGAAGAGACAAGCGGCGAAACTGAGCGGCAAAGCCCGAACCCGACCCGGACCCCCAACCCCCAACCCCCAACCGGACCCGGCCTGACCGCTGTCAGTCTGTTCTCCCTCCTCCCGGAGCAAGGCTGCTTTTCGCGCCCTGCTCCGGGAGAGGGGAGAAGATGACAGCGGCGAAACTGAGCGGCAAAGCCCGAACCCGACCCGACAAGCGACGAAACTGAGCGGCGAAACTAAAAAAAAAGAAAAGCAATTTTTTTTTTTTTCAAAATTGACAATTTGGGGTTTTTTCCAAAAGCGACTTACTTTTGGGATCTGTCAAGATCCCAAAAGTAAGTCGCTTTTGGACGCAAGCAAAACTTACTTTTTGCAGCGTCAGTAACACGACCTGGCTCCGTAGCTCCTCCCGAAGACAAAGATGGCCGCCTGCACGGGGAAAGCGTGCAATTGGCCGCTGAAAACGTGACATCGTGACATCGTGACGTCACGTCTTCAGCAGCCAATTGCACGCTTTCCCCGTGCAGGCGGCCATCTTTGTCTTCGGGAGGAGCTACGGAGCCAGGTCGTGTTACTGACGCTGCAAAAAGTAAGTTTTGCTTGCGTCCAAAAGCGACTTACTTTTGGGATCTTGACAGATCCCAAAAGTAAGTCGCTTTTGGAAAAAACCCCAAATTGTCAATTTTGAAAAAAAAAAAAATTGCTTTTCTTTTTTTTTAGTTTCGCCGCTCAGTTTCGTCGCTTGTCGGGTCGGGTTCGGGCTTCGCCGGGTCGGGTTCGGGCTTTGCCGCTCAGTTTCGCCGCTGTCATCTTCTCCCCTCTCCCGGAGCAGGGCGCGAAAAGCAGCCTTGCTCCGGGAGGAGGGAGAACAGACTGACAGCGGTCAGGCCGGGTCCGGTTGGGGGTTGGGGGTCCGGGTCGGGTTCGGGCTGGGGGAAAGCTTCGCCGCTGTCAGTGTCTCTTCTCCCCTCCTCCCGGAGCAAGGCTGCTTTTCGCGCCCTGCTTCGGGAGGAGGGGAGGGGGACTGGCAGTCCCGACTTCTGGTATCTGTCATTTCCATTTGAAATGACAGATACCAGCGTGGCGTGAAGCCTTAGCCCCGCACACCCAGGATCCTGTATAGGCGCTCTATCCAGTATCCTGGGTTGCGCGGGCCTAAGGCTTTTTGGACGCGGCTTACATTTGCATATAATTAGGCTTCAGGATCGAGCGGTAGGTGAGCTGCACTGTGCGGGCGGTAACCGCGGGTGCCGTAGGCACTAACGCAGCTCTTCCTACCGCTCGGTACTGGATCACCCTGCATGAAACTTCAGCCCTGTCTAATGTTTGTTTTTGCATCAAAACCTTCCCATTTAGAGCCCCTAGGGGAAAGGAGTCAGAGTGGGATCTCTGTTACAGTGCATGACCTGACCTGGGATACACATAAAAGAATAGCAAAGTCACTTTATAGGGGAGACCCCAGGGTGAGAAACAAACTCCTGATCACCAGGAGACTTCTGTATTTATTAAAACAGTCTGAAGTTATGCCCTGCAGAATAATCACTGACTGAGTTATTTGCAATGTTTATTGCTTGTGTTATTTGTCCTTCAAGTTGAAGCAATGGAAGGTCTTATGGAATTTTTGAAATCTTTAAAATTATTGAATATTTTTCTAAATATTTTACTCTTGATGTTTTCCCCTCTCATTTATCTTATTTTCATATTTATCACATTTTTGTTTATTATTTCATTTATTCTATTTTTGCCTTTTCTCTGTTTTTGTCTTTTTTGGATAGTTGATAGAATTTATACTCTCTTTATTATTTCTCGTGTATTTCTTTGTATTTATTTAATAGATCTTTTTGTATTTCATGTGAATTTTTAGTTGATAATATAAGTGCGAACAAATCAAGTTATTTATATAATGTTTGTTTTGGTGTGAGTGGCTCATGTTTAAGCTCATAAGATTTTTAGACATTGCAGTTTGATAACTTTCAGATATGTGTATATAAGACTTAGTTGAAATTCAATATATTATACTTTTGAAGATTTGCCAGTATAGCTTATTTTTGTATAATTTTTGGTTTTGCTGTACAATGCTTTTCATCTCTTCATAAGTTTTATTGATGAAACATACAAGAGAGAACAAGAAAAGAGGTTATAAAAAGGATCTTTCAGAGACAGTAACACAAATTTAAGCCTATGAACAGTTAATGTGAGGTAACGTTAAGGCTTACCAGAGCTTCCCTAGCGGCAGGATCAGAATTCTAAATGAAAGAGAAAGCTCAGTGAGATAGGGATGAAGCTCTCCTGGGAAGGTGAAACTTTGGTCCTGGGTAACATTTTGATTTGCATTAAAACCTTCCCTTTTACAGCCCCTAGGTGGATGGAGTCACCGTGGGATCTGTGTTACAGTGCATGACCTGATGAGGTTTACACATAAAAGTAACATCCCACATTAAGCTTTATCAGACCCACAGCTGAGGATCAGAAGTAAAAACCCCCAAGATCCGCAGCAGACGCTCTCACCCTCTCCTGCTTTTCCTGTCTTCATCCATTGGTTTCTTGGTCCCATTCTGATTTTACATTATATTGTAGGATGTTTAATATTAGCAAAAGTAATCCTTATCATATCTAACAATGAAAGGCTGTAGTAGTATAAATTGTAACAGTGCTTCCTGAAATTACTCTAAATAATACACAAAGAGCAGAATGTATCAATAAACAAAAATAAAGCAGTATGGTAGACGCTCCTAGGAACAGAGGGAAAGTGTAGGTATATCTCATACCCCAGTCTGTATTTATCAGGCTCTGGGACATTGTGGAGGAGATCCAATCCATATGAGTTCGCATGGCAGCAGGAACAATTCATGCAATCCAGCTCTATAATACACTGTACTAGCAGGATGTCTGTGAGAGCCTTGAAATTTAATAAATTGTACTTCTGAAGATTTGCCAGTATAGCTTATGTTTGTATAATTCTTGGTTTTGTTATACTATCTTTGTCATCTCTTTATAAGTTTTATTGATGAAACATACAAGTGAGAACAGAAAAATAATTTATAAAAAGGATCTTTCTGAGGCAGTAACAGAATTTAAGCCTATGAACAGTTAATGTGAATCTTTATCAGGAGGTAAAGTTAAGACTTACATTAAGAATCAAGGAGACAGCACCATCAGGATTCTAAATGAAATAAAAAGAACAGTGAGATTAGGGAAGAATCTCTCCTAGGAAGATCACAGAGATTCAAAGTCACTTTACAGGGGAGACAGAAGTGTGAGAAGCAAACTCCAGGTCACCAGGAGACTTCAGTCCTGTCTAATGTTTGTTTTTTGCATCAAAACCTTCCCATTTAGACCCCTCCCAGGTGAGGGAGTCACAGTGTGATCTGTGTTAGGGATGTGCAGACAAAAAGTTTATGTTGATAAGTCGATAAGTTGAAGGTGAGGGTCGATTTCGGTCAATATGGACATATGGAGAATTCCATAAGTTGAGGGTCTGTCCATATGTTCACCGGTTCCCTAAATAAAAATTTAAACCCCTCACCCTCCTTAATCCCCCCCCAAGACTTACCAAAACTCCCTGGTGGTCCAGCGGGGAGTCAGGAAGCCATCCCTGTATTCCTTTGAGAGGAGCACGTCACGTCGGAGTGACGTGTACGTCACGTGCTTCTCCGCGCCTCCACTCCCGGACCCCCGTTGGACCCAACCGGAACTTTTGGCCAGCTTGGGGGGGTCAGGAGGCCCCCCCAAGCTGGCCAAAAGTTCCGGTTGGGTCCAAAGGGGGTCCCGGAGTGGAGGCGCGGAGAAGCACGTGACGTACGTGTCACTCCGACGTGACGCCGACGTCACGTGCTCCTCGCAAAGGAATACAGGGATGGCTTCCTGACTCCCTGCTGGACCACCAGGGAGTTTTGGTAAGTCTTGGGGGGGTCAGGAGGGTGGGGGGTTTAAGTGTTTATTTAGGTTTAACGTATTCAACAAAGCTATGTTGAATAAGTTGAAAATCGCGATGTGTTGCGCATCACCACTTTTTTAAGTTTAAAAAAAAAAAAAGTTGCGTTTTACATATGCGTTCAAAACGAATGCACACCCCTAATCTGTGTTACAGTGCATGACATGATGTGATCTCCATGTAAAAGTAACATCCCACATCAGGAGATATCAGACCCAGATCTGAGGATCCGCAGCAGACGCTCTCACCCTCTTCTGGTTTTCTTTCATAATGAATTGGTTTATACGTCACATTCTGAGTTTGAATTTTATATACTAGGATGTAAAATATTAGTAGTAGAAATATTTATCATATTTAACAATGAAAACTTGTTGTAGTATGAATATTATCAGCGACTTGTGGAATAACTCAATATAAGAGTCACATAACAGTGGTGCACCCTTTAGTGTGCCCCCATCTAATACGCCAGGATATTACACATGAGCTACTAACTAGATCCACTCTGGACATCCGGACATCATCCACCACCACCTGCAGCTACAGACTGGACTGTAATTATTCCTATGTTACATTTTTGTTAATCTCTGCTACTGCCTTCTACTGCCTTGCTCTGCAATTACCTTGAGAACCATAGTTAAGTGCTCCTCTCTTATCTCCTCCTGAATTATCACCTCTACATGCTAACCCCCATCCCCGTCCTCCTCTATTTAGTCCTACTAAATACACAGTTCCCCTATCTCTCTATGCACGACTTGCAACATGCACAGTAACCCCATTCCCAAACTCAAACACAGCTATAGGCCATACACGGACACACCCATTAAACCGCAACAACTAAACAGACACCTCATCCCAATCATGCTCACACCTCTCACGCAATTCTTAGGCCTCATGACTCTAGCTATCATGCTGTTCAATGCGCAATCTATCACAAAAAAACCCAACATACTATATGATATACTCACTGATGAAAAACCAGATATCTGCGCCATAACAGAAACCTGGTTAAAGGAAACAGACGCCATCTACTTAACCTATTACCCAATGCCAGATATGACATCTACTCAATTCCAAGACCAAAAAAAAAAGGAGGTGGGTTACTACTCACCATAAAAAATGAACTGCAGTTAAGATCATTCACTGTACAAATTGCCCCAAAATTCGAAATCAAATTATTTAAATCCCCACACCTTCAAATTTGTCTAGCATATATACCCCCTGGAATCCTTGCAAAAAATCCATCTCCCTTCATTGAATTTATAGCACAAAATATTGAAATCGACACACCTGCTATCATTATGGGAGATTTCAACATGGATGTGGACACCTTTCCACTCTCCAATACCTGTGAAACCTTTTTTTATTTATTTATTTAACAGCTTTTAATATACCGGTGTTCGTGCAAGCACATCACGCCAGTTTACAATAAACTTGAGAAGGAGGAAATTACAAAAAACAGGGAGTGGGGGAATGGAGCAGGAGCGAAAAAGGGGGGGGGAGGGGGGGAGAGAGGTAAAGGAGGAAAGACAGCAGTTGAGAAAGGTACAAGGAACGTATCAGTATTTACAAAAAAGGTTGCTTAACATGGTGGATTATATTGATAACTTATTAAACAATTAAACACATATATATAAACTCATATGTATAAACTATTAGCTTATTTACAGCAGTTATAGCAAGTAGTAACGGTATCATGATTTAAACATAAAGGTTGTAAGTTTTAACTGGGGGTACAGTGGGGCACGGTAGATAGGTGGGGATGGGGTGATAGGTGGGCGGGGGTATAGGGAAAGGGTGGAGGGAGGGTGGGTATGGGTGGGTGGAAGGTGAGACTAGGGAGGTTTCAGGGAGGTGAGACAGGGGAGAGACAGGGGGGAGCAACTAGGGGGGTTTCAGGGGGGTAGACTACGAGGGGCTGGAACAGTGGTAAGCCTGTCTGAAAAGCCAGGTCTTAATGCCTTTTTTGAAGATGGTTAGGGAGGGTTCAAGACGGAGGTGTGTGGGGAGGGAATTCCAGAGGGCGGGGCCTGCGATGGTGAAGGCTCTTTCTCTGGTGGTGGATAGGCGGGCAGTTTTGAGGGGGGGAGTGTGGAGGGTGCCTGTGGAGGTGGATCTAGTCTGTCGGGTTGAGAGGTGGAAGTGGGGCATTTCTTTAAGCCAGGGGGAGTTGTTTTTGTAGAGGGTGTTGTGAAGAATAGTAAGGGTTTTGTATTGGGAGCGGAACTGGATGGGCAGCCAATGTAGGTCTACTAAGATGGGTGTGATATGCTCTCTTTTACGTGTGTTAGTAAGAATACGAGCCATGGCGTTTTGAAGCGTTTGTAGGGGTTTGATGGTGGAGAATGGGAGGCCTAGTAGGAGGGCATTGCAGTAGTCCACTTTGGAGAAAATGGTGGACTGTAGGACTAATCTGAAGTCTTGAGTATGGAGTAAGGGCTTAAGTTTTTTGAGGATCTGGAGTTTGTAGAAACCTGCTTTGAGGAGGGACTTGATGTGTGGCTTGAAATTCAGGTGTTGGTCAAGAGTGACTCCCAGGTCTCTCACGGAGGGGGGTAGTGTGGGGGAGATGTAGGGGTGCGGTGGTGTGGTGGAGGTGTCGTGTTCAGGTTGCTTGGATATAAAGAGTAGTTCGGTTTTGGTGGTGTTGAGAGCAAGGTGTAGGTCGGTTAGTAGGGAGTTGATGGAGACTAGGCAGGATTCCCAGTAAAGGATGGTTTCATTGAGGGTTTTTTGAATGGGTATGAGTATTTGTACGTCATCGGCGTATAGGAAAAAGTCCAGGCCTAGGTTTGAGAGTAAGTTGCAGAGGGGGAGGAGGTATATATTGAAGAGGGTGGAGGAAAGGGATGATCCTTGGGGAACGCCTTGTCTGAGGGGAACGTGGCATGATTCAAAGTTATCAAGTTTTATGAGGTATTCTCTGTTAGTAAGGTAAGAGGTGAACCAGTCTAGCGCTGTGTCGGCGACTCCTATCTCTGTCAAGCGTGTGATAAGGATTTGATGATTGACAGTGTCGAAGGCTGCCGAGATATCTAGAAGGGCCAGTAGGTAAGATTTTCCTTGGTCTAGTCCGATGAGCATGGTATCAGTGATGGCTAAGAGGAGATTCTCGGTACTTCGGCCTTTCCGAAAACCAAATTGTGAGGGGTGCAGAAGGTTGTGGTCCTCGAGGTAGTCGGTGAGCTGGGTGTTGACTACTTTCTCGTACATCTCTCAAAGCTATGGGCTACACACAGACCATAACCAACCCTACACATCAAAATGGTCATACTCTCAACTTGATTTTCATCAACGACCCCTTCACCGTGAGTAACCCCACCAGTACAGCTATCCCATGGTCGGATCACCACCTCCTACACACTACCCTCACCCTACAGCAAACTGCCTCACCCAAGTTACCAGAACCTAACACCATACAGATACGTACGTCTTGTTCCATTGATGACCTTACCGATGCACTCAATAAAGAAATGCATAACCTTGACCTATCAGACATCAACTCAGCAATCACATCATGGTACTCTCTCACTGTTAATATCACCAATGTCATCTGCCCTTTGCACACAAAAAGCATCAACCACTGCAAAACATCACACAAACCATGGTATACACCCGAACTAAAACCTTTGAAGTGCACCCTCAGAAAATTGGAGAAAGATTGGCATAACAACCCCTCGCTCACAAGACAAAATACTTACAGAGCAATCCTACGTATCTATCGTGAGGAAACCTTAAACGCAAAAAAAAACCACCATGCAAAAGAATTACATGACCTACAATTTAATGCAAATACTCTCTTTACATATGTAGCACAAATGACTAAAACCAACACTACCCTCTCCTCCAGCAAAGATGCCCACATCAAAAGTGAGAAACTAGCCACATTTTTTCACGAAAAAATAATCAAAATCATGGCACGTTTCCCCAACAATAATCCTCTAATCAAAACCATCCCTCAAGTCCCACTTGCAATCTTCAACTCTTTCGAACCCACCTCCACTTTAGTGATTCAAAACACCATCAAAAAAATGAAACCCGCCACACATCACAGTGACATTATACCCACCAAACATCTTCTTTCCATCCCAGAAATTATAGCATCCCCAATTGCTGAAGTAATCAATTGTTCACTAGCTTCCGGTGAAATCCCCACTACCCTTAAACAAGATATCATTAAACCTATACTAAAAAAGCCCAAAGCTGATGACTCTGACCTTACGAATTACCGACCCATTTCCAACCTTCCCTTCCTAGCAAAAATTCTCAAAAAAATTGTAAACACGCAGCTCACAGAATACCTAGAAAAACATGAACTTCTTTCACCTTCACAATTTGGATTTCGTAAATTTATGAGCACCGAAACCTACTCATCTCCGTCTCCAATGCCATACTCACTGGGGTAGATTTTCAAACCGCGCGATTAGGCGTACTTTTGCTGGCGCATCAGGCGCAAGCAAAAGTACGCTGGATTTTAGTAGATACGCGCGGAGCCGCGCGAAGCCGCTAAAATCCGGGATCGGCGTGCGCAAGGCTATGGATTGTGTATAGCCGGCGCGCGCCGAGCCGCGCAGCCTACCTCCATTCCCTCCGAGGCCGCTCCGAAATCGGAGCGGCCTCGGAGGGAATTTTCTTTTGCCCTCCCCTCACCTTCCCCTCCCTTCCCCTACCTAACCCACCCGCCCGGCCCTGTCTAAACCCCATCCTTACCTTTGTCGGGGGATTTACGCCTCCCGGAGGGAGGCGTAAATCCCCGCGCGCCAGCAGGCCGCTAGCGCCGGGACGCGACCTGGGGGCGGGTACGGAGGGTGCGGCCACGCCCCCGGACCGCCCCGGGCCGTAACCACACCCCCGGGCCCGCCCCCAAAACGCTGCCGACACGCCCCAAAAACGGCGCTGCGCTCGGCCCTGCCCTGACACGCCCCCGACACGCCCCCCTCTGAAAACCCCGGGACTTATGCGAGTCCCGGGGCTCTGCGCGCGCCGGTAGGTCTATGTAAAATAGGCTCACCAGCGCGCAGGGCCCTGCTCGCCTAAATCCGCCCGGATTTGGGCGGATTTAGGTGAGCAGGGCTCTTAAAATCCGCCCCACTGGGTTTGATAAGGGACAATCATACCTACTAGCCATGCTCGACATATCCGCAGCCATTGACACCCTTAACCACAATATTCTCATTACACGGCTCAAGGAGATCGGCATAACTGATACCCCTCTACAATGGTTTAAAGCCTAACTGCAAGGACGGCAATATAAAGTCAATTTTGAAAACCATGAATCACAACCATATAACATAAACCATGGAATATCACAAGGATCTGCCCTCTTATCAACCCTCTTTAACATATACATCCTCCCTCTCTGTCACCTACTATCTGAACTTGGCCTACAGTACTGATGATGTACAAATCATTTTCCCTTTCTCGGACACCATCCAAACTGCTCTACACAGCTGGGAATCCTGTCTTTCCTTTATCAACCAGCTCCTAAAAGACATTCACCTAGCTCTTAACTCCAACAAAACTGAGCTTTTAATAATATCTAATAAGCAACCGCTCCCAGACATCCCTCCTGCCTACTCTGCTACCAACTTCCCATCACACACTCGCAACCTAGGAGATATTATTGATAATCACCTCTCTTTCAAACCATTCATCAAATCCATCATAAAGGATTGCTACTTTAAACTGCAAACAATAAAGAAACTCAGACCCTTGCTACATTTTAATGACTTCCGTACAGTCCTTCAAGCTATTATTTTATCGAAGATTGATTACTGTAATGCGCTCTTACTTGGCATTCCTGCAACACACATTAGACCACTCCAACTCCTACAAAATGCCGCCGCCCGAATATTGTCCAACACAAAGAAAAGGGATCACATCACCCCCACACTTATTGAGCTACACTGGCTCCCTATACAGTCACGAATTCTTCATAAAACCCTCTCGATCATACACAAGAGTCTATTAAATTCCAACCTCAACTGGTTTAACCCCCCCCCCTCTTACCCCGTACCTCCATGAGACCTACACGCCCAGCACTCCAAGGAACACTCCATGCCCAATCTATCAAATCTTTTAAGCTCTCCTCCACTATTAACAGAGCCTTTTCTCTTGCCGGCCCCACTATATGGAACTCACTGCCCCATGATATTCGCATTGAGACCTATACCCCCGCCTTCAAAAAGAAACTTAAAACCTGGCTCTTCCAGCAAGCTTACTCCATCACACCCCCTATTACATAAATCCCCCCTACGAATGTTACCCTACCAATGTTACTCTGATATCCTGGTATGAACGCCTTTATGTCTGCCGATTTTGTACTGTGCACTAATCTGTATATAGTTATTGTTATAGTTCAATCCCATAGCATATACCCATAGCATCTAATCATTGATGTGTGTTTTATGTAAGGGCTCCTCCCAAAATTTATTTATATGTTGCCTAGTTCACTATGTTATCTGTTATATGTAAGGGCTCTGCCCAATGGTTTTTTGTTCACTGTAAACCGATGCGAGGTGCGAACGGTCATCGGTATAAAAGAAACGTTAAATAAATAAATAAATAAATAAATAAATAAATAAATATGCGGATGATGTACAAATCATTATCCCCATCACTGACTTCCTCAATAATGCCCTCAAGACATGGGACTCCACCCTCACAACTATTAGCAACTTCCTTACAAACATCAACCTGGCCATCAACCCAGATAAAACTGAGCTTATGATCATTACACCCCAAAACTGCAAAAACATGGTTGATGCCAACACACCACTCACATCTTCTGCCACCACACATAATTTTAAAAGCCTTGGAATCACATTAGACAACCATCTTAATTTTAAAAGGCACATCAATAATACTATTAAAGATGGTTACTTTAAATTATATACCCTAAAAAAACTAAGACCATTATTATATCAACATGATTTCCGCACAGTACTGCAATCCCTTATATTTGCAAAAGTCGATTACTGTAATGCCCTCCTTCTGGGCCTCCCCAAAACTACCATGCTGCCCTTGCAAATGCTGCAAAATGCAGCAGCGTGCATACTCACCAACACTAAAAAATCCGAGCATATTACCCCCATACTTAGGGATCTGCATTGGCTCCCCATTGCACAAAGAATCATGTTCAAAACCTTATCATTAATACACAAAACCCTACATAATGAAAATATGACATGGCTCAAAAATGACCTTCGCTTCCACAAGCATTCCAGACCCCCCAGACCACAACATGCTGCCACCCTCCACATTCCCCCTCACAAAGCGACAAATCTTGAGTCAACTAGAAAATGTGCAATAACCATAGCTGGTCCGCTTTGTTGGAACAACATGACACCAGAGTTACGTCTAGAAACATGCCCAATAAAATTTAAACAAAAACTCAAAACATGGCTATTCTCTCAAGCCTATACTTATGCCTTCTTCTTGCCTTCATCCCCGCAACTTTTCTCAACAGAATATTTATTTTATTTATTTATTTATTTATTTATTTATTTGTTTGTTTTTATATACCGACATTTGATCGAGATATCACATCGGTTTACATAAAAACATAACAAATAAGACAAGAACTGCTTATTCTTACATTGTAACAAGTTAACTAGGGGTAAGGCTAAAGGAGGAACATTTAGAACTTGGAGAACATTTCTAACAAGGGGGATACATTATCACTTGGGGTAAAAATAAAAGAGTAGCATTTATAGAAAGGATTATAGTATTCTGATGTAGAGAAGCAGTAAAGAGAGGTTAACGTCACGAACTACAAGTAGCAAATAAACACTGATGATGTTAGAGTGTGGGTAAGCTTGATAATAAAATCTATTGGGGAATAGCAGATATCAGGCGGCAGGGGGGGGGAGACAGGAGGGGGAGAGGGGCAATGGAGCGAATATGTGAGCGGGAGGGCCCGGGCAAGGGGCGGGGCTAAGTATCAGGTGGGAAGGCTTTACTGAAGAGCCATGTTTTGAGTTGTTTCTATTCCTAAGATCTCTACTGCAGTTTCATGCAGTCTACCCCCTCTATTGTTTTTTCAAATTATCTTACAATTATTTTTCTGAATTACACAATATGACAATCTTCTCTGCATCCCTACTCTCCTATTGTATCCCACAATCAAGTATCTAAGTTCCACTAGTTAACAAGTCGCCTTCAATTGCCTTTCATTTATTTATTTATTTAAAACTTTTTATATACCGGCATTAGTAAGCATACATCATACCGGTTCACATTGTAACTGAAAGGCTGAAATTACAATCAACGGGGAGGGGAAACAGGGAGGAATATACATAGAGCAGAGGGCAAAGAAATTGAAGCAATAAAACTGTAACAGGCTATATACAGGTCTATATATAAAGGCTTAAACGGGTTACTTACAGGAGTCTATATACAAAAGGTTCAATGGAGGTATGGGCTGAAGGGGGGGGGTGAAGATTAGACTGGGTAGGCTTGTTGGAAGAGCCATGTTTTAAGTTTTTTTCTGAACTTGGAGTAACATGGCTCAAGCCTGAGCGTGGTAGGGAGGGCGTTCCATTGTTTGGGACCTGCAATGGATAGTGCGCGATCTCTGGTAGAGGAGAGGTGGGCTTTTTTCAAAGGGGGAATGGAGAGGGTACCTTTTTTGACAGATCGAATGGGTCGTTCGGAGCGTATGGGACAGAGGGGTTCATCAAGCCAGTTAGAGTTGTGAGAGTGGATGGATTTGTGTAATATAGTTAAGAATTTAAAGAGAATACGAGATGCGATGGGGAGCCAGTGGAGTTCTTTGAGTATGGGGGTGATATGATCGGCTTTCCGAGAGTTGGTGATAACCCTGGCGATTGCATTTTGGAGCAATTGTAAGGGTTTGGTAGTGGAGGAGGGTAGACCGAGGAGGAGGGCATTACAGTAGTCAAGCTTTGAGGAAAGGGTAGCTTGGACGACAGTACGGAAATCATGATAGTGGAGGAGGGGTCTGAGCTTCTTCAGTATACTGAGCTTGAAAGAAACCTTCTTTGAGGATGGAGTTGATCTGTTTTTTTAGATTGAGTTGTTTGATCAAGAATTACCCCAAGGTCTCTTACAGTAGGTTGGGATGTTATAGTATTGAAAGCTGGGTCATTAGAGATCAAGGGTTTGGGGGGGAGGTGGGGAGAGATAAGGAGCAGCTCTGTTTTAGCGGAGTTTAGGGCGAGGTGGATGTTGGTGAGGAAATTGTTTATGTTGGCAAGACATGTGTTCCAGAATGTGAGGGCGTCTGAGAGAGAGTTGTGGATAGGAATGATGATTTGCACGTCATCTGCATAGAGGTAGAATTTGAGGCCGGGGTCTGTGAGGAGCTGGCATAATGGTGTGAGATAAATATTGAAAAGGGTAGAGGAGAGGGAGGAGCCTTGGGGAACACCTTGAGCCAGGGGGTAGAGTGTGGAATTGGCGTTTCCTATCTTGACAGAGAACTTTCTGTTGGATAAATAGGATTTAAACCATAGCAGGGCTAGGCCTGAGATGCCTATTTCGGTCAAACGGTTGATGAGGAGGTTGTGATTCATGGTGTCAAAGGCAGCTGAGATGTCGAGGAGGGCGATGAGGTAACAGTTGCCTTGGTCCATGCCTATGAGCAAGTGGTCAGTGAGCGAAAGCAGGAGTGTTTCGGTGTTGAGGTACTTACGGAAGCCGTATTGGGCTGGGTGTAGTATATTATTGTTTTCTAGATATTCTGTAAGTTGGATGTTCACAATCTTTTCCATAATTTTGGAGAGGAAGGGCAGGTTAGAGATAGGGCGAAAGTTGGCGGGGTCTTTGGGGTCTAATGCTGGTTTTTCTAGGAGGGGCTTAACAATTGCTTGTTTGAGGGCATCTGGGACAGAGCCTGAAGAGAGGGAGGAGTTTATAATGTCTGCAATGGGTTTGGAGATAGAATTTGGGATGGAGAGAAGGGATTTTGTGGGGATGGTGTCTGAAGGGTGGGATGCGGGTTTGAGTTTTCTGAGGATAGATTCCACTTCTTTAGAGGAAGTCAGTTCGAGGGTTTGGAGGGTGGGTGTAGTGGGGGAAGGTTGGAGGGGGAGGAAAGGGGGGTTGAAGGAGATGGGAGTTGAAATCTGCGGAGGATGTTAGTAATTTTTGCGAGGAAATATTGGGCGATTTCTTCGCTCTTGGCAGTGGCTTCATTTTCAGGGATAGCGGGCTGGGAGGACTTGGTGAGGTTGGCAACATAATTGAAGAGGGCTTTCGGGTTGTACATGTACTGGTGGATCTTGGAGGCATAGAAATCTCGTTTAGTTTTGAGGGTGGTTATTCTATAATGGTGAAGGGCGGATTTGTAGCTTGAGGTGAGTTGGGGTGAGGGGGCTTTATGCCAGATTCTCTCTCGCTGCCTGAGGGTATGTTTTAAGGATCTTAATTCAGTCGTGTACCAAGGTTGATGGTTTTTTGTGGATTGGGGTAGGTTACGTCTGGAGATGGGACATAGTTTGTCAGCGATTTCAAGAGTTGTGCTGAACCAGGATGTGATGGCAGTTTCTGGAGTGGAGCAGTCAAGGATAGTAGAGGCGTTGGAGATAGCAAGAGCTAGTTCATCTCCTGAGCAGGGTTTTCTAAAGGTAATGGTAGTGTTGTTTGTGGGGGTAGGGGTAGTAGGGAAGTTAAGGGTAAGCAAGGCTTCTATGAGGAAGTGGTCCGACCAGGGTACCGGGGAGCAGGTGGGGGGGTGGGAAGGTAGGAAGCATTGGTTGATGAATATGAGGTCCAGGGAGTGTCCAGCTTGGTGGGTGGGGGAGGCAACGATTTGTCTGAGGCCTATTGCATGGAGTGCCGTGAGGAATGTCTCACAAGAGGGGGTAAGGGGGGTGGCATCAACATGGAGATTGAAATCTCCTAGAATGATGGAAGGAATTTCAGTGTTGATGTTGGCGGATAAGAATTCAATTAAGGGGGAGGGGTCCTGTTCAATGGAGCCAGGAGGAGCATAAATAAGACAAATCTGTAGCGAGGGAGACTTAAAGAGGCCAATTTCTAGTTTGGTGGGTGAGGTGGAGTGGGTGAGTTTGAGATTAAGGTGCTTCTTGAAGGCTAGGAGGATGCCACCTCCTTTTTTCTTCAGTCTTGGAATGGATAGGAATTCGTAGGAGTGAGTCGGTAGCTGGTTCAAGAGGACTATGTCAGTTTCTTTGAGCCAGGTTTCCATGATCGCACAGGCGTCTGGGTTGGCATCAGTGAGGAGGTCATTTAGAATGGGGTTTTTTTTAGAGAGTGATTGGGCATTGAACAAGATGATAGAGAGGGTAGTGAGTCCTAGAAATTGGTTGAGGGGGGTCGAGAGGATAGGAAGGAGGGACTTGTAAGAGGGGGGTGGTCGGAGGGGGAGGAGATGGGGGCGTCTGTTGTGGGGGAGGTGAATGCGGCGGATGTGTTGTGTGGTCATTGTGGTTGAGGAAGGAAGGGGGTGAAAGGAGAGAGAGAGGGGGTAGGCAAGAAGGAGGCAGAGTAGGAGTAGGCGAACACGGACGGGGATTAAGGTTTCAGTAAGTATTGCTGAGGGAGAGAGCACAATGCAGATTAAACAGTGCAGATTAAATAAAGCAACTTGATGCAGATTAGACAATGTAGAATAAACAGTGCGGAAGGTGCAGATGGTACAGGTGGAATACCAACACAACAGATTAATGCAATTTAGACAATGTGGATTAATGCAGATTACACAATGTGGATTAAACAGTGCAGATAATACATCATGCAGATTGGACAATGCAGATAGTACAGTTTAGGATATATGATGAGGAGATAGGGTGCAGGTTGAATGATTTAGGAGGTATGTTGAGGGTTATATATGCTATATAAATAGTGCAGATTATACAGTGCTATGGGGCACAGGTTGTACTATAAAGTTATACAGTGCAGTAAGTACAGTACTAGTTAGGCAATGCGATTAGAGGAGTTGGGTTGGCTAGTATGGCAAGGGGGGGAGTAGTCCGATGGCTGGGGGCGGGATAACGAACTCCTGTGGAGGAGGAGATAAGTTCTATGGGGTGGTGCCTACTCACTCCAGGTTCCAGGATCCAGGTGGGTCTTGGCTGAGGGCTGGCAGGCAGGCAGCTATACTTCGGACCGAGGACAGCTGTTCGGCGAACGGGTCCGGTTGGTGCCTCAGGGGTCCTTGGGGGTCCTTCAGGGCGGTCCGAAGGGGCTGCCCGAAGGGGCGCACAAAGAGGCTGGCCCCTTTGTTGCGCTCCTTCACCGCGCCACGCACGCACGCCCTTGCCATACTAGCCCTTGCCATACTAGCCAACCCAACTCCTCTAATCGCATTGCCTAACTAGTACTGTACTTACTTATTGTTTCTTAAGCTTATTTAACTAAATTCTCTATAGGCATTATGCTTTGCATCTCTATTCTCTTAATATTTCCTAATAGGGATGTGAATCGTTTTTTGACAATTTAAAAAAATCGTCAGATATTTTTTAAATCATGAAAATCGTAAATCGGGGGAGGGGGGGAAGGCGGGAAAACCAGCACACCAAAACAACCCCTAAACCCACCCCGACCCTTTAAAACAAATCCCCCACCCTCCCGACCCCCCCCAAATGTTTTAAATTACCTGGTGGTCCAGTGGGGGGGGGGGTCCCGGTGCGATCTCCCACTCTCGGGCCATCGGCACCATTTTGGCTGCCACTAATATAAATGGTGCCGATGGCCCGATAAAAAAAACACCCACCCGACCCTTTAAAATGACCCCCTCCAAAACTTTTTACACATACCTGGTGGTCCAGGGGGGCCGCGGGGAGTGATCTCCCGTTCCCAGGCCATCGGCTGCGCTAAAAAAAAAAATGGCGCCGATGACCCTTTGCCCTTACCATGAGACAGGGCAAAGGTAGCGCCGGCGCCATTTTGAATATTGGCAATACGGCCTGAGTGCAGGAGATCGCTCCCGGACCCCCGCTGGACCCCCAGGGACTTTTGGACAGCTTGGGGGGTCTCCTGACCCCCACAAGACTTGCCAAAAGTCCAGCAGGGGTCCAGGAGCGACCTCCTGCACTCGGGCCGTATTGCCAATATTCAAAATGGCGCCGGCGCTACCTTTGCCCTCACAATGTCACAGGGTCCGACCCCGCTGGACATTTCGCAAGTCTTGTGGGGGTCAGGAGGCCCCCCCAAGCTGGCCAAAAGTCCCTGGGGGTCCAGCGGGGGTCCAGGAGCGATCTCCTGCACTCAGGCCGTATTGCTAATATTCAAAATGGCGCCGGCGCTACCTTTGCCCTGTCACATGGTAAGGGCAAAGGGCCATCGGCGCCATTTTTTTTTTAGCGCAGCCGATGGCCTGGGAACGGGAGATCGCTCCCTGCAGCCCCCCTGGACCACCGGTATGTGTAAAAAGTTTTTTTTGGGGGGGGGGGTTGGGAGAGTGGGGGAGGCTAAGTGGTAATTTTAAAGGGTCGGGGTGGTTTTTTTTTATCGGCGCGGGCCTCACTAAAAAAATTAGTGATGTGAATTGGAATCGGAACTGATCCCAATTACACATCTCTAACAATCAGATTCCCCCCCCCCCCCCCCCCAGCCGAACCCGATCGTTAAAACGATCGGGCACACGATTCACATCCCTACTAAACAGTATTTCCTATTGCACTGGTTCCCGCGCCCCCCCCCCCCCCCCACATTTACTTGGTTGAATCATTATTTAAGCATTAATATTACTTGGTTAAACTATTCATTTGTAATGTGCTGATGATAACCTCCTTTCTGCTTTAGCACTGCTGCAATTTTCTGTTGTCTGTAAACCGATGTGAGGTTACTAAACAAATGTCGGTATATAAAAACTGCAAATAAATAAATAAATAAATAAATAAATACATAAAAATAACAAAAAATAAAGCAGTATGGTAATCACACTTATGAACAGAGGGAAAGTGTAGGTATATCTCATACCCCAGTCTGTATTTATCAGGTTATGGGACATTGTGCAGGATCCAAGTGAATTCAGAAGGCAGCAGCAACAATTCACACAATCCATCTCTTTAATACACTGTACTAGCATGATGTCTTTGAGAGCCTGGGGTTCAAAATAAATACATATATACATGCAACCTTTTTTCTGTGTGAATATATCTGTATTAAAATGTCACAAAACTAAGGGGGTCATTTACTAAGCAGATCGCACGTGATAAGGGATGTTTCAAATGTAACCTGGATTTATGTGTGTAAATGTCTGTACTAAAATAGCCTGGGCTCAGTTTGTGTTAATGTACGCATGTAACCTGGTTTTATGTGTGTAAATGTCTGTACTAAAATAGCCTGGGCCTCAGTTTGTGTAAATGTATGCATGTAACCTGGTTTTATGTGTGTAAACGTTTGTACTAAAATAGCCTGGGCTCAGTTTGTGTAAATGTATGCACGTAACCTGGTTTTATGTGTGCAAATATCTGTACTAAAATAGCCTGGGCCTCAGTTTGTGTAAATGTATGCATGTAACCTGGTTTTATGTGTGTAAATGTCTGTACTAAAATAGCCTGGGCTCAGTTTGTGTAAATGTATGCATGTAACCTGGTTTTATGTGTGTAATGTCTGTACTAATATAGCCTGGGGTTCAGTTTGTGTAAATGTATTATTATTTATTTATTTATTTATTTAAGGTTTTTTTATACCGGCATTCATGAAAACTCACATCATGTCGGTTTACATAAAAACAGGGGTGCGATGAATACAACAAAGAACATAAATAAATGTGATGAAGAGATGCAGTTACAATTAACAAGGGCTATTGAACTGGGGTGGAGGAAATTAAAGAGAGATAGAAGAAGAAGTTAATTATATACAAACAAGCCGTTAAGCCCGTTAAAACGGGCTACATCCCTCTGTCTCTCACCTCCCCCTCATTCTCTCTCCCCTCACTCTTCACCACCCCCCCTCCCCCCACCCACTCCTCCCACTCAGTCCCTCCCTCCCACTCAGTCTCCCTCCCCTCCCTCCCACTCTCTCCCTCCCTCCCACTCAGTCCCACTCCCTCTGTCCTCTGCCCTCAGTCCCACTCCCTCCCTAGTCCCACTCAGTCCCCTCTCCTCCCTCTCACTCAGTCCCCCCTCTCTCCCTCCCACCCTCTCCCCCTCAGTCCCACTCCCTCTGTCCTCTGCCCTCAGTCCCACTCCCTCCCTCTCCCCCCTCAGTCCCACTCACTCTCACTCAGTCCCTCCCTCTCACTCTCTCCCTCCCTCTCACTCAGTCCCACTCCCTCTGTCCTCTGCCCTCAGTCCCACTCCCTCCCTCTCACTCAGTCCCTCCCTCTCCCCCTCAGTCCCACTCCCTCCCTCCCCCCCTCAGTCCCACTCACTCCCTCTCACTCAGTCCCCCCTCTCCCTCCCTGAACTCACTCCCTCCCTCCCGCTCTCTCCCTCCCGCTCTCTCTCTCCTCCCTCCCTCGCTGCTGCCACCGCCCGCTGCGAACCGCCGCCCGCCGGCGCTGCGAACCGCCGCCGCGAACCGCCGCCGCGAACCGCCACTCGACGCCGCCATTGTTTTCCCTGACGCTGCCTGAGGCCGACGTGCTCGCCCGCACATGCGCGGTAGAGCTGGTCTCTACTGCGCATTTGCGGCACGTCAGTCAAGTGTCGTTTATATATAATATATACAGTGTACAGTATATACAGCTACTGTGTCGAGTGTTTGCTGCTGAGGCCTGTTAGTTTGGGTTCGGGAAGGTTGCCTGAATAGCCATGTCTTGAGTCTTTTCCTAAAGGTTAGGAGGCATGGCTCGTTTCTGAGATCTGGGGGGATGGAGTTCCATAAAGGTGGGCCTGCTGTGGAAAAGGCTCGGTCTCTTAAGGTGCTGTGATTAGTGGTTTTGGTAGGTGGAACATGGAGGCATCCTCTGTAAGCTTCTCTGGTCGGTCTTGTGCATTTGTGTAGGCGGAGGGGAATTTGTAGGTCGATTGTGGTATGTTGGTGAATAATTTTATATATCAGGGTGATGGATTTGTAGATGACTCTGAAATGTATTGGTAACCAGTGAAGGTCTTTTAGGACTGGGGTGATGTGGTCTCTTTTCCTGGTGTTTGTTAGTAGGTGGGCTGCAGTGTTTTGAACCATTTGGAGCGGTTTGGTGTATGAAGAAGGGAGACCAAGTAAAGTAGAGTTGCAGTAGTCTAATTTAGAGAAAATGAGAGCTTGGAGGATGGTTCTGAAGTCTTTGGCATGGAAGAAGGGTCTTATCCTTTTTAAAACTTGCAGTTTGTAGAAGCAGTCTTTGGTAGTTTTGTTGATGGAGGCTTTGAAGTTCAGCTTATTGTCGATTAGCACCCCTAGATCCCTCACTTGAGTGGTTTGTGGGTTGGTTGGATGACAGGCGGTGAGATTGTTGTTGTCAGGAGTTATGAGTAATATTTCAGTTTTGGAGGAGTTTAGTACAAGATTTAGGCTGTTGAGGAGGCGTTTGATTTCTAGGTGACAGGACTCGCAGTAGTTGAGGGTTTTTGAGTATGAATCTTTAATGGGGATGAGGATCTGGATATCGTCTGCATAGAGAAAGTGTTTTAAGTTGAGGTTGGTGAGGAGTTGGCAAAGTGGTAGGAGGTAAATATTAAAGAGTGTAGGGGATAAAGAGGAGCCTTGTGGGACTCTAATAGTTGCGTCGTGGTGTGATGATTCTTTGTTTTGGATTTTATAACCTCTGTTGGTGAGAAACGATTTGAACCAGGAGAGAGCCGATCCAGAGATTCCTATCGCAGCTAACTGGTTGATGAGGATGGAGTGATTGACGGCATCAAAGGCTGCCGAAAGATCCAGAAGGACCAATAAAAGGGATTGGCCTTTGTCGAGACCTAGGATAAGGAGGTCTGTAAGGGAAGTAAGGAGGGATTCTGTGCCTAGATTTTTGCGGAATCCATGTTGCGAGGCAGAGAGAAGTTTGTTATCTTCAATGTAGTCTGATAGTTGAGAGTTCACCAGCCTTTCCATAATCTTAGCGATGAAGGGGAGATTAGTTATTGGGTGGTAATTGCTGGGGTCTTTTGGTTCCAAATTGGGTTTTTTTAGGAGAGGTTTGAGTGAGGCCTGTTTGAGGTCTTCTGGGAAGGAACCGTGGGAGAGCGAGCAGTTGATGATGTCCGCCAGTGTTTTGGGATTGAGAGGTGTCTGGGATTGAGAGGAGAAGTTTGGTGGGAATATGGTCCGCTGGGTGGGAACATGGTTTCATTCTTCTAAGGATGGTTTGAATTTCGGAGGAGGAGGTGGGTTCAAAGGTTTCGAGGTGAGTGTTTCTGATGGGAGGCAGCAGAGCCGATGGTAGGGGGGGATCTTAGAGGGTAGTTGAGTGAGAAGATTTGTGGTTTTGTTTTGAAAAAAGAGAGCGAGTTCTTCTGCTTTAGATTGAGCTTGATTACTGGGGCATTCTGGAGAGGGTACTTGAGTGAGGGAGGAAACATAGGCGAATAGAGCTTTAGCGTCAAAGACTATGTTGTGTATTTTGGCTGCATAAAAATCCCTTTTTGACTTAGAGGTGGAGGCCTTGTACAGGTGTAGCGTGAGTTTGTAGGCAGAGAGTGTACTGGCGCTTGGAGTTTTCCGCCAGTTAGTCTCCTTTTGTCTTAAATTTTGTTTGAGCCTTCTAAGTTCATTGGTAAACCAGGGTTGTCTTTTGAAGGCGTTAGGGTGGGATTGTTTTATTGTTAGAGCTTGTTGGCTATAGTTTCTGTGATTGTATTCCAGGAGCGGAGAGCAGTGTTGGGGTCGGTGAGATCTATAGTGGGAAGGTGTTGGGCCAAATGATTGTTGAGGTCATCAGGGAGGCAAGATTTCCTGTAGGGAAAGGAAGGTGAAGGTGTATGAGGGGCACTAGATTTTTCCAGCAAGAATGAGGTAGATATCAAGGAGTGATCCGACCAAGGAACCTTCATATTTTTTGGAGGGGAGGACGATTTTATGCCTTTGATGATAAAGATCAAGTCCAGCATATGACCTGCTTTATGTGTAGGATTATTGACTATTTGCGTAAAGCCCATCGCTGAGAAGGCTAGGAGAAGTGTTTGGCAGCTGGTGGAGAGAGAAGGGTTGTCTATGTGTAGATTGAAGTCTCCTAAAATTATTGCTGGGATGTCCAGGTTGAGTAGTGTTGTGGTTAGTTCTATGATGGGTGAGACATCAGATTCTAAGAGGCCCAGGGGGGCATAGACGAGTAGGATTTGAAGTTGATGTGATGTTAAGAAGCCGATTTCAAGTTTGCTATCGGAGTGGACCGGGTGGTGCGAGAATCTGAGGTCTTTTTTAGTTGCCAGGAGAATTCCTCCTCCCCTCTTTTTCAGTCTAGGAAGGGAGAAGATGTCGTAAGTTAGCGTTGGTAACTGGTTTATTATTGCAGTATCTGAGGGTTTCAGCCAGGTTTCAGTTATTGCGCTAATATCCGGATTAACATCGGTGAGGTAGTCATTGAGGATTAGGGATTTTTTGGTCAGAGATAGCGCATTGAATAGTGATAGGGTAAATAGGGTGAGGCCTAGGAGATGGGTTATCGTAGCGACTAGGATTGGTGTAATTGTTTTTAGGTTGCGGTAGTGTGCTTGTCTGGTTGGAATTCTTTTCTGTGATAAGCAGTGATGAAGAATTGGGATTGGGAAGGTTGGATACATTTTAGATGCTTGATCTATTTTAGATGTTGGAGTCGTCTGAGCGGGTGCTGGGGTTGTCTGAGTCAGGATTCGTCTGAGTGGTCTGATTAGTCTGAGTCTGGAGATGTTTGAGTGGTTGCTGGATGTTTGAGTGGTTGCTGGAGTCCTGGTGCTTCGAGTAAGTCTGGAATCGTCAGGGTCTGGAGATGTTTGAGTGGTTGCTGGATGTTTGAGTGGTTTGTTTGCTGGATGTTTGCTGGATTTTTGCTGGATGTTTGAGTAGTTCCTGGAGTCCTGGTGCTTCGTATAAGTCTGGAATCGTCTGAGTCGTCGGTTGTTTTAGGGGTGCCCTTCTGGGGCGCACATCTGGGGCTCACGAAGGGGCTAACAAAGGGGCCTGCCCCTTTGTTGTGCTCCTTTGGCGTGCGACGCCCGGCGCGCGGCACCGGAGTTCTGATCTGGCCTTAAAAGGCCTGTTTGTCGCTGGAGAAAGGGGTCACCGGGGCGCTTGTTCCCCGATTGGTTGCTGCGGTATGGGGCATGGGTTAGGCCGGTCTTGGTGGCTGTCGGCGGTCACGTGGTTGGAGCGGGCCCGTCGGAGGTAGGGGCGAGTGTAAAAGAGCCTTACCCCGATGGGCCTAGCGCCGGCTGCGAGGCTCTCCCTCCCAGCTCCCATTGAGTGTCCTCCTTCTAGGGTATCGCCGCGTGGGAGGCCGGAGGACGAGACGGAGGTAAGAGGGCGCCGGAGTTCTGATCTGGCCTTAAAAGGCCTATTTGTCGCTGGAGAAAGTGGTCACCGGGGTGCCTGTTCCCCGATTGGTTGCTGCAGTATGGGGCGTGGGTTAGGCCGGTCTCGGTGGCTGTCGGCGGTCACGTGGTCGGAGCGGGCCCGTTCGAGGTAGGGGCGAGTGTAAAAGAGCCTTACCCCGATGGGTCTAGCGCCGGCTGTGAAGCTCTCCCAACCAGCTCACTTTGAGTATCCTCCTTCTAGGGTATCGCCGCGTAGGAGGCCGGAGGACGAGACGGAGGTAAATGTATGCATGTAACCTGGTTTTATGTGTGTAATGTCTGTACTAATATAGCCTAGGGCTCAGTTTGTGTAAATGTGTGCATGTAACTTGGTTTTATGTGAGTAAATGTCTGTACTAAAATACCCTGGTGCTCAGATTGTGTAAATGTATGCAGGTAACCTGGTTTTATGTGTGTAAATGTCTGTACTAAAATAGCCTGGGGCTCAGTTTGTATAAATGTGGGCATGTAACCTGGTTTTATGTGTGTAAATGTCTGTACTAAAATAGCCTGGGGATCAGTTTGTGTAAATGTGTGCATGTAACCTGGTTTTATGTGTGTAAATGTCTGTACTAAAATAGCCTTGGGCTCAGTTTGTGTAAATGTATGCATGTAACCTGGTTTTATGTGTGTAAATGTCTGTACTAAAATAGCCTGGGGATCAGTTTGTGTAAATGTATGCATGTAACCTGGTTTTATGTGTGTAAATGTCTGTACTAAAATAGCCTGGGCTCAGTTTGTGTAAATGTATGCATGTACCCTGGTTTTATGTGTGTAAATGTCTGTACTAAAATAGCCTGGGGCTCAGTGTGTGTAAATGTTTGCATGTAACCTGGTTTTATGTGTGTAAATATCTGTACTAAAGTAGTCTGGGGCTCAGTTTATTGTTCCTTGAGTATATGTTAATATTTATTTAAATAGATATTTTTGTATTTCAAGTGAATTTTAAGTTGATAACTTGTCTGTTTGCATTTATTGCATTTATACGATGTTTGTTTTGGTTTGAGAGGCTCATGTTTAAGCTCCTAAGAATTTTAGATTTTGTAGTTTGGTAACTTTAGGTTATGTATTTATGACTTACTTGAAATGTAATAAATTGAAAGTCTGAAGATTTGCCAGCATAGCTTATGTTTGTATAATTCTTGGTTTTGCTATACCATCTTTGTCATCTATGTTTTATTGATGAAACATACAAGAGAGAACAGAAAAAGGGATCTTTCTGAGGCAGAAACAGAAATGTAAGCCTATGAACAGTTAATGTGAATCACTGTCAGGAGGTAAAGTTAAGACTTACATTAAGAATCGAGGAGGCAGCATCAGGATTCTAAACGAAAGAAAACAAGGAGTGAGATTAGGGAAGAAGCTTTCCTGGGAAGGTCACAGAGTTTCAAAGTCACTTTACAGGGGAGACAGAAGTGTGAGAAGCAAACTCCAGGTTACCAGGAGACTTCAGTCCTGTCTAATGTTTTGTTTTTGCAACACAACCTTCCCATTTAGCAGTCCCATGGGGGATCTGAGTCACAGTGCATGGCATGATGTGATCTCCATGTAAAAGAAACATCGCACATCAGGAGATATCAGACCCAGATCTGAGGATCAGAAGTAAAAACCCCCAAGATCCGCAGCAGATGCTCTCACCCTCTCCTGGTTTTCCTATCATCATCCTTTGGATTCTAGGAGAAAGGAGGTGCTATTCGGCGCGTTACTGCCTATGAAAATGTTAGAAACATTATCACCAGCAGTGAAAACACTGGCAAGTCCACCCCTCCCATCCACAACTCCTCCCCTCCCCCTAATTTGCACTATATCTCAAGTGATAAAGCTTTAGAAAATAACCCCATAAGTTTGTCTAAATGTATGTATGTAACCTGGTTTTATGTGTGTAAATGTCTGTACTAAAATAGCCTGGGGATCAGTTTGTGTAAATGTATGCATGTAACCTGGTTTTATGTGTGTAAATGTCTGTACTAAAATAGCCTGGGGCTCAGTTTGTGTAAATGTATGCATGTAACCTGGTTTTATGTGAGTAAATGTCTATACTAAGATAGCCTGGGGATCAGTGTGTGTAAATGTCTGCATGTAACTTGGTTTTATGTGTGTAGATGTCCATACTAAAATAGCCTGGGACTCACATTGTGTAAATATGTGCATGTAATCTGGTTTTATGTGTGTAAATTTTAGTAATAAAATAGCTTGGATCTCAGTGTGTGTAAATGTATGCATGTAACCTGGTTTTATGTGTGTAAATGTCTGTACTAAAATAGCCTGGGGCTCAGTTTGTGTAAATATATGCATGTAACCTGGTTTTATGTGTGTAAATGTCTGTACTAAAATAGCCTGGGGATCAGTTTGTGTAAATGTATGCATGTAAACTGGTTTTAAGTGAGTAAATGTCTGTACTAAGATAGCCTGGGGCTCAGTGTGTGTAAATGTATGCATGTAACCTGGTTTTATGTGTGTAAATGTCTGTACTAAAATAGCCTGGGGCTCAGTTTGTGTAAATGTATGCATGTAACCTGGTTTTATATGTGTAAATGTCTGTACTAAAATAGCCTGGGGCTCAGTTTGTGTAAATGTCTGCATGTAACTTGGTTTTATGTGTGTAGATGTCTGTACTAAAATAGCCTGGGACTCACATTGTGTAAATATGTGCATGTAATCTGGTTTTATGTGTGTAAATTTCAGTAATAAAATAGCTTGGAGCTCAGTGTGTGTAAATGTATGCATGTAACCTGGTTTTATGTGTGTAAATGTCTGTACTAAAATAGCCTGGGGCTCAGTTTGTGTAAATGTATGAATGTAACCTGGTTTTATTATATGTAAATGTCTGTGGTAAAATAGCCTGGGGCTCAGTTAGTGTAAATGTCTGCATGTAACCTGGTTTTATGTGTGTAAATGTCTGTACTAAAATAGCCTGGGGCTCAGTTTGTGTAAATGTATGCATGTAACCTGGTTTTATGTGTGTAAATGTCTTTACTAAAATAACCTATGGCTCAGTTTGTGTAAATGTATGAATGTAACCTGGTTTTATGTGTGTAAATGTCTGTACTAAAATAGCCTGGGGTTCAGTTTGTGTAAATGTATGCATGTAACCTGGTTTTATGTGTGTAAATATCTGTACTAAAATAGCCTGGGGTCAGTTTGTGTAAATGTATGCAGGTAACCTGGTTTTATGTGTGTAAATGTCTGTACTAAAATAGCCTGGGGCTCAGTTTGCGTAAATGTCTGCATGTAACTTGGTTTTATGTGTGTAAATGTCAGTATTAAAGTAGCCTGGGACTCACATTGTGTAAATATGTGCATGTAATCTGGTTTTATGTATGTAAATTTCAGTAATAAAATAGCTTGGAGCTCAGTGTGTGTAAATGTATGCATGTAACCTGGTTTTATGTGTGTAAATGTCTGTACTAAAATAGTCTGGGGCTCAGTTTATTCTTCCTTGAGTATATGTTAATATTTATTTAAATAGATATTATTGTATTTCAAGTGAATTTTTAGTTGATAACTTGATCTGTTTACATTTATTGTATTTATATGATATTTGTTTTGTTTGAGTGGCTCATGTTTAAGCTCGTAAGAATTTTAGATTTTGTAGTTTGGTAACTTTAGGTTATGTATTTATGACTTACTTGAAATGTAATAAATTGAAATTCTGAAGATTTGCCAGTATAGCTTATGTTTGTATAATTCTTGGTTTTGCTATACTATCTTTGTCATTTCTTTATAAGATTTATTGATGAAACATACACGAGAGAACAGAAAAATAAGTTTGAAAAGGGAGCTTTCTGAGGCAATAACAGAAATTTAAGCCTATGAACAGTTAATGTGAATCATTATCAGGAGGTAAAGTTAAAGCTTACCTTAAGAATCATAGAGACAATATCACGATACTAAATGAAAGAAAACAAGGAGTGAGATTAGGGATGAAGCTTTCCTGGGAAGGTCACAGAGTTTCAAAGTCACTTTACAGGGGAGACAGAAGTAAGAGAAACAAAACCTTCCCCATTTAGAGGTCCCAGGTGGAAGGATCTGCAGTGGGATCTGTGTTACAGTGCATGACATGATGTGATCTCCATGTAAAAGTAACATCCCACATCAGGAGATATCAGTCCCAGATCTGAGGATCAGACGTAAAAAACCCAAGATCCGCAGCAGATGCTCTCACCCTCTCCTGGTTTTCCTATCATCATCCTTTGGATTCTAGTTGAAAGGAGGTGCTATTCAGCGCATTACTGCCGATGAAAATGTTAGAAACATTATCGCCGGTAGCGAAAACACTGCCAACTCCACCCCTCAACTCCACAACTCCTCCCCTCCCCCTAATTTGCAATATATCGCATGTGATAAAGCTTTAGAAAATAACCCCATAAATTTGTCTAAATGTATGTATGTAAACTGGTTTTATGTGTGTAAATTACTGTACTAAAATAGCCTGGGGCTGTTGTTTGTGTAGACTGTATTATGTTTGTGAATATCTGTAATAAATTAGCCTGGGGCTCATTTTGTGTAAAAGTATGCCTGTAACCTGGTTTTATGTGCATACATGTCTGTACTAAAATAGCTTGGGGCTCAGTTTCTGTAAATGTATGCATGGAGCCTGGTTTATGTGTGTAAATATCTGTACTAAAATAGCCTGGGGCTTAGTTTTTGTAAAGGTATGTACCTAACCTGGTTTTATGTGTATAAATATCTGTAGTAAAATATCCTGGAGTTCATTTTGTGTAAATGTAGGCATGTAACCTGGTCTTATGTTTTAAATCTCAACCCTAATGACCTCTCTAATTTCTGTCCCATCTCTAACCTTCCAGTTCTATCCAAAGTACTTGAAAAAATAGTTAACACTCAGCTATCTGAGCATCTTGAAAAACATAACATCCTCTTCCCTTCTCAATTCGGATTCCGAATACTATACAACACTGAAACCGTCCTACTCTCCCTCTCTGACACCATTTTAAGAGGCTTTGATAAAGGTCACTCATTCTTACTGGCACTTCTTGACATCTCTTCAGCCTTTGACATGGTAAACCACAACATTCTCCTAACACATCTCTGTGAAATTTGTATTTCTGGCACCCCTTACTATGGTTCAAATCATACCTCTCCAATAGGCTCTACAAAGATAAATTGATGACCATGAATCCAAAACAATCCACCTCCACAGAGGCGTTCCACAAGGATCCTCACTGTCTGCCACCCTTTTCAACATATATCTACTTCCCCTCTTCCAATTCCTCTCTGACCTTGACCTCGCCCACTTCATTTATGCGGATGACGTTCAGATACTCATTCCCATTACTGACTCCCTAACCTCCACCCTTGAAAGATGGGAAAACGCACTATCTTCTATAAATAGCCTCCTCACCTCCCTTCACCTATCCCTTAATTCCTCCAAAACTGAACTTCTCATAATTGCATTGCCTCATCATTCCACCATAACCCCCACCCAAAACATCTCCTTCTCACTCAAAGCACGAGATCTAGGCTTCATAATAGATAATCGTCTCAACTTCCAAAAATTAATTTGCTCGACTATGAAAGACTGCTACTATAAACTGATCACTTTATAAAACTCAGACCTCTCCTCCACCTTGGTGACTTCCATACAGTCTTGCAAGCCACTATTCTGTCCAAAATTGACTATTGTTATTCCCTCCTACTTGGTTTACCCAAAGCCACAATTAAACCGCTTCAATTGCTTCAGAATGCTGCCACCAGAATACTCACCAATTCACCCAAATTTGACCACATTTCCCCCATACTCAGAGATCTTCATTAGCTCCCCAGATACCACCATATAACAACAAAACATTCACCATCATATACAAAGCCCTCCACAACCAGAATATGCACTGGTTGAAAGACTCAATACACTTCCACACATCCAATAGACCTACCAGATCATCATACAAAGGTACCCTCCACACTGCCTCTAAGAAACATATACAACTCAACTCCACAAAAGAGTGTGCCATATCCATCGCTGGCCCTCATGCTTGGAACTCCAAGCCACCTGAACTCAGACTGGAGCAGTGCGAAAACAGATATTCAAAATAAAACACAAAACATGGCTATTTAAGCAAGCCTACCATTAACCTCCGTACATATTAATCTTCCCATGGATTTCCTACCATTAATATAACTTGCTCTCTTCTCGAAATCCTTAACTTTCCTCCTTTACTTCAGCTTTCCCTCCTAAAACCAGGAAACATGTATTTTTTTGCATATAACTTTTTACTGTGATAAGTTTCGGCTACATGCTACTTAAGATTTGGAAACATGACTTATATATAATTTTACATTGTTACTTCCCTCTAGTATATCCTACAGTATCAGTTCTCATATTACCGTTCTAATGCCTTTCCTCCAATCTATATGTATCTTTCATTCACAACTCCCAGTTTACTACGTCCTTCTTTTTTGTAACTAATTTTTTACTTTGTTACTCTTGTTCCATGTAAACTGGCATGATGTCACTGATGAATGTCGGTAAAGAAAAACCTTAAATAAATAAATAAAATAAATAAATGCCTGTACTAAAATAGCCTGAGGCTCAGTGTGTGTAAATGTGTGCATGTAACCTGGTTTTATGTGTGTAAATGTCTGTACTAAAATAGCCTGGGGCTCAGTTTGTGTAAATGTATGCACGTAACCTGGTTTTATGTGTGTAAATGTCTGTACTAAAATAGCCTAGGGCTCAGTTTGTGTAAATGTATGCACGTAACCTGGTTTTATGTGTGTAAATGTCTGTATTAAAGTTGCCTGGGGCTCAGTTTGTGTAAATGTATGCATGTAACCTGGTTTTATGTGTATAAATGTCTGTATTAAAGTTGCCTGGGGCTCAGTTTGTGTAAATGTATGCATGTAACCTGGTTTTATGTGTGTAAATGTCTGTACTAAAATAGTCTGGGGCTCAGTGGGTGTAAATGTGTGCATGTAACCTGGTTTCATGTGTGTAAATGTCTGTACTAAAATAGCCTAGGGCTCAGTTTGTGTAAATGTATGCATGTAACCTGGTTTTATGTGTATAAATGTCTGTATTAAAGTTGCCTGGGGCTCAGTTTGTGTAAATGTATGCATGTAACCTGGTTTTATGTGTGTAAATGTCTGTACTAAAATAGTCTGGGGCTCAGTGGGTGTAAATGTATGCATGTAACCTGGTTTTATGAGTGAAAGTGTCTGTTCTAAAATACCCTGGGGCTCAGTGTGTGTAAATGTATGCATGTAACCTGGTTTTATGTGTGTAAATGTCTGTACTAAAATAGCCTGTGGCTCAGTTTGTGTAAATGTGTGCATGTAACCTGGTTTTATGTGTGTAAATGTCTGTACTAAAATAGCCTGGGGCTCAGTTTGTGTAAATGTGTCCATATAACCTGGTTTTATGTGTGTAAATGTTTGTACTAAAATAGCCTTGGACTCAGTTTGTGTAAATGTCTGCATGTAACCTGGTTTTATGTGTGTAAATGCCTGTACTAAAATAGCCTGGGGCTCAGTTTGTGTAAATGTGTGCATGTAACCTGGTTTTATGTCTGTAAATGTTTGTACTAAAATAGCCTGGGGCTCAGTTTGTTTAAATGTATGCATGTAACCTGGTTTTATGTGTGTAAATGTCTGTACTAAAATAGTCTGGGGCTCAGTGGGTGTAAATGTGTGCATGTAACCTGGTTTTATGTGTGTAAATGCCTGTACTAAAATAGCCTGGGGCTCAGTGTGTGTAAATGTATGCATGTAACCTGGTTTTATGTGTGTAAATGTCTGTACTAAAATAGCCTGTGGCTCAGTTTGTGTAAATGTGTGCATGTAACCTGGTTTTATGTGTGTAAATGTCTGTACTAAAATAGCCTGGGGCTCAGTTTGTGTAAATGTGTGCATGTAACCTGGTTTTATGTGTGTAAATGCCTGTACTAAAATAGCCTGGGGCTCAGTTTGTGTAAATGTGTGCATGTAACCTGGTTTTTTGTGTGTAAATGCCTGTACTAAAATAGCCTGGGGCTCAGTTTGTGTAAATGTATGCATGTAACCTGGTTTTATGTGTGTAAATGTCTGTACTAAAATAGCCTGGGGCTCAGTTTGTGTAAATGTATGCATGTAACCTGGTTTTATGAGTGAAAGTGTCTGTTCGAAAATAGCCTGGGGCTCAGTTTGTGTAAATGTATGCACGTAACTTGGTTTTATGTGTGTAAATGTCTGTATTAAAGTTGCCTGGGGCTCAGTTTGTGTAAATGTATGCATGTAACCTGGTTTTATGTGTATAAATGTCTGTATTAAAGTTGCCTGGGGCTCAGTTTGTGTAAATGTATGCATGTAATCTGGTTTTGTGTGCATAAATGTCTGTACTAAAATAGTCTGGGGCTCAGTGGGTGTAAATGTGTGCATGTAACCTGGTTTCATGTGTGTAAATGTCTGTACTAAAATAGCCTAGGGCTCAGTTTGTGTAAATGTATGCACATAACCTGGTTTTATGTGTGTAAATGTCTGTATTAAAGTTGCCTGGGGCTCAGTTTGTGTAAATGTATGCATGTAACCTGGTTTTATGTGTATAAATGTCTGTATTAAAGTTGCATGGGGCTCAGTTTGTGTAAATGTATGTATGTAACCTGGTTTTATGTGTGTAAATGTCTGTACTAAAATAGTCTGGGGCTCAGTGGGTGTAAATGTGTGCATGTAACCTGGTTTTATGTGTGTAAATGTCTGTATTAAAATAGCCTGTGGCTCAGTTTGTGTAAATGTGTGCATGTAACCTGGTTTTATGTGGGTAAATGTCTGTACTAAAATAGCCTGGGGCTCAGTTTGTGTAAATGTATGCACGTAACTTGGTTTTATGTGTGTAAATGTCTGTATTAAAGTTGCCTGGGGCTCAGTTTGTGTAAATGTATGCATGTAATCTGGTTTTGTGTGCATAAATGTCTGTACTAAAATAGTCTGGGGCTCAGTGGGTGTAAATGTGTGCATGTAACCTGGTTTCATGTGTGTAAATGTCTGTACTAAAATAGCCTAGGGCTCAGTTTGTGTAAATGTATGCACATAACCTGGTTTTATGTGTGTAAATGTCTGTATTAAAGTTGCCTGGGGCTCAGTTTGTGTAAATGTATGCATGTAACCTGGTTTTATGTGTATAAATGTCTGTATTAAAGTTGCATGGGGCTCAGTTTGTTTAAATGTATGCATGTAACCTGGTTTTATGTGTGTAAATGTCTGTACTAAAATAGTCTGGGGCTCAGTGGGTGTAAATGTGTGCATGTAACCTGGTTTTATGTGTGTAAATGTCTGTATTAAAATAGCCTGTGGCTCAGTTTGTGTAAATGTGTGCATGTAACCTGGTTTTATGTGGGTAAATGTCTGTACTAAAATAGCCTGGGGCTCAGTTTGTGTAAATGTGTGCATGTAACCTGGTTTTATGTGTGTAAATGTTTGTACTAAAATAGCCTGGTACTCAGTTTGTGTAAATGTCTGCATGTAACCTGGTTTTATGTGTGTAAATGCCTGTACTAAAATAGCCTGGGGCTCAGTTTGTGTAAATGTGTGCATGTAACCTGGTTTCATGTGTGTAAATGTCTGTATTAAAGTTGCCTGGGGCTCAGTTTGTGTAAATGTATGCATGTAACCTGGTTTTATGTGTGTAAATGTCTGTACTAAAATACCCTGGGGCTCAGTTTGTGTAAATGTATGCATGTAACCTGGTTTTATGAGTGAAAGTGTCTGTTCTAAAATAGCCTGGGGCTCAGTTTGTGTAAATGTATGCATGTAACCTGGTTTTATGTGTGTAAATGTCTGTACTAAAATAGCCTAGGGCTCAGTTTGTGTAAATGTATGCATGTAATCTGGTTTTATGTGCATAAATGTCTGTACTAAAATAGCCTGGGGCTCAGTGTGTGTAAATGTATGCATGTAACCTGGTTTTATGTGTGTAAATGTCTGTACTAAAATAGCCTGTGGCTCAGTTTGTGTAAATGTGTGCATGTAACCTGGTTTTATGTGTGTAAATGTCTGTACTAAAATAGCCTGGGGCTCAGTTTGTGTAAATGTGTGCATGTAACCTGGTTTTATGTGTGTAAATGTTTGTACTAAAATAGCCTGGGACTCAGTTTGTGTAAATGTCTGCATGTAACCTGGTTTTATGTGTGTAAATGCCTGTATTAAAATAGCCTGGGGCTCAGTTTGTGTAAATGTGTGCATGTAACCTGGTTTTATGTCTGTAAATGTTTGTACTAAAATAGCCTGGGGCTCAGTTTGTTTAAATGTATGCATGTAACCTGGTTTTATGTGTGTAAATGTCTGTACTAAAATAGTCTGGGGCTCAGTGGGTGTAAATGTGTGCATGTAACCTGGTTTTATGTTTGTAAATGCCTGTACTAAGATAGCCTGGGGCTCAGTGTGTGTAAATGTATGCATGTAACCTGGTTTTATGTGTGTAAATGTCTGTACTAAAATAGTCTGTGGCTCAGTGGGTGTATATGTGTGCATGTAACCTGGTTTTATGTGTGTAAATGTCTGTACTAAAATAGCCTGGGGCTCAGTGTGTGTAAATGTATGCATGTAACCTGGTTTTATGTGTGTAAATGTCTATACTAAAATAGCCTAAGGCTCAGTTTGTGTAAATGTGTGCATGTAACCTGGTTTTATGTATGTAAATGTCTGTACTAAAATAGCCTGGGGCTCAGTTTGTGTAAATGTGTGCATGTAACCTGGTTTTATGTGTGTAAATGTTTGTACTAAAATAGCCTGGGACTCAGTTTGTGTAAATGTCTGCATGTAACCTGGTTTTATGTGTGTAAATGCCTGTACTAAAATAGCCTGGGGCTCAGTGGGTGTAAATGTGTGCATGTAACCTGGTTTTATGTGTGTAAATGTCTGTACTAAAATAGCCTGTGGCTCAGTTTGTGTAAATGTGTGCATGTAACCTGGTTTCATGTGTGTAAATGTCTGTACTAAAATAGCCTAGGGCTCAGTTTGTGTAAATGTATGCATGTAAACTGGTTTTATGTGCATAAATGTCTGTACTAAAATAGCCTGGGGCTCAGTGTGTGTAAATGTATGCATGTAACCTGGTTTTATGTGTGTAAATGTCTGTACTAAAATAGCCTGGGGCTCAGTTTGTGTAAATGTGTGCATGTAACCTGGTTTTATGTGTGTAAATGTTTGTACTAAAATAGCCTGGGACTCAGTTTGTGTAAATGTCTGCATGTAACCTGGTTTTATGTGTGTAAATGCCTGTACTAAAATAGCCTGGGGCTCAGTTTGTGTAAATGTGTGCATGTAACCTGGTTTTATGTCTGTAAATGTTTGTACTAAAATAGCCTGGGGCTCAGTTTGTTTAAATGTATGCATGTAACCTGGTTTTATGTGTGTAAATGTCTGTACTAAAATAGTCTGGGGCTCAGTGGGTGTAAATGTGTGCATGTAACCTGGTTTTATGTGTGTAAATGCCTGTACTAAAATAGCCTGGGGCTCAGTGTGTGTAAATGTATGCATGTAACCTGGTTTTATGTGTGTAAATGTCTGTACTAAAATAGCCTGTGGCTCAGTTTGTGTAAATGTGTGCATGTAACCTGGTTTTATGTGTGTAAATGTCTGTACTAAAATAGCCTGGGGCTCAGTTTGTGTAAATGTGTGCATGTAACCTGGTTTTATGTGTGTAAATGCCTGTACTAAAATAGCCTGGGGCTCAGTTTGTGTAAATGTGTGCATGTAACCTGGTTTTATGTGTGTAAATGTTTGTAATAAAATAGCCTGGGGCTCAGTTTGTTTAAATGTATACATGTAACCTGGTTTTATGTGTGTAAATGTCTGTACTAAAATAGCCTGGGGCTCAGTTTGTGTAAATGTATGCATGTAACCTGGTTTTATGAGTGAAAGTGTCTGTTCGAAAATAGCCTGGGGCTCAGTTTGTGTAAATGTATGCACGTAACCTGGTTTTATGTGTGTAAATGTCTGTATTAAAGTTGCCTGGGGCTCAGTTTGTGTAAATGTATGCATGTAACCTGGTTTTATGTGTATAAATGTCTGTATTAAAGTTGCCTGGGGCTCAGTTTGTGTAAATGTATGCATGTAATCTGGTTTTGTGTGCATACATGTCTGTACTAAAATAGTCTCGGGCTCAGTGGGTGTAAATGTGTGCATGTAACCTGGTTTCATGTGTGTAAATGTCTGTACTAAAATAGCCTAGGGCTCAGTTTGTGTAAATGTATGCACATAACCTGGTTTTATGTGTGTAAATGTCTGTATTAAAGTTGCCTGGGGCTCAGTTTGTGTAAATGTATGCATGTAACCTGGTTTTATGTGTGTAAATGTCTGTACTAAAATAGCCTAGGGCTCAGTTTGTGTAAATGTGTGCATGTAACCTGGTTTTATGTGTGTAAATGTCTGTACTAAAATAGCCTGGGGCTCAGTTTGTGTAAATGTGTGCATGTAACCTGGTTTTATGTGTGTAAATGTTTGTACTAAAATAGCCTGGGACTCAGTTTGTGTAAATGTCTGCATGTAACCTGGTTTTATGTGTGTAAATGCCTGTTCTAAAATAGCCTGGGGCTCAGTTTGTGTAAATGTGTGCATGTAACCTGGTTTTATGTCTGTAAATGTTTTTAGTAAAATAGCCTGGGGCTCAGTTTGTTTAAATGTATGCATGTAACCTGGTTTTATGTGTGTAAATGTCTGTACTAAAATAGTCTGGGGCTCAGTGGGTGTAAATGTGTGCATGTAACCTGGTTTTATGTGTGTAAATGCCTGTACTAAAATAGCCTGGGGCTCAGTTTGTGTAAATGTGTGCATGTAACCTGGTTTTATGTCTGTAAATGTTTGTACTAAAATAGCCTGGGGCTCAGTTTGTTTAAATGTATGCATGTAACCTGGTTTTATGTGTGTAAATGTCTGTACTAAAATAGTCTGGGGCTCAGTGTGTGTAAATGTATGCATGTAACCTGGTTTTATGTGTGTAAATGTCTGTACTAAAATAGCCTGTGGCTCAGTTTGTGTAAATGTGTGCATGTAACCTGGTTTTATGTGTGTAAATGTCTGTACTAAAATAGCCTGGGGCTCAGTTTGTGTAAATGTGTGCATGTAACCTGGTTTTATGTGTGTAAATGTTTGTACTAAAATAGCCTGGGACTCAGTTTGTGTAAATGTCTGCATGTAACCTGGTTTTATGTGTGTAAATGCCTGTATTAAAATAGCCTGGGGCTCAGTTTGTGTAAATGTGTGCATGTAACCTGGTTTTATGTCTGTAAATGTTTGTACTAAAATAGCCTGGGGCTCAGTTTGTTTAAATGTATGCATGTAACCTGGTTTTATGTGTGTAAATGTCTGTACTAAAATAGTCTGGGGCTCAGTGGGTGTAAATGTGTGCATGTAACCTGGTTTTATGTTTGTAAATGCCTGTACTAAGATAGCCTGGGGCTCAGTGTGTGTAAATGTATGCATGTAACCTGGTTTTATGTGTGTAAATGTCTGTACTAAAATAGCCTGTGGCTCAGTTTGTGTAAATGTGTGCATGTAACCTGGTTTTATGTGTGTAAATGTCTGTACTAAAATAGTCTGTGGCTCAGTGGGTGTATATGTGTGCATGTAACCTGGTTTTATGTGTGTAAATGTCTGTACTAAAATAGCCTGGGGCTCAGTGTGTGTAAATGTATGCATGTAACCTGGTTTTATGTGTGTAAATGTCTATACTAAAATAGCCTAAGGCTCAGTTTGTGTAAATGTGTGCATGTAACCTGGTTTTATGTATGTAAATGTCTGTACTAAAATAGCCTGGGGCTCAGTTTGTGTAAATGTGTGCATGTAACCTGGTTTTATGTGTGTAAATGTTTGTACTAAAATAGCCTGGGACTCAGTTTGTGTAAATGTCTGCATGTAACCTGGTTTTATGTGTGTAAATGCCTGTACTAAAATAGCCTGGGGCTCAGTGGGTGTAAATGTGTGCATGTAACCTGGTTTTATGTGTGTAAATGTCTGTACTAAAATAGCCTGTGGCTCAGTTTGTGTAAATGTGTGCATGTAACCTGGTTTCATGTGTGTAAATGTCTGTACTAAAATAGCCTAGGGCTCAGTTTGTGTAAATGTATGCATGTAAACTGGTTTTATGTGCATAAATGTCTGTACTAAAATAGCCTGGGGCTCAGTGTGTGTAAATGTATGCATGTAACCTGGTTTTATGTGTGTAAATGTCTGTACTAAAATAGCCTGGGGCTCAGTTTGTGTAAATGTGTGCATGTAACCTGGTTTTATGTGTGTAAATGTTTGTACTAAAATAGCCTGGGACTCAGTTTGTGTAAATGTCTGCATGTAACCTGGTTTTATGTGTGTAAATGCCTGTACTAAAATAGCCTGGGGCTCAGTTTGTGTAAATGTGTGCATGTAACCTGGTTTTATGTCTGTAAATGTTTGTACTAAAATAGCCTGGGGCTCAGTTTGTTTAAATGTATGCATGTAACCTGGTTTTATGTGTGTAAATGTCTGTACTAAAATAGTCTGGGGCTCAGTGGGTGTAAATGTGTGCATGTAACCTGGTTTTATGTGTGTAAATGCCTGTACTAAAATAGCCTGGGGCTCAGTGTGTGTAAATGTATGCATGTAACCTGGTTTTATGTGTGTAAATGTCTGTACTAAAATAGCCTGTGGCTCAGTTTGTGTAAATGTGTGCATGTAACCTGGTTTTATGTGTGTAAATGTCTGTACTAAAATAGCCTGGGGCTCAGTTTGTGTAAATGTGTGCATGTAACCTGGTTTTATGTGTGTAAATGCCTGTACTAAAATAGCCTGGGGCTCAGTTTGTGTAAATGTGTGCATGTAACCTGGTTTTATGTGTGTAAATGTTTGTAATAAAATAGCCTGGGGCTCAGTTTGTTTAAATGTATGCATGTAACCTGGTTTTATGTGTGTAAATGTCTGTACTAAAATAGCCTGGGGCTCAGTTTGTGTAAATGTATGCATGTAACCTGGTTTTATGAGTGAAAGTGTCTGTTCGAAAATAGCCTGGGGCTCAGTTTGTGTAAATGTATGCACGTAACCTGGTTTTATGTGTGTAAATGTCTGTATTAAAGTTGCCTGGGGCTCAGTTTGTGTAAATGTATGCATGTAACCTGGTTTTATGTGTATAAATGTCTGTATTAAAGTTGCCTGGGGCTCAGTTTGTGTAAATGTATGCATGTAATCTGGTTTTGTGTGCATACATGTCTGTACTAAAATAGTCTCGGGCTCAGTGGGTGTAAATGTGTGCATGTAACCTGGTTTCATGTGTGTAAATGTCTGTACTAAAATAGCCTAGGGCTCAGTTTGTGTAAATGTATGCACATAACCTGGTTTTATGTGTGTAAATGTCTGTATTAAAGTTGCCTGGGGCTCAGTTTGTGTAAATGTATGCATGTAACCTGGTTTTATGTGTGTAAATGTCTGTACTAAAATAGCCTAGGGCTCAGTTTGTGTAAATGTGTGCATGTAACCTGGTTTTATGTGTGTAAATGTCTGTACTAAAATAGCCTGGGGCTCAGTTTGTGTAAATGTGTGCATGTAACCTGGTTTTATGTGTGTAAATGTTTGTACTAAAATAGCCTGGGACTCAGTTTGTGTAAATGTCTGCATGTAACCTGGTTTTATGTGTGTAAATGCCTGTTCTAAAATAGCCTGGGGCTCAGTTTGTGTAAATGTGTGCATGTAACCTGGTTTTATGTCTGTAAATGTTTTAGTAAAATAGCCTGGGGCTCAGTTTGTTTAAATGTATGCATGTAACCTGGTTTTATGTGTGTAAATGTCTGTACTAAAATAGTCTGGGGCTCAGTGGGTGTAAATGTGTGCATGTAACCTGGTTTTATGTGTGTAAATGCCTGTACTAAAATAGCCTGGGGCTCAGTTTGTGTAAATGTGTGCATGTAACCTGGTTTTATGTCTGTAAATGTTTGTACTAAAATAGCCTGGGGCTCAGTTTGTTTAAATGTATGCATGTAACCTGGTTTTATGTGTGTAAATGTCTGTACTAAAATAGTCTGGGGCTCAGTGGGTGTAAATGTGTGCATGTAACCTGGTTTTATGTGTGTAAATGCCTGTACTAAAATAGCCTGGGGCTCAGTGTGTGTAAATGTATGCATGTAACCTGGTTTTATGTGTGTAAATGTCTGTACTAAAATAGCCTGTGGCTCAGTTTGTGTAAATGTGTGCATGTAACCTGGTTTTATGTGTGTAAATGTCTGTACTAAAATAGCACGGGGATCAGTTTGTGTAAATGTGTGCATGTAACCTGGTTTTATGTGTGTAAATGCCTGTACTAAAATAGCCTGGGGCTCAGTTTGTGTAAATGTATGCATGTAACCTGGTTTTATGTGTGTAAATGTCTGTACTAAAATAGCCTGGGGCTCAGTTTGTGTAAATGTATGCATGTAACCTGGTTTTATGAGTGAAAGTGTCTGTTCGAAAATAGCCTGGGGCTCAGTTTGTGTAAATGTATGCACGTAACCTGGTTTTATGTGTGTAAATGTCTGTACTAAAATAGCCTGGGGCTCAGTTTGTGTAAATGTATGCATGTAACCTGGTTTTATGTGTATAAATGTCTGTATTAAAGTTGCCTGGGGCTCAGTTTGTGTAAATGTATGCATGTAATCTGGTTTTGTGTGCATAAATGTCTGTACTAAAATAGTCTGGGGCTCAGTGGGTGTAAATGTGTGCATGTAACCTGGTTTCATGTGTGTAAATGTCTGTACTAAAATAGCCTAGGGCTCAGTTTGTGTAAATGTATGCACATAACCTGGTTTTATGTGTGTAAATGTCTGTATTAAAGTTGCCTGGGGCTCAGTTTGTGTAAATGTATGCATGTAACCTGGTTTGATGTGTATAAATGTCTGTATTAAAGTTGCATGGGGCTCAGTTTGTGTAAATGTATGTATGTAACCTGGTTTTATGTGTGTAAATGTCTGTACTAAAATAGTCTGGGGCTCAGTGGGTGTAAATGTGTGCATGTAACCTGGTTTTATGTGTGTAAATGTCTGTACTAAAATAGCCTGGGGCTCAGTTTGTGTAAATGTATGCATGTAACCTGGTTTTATGAGTGAAAGTGTCTGTTCTAAAATAGCCTGGGGCTCAGTTTGTGTAAATGTATGCATGTAACCTGGTTTTTATGTGTGTAAATGTCTGTACTAAAATAGCCTAGGGCTCAGCTTGTGTAAATGTGTGCATGTAACCTGGTTTTATGTGTGTAAATGTCTGTACTAAAATAGCCTGTGGCTCAGTTTGTGTAAATGTGTGCATGTAACCTGGTTTTATGTGTGTAAATGTTTGTACTAAAATAGCCTGGGACTCAGTTTGTGTAAATGTCTGCATGTAACCTGGTTTTATGTGTGTAAATGCCTGTACTAAAATAGCCTGGGGCTCAGTTTGTGTAAATGTGTGCATGTAACCTGGTTTTATGTCTGTAAATGTTTTTAGTAAAATAGCCTGGGGCTCAGTTTGTTTAAATGTATGCATGTAACCTGGTTTTATGTGTGTAAATGTCTGTACTAAAATAGTCTGGGGCTCAGTGGGTGTAAATGTGTGCATGTAACCTGGTTTTATGTGTGTAAATGTCTGTACTAAAATAGCCTGGGGCTCAGTGTGTGTAAATGTATGCATGTAACCTGGTTTTATGTGTGTAAATGCCTGTACTAAAATAGCCTGGGGCTCAGTTTGTGTAAATGTGTGCATGTAACCTGGTTTTATGTGTGTAAATGTCTGTACTAAAATAGCCTGGGGCTCAGTTTGTGTAAATGTGTGCATGTAACCTGGTTTTATGTGTGTAAATGTTTGTACTAAAATAGCCTGGGACTCAGTTTGTGTAAATGTCTGCATGTAACCTGGTTTTATGTGTGTAAATGCCTGTACTAAAATAGCCTGGGGCTCAGTTTGTGTAAATGTGTGCATGTAACCTGGTTTTATGTCTGTAAATGTTTGTACTAAAATAGCCTGGGGCTCAGTTTGTTTCAATGTATGCATGTAACCTGGTTTTATGTGTGTAAATGTCTGTACTAAAATAGTCTGGGGCTCAGTGGGTGTAAATGTGTGCATGTAACCTGGTTTTATGTGTGTAAATGTCTGTACTAAAATAGCCTGTGGCTCAGTTTCTGTAAATGTGTGCAAGTAACCTGGTTTTATGTGGGTAAATGTCTGTACTAAAATAGCCTGTGGCTCAGTTTGTGTAAATGTGTGCATGTAACCTGGTTTTATGTGTGTAAATGTTTGTACTAAAATAGCCTGGGACTCAGTTTGTGTAAATGTCTGCATGTAACCTGGTTTTATGTGTGTAAATGCCTGTACTAAAATAGCCTGGGGCTCAGTTTGTGTAAATGTGTGCATGTAACCTGGTTTTATGTCTGTAAATGTTTGTACTAAAATAGCCTGGGGCTCAGTTTGTTTAAATGTATGCATGTAACCTGGTTTTATGTGTGTAAATGTCTGTACTAAAATAGTCTGGGGCTCAGTGGGTGTAAATGTGTGCATGTAACCTGGTTTTATGTGTGTAAATGTCTGTACTAAAATAGCCTGGGGCTCAGTGTGTGTAAATGTATGCATGTAACCTGGTTTTATGTGTGTAAATGTCTGTACTAAAATAGCCTGTGGCTCAGTTTGTGTAAATGTGTGCATGTAACCTGGTTTTATGTGTGTAAATGTCTGTACTAAAATAGCCTGTGGCTCAGTTTGTGTAAATGTGTGCATGTAACCTGGTTTTATGTGTGTAAATGTTTGTACTAAAATAGCCTGGGACTCAGTTTGTGTAAATGTCTGCATGTAACCTGGTTTTATGTGTGTAAATGCCTGTACTAAAATAGCCTGGGGCTCAGTTTGTGTAAATGTGTGCATGTAACCTGGTTTTATGTCTGTAAATGTTTGTACTAAAATAGCCTGGGGCTCAGTTTGTTTAAATGTATGCATGTAACCTGGTTTTATGTGTGTAAATGTCTGTACTAAAATAGTCTGGGGCTCAGTGGGTGTAAATGTGTGCATGTAACCTGGTTTTATGTGTGTAAATGTCTGTACTAAAATAGCCTGTGGCTCAGTTTGTGTAAATGTGTGCATGTAACCTGGTTTTATGTGTGTAAATGTTTGTACTAAAATAGCCTGGGACTCAGTTTGTGTAAATGTCTGCATGTAACCTGGTTTTATGTGTGTAAATGCCTGTACTAAAATAGCCTGGGGCTCAGTTTGTGTAAATGTGTGCATGTAACCTGGTTTTATGTCTGTAAATGTTTGTACTAAAATAGCCTGGGGCTCAGTTTGTTTAAATGTATGCATGTAACCTGGTTTTATGTGTGTAAATGTCTGTACTAAAATAGTCTGGGGCTCAGTGGGTGTAAATGTGTGCATATAACCTGGTTTTATGTGTGTAAATGTCTGTACTAAAATAGCCTGGGGCTCAGTGTGTGTAAATGTATGCATGTAACCTGGTTTTATGTGCATAAATGTCTGTACTAAAATAGTCTGGGGCTCAGTGGGTGTAAATATGTGCATGTAACCTGGTTTCATGTGTGTAAATGTCTGTACTAAAATAGCCTAGGGCTCAGTTTGTGTAAATGTATGCACATAACCTGGTTTTATGTGTGTAAATGTCTGTATTAAAGTTGCCTGGGGCTCAGTGTGTGTAAATGTATGCATGTAACCTGGTTTTATGTGTGTAAATGTCTGTACTAAAATAGCCTGTGGCTCAGTTTGTGTAAATGTGTGCATGTAACCTGGTTTTATGTGTGTAAATGTCTGTACTAAAATAGCCTGGGGCTCAGTTTGTGTAAATGTGTGCATGTAACCTGGTTTTATGTGTGTAAATGTTTGTACTAAAATAGCCTGGGACTCAGTTTGTGTAAATGTCTGCATGTAACCTGGTTTTATGTGTGTAAATGCCTGTATTAAAATAGCCTGGGGCTCAGTTTGTGTAAATGTGTGCATGTAACCTGGTTTTATGTCTGTAAATGTTTGTACTAAAATAGCCTGGGGCTCAGTTTGTTTAAATGTATGCATGTAACCTGGTTTTATGTGTGTAAATGTCTGTACTAAAATAGTCTGGGGCTCAGTGGGTGTAAATGTGTGCATGTAACCTGGTTTTATGTTTGTAAATGCCTGTACTAAGATAGCCTGGGGCTCAGTGTGTGTAAATGTATGCATGTAACCTGGTTTTATGTGTGTAAATGTCTGTACTAAAATAGCCTGTGGCTCAGTTTGTGTAAATGTGTGCATGTAACCTGGTTTTATGTGTGTAAATGTCTGTACTAAAATAGTCTGTGGCTCAGTGGGTGTATATGTGTGCATGTAACCTGGTTTTATGTGTGTAAATGTCTGTACTAAAATAGCCTGGGGCTCAGTGTGTGTAAATGTATGCATGTAACCTGGTTTTATGTGTGTAAATGTCTATACTAAAATAGCCTAAGGCTCAGTTTGTGTAAATGTGTGCATGTAACCTGGTTTTATGTATGTAAATGTCTGTACTAAAATAGCCTGGGGCTCAGTTTGTGTAAATGTGTGCATGTAACCTGGTTTTATGTGTGTAAATGTTTGTACTAAAATAGCCTGGGACTCAGTTTGTGTAAATGTCTGCATGTAACCTGGTTTTATGTGTGTAAATGCCTGTACTAAAATAGCCTGGGGCTCAGTGGGTGTAAATGTGTGCATGTAACCTGGTTTTATGTGTGTAAATGTCTGTACTAAAATAGCCTGTGGCTCAGTTTGTGTAAATGTGTGCATGTAACCTGGTTTCATGTGTGTAAATGTCTGTACTAAAATAGCCTAGGGCTCAGTTTGTGTAAATGTATGCATGTAAACTGGTTTTATGTGCATAAATGTCTGTACTAAAATAGTCTGGGGCTCAGTTTGTGTAAATGTATGCATGTAACATGGTTTTATGTGTGTAAATGTCTGTGCTAAAATAGTCTGGGGCTCAGTTTATTGTTCCTTGAGTATATGTTAATATTTATTTAAATAGATATTTTTATATTTCAAGTGAATTTTTAGTTGATAACTTTATCTGATTGCATTTATTGTATTTATACGTTGTTTGTTTTGGTTTGAGAGGCTCATGTTTAATCTCATAAGAATTTTAGATTTTGTAGTTTGGTAACTTTAGGTTATGTATTTATGACTTACTTGAAATTTAATAAATTGAAAGTCTGAAGATTTGCCAGCATAGCTTATTTTTGTATAATTCTTGGTTTTGCTATACCATCTTTGTCATCTATGTTTTATTGATGAAACATACAAGAGAGAACAGAAAAATAAGTTTGAAAAGGGAGCTTTCTGAGGCAATAACAGAAATTTAAGCCTATGAACAGTTAATGTGAATCATTATCAGGAGGTAAAGTTAAAGCTTACCTTAAGAATCACAGAGACAATATCACGATACTAAATGAAAGAAAACAAGGAGTGAGATTAGGGATGAAGCTTTCCTAGGAAGGTCACAGAGTTTCAAAGTCACTTTACAGGGGAGACAGAAGTGTGAGAAGCAAACTCCAGGTTACCAAGAGACTTCAGTCCTGTCTAACATTTTGTTTTTGCAACACAACCTTCCCATTTAGAGGTCCCAGGGGGAAGGATCCGCAGTGGGATCTGTGTTACAGTGCATAACCCGATGTAGGTTATACATAAAATTAACATCCCACATCAGGAGATATCAGACCCAGATCTGAGGATCAGAAGTAAAACCCCCAAGATCTGCAGCAGACGCTTTCGCCTTCTCCTGGTTTTCCTATAATCATCCTTTGGATTCTAGGTTCCATTCTGATTTAGCCTTATATATTAGGATGTAAAATATTAGCAAAATAATTTTTTATCGTATTTAACATTGAATACCTGTAGTAGCATAAATGGTAAAAGTGCTTGGTGGTATTACTCAATATAATAGACAGCAGCATGTAACATTAATTAAAAATAAAATAGTAAAGATAACAATCTTATGAACAGAAGGAAATGGAGAAATTACTTACCTGATAATTTCGTTTTCCTTAGTGTAGACAGATGGACTCAGGACCAGTGAGTATAGTGTACTCCTGTTAACAGTTGGAGACGGATCAGATTTCAATCTGACGTCAGCTCCTTGTACATATACCCCTGCAGGAAGTACAGCTCTTCAGTATTCTCCTCGAAAAGCATTGTGGATATATGTGTGACTGATTGATTAACTTCATAATATGATTAACTTAAATAACTTCATAACTTGTTAGAACATTTAAAACATGATTAACTTGATTAACTTGAACTGGTTGATTGGCTATAGCTGGAGACCGCCAGTATACTCAACCGGAAAGCGTCGACTCCCGGCAGGGTGGATGCCCCAGGTAGATGAAAACATGGCTTACCCTTGATTCATTGACAAAAAACCATGTCTAACGGCAGCCAAGGGTGAGATGCTGAGTCCATCTGTCTACACTAAGGAAAACGAAATTATCAGGAAAGTAATTTCTCCATTTCCTAGCGTGTAGCAGATGGACTCAGGACCAATGGGATGTATAAAAGCTACTCCCGAACCGGGTGGGAGGCTGCCCGTGGTCCACTTAGAATTGCCCTTGCAAATGCCGTGTCCACCTGAGCCTGCACATCCAGATGTTAGAATCTGGAGAAGGTATGGATGGAGGACCACATTGCTGCCCTGCAGATCTCGGCAGGTGACAACATTCTAGTTTCTGCCCAGGATACCACCTGGGCTCTGGTGGGATGGGCCTTGACCTGTAGAGGTGGAGGTTTTTCAGCTACTACGTAGGCCGCCTTGATGACTTCTTTGATCCAGCGGGCAATGGTTGCCCGCGAGGCCGCTTCTCCTTGCCTCTTTCCGCTGTGAAGGATGAAAAGGTGGTCCATCTTTCGTACTGGTTCCACCATTTCTAGGTATCTGGATAGGAGTCTGCCGATGTTGAGGTGGCGTAGACTACGGGCTTCATCCGAATTCTTCAAGCCATCCATCATTGGTAGTGAGATGGTTTGGTTAAGGTGGAAGTGTGAGACCACTTTGGGGAGGAAGGAGGGCACCGTGAGTAGTTGGATGGACCCTGGGGTGAGTCTGAAGAATGGCTTACGGCAGGCAGTGCTTGTAGTTCCGAGATGCAGCGGGCCGAATACACGGCCAGCAAGAACATTGTCTTTAAGGTTAACAGATGGAGGGACAGGCCTTGGAGGGGTCTGAAGGCGGATCCCGCTAGGAACTCCAAGACAAGGTTGAGGTTCCATAGAGGTACTGGCCACTTTAGTGGTGGGCGGATGTGTTTGACTCCTTTCAGGAAGCGTGATACATCTGGGTGTGAGGCTATGCTTTTGCCCTCGCTCCTGGAGCCGTAGCATGACAATGCTGCCACTTGTACCTTGATGGAGTTGAGGGACAGACCCTTCTGTAGTCCATTCTGTAAGAATTCCAGGATCACGGGAACATTGGAGGAGTGTGGCTTGACATTGTGGTCTTCGCACCAGGCCTCAAAAACTCTCCAGATCCTTATGTACTTTAGAGATGTGGAGAACTTGCATGCTCGGAGGAGAATATCTATTACCGCCCCCGAGTATCCGCTCTTTCTCAGGTGGGCTCTCTCAATGGCCAGACCGTAAGAGAGAATTGAGCTGGGTCCTCGTGAAGGATCGGGCCTTGTTGTAGTAGGTCTCTGTGTGGGGGCAGGGGTAGTGGATTCCCTGCCAGTAGTCTTCTCATGTCTGCGTACCAGGGTCTTCTTGGCCAATCTGGAGCCACCAGAAGAACTAGTCCCCTGTGTCGCTGTATCTTGTGTATGATTGCTCCCAGCAAGGGCCACGGTGGGAAGGCGTATAGCAGGGTCCCCAGTGGCCATGTCTATACCAGGGCATCGATTCTCTGGGACTGCGGCTGAAGTATCTGGGTACTTGAGCATTGGATCTGCTTGCTAGAAGGTCCATGTCTGGGGTCCCCCACCGATTCACTATCATCTGGAAGGCTGTGGATGACAGCTTCCATTCTCCTGGGTTTAGACTTTCCCTGCTGAGGAAGTCTGCAATGATGTTGTCTTTCCCGGCGATGTGGACGGCGGAGATTTCCTGGAGATTTGCTTCCGCCCACACCATCAGGAGGTCTATTTCTAGGGACACCTGTTGGCTTCTGGTTCTGCCCTGTCGATTGATGAAGGCCACAGTCGTGGCGTTGTCCGACATCACCCTGAGTGCTTTGTCTCAGAGTCAGTGGGCGAACCGCAGGCAGGCTAGTCTGACTGCCCACGCTTCTAGGCGGTTGATGTTCCATCCCGCCTCTTCTGCGTTCCACCGTCCTTGGGCGGTTAACTCTTCACAGTGTGCTCCCCATCCATGTAGACTGGCATCTGTGGTGAGCAGGTTCCAGATTGGGGAGGATAGTCTTAATCCCCGGCTCATGTGGCTGGTCTGCAGCCACCACCGTAGCTGGGTCCGGATTCTGCCCGGGAGTGGTAGACATATGGTGTAGTTCTGGGACCGTGGGCTCCACAGCGATAGAAGTGAGCATTGTAGGGGCCTCATGTGGGCTCGCGCCCGTGGCACCATTTCAAGTGTGGATGCCATCAGTCCGAGGACTTGCAGGTAGTCCCATGCTGTGGGACGAGGAACGCTCAGCAAGGTCTGCAGCGGTTCCGCAGTTTTGATCTCCTTGTGGGGGTCAAGCTGACCTTGATTTCCTTGGTGTTGAATTGGACTCCTAGGTATTCCAGCGACTGTGAGGGCTGTAGGGAGCTTTTGTTTGTGTTGACCACTCATTCTAGGCTTTCCAGTAGTGTTATGACTCTGCTGGTTGCTTGGTGGCTTTCCTACGGTGACTTTGCCCTGATCAGCCAATCGTCTAGGTAAGGGTGAACGAGGATTCCTTCCTTCCTCAGTGTTGCCGCCACCACTACTATTACCTTGGTGAACGTTCGGAGTGCTGTGGCTAACCCGAAGGGTAGTGCCCAGAACTGATAGTGACGATCTAGGACCTTGAAGCGTAGGTAGCGCTGGTGCTCCTGATGAATTGGGATGTGTAAGTAGGCCTCCGAAAGATCCAGGGATGTGAGAAACTCTCCTGGTTGTATTGCACGTATGACAGATCGTAGGGTTTCCATGCGGAAGCGGGGGATCCTTAGGTGGTGGTTGACCGACTTGAGGTCCAGGATAGGCCTGAATGTACCCTCTATCTTGGGTACTACAAAGTAGATGGAGTAATGTCCAGTATTAATTTCCTGTGTAGGCCCTGGGGTTATGGCCTCGAGGGCCAGAAGTCTGGACAGAGTAGCTTCCACTGCCGCCCTCTTGAGGAGGTCATGGCAGGGGGATTCTATGAACCTGTCCGGAGGGGTTAGAAGGAAATCCAGGTAGTACCCCTCCCGGATGATGGCTAGGACCCACTTGTCCGAAGTTATCTCGACCCATCTGCGGTAGAATAGAGCTAGTCTGCCCCCTATGGCTTCTTCCCTCGGAGGGGTTGGCTGATTCTCATTGTGGGGTACTGCTGGGGCCTGTCCCCGAGCTGGCTCCCCTCTTGTTGTGCTTGGTTCAAAAGGACTGGTTCCTGCCTGTAGGGTGGGATGCTTGATAGTTGCGCTTGTAAGGGTTGAAGCGCTTCGAGCTTCTGCCCCTGGTGGACCTGTGGAAGGGATGCTGGTTTTTCTTCATCTTGTCTTCTGGCAGGCGTGGTAAAGGGGAGTCGCCCCATTTGTTGGCCAGTTTCTCTAGTTCACTGCCGAACAGGAGGGATCCTTTGAAGGGCATCCTCGTGAGGCGCGTCTTGGAAGAGGCGTCAGCCAGCCAACTTCGAAGCCAGAGTTGTCTCCTGGCCGCCACTGTGGACGACACTCCTCTAGCTGCTGTGCGCATAGACTATGGCGTCCACTCTAGGGCATGCCAGAAGCTCCTTGGTCGCTGGGTCCAGGGGGTACATGGCTGACAAGTCTTGTCCCCCTTTGAATGTGGACTCCGGGGCATTCCATTCCAGGTCAATTAGCTGTTGTGCCGCCTGTAAGAGAGGAAAATGGCAAGACGTCTGGTGAAGGCCCTCCAGCAGGGGGTTCGTTCTAGGTTTCCCCGAGGCACCTTGGCCCGGGATAGCGAGTTCCGTTAGACATTGGGATACGAGGTCCGGGAGCTCGTCCTTTGTGAAGAAGCATATCATGGTTCGGTGTGGCTCTGTCCCCGAGGGAAGTTCCCCCTCCTCCAGGGGTTCAACTTCCTCTTCGGAGAAATCCGTGTCCCCGTAGGCGGGGCTTCTGGGTGGTGGGAACCTGTGCCTAGGCCTCGAGGGTCCTGGGGAATGAGGGTCCTCCGGTGGAGCATGTGGCTGATCAGCCAGAGGTGCAGTTTGCATCTTGACAAAGGCGTGAATCCCCTTGAATAACTCCTCCCAAGATATTGACACTGTGTCTGTTGAGGGGCGCAGGATCTCTGGGAGTCCCCATCTGTGGGGGGGACCCACTGGGGCCTTCTAGGTTCGGGGTACATCCTGAGGAGCTAGCACTGAGCCCTGGGTGGGCCTGGCCCTGACCTGGATCTCCCAGGGCCTCCTCACAGTATGCGCACAGGGCATCGGTCTCCTCGCTTTGTGCGGCTCTGATGTGGCATGCAGGGCAGAGGCCTTGAGCTTTTATTCCTGTTTCTGGAGGTGCCATGTCTGTGGACGCGTAAGCTCTTGTGTGCTCCAGTGCGCCTGAGATGTGCGTGCAGATATGCGCCTAGCCGTAGATATGAGCCCGGCTCTGTGCGTGCAACTTATGTGCGCAAGGTTTTATGTGCATGTAAGTTTATGCGCACAAGGATTTTTGTGCGCTTAGCTCGATTTGTGCGCTCAGATCAAACAGCAGGTGGTGCGGCGAATAGGGCCAGGATGGCGACGGCGAGCATGCGGGTAATATGGCGACCTCCACGGAGGGTCTCCACGTGGGCAGACCCTTGGAAATAACCGGGGCCCTGCTAGGGCAGATCAAACCAGTGGCACTGGCTCCGATCGGTGACCTGTGCTCCTCCTCGATCCTCGGAGACTGGATTCAAACAACAGATTTCCACCTTATCTTGTCTTCGGCGCTTCCTGGTTTCGTTCTGGGTGGTCTCCGGCTGCGGGGGGAGAGGGCCAATACCTTCACCACCGCACTCGAGGGGTGCACCCGCTGCCTCTCAGTCACGCCCGAGGATCGGGGGCTAGGTCCTCGCTGCGATTCGGCCGCCGGACCGAGGCTCACCTCCGAGGGACCACGGAAATCACCTCGGGAATCTCAACTGGGGGAGGGACCTGAAGGTATCACCGCAGGAGAGCGGGGCTCGTCTTCAGATAGGTTTTCCCCTTTAATTTTGGTTTTCTTCTTTGGATTTGGTTCAAACGCTGCTAGAGCGTGCAGATAGTCCCTAACTGCTATGGAGACAGAAAATACTGAAGAGCTGCACTTCCTGCAGGGGTAAATGTACTAGGAGCTGATGTCAGATTGAAATCTGATCTGTCTCCAACTGCTAACAGGAGTACACTATACCTACTGGTCCTGAGTCCATCTGCTACACGCTAGGAAAGTAGAGTTAAATCTCATACCCCAGTCTGTATTTATCAGGCTCTGGGGCATTGTGGAAGATCCACGTGAATTCAGATGGCTGCAGGAACAATTCACGTAATTTAATTCTATAATACACTGTACTAGCATGACGTCTTTGAGAGCCTGAGGTTCAATACATGTAAATATATGCATGGAACCTGGTTTTATATGAAGATAACTGTATTAAAATATCACAAAATTATGTTTGTCTAAATGTATGCATGTAATCTGGTTTTATGTACGTAAATCTCTGTAATAAAATAGCCTGGGGCTCAGTTTGTGTAAATGTCTGCATGTAACTTGGTTTTATGTGAGTAAATGTCTGTATTAAAATAGCCCGGAGCTCAGTTTGTGTAAATGTATGCATGTAACCTGGTTTTATGTGTGTAAATGTCTGTACTAAAATAGCTTGGGGCTCAGTTTGTGCAAATGTATGCATGTAACCTGGTTTTATGTGTGTAAATGTCTGTATTAAAATAGCCCGGTGCTCAGTTTGTGTAAATATATGCATGTAACTTGGTTTTATGTGAGTAAATGTCTGTATTAAAATAGCCCAGAGCTCAGTTTGTGTAAATGTATGCATGTAACCTGGTTTTATGTGTGTAAATGTCTGCACTAAAATAGCCTGGGGCTCAGTTTGTGTAAATGTATGCAAGACAAGTATCCTGGTTTTATGTGACTAAAGGACGCTCTAAATTAGCCCTAAGCTCAGTTGTAAAAATGTATGCATCTAACCTTTTCTGTCTAAAAATGGCTCGACTAAAATTGTCTATGGCTGTTTTTTTGTATTAATGTATGCACAAAACATGGTTTTATATGTGCAAATGTATTTACTAAAATTGTTTGAACTTACGCTCTGTAGAATATTTACAGACCGAGTTGTTTGCAAAAGGTCAGATTTTCAAAGGCTACGTGCGTAACATACACGTGTAACCTGAGAAAATCTGCCCCACGTGCGCCGAGCCTATTTTGCATAGGCTCAGCAGAGCGCCAAGCCCCAGGACGTGTGTAAGTCTCGGGGCTTTCAAAATCGGGCAGTTTTGGGGCAAGTCCGGGGGCGTGACTGTGGTCCGGGGGCATGTCCGGGGCCAGGTGGCAGTCCAGAGGTGAATCCAGGGGCGTGACCCGAGCCCTCCTCCATTCCGGACATGCTGGTGCACGCAAGATACACCTGCCTCTGGCAGGCAAAAGAAATAAAATAAGGTAGGGGGGATTTAGGTAGGGCTGGGGAGTGGGTTATATAGGGGAAGGGAGGGGAAGGTGGGGAAGGCCAGAAAAAAGTTCCCTCCAAGGCCGCTTCAATTTCGGAGCGGCCTTGAGGGAAAAGGGACAGCCATCGGGGCTCCCCTCAGGCTCGGCGTGTGCAAGGTGCACATGTGTATACCCCCTTGCACGTGCCGAGCCCGGATTTTATAACATGTGCGTGGCAGAGGAACATGTTATAAAATCAGGCGTAGATTTGTTCGCACCGGATTACGTGAATAAATCTACTCCCGCGCATAAGTTTTAAAATCTGCCCCAAAGTGTATTGCCTGTGTTATCCGTGCTTCAACTTGCATCAGTGGAATGTGTTATGGAACTTTTGAGATCTTTATAACCATTGAGATTGTTCAATTCATCCTCATGTTTTCACCTTTTTTCTTTTTTCCTAAACAACTACCGTCCAGTCTCAAATCTACCCTTATTAGCCAAATTAATAGAAAAAACGGTACAGAAACAACTAGCAGAACACCTTGATAACAATAACTTACTATATCCATCACAACAAGGATTTCACAAACACTACAGTACCGAAACACTACTCCTCTCACTTACAGACAACATCCTAAGAAGTTTTGATAGTGGAAGATTGGACTACACAATAAAATAATAAACTGGTTCTGCTCATATCTAAAAAACAGATTCTTTCAAGTTCAGATCAACAACACACTATCAGACAAATTCAATCTTGAAACAGGTGTACCGCAGGGATCAGCCTTGTCCGCGACCCTTTTTAACATATACATGCTTCCATTATGCTATCTACTAGCAGGATTAGGAATCATACATTACATCTACGCAGATGATAATTCTACCAATCGACGACACAATAAAAAAAACATTAAACCTAGCTAACATGTACCTAGATATCATAAAACAACTATTAAACTGAATGGAACTAGTGATCAATATTGAAAAAACAGAATTTCTACACTTAGAAAGAAAAAATATCGAAATCATTCAAACCCCAATTATACTCAAAAATAACCAGAAAATAGAACTAAGGAAAAAGTAAGGAACATAGGAATAATAATGGACCCCGAAATTAATCTAAAACAACACATATCGCTAAAAGTAAAAGAAGGCTATGCTAAACTCATGATCCTCAGAAAACTTAAACCATTACTAACTCCTGCAGATTTCAGAATAGTGCTTCAGGCACTAGTTTTCACCAGTACTGATTACTGTAATGCACTTTTTCTAGGACTCCCAAATACAACAATAAGACCACTTAATTCTACAAAACACAGCAGCGAGAATACTAATTGGAAAAAGAAGAGACCATATAAATGAAACTCTGGCTGAACTTCACTGGCTACCGATAGAACAAATAATAAAATACAAAGCACTATGCACATACATAAATTAATACATGATGAAAAAGCGGACTGGCTAAACACCGCACTATGGGTACACGTACCATACAGGAACCTTTGTTCAGCAAACAAAGCTCTCTTAACCATTCCCTCAGTCAAGACAGTCAGACTAACACAGGTAAGAGAGAGGGCATTGTCTTTAGCAGGACGCACACTCTGGAACACAATGCCTTTGGAGATCAGATTACAGAGAGACCCCAAAAACATTCAAGAGAAGTCTAAAGGCATGGCTTTTTAAATAGCCTTTTATAAAGAGACTGGAGAATAGAAAATACACTGGAATAAATAGAAGAGCACCAGCACACAGCACTATTCTCATAAATGTGCATTACAATATTTTTTATAACAAATGGGCAATCTACAGGTATTATTCTATCATGAATAAATATACAAACATATACCTGTGCCTATTATAAACACAAATTTTATTTATTATTGTTGACTTAATTTCACATACATATAAAATCTTCTAACATTCTTCACTCATACCACATTCATCCACATAATACAATATTGCACCTATCCCTAATACAATTTTGCACCTGTCCCTATCATATTAAAATACATACATATATTTCATGTGCCAATAATAATACAATAATTGTAAACAATTCCCTCACATTAATTATATCGTGATGTTCTTATTCAATTCCATTTATTACAGCAAAACATCCAACAATGCTTCCTTGCACCGTTCCCTTTTCTCTTAATATTTATGAAGCTCCCAACGAGAGACTCTCGTTTCACCCAGATGGTTTCCTCAGGGGATCACTACTAAACTATTATTTCTTCATTTCCATTATAGGGAACATCTATATCATTCTCGTTGAACATATAATATGGTCAACTTTGTTGAATATAATTTTGTGAATATACTTTTTTAAAAGGTTTAATGTGAAACTCGGACTCATACTGTTGGAATTGTTGAAGGATGATTAGGTGGACTGTGGAGCAGGGGACTGCGGAGCAGTTTAAGTAAAGCAGTATGGTTGTGAAACCGGATGACAAAAATATATATCTTAAGGTTAGTATATTAAGATAAGGAGAGTAACATATAAAGTTAAATATAGTTTGGGGTCTCGAGTTATGTTTTAATGTGTTTTGGTTATTAGGCTTTGTGGTGCATTCATCGGAGGTGAGTGGATATTGTGGTTGAGACCTGAGTTGACCAAATAGTCTGAATAGTGAGAATAGGTGAAATTCAAGAGGTGAGCGGTTGGTGTTAACACATCTTTGACACACATTAGTGGTGACTGGGTAAAGTCATTGGTTTGAATATTTGGTAATTAAAATGTTTTTAGATGTTTTTGTAAATGCTTTCTATTTAATATTAATATTCATGATTACCATGTTTTGTGTTCTATCATAGACAGCAGATTAAGAAAAGTCCATATGTACAACGAGAATGATATAGATGTTCCCTATAATGGAAATGAAGAAATAATAGTTTAGTATTGATCTCCTGAGGAAACCATCTGGGTGAAATGAGAGTCTCTTGACGGGAGCTTCATAAATATTAAGAGAAAAGGGAACGGTGCAAGGAAGCATTGTTGGATGTTTTGCTGTAATAAATGAAATTGAATAAGAACATCAAGATATAATTAATGTGAGGGAATTGTTTACAATTGTATAATTATTGACACATGAAATATATGTATGTATTTTAATATGATAGGGACAGGTACAATATTGTATTATGTGGATGAATGTGGTATGAGTGAAGAATGTTAGAAGATTTTATATGTATGTGAAATTAAGTCAACAATAATAAATAAAATTTGTGTTTATTAGGGATGTGAATCGTTTTTGAACGATAAAAATTATCGTCAGATAATTTTAAAATCGTCCTAAATCGTCAGAGTGCACGATACAATACAAATGCCCCCGATTTATCGTCATAAATCGTCCTAAATCGTTAAATAGGGCACGGGAATTATTTGGGGGAGGGTGGGAAAACCAGCACACAAAACAACCCCTAAACCCACCCCGACTCTTTAAAACCAATTCCTTACCCTCCCCCACCCACCCGAACCCCCCCAAAATGTTAAATTACCTGGTGGTCCAATGGAGGGGGTCCCGGTGCGATCTCCCACTCTCGGGCCATCGGCGCCATTTTGGCTGCCACTAATTAAAATGGCGCCGATGGCCCGATAAAAAATAAAAACCCACCCGACTCTTTAAATCGACCCCCCTTAGCCTCCCCCACTCTCCCGAACCCCCACAAAACCTTTTAACATTACCTGGTGGTCCAGGGGGGCCTCGGAGGATGATTTCCCTTTCCCAGGCATCAGCTGCGCTAAAAAAAATGGCTCCAATGCCCCTTTGCCCTTACCATGTGACAGGGTATCCATGCCATTGGCCGGCCCCTGTCACATGGTAGGAGCACTGGATGGCCGGCGCCATCTTTAAAGATGGCGCCGGCCATCTTTACTCATCAGCCCCTATTAGCCCCTATTAACTCCTACCATGTGACAGGGGCCGGCCAATGGCACGGATACCCTGTCACATGGTAAGGGCAAAGGGGCATCGGCGCCATTTTATTTTAGCACAGCTGATGCCTGGGAACGGGAAATCATCCCCCGAGGCCCCCCTGGACCACCAGGTAATATTAAAAGGTTTTGGGGGGGTCGGGAGGGTGGGGGGGTCGATTTAAAGGGTCGGGTGGGGTTTTTTTTTAGCGGCGCGGGCCTCCCTAAAAAAAAAATTAGCGATGTGAATTGGAATCGGAAATGATTCCAATTCACATATCTTAACGATCAGATTCCCCCCCCCCCAGCCGAACCTGATCGTTAAGACGATCTGGCACACGATTCACATCTCTAGTGTTTATAATAGACACAGGTATATGTTTGTATATTTATTCACAATACAATATTTTAACATATTGAGTACACAATGAATGTAATGTGATTTTTTTTTACCTGTAAAAGTACCTTCTAGGTACACCTGTCCAGAACCTACATCATTAAACATTTGTACGTATTTTTATGATTTAATGTAACCGAAACTTAATGGCACCGGATAGAATGTACTATAGTATGCTTACTCCAAACTTACGTATGTGCCTACATGTAAACCATTGCGATGATATATAACTTAGCGACGGGATAGAAAAGACTTTAAATAAATAAAATAAATAAATTCGTATTTTCATATTTGTCACATTGTTTTGTTTATTATTTCATTTATTCTATTACTGTCCTTTCTCCATTTTTGTCTTTTTTGGCTTGTTGATTGTCTTTATAGACTGTTTATTGTTCCTTGTGAGAATAATTGAATCTATTTATATAGATTTTTTTGAATTTCATGTGAAGTTTTAAATATTAACTTGATGTGTTTTAACTTATTGGGGCCGATGAAATAATGTTCGCGGAAACAGGGCTATGCCTTTTCAGTGCCTGCTTTAACACATGCATGGCACCCTGAAGAGGGGTGGACCCAAAAAGCAAAGCGGAAGCCGATCCAGTTGGCTGTGTTAGAGTAAAAACAATAGGAATCGGATGATCAAACGAAGCCCTTTATTATATGCCCGACACTGGCCGAGTTTCGCTCGTAGAGCTGCCTCAGGGGCAATTCAATTGGCAGGACTTAAAAAATGCCTGCTGGGCTGCTGTCACAATGTCAAACTGTCACAAAATCACGTATGGATATACATTAGTTCCTGCGGAATGCATCAGCAGAATGATTGTCGATGCAATCTTATCTGTGTTACCAACCTTCAAGCTCTGCGTCCTAAGGTTCACGTAGCAAACACAACAGTTTGATCATCTGATTCCTATTGTTTTTACTCTAACACAACCCTCAAGAGGGGTGCCATGCAATATGTAAATTAAGGGGTCTTGCTAGGAAGGAGGCGCTAGGGTCGCTCGCGTGACCTTAGCGCTTCCTTGCTAATGCGACAATGCCGCAGCTGCCGGTTATGAAGACCGACGCTGGTTAACTCTGCATTGGTTTTCATAACCTGCCTGTCTGCCAGTAATGAAAATGTCCGCCGAGTTTATCGGTGGCCATTTTCAGTACTGGCAGATGTGCGGTTATGAAACAGACGCCAAGTTTACTGGCGTTGGTCTTCATAACTCAGCAGTCTCCAGAGTTTTGTTTTTTTTTTTTACTTTAAAAAAGAAGTACAGAAAAGCTGTTTTTTTCTGCTCATAAGAACATAAGAACATACCATACTGGGTCAGACCAAGGGTCCATCAAGCCCAGCATCCTGTTTCCAACAGTGGCCAATCCAGGCCATAAGAACCTGGCAAGTACCCAAAAACTAAGTCTATTCCATGTAACCATTGCTAATGGCAGTGGCTATTCTCTAAGTGAACTTAATAGCAGGTAATGGACTTCTCCTCCAAGAGTTTATCCAATCCTTTTTTAAACACAGCTATACTAACTGCACTAACCACATCCTATGGCAACAAATTCCAGAGTTTAATTGTGCGTTGAGTGAAAAAGAACTTTCTCTGATTAGTTTTAAATGTGCCCCATGCTAACTTCATGGAGTGCCCCCTAGTCTTTCTATTATCCGAAAGAGTAAATAACCGATTCTCATCTACCCATTCTAGACCTCTCATGATTTTAAACACCTCTATCATATCCCCCCTCAGTCATCTCTTCTCCAAGCTGAAAAGGCCTAACCTCTTTAGTCTTTCCACATAGGGGAGCTGTTCCATTCCCCTTATCATTTTGGTCGATCTTCTCCAGGCAGGCGTTAATATCTGAGACGCACATTTATCTTTTTGCATGTGGAGTGAATGAGCAATAGGCTCATTCACATGCATTTGCATGTGATGAGTGCTATCTCATTCACTCCACGTCGGACGCGCGTTAAATATGCGCTAAGCTCCCTACTGCATTAGGGGATGGATTAGCGCCTATATATCCCACGTCCGACTGCGGGATGTACAGTGCGCTCGGTTGAGTGCAGTGTATTGCATCGGCCCCATTGTCTTTAATCGATTTATTTTTAGTGGACAATGTTTAGGCTCATTCGATTTTTAGAATTTGTAGTTTGAAAACTCTCAGTTATGAATTTATGGCTTATTTGAAATTTAAAATTTGTTCTTTTGAAGATTTGCCAGTATAGCTTATTTATGTATAATTTTTGGTTTTGCTGTACTATGTTTTTCATCTCTTCATAAGTTTTATTGATGAAACATGCAAGAGAGAACAGAAAAAGAGGTTATAAAACGGATCTTTCTGAGGCAGTAACGCATTTGATTTCCTTGTAAATACAGTCATTTTTCCTTGTACAGCATATATAGTTACTTCTCCCTGTACAGTATTTTATCACCTTGTATAAAAAATTACTTCTCCGTGTTTCTTTGGACACAGCTTTCTGTGTCCCTTAATTTCTCCTGTTCTCCCCTCCTTTGTTATTTGTAACTTTAATTTCTCTGTAAACTGATATGAAGTACACACAAATACCGGTATATAAAAACAGTAAAATAAATAAATAAATAACACAAAGTTAAGTCTATGAACAGTTATTGTGAATCATTTTAAGGAACTGAATATAAGGCTTACCTGAAGAATCCAAGAGACAATTTCAGGAGTCTAAATAAAGAAAAAGAGCAGAGAGATTAGGGAAGAAGTTGGGAAGGTCACAGAGTTTCAAAGTCACTTTACAGGGGAGTCAGAAGTGTGAGAAGCAAACCATAAGTCACCAGGAGACTTAAGTTTAGTGTTTTGTTTTTGCATTAAATCCTTCCTGATTAGAGCCTCCGGGTGAGAGAGTCACAGTGGGATCTGTGTTACAGTGCATGACGTGATGTGATCTCCATGTAAAAGTAACATCCCACATCAGGAGATATCACCGCCAGATCTCCAGATCTGAGGATCAGATGTAAAACCCACAGAGACACTCCAACCCTCTCCTGTGTTTCCTATTATCATCCATTGGTTTCTAGGTCCCATTCTGATTTAGCATTTTATTGTAGGATGTATAATATGGGTAGCCAGGATCTCTTTATCTCCCATCACCCACCCTCTCACAATCAATAACAAAGAAGCAGGACAATACAGTAAAGTGCAGCCGCGGTTACCCTGCTTCTAACCCACTTTCTACTCACAATTTGGCCGCATTAGTCCAACCTGCGATTCACTATCCCTTTTAACCCATCCTTACCGCTTCTTTAAATCCCCGGGTAACCCTTTCCGCCCGCGGCATGTATATGAGATGTAAACGATCGAATTAGCTATTCCCTCCCATACAGTAACGCGCGCCCCGATTATCGCTTTTTAAACCTGCAGTTTTGCCGCGCGTTTAACCTGCTAATTTACCGCCTAAGCCCTGCGTTAGAGGTAGGCGGCAAACTTTCCCCCAGCCCCCGCTCACCTGCCCTGGCCACATGCATTGGTGCCGGTCTCCGGGGCAGCCCCAGTCCTATCTCCCCTCCTCCCGAAGCAACTTTAATCCTAAGAAAACCTAAAAACCTAAAATCCCCTCCTCCCGAAGCAAGGCGCAGGGCGAAAAGCGACTCGACATGTAAAGTATTGTGAATAAGTGTAACCAAAGTTAACTTACTTTTTCTTTCTTTCAGCCCTCTCTGCCCTCCTCCGGAGGCGCGCACCCTGCCTCCCGGGGGCAGCCAGCGGTGAAAGTGGCTTCCAGCGGCCCCCGCCAGCGAAGATGGACGAACGCACGCCCGTAGTGCACGGGCGCTCAAGCCAGCGAAGCGCATGACATCACGGCGTATTTTCATACACTTCGCTGGCTTGAGCACCCAAATTGACAGGCCCCCAAGTCAGCGAAATGACAGGTACCAGCGCACCCAGGATACTGTATAGGCGCTGTATAGCGCCTATACAGTAAAATGGATTGCGCTTCATGGACACGCGTTGGACACGCGTTGGACACAGCTTATATTTGCATGCCATTTAAATAGAGTATCGAGCGGTATGTGATTCGAATTGTGCGTGCGGCAAACTCGGGTGCGTCTGGCCCTAACGCACCTCTTTCTACCACACCTTACTGTATCGGCCTGAAGGTAATCAATAAAAAACCAAGACTTAGGCAATAAGGGGGGATCAAACAGGCCGCAGCTTTATTTTACAACAATCAGGTGCCCGAGCCAGGAATTTACATAGGCCTCACTTTGCACCCGTCAGCAAGATGCGCAGATCCAGGCCATTCCAAATTTGCCCCATTAACATTCGAAATAAAACCAACCTTGACCCCCGCCACCATCCAGGAAGGGGTTGTGTCTTCCAGCTCCCGCACTCTCCAGCAAGGAACCTCCCCAGGAGAATTGCACCCAATTGTCCCACCATAATTCCAACCTGACACATGTCGGGTCATTTCACTGTTAAGCACCACATTGCACCTCTGTCAGCTCGGGCATCCCGCCACAGGGAAAGGATGTACCCATCCTGTGGCCCCCCCAAAGATGCGGCCTAGATCCTTAATGTAGTAAATCTTCCAAAGCCTCCTGAAATGTATTTAGGAACAAATCCAGTGCTATAAAGGATAAATGTACCCCGTCAGGGTGAAAGAGCCCTTTCTCCCAGTCCCATGACCACTCATGTCGAATGTGACATCCCTCAAATACTGTTAGCTAAGAAGCAATTATCTGTATGCCTTAGACCGGCAACGCTGCCAAATCCTTCTATTCATTTCAGCAGGCCTTGGAATGATGTTGGACTAACAAATTACAGCAGCAGGTAGCAACACTGTGGCAGATATCAAGTCCTTCTGTACCATACTAATGAATTTGCATCCAAAGTGCAGTACACTCCTTTCAAGGCAGGGAATTAATTCATCCCAACTCATGCCCCTGCGTCCCAACCATCGAATGGTCATGTTATGCTGTGCGAAGCCCAAGTGAACCCCGTAGGGATGCTCCTGGGCATGTTTGAAAGCCCATAATTCCCGACCACATTCCTGTCCCCTGCCACCTTGATTCGTGTTAGCCAGCCATGATATTTAAAAAAAAAAGTAAATAAAAAATCACCGCAGTGATCCGGGTCCCGGCCATGGATTAAAATAAATAAATATATAGAAAAATCGAGATTATCCTTGCCTACCCAGGGCTGAGAGCCGGCAGTATAGGTTAGTGCATTTAACCCCTCTGCAAAAGAGGGGTTTCTGATTAGTGAGTAGGAAAGGGCAGTTTTAAAAAAAATCAAAAATCCTGCTTGAAGCCCACGATCTTCTGTGCTACTTCCCACATGGCTGCAAGGCAACATCAACATATCCCACGCTGCACCGAAGTATCCCCAGTGAGACATGGAGTCCGAGAAGCCTACCTTGGCACCAGGTGAGGCATGTGATGCAAGCCGCGTCATTCCCGGTGAGTTCAGAAGCACGCAGAAGATGTCTGGGAGTGGGAGCTCGGTAAAAACAGGCCGCCTTAGGCCAGTCCATCAGGCATCAGAGGGGAGAGCCACGGTGTCCACAGCATCGAACATCCAGAGACCGCCAGGTCCAAAAAGAGGGCATCATCGTGCTCGTGGTCAGAATGAACCCGGGCCTTCTCATGCAAGAGCCCTCACGCCTGCTCCAGCCCCGCCATGCGGTACAGAAGCACTGGGAGAGGATTACACATCACTCAGCCGCAACCAACATGACAAAGAGGGAAGACGCAGAGACTGTAGGCGCATTCTTTAACTACATCCCAGGGCAGGCCGGCCCTATATCGGCAGCAACAGTGGCTACAGGAGTCTTCCAGCGAGGCTCCCTCTCCGGAAGAAGCCGGCACCCTGCGGGTCAGAGCATCGGATGAAAACCGTAGGCCTGCGACAGCGAACTTAGGATGCAGGTTGGCCCAGATTCCAAAAGAAATCTTTCTCATATCTTTCCTGTCCCCTGCCACCTTGATTCGTGTATTTAAAAAAAAAGTTAATAAAAAATCACCGCAGCGATCCGACCCCGGCCATGGATTAAAATATATAAATATATAGAAAATCGAGATTATCCTTGCCTACCCAGGGCTGAGAGCTGGCAGTACCTTTTATTTTGCAAGTTACTTCAGGGCCCGATGTGAAGTAACTTCCTCACGCTAGCAGCCAGCCTGGACATGAGGCTCCTGGATAGTGAGGAATGGCGCTGTCCTGAACCACCCCACTCCGTCCCCCGGTCTACCCTGTTTTAAGGCCTCAGCACTTACTTGTGTCCTGGGTTTCGCATGCATGGCCGGGCCCATTTGAAAATTGGCTTGGTGCGCCTAAGGCCCTGGTTTTCGGAATGTAAATGTCTGAACTAACACAGCCCAGGGATCTTTTTTTTTTAAACTTATGCACATAACCTGGTTTTATGTATGCAAATGTATTTATTAAAACAGTCTGAAGTTATGCCCTGCAGAATAATCACTGACTGAGTTATTTGCAATGTTTATTGCTTGTGTTATTTGTCCTTCAATTGAAGCAATGGAAGGTCTTATGGAATTTTTGAAATCTTTAAAATTATTGAATATTTTTCTAAATATTTTACTCTTGATGTTTTCCCCTCTCATTTATCTTATTTTCATATTTATCACATTTTTTTTTTATGATTTCATTTATTCTATTTTTGCCTTTTCTCTGTTTTTGTCTTTTTTGGGTCATTGGTAGAATTTATACTCTCTTTATTATTTCTCGTGTATTTCTTTGTATTTATTTAATAGATCTTTTTGTATTTCATGTGAATTTTTAGTTGATAAAATAAGTGCAAACAAATCAAGTTATTTATAAAATGTTTGTTTTGGTGTGAGTGGCTCATGTTTAAGCTCATAAGATTTTTAGACATTGCAGTTTGATAACTTTCAGATATGTGTATATAAGACTTAGTTGAAATTCAATATATTATACTTTTGAAGATTTGCCAGTATAGCTTATTTTTGTATAATTTTTGGTTTTGCTATACAATGCTTTTCATCTCTTCATAAGTTTTATTGATGAAACATACAAGAGAGAACAAGAAAAGAGGTTATAAAAAGGATCTTTCAGAGACAGTAACACAAATTTAAGCCTATGAACAGTTAATGTGAGGTAACGTTAAGGCTTACCAGAGCTTCCCTAGCGGCAGGATCAGAATTCTAAATGAAAGAGAAAGCTCAGTGAGATAGGGATGAAGCTCTCCTGGGAAGGTGAAACTTTGGTCCTGGGTAACATTTTGATTTGCATTAAAACCTTCCCTTTTACAGCCCCTAGGTGGATGGAGTCACCGTGGGATCTGTGTTACAGTGCATGACCTGATGAGGTTTACACATAAAAGTAACATCCCACATTAAGCTTTATCAGACCCACAGCTGAGGATCAGAAGTAAAAACCCCCAAGATCCGCAGCAGACGCTCTCACCCTCTCCTGGTTTTCCTGTCTTCATCCATTGGTTTCTTGGTCCCATTCTGATTTTACATTATATTGTAGGATGTTTAATATTAGCAAAAGTAATCCTTATCATATCTAACAATGAAAGGCTGTAGTAGTATAAATTGTAACAGTGCTTGCTGAAATTACTCAAAATAATACAAAGAGAGCAGAATGTATCAATAAACAAAAATAAAGCAGTATGGTAGACACTCTTATGTAGTGTTATATCTCATACCGCAGTCTGTATTTACCAGGCTCTGGGGCATTGTGGAGGCTCCATGCGAGTTCAGATGGCAGCAAGAACAATTCATGCAATCCAGCTCTATAATGCCCTGTACTAGCAGGATGTCTGTGAGAGCCTGGGCTCAATATACGTAATTATATGCATGCAACCTTGTCTTATGTGTGAATATATCTGTATTAAAATGTCACAAAACTAAGGGGGTCATTTACTCGATGGATAGCACACAATAAGTCCCTTATCACGTGCGATACCAAGATGGCGGCGGAGTCAGGGTGGCGTCAGCACCGGAAGAGGAGGAGTTGGGGCGGCACCGGGGCTGACGCCGCGAAGACTGCACCGACAGCGAAAGGTAAGCACCTTAATCGCTGTCAGTTTCATGCCAAATAACTACACCTTTTATGATGTAGTTATTTGATACGGCGCCGACAACGACCGCACCACGGAGGTGCAATCACTGCTGGCTATCGCAGGACAACCACCCCATTTCACCCCCAGCCCCCCGTTAGTGTGTTTTTCAGGGAGCCCTGCAACGTTGGTAAATCTACGCCAAAGTTTGTCTAAATTTATGCACGTGAACAGGTTTTTTTGTGAGTAAATGTGTTGCGGGGACGCTCAGTGCATTTAGTGTTGCGGTTGCCTCTACTTGCTCACCTCCGATGCCGAGAACGCTGCTCCCGCGGCTCTGCTGGGTCTTTGGGGCGTCTGCCATTACTGGGTCATCTCGCTGCTGCCACGCGCGCGCGCGCGAGGACGCGCATTATGGACGTACGGTCACCGGAAGTCTGGCCACGCCCCAAGGCCAATTTAACCGGCGTTCATCTGCTCTCTCATTGTCTTGCAACGAGGGTCGCTACTACTCGTAGTTCTTAGTTGCACTTCTGCTGTTCTGCCTGCCATTGACCTCTGCTCGTTCCTGACTCCGCTTCTGCCTGCCGCCCGCCATTGACCTCTGCTCGTTCCTGACTCCGCTTCTGCCAGCCTCCCGCCATGGACCTCTGCTCGTTCCTGACTCCGCTTCTGCCTGCCGCCCGCCATCGAACTCTGCTCGTTCCTGACTCCGCTTCTGCCTGCCGCCCGCCATTGACCTCTGCTCGTTCCTGACTCCGCATCTGCCTGCCGCCCGCCATCGAACTCTGCTCGTTCCTGACTCCGCTTCTGCCTGCCGCCCGCCATTGACCTCTGCTCGTTCCTGACTTCGCTTCTGCCTGCCGCCTGCCATTGACCTCTGCTCGTTCCTGACTCTGCTTCTGCCTGCCGCCTGCCACTGACCTCAGCGTGTACCAGTCTCCGTCTCTGCCTGCCGCCTGCCTTGACTTCGGCTTGGGCCGGTTCCTGCTCCTGTCTCTTGCCAGCCTCCGACCCCGGCCTGCTCTGAGGACTGCACCTAGCCTTGAGGTACCTAATGATTTAGAAGCCTGGTTAGGCTCACAGACACGATTGCGGTGACCAGCTGTTCGCATCGTCTGAAGGTACACTCATCTCCATCAATCTAGATTGCACCCGCTGGCAGCCATTCCATCTTGGGGTTGCCTCCTTTTACTTGCTGCCAGGTCTGGGTCTCTACACGCCACTGGCGCCAGTACTGCCTATTGCGGGTCACACCCTGCTGGACTAAAACTCTGTTCCTGTTACCCGTCTGCCCTGCTCAGCTGGGCCCACTTGCCTCTTGTTACTGGACTCTGTGAGTTACCTTTATCCAGGCCTTTCCATAGAGACTGCTTAGTACTCCTAAGTCCCAAGGCTCTAGGACCCTACGGGCACCTCCCGGGGGGTTCCTGGTTCCCGAGCTACTCTATCCAGGGTGGTTCGGCCCAAGGGTCCACTACCAGGACTGCAGCTTCCCAGACCGCAACAAAATGTCTGTACTAAAATAGCCTGGATCTCAGTGTGTGTAAATGTATGCATGTAACCTGGTTTTATGTGTGTACATGTCTGTACTAAAATAGCCTGGGGCTCAGTTTGAGTAAACGTGTGCATGTAACCTGGTTTTATGTGTGTAAATGTCTGTACTAAAATAGCCTGGGGTTCAGTTTGTATAAATGTATGCATGTAACCTGGTTTTATGTGTGTAAATGTCTGTACTAAAATAGCCTGGGGCTCAGTTTGTGTAAATGTATGCATGTAACCTGGTTTTATGTGTGTAAATGTCTGTACTAAAATAGCCTGGGGCTCAGTTTGTGTAAATGTCTGCATGTAACCTGGTTTTATGTGTGTAAATGTCTGTACTAAAATAGCCTGGGGCTCAGTTTGTGTAAATGTATGCATGTAACCTGGTTTTATGTGTGTAAATGTCTGTACTAAAATAGCCTGGGGCTCAGTTTGTGTAAATGTCTGCATGTAACCTGGTTTTATGTGTGTAAATGTCTGTACTAAAATAGCCTGGGGCTCATTTTGTGTAAATATATGCATGTAACCTGGTTTTATGTGTGTAAATGTCTGTACTAAAATAGCCTGAGGCTCAGTTTGTGTAAATGTCTGCATGTAACCTGGTTTTATGTGTGTAAATGTCTGTACTAAAATAGCCTGGGGCTCAGTTTGTGTAAATGTATGCATGTAACCTGGTTTTATGTGTGTAAATGTCTGTACTAAAATAGCCTGGGGCTCAGTTTGTGTAAATTTATGCATGTAACCTGGTTTTATGTGTGTAAATGTCTGTACTAAAATAGCCTGGGGCTCAGTTTGTGTAAATTTATGCATGTAACCTGGTTTTATGTGTGTAAATGTCTGTACTAAAATAGCCTGGGCTCAGTTTGTGTAAATGTATGCATGTAACCTGGTTTTATGTGTGTAAATGTCTGTACTAAAATAGCCTGGGGCTCAGTTTGAATAAAAGTATGCGCGTAGCCTCGATTTATGTGTGTAAAGGCTACAGTAAATTAGCCAAAAGCTCAGTTTGCATAAGTGTATGCACGTAACCTGGTTTTCTGTATGTAAATTTCTGTAATAAAATAGCCTGGGCTCAGCTTGTGTAAATGTGTGCATGTAACCTGGTTTTATGTGTGTAAATGTCTGTACTAAAATAGCCTGTAGGTGGAGAAAAGAAAAGCTAGACTGATGCCTTGGAAATATATTATTTAGATAAGGAATTGTTCTAGCTTTTGTTTTCTTCACCTCATGGCTTTTCTAGACCGTCTACCATCTTGCTTCTTGGGTCCTTCCCTAATACAGCCTGGGGCTCAGTTTGTGTAAATGTGTGCATGTAACCTGGTTTTATGTGTGTAAATATCTGTACTAAAATAGCCTGGGGCTCAGTTTGTGTAAATGTATGCATGTAACCTGGTTTTATGTGAGTAAATGTCTGTACTAAAATAGCCTGGGGCTCAGTTTGTGTAAATGTATGCATGTAAGCTGGTTTTATGTGTGTAAGTATCTGTACTAAAATAGCCTGGGGCTCAGTTTGTGTAAATGTATGCATGTAAGCTGGTTTTATGTGTGTAAATGTCTGTACTAAAATAGCCTGGGGCTCAGTTTGTGTAATTGTATGCATGTAACCTGGTTTTATGTGTGTAAATGTCTGAACTAAAATAGCCTGGGGTTCAGTTTGTGTAAATGTACGCATGTAACCTGGTTTTATGTGTGTAAATGTCTGTACTAAAACAGCCTGGGGCTCAGTTTGTGTAAATGTATGCATGTAACCAGGTTTTATGTGAGTAAATGTCTGTACTAAAATAGCCTGGGGCTCAGTTTGAATAAAAGTATGCGCGTAGCCTCGATTTATGTGTGTAAAGGCTACAGTAAAATAGCCAAAAGCTCAGTTTGCATAAGTATATGCACGTAACCTGGTTTTCTGTATGTAAATTTCTGTAATAAATAGCCTGGGCTCAGCTTGTGTAAATGTGTGCATGTAACCTGGTTTTATGTGTGTAAATGTCTGTACTAAAATAGCTTGGGGCTCAGTTTGTGTAAATGTGTGCATGTAACCTAGTTTTATGTGTGCAAATATCTGTACTAAAATAGCCTGTAGGTGGAGAAAAGAAAAGCTAGACTGATGCCTTGGAAATATATTATTTAGATAAGGAAATGTTCTAGCTTTTGTTTTCTTCACCTCATGGCTTTTCTAGACCGTCTACCATCTTGCTTCTTGGGTCCTTCCCTAATAAAGCCTGGGGCTCAGTTTGTGTAAATGTGTGCATGTAACCTGGTTTTATGTGTGTAAATATCTGTACTAAAGTAGCCTGGGGCTCAGTTTGTGTAAATGTATGCATGTAACCTGGTTTTATGTGTGTAAATGTCTGTACTAATATAGCCTGGGGCTCAGTTTGTGTAAATACTGTATGTAAGCTGGTTTTATGTGTGTAAATGACTGTACTAAAATAGTCTGGGGCTCAGTGTGTGTAAATGTATGCACGTAACCTGGTTTTATGTGTGTAAATGTCTGTACTAAAATAGCCTGGGCTCAGTTTGTGTAAATGTATGCATGTAAACTGGTTTTATGTGTGTAAATATCTGTACTAAAATAGCCTGCAGCTCAGTTTGTGTAAATGTATGCATGTAACCTGGTTTTATCTGTGTAAATGTCTGTACTAAAATAGCCTGGGACTCACTTTGTGTAAATGTCTGCATGTAACCTGGTTTTATGTGTGTAAATGTCTGTACTAAAATAGCCTGGGGCTCAGTTTGTGTAAATGTATGCATGTAACCTGGTTTTATTAGAGTAAACATAAGAACATAAGAATATGCCATACTGGGTCAGACCAAGGGTCCATCATGCCTAGCATCCTGTTTCCAACAGTGACCAATCCAGGCCATAAGAACCTGGCAAGTACCCAAAAACTAAGTCTATTCCTTGTTACCATTGTTAATGGCAGTGGCTATTCTCTAGGTGAACTTAATAGCAGGTAATGGACTTCTCCTCCAAAAACTTATCCAATCCTTTTTTAAACACAGCTATACTAACTGCACTAACCACATCCTCTGGCAACAAATTCCAGAGTTTAAATGTGCGTTGAGTAAAAAATAACTTTCTCCGATTAGTTTTAAATGTGCCACATGCTAACTTCATGGAGTGCCCCCTAGTCTTTCTATTATCCGAAAGAGTAAATAACCTATTCACATCTTACCGTTCTAGACCTCTCATGATTTTAAACACCACTATCATGTCTGTACTAAAATAGCCTGGGCTTAGTTTGTGTAAATGTCTGCATGTAACCTGGTTTTATGTGTGTAAATATCTGTACTAAAATAGCCTGGGCTCAGTGTGTGTAAATGTGTGCATGTAACCTGGTTTTATTAGAGTAAACATAAGAATATGTCATACTGGGTCAGACCAAGGGTCCATCAGGCCTAGCATCCTGTTTCCAACAGTGACCAATCCAGGCCATAAGAACCTGGCAAGTACCCAAAAACTAAGTCTATTCCATGTAACCATTGTTAATGGCAGTGGCTATTCTCTAGGTGAACTTAATAGCAGGTAATGGACTTCTCCTCCAAAAACGTATCCAATCCTTTTTTAAACACCGCTATACTAACTGCACGAACCACATCCTCTGGCAACAAATTCCAGAGTTTAAATGTGCGTTGAGTAAAAAAGAACTTTCTCCGATTAGTTTTAAATGTGCCTCATGCTAACTTCATGGAGTGCCCCCTAGTCTTTCTACTATCCGAAAGAGTAAATAACCTATTCACATCTACCCGTTCTAGACTAGGGTTGTGAATCGTTTTTCAACGATTAAAATTATCGTCCGATAATGTTAATATCGTCTTAAATCGTTATAGAACACGATACAATAGAAATTCTAATGATTTATCGTTAAAAATCGTTAAATCGTGTTAGTGCGCACTAACGGGAGTTAGTGCGCACTATCTCGATTTAGTGCGCACTAACTGAAAATGATACAAATAAACACTTTCCAGGTCACTGAAGGTCAGTTAGGAATGAATATGTGTTCCTATTGGCTGGCTGCCCTCTTATCTATTGATGTTACCAAGGTTACCACTGAGGTGATGGTTGGGGGGATGGGAAATGGAACTGGAAACTAACGAACACCAACAGAAAATGAAACAAAGTGTTCACACTTCCCAGGTCAGTAAAGGTCACTTAGGAATGAATATGTATGTATGTATTCCTATTGGCTGGCTGTGCTCTTATCTATTGATGTTACCAAGGCTAACACTGAGGTAATGGTTGGGGGGATGTGAAATGGAAACAGTTGGAAGCTTGACAAAAAAAGTAATGTAATGATCAGCACTCACGTGACTAGAACTTGTTTGTTTATTATTTTTGTTAGCAGGCACCTGAAATGCTAGTGCATGTTGAATTTGCCAATCACTGTGCATTTTAGAAAGGTGGTCCTGGCTGGAACTGTACACAGTTCAAATATATGTAATTGATTGTTGGTAAGTGTATTTTTTAAGTAGCCACACTGGCACAAGTATGTTTACTTTTCCTCCTACTTAACTCACTATCTCAGCTTTGTAAGAAGGGCTTCTCTGCTTGTGTGTTGTTTTTGTTTGGTGTGAGGAGAGCAGAAACATCAGATCTTTATTCAATCTACTACAGTCATCTCTTACAGTGCCCTATCCCTATTAATACCAGGAGTGTTGTGATCTTCCTGCACACAGTGCCCTAACCCTGATACCAGTCTGAGACAGCTCCCTCCCTGCATTACTAGTGAGAGGCTGGCTTCACAGACAGGGGGGAGCTGCCTGACCCTCACTCCTGACTTCCCCCATGTCCCAGCTAGTGAATGGTGTGTGGGTGAGGGGGGTTGGGAGGATGGTGAAGTCTGAGACAGCTCCCAACCTGCATTACTAGTGAGAGGCTGGCTTCACAGACAGGGGGGAGCTGCCTGACCCTCACTCCTGACTTCCCCCATGTCCCAGCTAGTGAATGGTGTGTGGGTGAGGGGGGGGGGGAGGAGGATGGTGAAGTCTGAGACAGCTCCCTCCCTGCATTACTAGTGAGAGGCTGGCTTCACAGACAGGGGGGAGCTGCCTGACCCTCACTCCTGACTTCCCCCATGTCCCAGCTAGTGAATGGTGTGTGGGTGAGGGGGGGGAGGGGGAGGAGGATGGTGAAGTCTGAGACAGCTCCCTCCCTGCATTACTAGTGAGAGGCTGGCTTCACAGACAGGGGGGAGCTGCCTGACCCTCACTCCTGACTTCCCCCATGTCCCAGCTAGTGAATGGTGTGTGGGTGAGGGGGGGGGGAGGATGGTGAAGTCTGAGACAGCTCCCTCCCTGCATTACTAGTGAGAGGCTGGCTTCACAGACAGGGGGGAGCTGCCTGACCCTCACTCCTGACTTCCCCCATGTCCCAGCTAGTGAATGGTGTGTGGGTGAGGGGGGGGGGGGGGGGGAGGAGGATGGTGAAGTCTGAGACAGCTCCCTCCCTGCATTACTAGTGAGAGGCTGGCTTCACAGACAGGGGGGAGCTGCCTGACCCTCACTCCTGACTTCCCCCATGTCCCAGCTAGTGAATGGTGTGTGGGTGAGGGGGGGGAGGATGGTGAAGTCTGAGACAGCTCCCTCCCTGCATTACTAGTGAGAGGCTGGCTTCACAGACAGGGGGGGAGCTGCCTGACCCTCACTCCTGACTTCCCCCATGTCCCAGCTAGTGAATGGTGTGTGGGTGAGGGGGGGGGGGAGGATGGTGAAGTCTGAGACAGCTCTCTCCCTGCATTACTAGTGAGAGGCTGGCTTCACAGACAGGGGGGAGCTGCCTGACCCTCACTCAAGCAGAGAAGCCCTTCTTACAAAGCTGAGCTAGTGAGTTAAGTAGGAGGAAAAGTAAACATACTGGTGCCAGTGTGGCTACTTAAAAAATACACTTACCAACAATCAATTACATATATTTGAACTGTGTACAGTTCCAGCCAGGACCACCTTTCTAAAATGCACAGTGATTGGCAAATTCAACATGAACTAGCATTTCAGGTGCCTGCTAACAAAAATAATAAACAAACAAGTTCTAGTCACGTGAGTGCTGATTATCACATTACTTTTTTTGTCAAGCTTCCAACTGTTTCCATTTCACATCCCCCCAACCATATTGGTAACATCAATAGATAAGAGCACAGCCAGCCAATAGGAATACATACATACATATTCATTCCTAAGTGACCTTTACTGACCTGGGAAGTGTAAACACTTTGTTTCATTTTCTGTTGGTGTTCGTTAGTTTCCAGTTCCATTTCCCATCCCCCCAACCATCACCTCAGTGGTAACCTTGGTAACATGAATAGATAAGAGGGCTGCCAGCCAATAGGAACACATATTCATTCCTAACTGACCTTCAGTGACCTGGAAAGTGTCTATTTGTATCATTTTGAGTTAGTGCCCACTAATCGGAAAAAACGATTTTTAACGATTTTTTCAACGAAATAATCGTGCCAAACACGATTTTCTTCTCCTGCCACACGATTTCTATCGTTAAGACGATATGGAAAACGATTCACATCCCTATTCTAGACCTCTCATGATTTTAAACACCGCTATCATGTCTGTACTAAAATAGCCTGGGGCTCAGTTTGTGTAAATGTATGCATGTAACCTGGTTTTATTAGAGTAAACATAAGAACATAAGAATATGCCATACTGGGTCAGACCAAGGGTCCATCATGCCTAGCATCCTGTTTTCCAACAGTGACCAATCCAGGCCATAAGAACCTGGCAAGTACCCAAAAACTAAGTCTATTCCTTGTTACCATTGTTAATGGCAGTGGCTATTCTCTAGGTGAACTTAATAGCAGGTAATGGACTTCTCCTCCAAAAACTTATCCAATCCTTTTTTAAACACAGCTATACTAACTGCACTAACCACATCCTCTGGCAACAAATTCCAGAGTTTAAATGTGCGTTGAGTAAAAAATAACTTTCTCCGATTAGTTTTAAATGTGCCACATGCTAACTTCATGGAGTGCCCCCTAGTCTTTCTATTATCCGAAAGAGTAAATAACCTATTCACATCTTACCGTTCTAGACCTCTCATGATTTTAAACACCACTATCATGTCTGTACTAAAATAGCCTGGGCTTAGTTTGTGTAAATGTCTGCATGTAACCTGGTTTTATGTGTGTAAATATCTGTACTAAAATAGCCTGGGCTCAGTGTGTGTAAATGTGTGCATGTAACCTGGTTTTATTAGAGTAAACATAAGAATATGTCATACTGGGTCAGACCAAGGGTCCATCAGGCCTAGCATCCTGTTTCCAACAGTGACCAATCCAGGCCATAAGAACCTGGCAAGTACCCAAAAACTAAGTCTATTCCATGTAACCATTGTTAATGGCAGTGGCTATTCTCTAGGTGAACTTAATAGCAGGTAATGGACTTCTCCTCCAAAAACGTATCCAATCCTTTTTTAAACACCGCTATACTAACTGCACGAACCACATCCTCTGGCAACAAATTCCAGAGTTTAAATGTGCGTTGAGTAAAAAAGAACTTTCTCCGATTAGTTTTAAATGTGCCTCATGCTAACTTCATGGAGTGCCCCCTAGTCTTTCTACTATCCGAAAGAGTAAATAACCTATTCACATCTACCCGTTCTAGACTAGGGTTGTGAATCGTTTTTTCAACGATTAAAATTATCGTCCGATAATGTTAATATCGTCTTAAATCGTTATAGAACACGATACAATAGAAATTCTAATGATTTATCGTTAAAAATCGTTAAATCGTGTTAGTGCACACTAACGGGAGTTAGTGCGCACTAACTCGATTTAGTGCGCACTAACTGAAAATGATACAAATAAACACTTTCCAGGTCACTGAAGGTCAGTTAGGAATGAATATGTGTTCCTATTGGCTGGCTGCCCTCTTATCTATTGATGTTACCAAGGTTACCACTGAGGTGATGGTTGGGGGGATGGGAAATGGAACTGGAAACTAACGAACACCAACAGAAAATGAAACAAAGTGTTCACACTTCCCAGGTCAGTAAAGGTCACTTAGGAATGAATATGTATGTATGTATTCCTATTGGCTGGCTGTGCTCTTATCTATTGATGTTACCAAGGCTAACACTGAGGTAATGGTTGGGGGGATGTGAAATGGAAACAGTTGGAAGCTTGACAAAAAAAGTAATGTAATGATCAGCACTCACGTGACTAGAACTTGTTTGTTTATTATTTTTGTTAGCAGGCACCTGAAATGCTAGTGCATGTTGAATTTGCCAATCACTGTGCATTTTAGAAAGGTGGTCCTGGCTGGAACTGTACACAGTTCAAATATATGTAATTGATTGTTGGTAAGTGTATTTTTTAAGTAGCCACACTGGCACAAGTATGTTTACTTTTCCTCCTACTTAACTCACTAGCTCAGCTTTGTAAGAAGGGCTTCTCTGCTTGTGTGTTGTTTTTGTTTGGTGTGAGGAGAGCAGAAACATCAGATCTTTATTCAATCTACTACAGTCATCTCTTACAGTGCCCTATCCCTATTAATACCAGGAGTGTTGTGATCTTCCTGCACACAGTGCCCTAACCCTGATACCAGTCTGAGACAGCTCCCTCCCTGCATTACTAGTGAGAGGCTGGCTTCACAGACAGGGGGGAGCTGCCTGACCCTCACTCCTGACTTCCCCCATGTCCCAGCTAGTGAATGGTGTGTGGGTAAGGGGGGGGGGAGGATGGTGAAGTCTGAGACAGCTCCCTCCCTGCATTACTAGTGAGAGGCTGGCTTCACAGACAGGGGGGAGCTGCCTGACCCTCACTCCTGACTTCCCCCATGTCCCAGCTAGTGAATGGTGTGTGGGTGAGGGGGGGGGGGAGGAGGATGGTGAAGTCTGAGACAGCTCCCTCCCTGCATTACTAGTGAGAGGCTGGCTTCACAGACAGGGGGGAGCTGCCTGACCCTCACTCCTGACTTCCCCCATGTCCCAGCTAGTGAATGGTGTGTGGGTGAGGGGGGGGGGAGGATGGTGAAGTCTGAGACAGCTCCCTCCCTGCATTACTAGTGAGAGGCTGGCTTCACAGACAGGGGGGAGCTGCCTGACCCTCACTCCTGACTTCCCCCATGTCCCAGCTAGTGAATGGTGTGTGGGTGAGGGGGGGGGGGGGAGGATGGTGAAGTCTGAGACAGCTCCCTCCCTGCATTACTAGTGAGAGGCTGGCTTCACAGACAGGGGGGAGCTGCCTGACCCTCACTCAAGCAGAGAAGCCCTTCTTACAAAGCTGAGCTAGTGAGTTAAGTAGGAGGAAAAGTAAACATACTGGTGCCAGTGTGGCTACTTAAAAAATACACTTACCAACAATCAATTACATATATTTGAACTGTGTACAGTTCCAGCCAGGACCACCTTTCTAAAATGCACAGTGATTGGCAAATTCAACATGAACTAGCATTTCAGGTGCCTGCTAACAAAAATAATAAACAAACAAGTTCTAGTCACGTGAGTGCTGATTATCACATTACTTTTTTGTCAAGCTTCCAACTGTTTCCATTTCACATCCCCCCAACCATATTGGTAACATCAATAGATAAGAGCACAGCCAGCCAATAGGAATACATACATACATATTCATTCCTAAGTGACCTTTACTGACCTGGGAAGTGTAAACACTTTGTTTCATTTTCTGTTGGTGTTCGTTAGTTTCCAGTTCCATTTCCCATCCCCCCAACCATCACCTCAGTGGTAACCTTGGTAACATGAATAGATAAGAGGGCTGCCAGCCAATAGGAACACATATTCATTCCTAACTGACCTTCAGTGACCTGGAAAGTGTCTATTTGTATCATTTTGAGTTAGTGCCCACTAATCGGAAAAAACGATTTTTAACGATTTTTCAACGAAATAATCGTGCCAAACACGATTTTCTTCTCCTGCCACACGATTTCTATCGTTAAGACGATATGGAAAACGATTCACATCCCTATTCTAGACCTCTCATGATTTTAAACACCGCTATCATGTCTGTACTAAAGTAGCCTGGGGCTCAGTTTGTGTAAATGTATGCATGTAACCTGGTTTTATTAGAGTAAACATAAGAACATAAGAATATGCCATACTGGGTCAGACCAAGGGTCCATCATGCCTAGCATCCTGTTTCCAACAGTGACCAATCCAGGCCATAAGAACCTGGCAAGTACCCAAAAACTAAGTCTATTCCTTGTTACCATTGTTAATGGCAGTGGCTATTCTCTAGGTGAACTTAATAGCAGGTAATGGACTTCTCCTCCAAAAACTTATCCAATCCTTTTTTAAACACAGCTATACTAACTGCACTAACCACATCCTCTGGCAACAAATTCCAGAGTTTAAATGTGCGTTGAGTAAAAAATAACTTTCTCCGATTAGTTTTAAATGTGCCACATGCTAACTTCATGGAGTGCCCCCTAGTCTTTCTATTATCCGAAAGAGTAAATAACCTATTCACATCTTACCGTTCTAGACCTCTCATGATTTTAAACACCACTATCATGTCTGTACTAAAATAGCCTGGGCTTAGTTTGTGTAAATGTCTGCATGTAACCTGGTTTTATGTGTGTAAATATCTGTACTAAAATAGCCTGGGCTCAGTGTGTGTAAATGTGTGCATGTAACCTGGTTTTATTAGAGTAAACATAAGAATATGTCATACTGGGTCAGACCAAGGGTCCATCAGGCCTAGCATCCTGTTTCCAACAGTGACCAATCCAGGCCATAAGAACCTGGCAAGTACCCAAAAACTAAGTCTATTCCATGTAACCATTGCTAATGGCAGTGGCTATTCTCTAGGTGAACTTAATAGCAGGTAATGGACCTTCTCCTCCAAAAACGTATCCAATCCTTTTTAAACACCGCTATACTAACTGCACGAACCACATCCTCTGGCAACAAATTCCAGAGTTTAAATGTGCGTTGAGTAAAAAAGAACTTTCTCCGATTAGTTTTAAATGTGCCTCATGCTAACTTCATGGAGTGCCCCCTAGTCTTTCTACTATCCGAAAGAGTAAATAACCTATTCACATCTACCCGTTCTAGACTAGGGTTGTGAATCGTTTTTCAACGATTAAAATTATCGTCCGATAATGTTAATATCGTCTTAAATCGTTATAGAACACGATACAATAGAAATTCTAATGATTTATCGTTAAAAATCGTTAAATCGTGTTAGTGCGCACTAACGGGAGTTAGTGCGCACTAACTCGATTTAGTGCGCACTAACTGAAAATGATACAAATAAACACTTTCCAGGTCACTGAAGGTCAGTTAGGAATGAATATGTGTTCCTATTGGCTGGCTGCCCTCTTATCTATTGATGTTACCAAGGTTACAACTGAGGTGATGGTTGGGGGGATGGGAAATGGAACTGGAAACTAACGAACACCAACAGAAAATGAAACAAAGTGTTCACACTTCCCAGGTCAGTAAAGGTCACTTAGGAATGAATATGTATGTATGTATTCCTATTGGCTGGCTGTGCTCTTATCTATTGATGTTACCAAGGCTAACACTGAGGTAATGGTTGGGGGGATGTGAAATGGAAACAGTTGGAAGCTTGACAAAAAAAGTAATGTAATGATCAGCACTCACGTGACTAGAACTTGTTTGTTTATTATTTTTGTTAGCAGGCACCTGAAATGCTAGTGCATGTTGAATTTGCCAATCACTGTGCATTTTAGAAAGGTGGTCCTGGCTGGAACTGTACACAGTTCAAATATATGTAATTGATTGTTGGTAAGTGTATTTTTAAGTAGCCACACTGGCACAAGTATGTTTACTTTTCCTCCTACTTAACTCACTATCTCAGCTTTGTAAGAAGGGCTTCTCTGCTTGTGTGTTGTTTTTGTTTGGTGTGAGGAGAGCAGAAACATCAGATCTTTATTCAATCTACTACAGTCATCTCTTACAGTGCCCTATCCCTATTAATACCAGGAGTGTTGTGATCTTCCTGCACACAGTGCCCTAACCCTGATACCAGTCTGAGACAGCTCCCTCCCTGCATTACTAGTGAGAGGCTGGCTTCACAGACAGGGGGGAGCTGCCTGACCCTCACTCCTGACTTCCCCCATGTCCCAGCTAGTGAATGGTGTGTGGGTGAGGGGGGGGGGGGGGGGGAGGAGGATGGTGAAGTCTGAGACAGCTCCCTCCCTGCATTACTAGTGAGAGGCTGGCTTCACAGACAGGGGGGAGCTGCCTGACCCTCACTCCTGACTTCCCCCATGTCCCAGCTAGTGAATGGTGTGTGGGTGAGGGGGGGGGGGAGGAGGATGGTGAAGTCTGAGACAGCTCCCTCCCTGCATTACTAGTGAGAGGCTGGCTTCACAGACAGGGGGGAGCTGCCTGACCCTCACTCCTGACTTCCCCCATGTCCCAGCTAGTGAATGGTGGGTGGGTGAGGGGGGGGGGGGGAGGAGGATGGTGAAGTCTGAGACAGCTCCCTCCCTGCATTACTAGTGAGAGGCTGGCTTCACAGACAGGGGGGAGCTGCCTGACCCTCACTCCTGACTTCCCCCCATGTCCCAGCTAGTGAATGGTGTGTGGGTGAGGGGGGGGGGGGGGATGGTGAAGTCTGAGACAGCTCCCTCCCTGCATTACTAGTGAGAGGCTGGCTTCACAGACAGGGGGGAGCTGCCTGACCCTCACTCCTGACTTCCCCCATGTCCCAGCTAGTGAATGGTGTGTGGGTGAGGGGGGGGGGAGGAGGATGGTGAAGTCTGAGACAGCTCCCTCCCTGCATTACTAGTGAGAGGCTGGCTTCACAGACAGGGGGGAGCTGCCTGACCCTCACTCCTGACTTCCCCCATGTCCCAGCTAGTGAATGGTGTGTGGGGTGGGGGGGGGGGGGGAGGATGGTGAAGTCTGAGACAGCTCCCTCCCTGCATTACTAGTGAGAGGCTGGCTTCACAGACAGGGGGGAGCTGCCTGACCCTCACTCAAGCAGAGAAGCCCTTCTTACAAAGCTGAGCTAGTGAGTTAAGTAGGAGGAAAAGTAAACATACTGGTGCCAGTGTGGCTACTTAAAAAATACACTTACCAACAATCAATTACATATATTTGAACTGTGTACAGTTCCAGCCAGGACCACCTTTCTAAAATGCACAGTGATTGGCAAATTCAACATGCACTAGCATTTCAGGTGCCTGCTAACAAAAATAATAAACAAACAAGTTCTAGTCACTTGAGTGCTGATTATCACATTACTTTTTTTGTCAAGCTTCCAACTGTTTCCATTTCACATCCCCCCAACCATATTGGTAACATCAATAGATAAGAGCACAGCCAGCCAATAGGAATACATACATACATATTCATTCCTAAGTGACCTTTACTGACCTGGGAAGTGTAAACACTTTGTTTCATTTTCTGTTGGTGTTCGTTAGTTTCCAGTTCCATTTCCCATCCCCCCAACCATCACCTCAGTGGTAACCTTGGTAACATGAATAGATAAGAGGGCTGCCAGCCAATAGGAACACATATTCATTCCTAACTGACCTTCAGTGACCTGGAAAGTGTCTATTTGTATCATTTTGAGTTAGTGCCCACTAATCGGAAAAAACGATTTTTAACGATTTTTCAACGAAATAATCGTGCCAAACACGATTTTCTTCTCCTGCCACACGATTTCTATCGTTAAGACGATATGGAAAACGATTCACATCCCTATTCTAGACCTCTCATGATTTTAAACACCGCTATCATGTCTGTACTAAAATACCCTGGTGCTGTTTGTGTAAATGTATGCATATAACCTGGTTTTATGTGTGTAAATCTCTATACTAAAATAGCCTGGGGCTCAGTTTATTCTTCCTTGATATATGTTAATATTTATTTAAATAGATATTTTTGTATTTCAAGTGAATTTTAAGTTCATAACTTGTCTGTTTGCATTTACTGCATTTATACGATGTTTGTTTTGGTTTGAGTGGCTCATGTTTAAGCTCGTAATAATTTTGGGGTAGATTTTAAAAAGCATTTACTCGAGCAAAACTGGTTTTTGCTCGAGTAAATACACTTTACTCAAGTAAGTGGGCTTTTCAAAATTGCTACAATATATGCCATTGAATTGTCCATAGGATTTACTCAAGTAAGTGCACTTTACTCGAGTAAATAGCTTTTGAAAATTGCTACGATAGTATGTCACATTTACATGCGTAACTCCTTTGAAAATGACCCCCTTTAGATTTTGTAGTTTGGTTACCTTTGGTTATGTATTTATGACTTACTTGACATTTAATAAATTGAAATTCTGAAGATTTGCCAGTATAGCTTATGTTTGTATAATTCTTGGTTTTGCTATACAATCTTTTTCATCTCTTTATAAGTTTTATTGATGAAACATACAAGAGAGAACAGAAAAATAATTTATAAAAAGGATCTTTCTAAGGCAATAACACAAAGTTAAGCCTATGAACAGTTAATGTGAATCACTGTCAGGAGGTAAAGTTAAAGCTTACCTGAAGAATCCTGGAGACAATATCAGGTCTCTAAATGAAAGAAAACAAGGAGTGAGATTAGGGAAGAAGCTTTCCTGGGAAGGTCACAGAGATTCAAAGTCACTTTACAGGGGAGACAGAAGTGTGAGAAGCAAACCCCAGGTCACCAGGAGACTTCAGTCCTGTCTAACGTTTTGTTTTTGCATCAAAATCTTCCCATTCAGAGCCTCGAGGGGGAGGGAGCCAGAGTGGGTAACGCCGAGACTGCAGCACCAATGCCTCAGCCTATGCCCATCCCCTCCCCCTCCGGATGTCACCCTGACTGAAAGCAATTATTACACAAACCAATTTGAGTGGATGAAGAAGGCCCCGGCTTTATTATTAACAAAATATTAATCAACACTGTTCCGAGCCACATACACACCTGGCACCAAACTGGTGCCCCCCCGGGCTGCCAGCCATGTTACTTAGCAAGGCAGCTCCTTATGCTCTGCCCCCTGCAGTGATTTCCAATCAATAGGGCACCCAGTCAATGATGTCACCGCGCTATCATGCTCGCAGGGGTTTAGGGGTCGAGCACGCATCGTTCATCACTCTTCCCCTCCCCTCCAGCACATCCTCAATAAAAAGTCAAGGGGATCAAGTTTCTCAACACAGCCCACCTTGACATCACTGATGGGCCATTATACACGTCGGCACGCGACCCTGAGACACCTTTGTTACACCGCATGACCTGACGTGGTTTACACATAAAAGTAACGTCCCACATCAGGAGGTATCAGAGCCAGATCTGAGGATCAGAAGTAAAAACCCCAAGATCCGCTGCAGACGCTCTCACCCTCTCCTGGTTTTCCTATCATCGTCCTTTGTATTCTGAGTCCCATTCTGATTTAGCATTTTATTGTGGGATGTGAAATATTAGAAACCAAATCTTTATCATATCTAACAATGAAAACTGGTACTACCATAAATGGTAACAGTGCTTGGAGGTATTACTCAATATAATAGAAAGCGGAATGTATAATTAATTAAAAATAAATTATTAAGGTAAACAATCTTATGACCAGAAAAAACATCGCCAAGTCCGCACTTCCCAGCCCCGACTCCTCCCTCCCCCTAATTTGCAATATATCGCACGTGATAAAGCTTTAGAAAATAAACCCATAAGTTTGTACTAAAATAGCCTGGGGCTCAGTTTGTGTAAATGTATGCGTGTAACCTGGTTTTATGTGTGTAAATGTCTGTACTAAAATAGCCTGAGGCTCAGTGGGGTAGATTTTCAGACGAGCGCGAACAGCCTACTTTTGTTTGCGCTCCAGGCGCAAACAAAAGTACGCTGGATTTTAGTAGATACGCGCGTAGTCGCGCGTATCTACTAAAATCCTGGATCGGCGCGCGCAAGGCTATCGATTTCGGCGCGCGCCGATCCAGGCGCGCGCAAGGCTATCGTTCCCTTCTAGGCCGCTCCGAAATCGGAGCGGCCTAGAAGGGAACTTTCCTTTGCCCTCCCCTCACCTTCCCCTCCCTTCCCCTACCTAACCCACCCGCCCGGCCCTGTCTAACCCCCCATCCTACCTTTGTCGGGGGATTTACGCCTCCCGGAGGGAGGCGTAAATCCCCGCGCGCCAGCGTGCCTCCTGCGCGCCGGGCCGCGACCTGGGGGCGGGTACGGAGGGCGCGGCCACGCCCCCGGGCCGTAGCCACGCCCCCGTACCCGCCCCCAAAACGCTGCCGACACGCCCCCGCAACGCCGCACGCTCCGGCCCCGCCCCCGACACGCCTCCCGACACGCCCACTCCGAAAACCCCGGGACTTACGCGAGTCCCGGGTTCTGCGCGCGCCGGTGAGCCTATGTAAAATAGGCTCACCGGCGCGCAGGGCCCTGCTCGCGTAAATCCGCCCGGTTTTGGGCGGATTTACGCGAGCAGGGCTCTGAAAATCCGCCCCAGTTTGTTTAAATGTATGCATGTAACCTGGTTTTATGTGTCTAAATGTCTGTACTAAAATAGCCTGGATCTCAGTTTGTGTAAATGTGTGCATGTAACCTGGTTTTATGTGTCTAAATGTCTGTACTAAAATAGCCTGGATCTCAGTTTGTGTAAATGTATGCATGTAACCTGGTTTTATGTGTGTAAATGTCTGTACTAAAATAGCCGGGGCTCAGTTTGTGTAAATGTATGCATGTAACCTGGTTTTATGTGTGTAAATGTCTGTACTAAAATAGCCGGGGCTCAGTTTGTGTAAATGTATGCATGTAACCTGGTTTTATGTGTGTAAATGTCTGTACTAAAATAGCCGGGGCTCAGTTTGTGTAAATGTATGCATGTAACCTGGTTTTATGTGTGTAAATGTCTGTACTAAAATAGCCTGAGGCTCAGTTTGTGTAAATGTATGCATGTAACCTGGTTTTATGTGTGTAAATGTCTGTACTAAAATAGCCTGGGCCTCAGTTTGTGTAAATGTATGCATGTAACCTGGTTTTATGTGTGTAAATGTCTGTACTAAAATAGCCGGGGCTCAGTTTGTGTAAATGTATGCATGTAACCTGGTTTTATGTGTGTAAATGTCTGTACTAAAATAGCCTGGGGCTCAGTTTGTGTAAATGTGTGCATGTAAGCTGGTTTTATGTGTGTAAATGTCTGTGCTAAAATAGCCTGGGGCTCAGTTTATTCTTCCTTGAGTATATGTTAATATTTATTTAAATAGATATTTTTGTATTTCAAGTGAATTTTTAGTTGATAACTTGTCTGTTTGCATTTACTGCATTTATACGATGTTTGTTTTGGTTTGAGTGGCTCATGTTTAAGCTCGTAAGAATTTTAGATTTTGTAGTTTGGTGTCTTTTGGTTATGTATTTATTGTTGCGGTCCCAGTCAAGGCAGCCGCAACTAGGCCCTTACCTCCTTGGTCCCGGCACATCTCCGAGGGTCTGTGGCCTGTTTAGCGGCATCCCGCGGGGGGGGGACGCTGCCGAGAAGCCCTGCCTGGTCGCCTTCTCCCTAGGCGCACGCGCGCACGCAAGCCGCGCTTTTGAAGGCCGTTTCCCGCCACTGAACGCTTCGCCCTACCCATGATGTCAGATGCCGCAGCCTATGTAAGGCCACCACGGAGCCCATTACTTTGCCTTGCAATGGGGTTCCTTGCGGTTCTCTGTTGCGCCGTGCCCCGTAGTGCTCTATTGCGTTAGCGACTCCGCTCCTCCCTGAGACTTGTGTTTTCTCCATGCTCAAGTCTTGCTTTTGTCTGGCTTGCTTACTGTAACCTGTTCTGCTTCAGCTGCTGTCTGCTTCCAGTAGCCAGTCCTGCTTCAGCTCCTGTCTGGTTCCAGTAGCCAGTCCTTCCTCAGCTCCTGTCTGGATCCAGTAGCCAGTCCTGCTTCAGCTCTTGTCTGGATCCTGTAGCCAGTCCTGCTTCATTTCCTGTCTGGTTCCAGTAGCCAGTCCTGCTTCAGCTCCTGTCTGGTTCCAGTAGCCAGTCCTTCCTCAGCTCCTGTCTGGTTCCAGTAGCCAGTCCTTCCTCAGCTCCTGTCTGGATCCAGTAGCCAGTCCTGCTTCAGCTCTTGTCTGGATCCTGTAGCCAGTCCTGCTTCATTTCCTGTCTGGTTCCAGTAGCCAGTCCTGCCTCAGCTCCTGTCTGGTTCTAGTAGCCAGTCCTGCTTCATTTCCTGTCTGGTTCCAGTAGCCAGTCCTGCCTCAGCTCCTGTCTGGTTCTAGTAGCCAGTCCTGCTTCAGTTCCTGTCTGGTTCCAGTAGCCAGTCCTGCTTCAGTTCCTGTCTGGTTCCAGTAGCCAGTCCTGCCTCAGCTCCTGTCTGGTTCTAGTAGCCAGTCCTGCTTCATTTCCTGTCTGGTTCCAGTAGCCAGTCCTGCTTCAGCTCCTGTCTGGTTCCAGTAGCCAGTTCTGCTTCAGCTTCTGTCTGGTTCCAGTAGCCAGTCCTGCTTCATTTCCTGTCTGGTTCCAGTAGCCAGTCCTGCTTCAGTTCCTGCCTGTCTTCTGATTCCTGCCTGCCTGCTCCAGCCCCAGCTTCCGTGATCTCCTAAGTCCCAGTGGCCGGGCTCCTACAGGCTCCTCCCGGGGGAGTACCGGCTTCCAGGGTGAAGCTCACGTCCAGCTCTTGCCTGGTATGCACCTCTGAGAGGCTATAGTACACCTCTCCCCAGTCTGTCACAGTTCGGCCAAAGGGTCCACTAAACACTTCAGTCACAACATTTATGACTTACTTGACATTTAATAAATTGAAATTCTGAAGATTTGCCAGTACAGCTTATTTTTGTATAATTCTTGGTTTTGCTATACTGTCATCTCTTTATACATTTTATTGATGAAACATACACGAGAGAACAGAAAAAGAAGTTTTAAAAGGGATCTTTCTGAGGCAGTAACAGAAATTTAAGCCTATGAACAGTTAATGTGAATCATTATCAGGAGGTAAAGTTAAAGCTTACCTGAAGAATCCTGGAGACAATATCAGGATACTAAATGAAAGAAAACAAGGAGTGAGATTAGGGATGAAGCTTTCCTGGGAAGGTCACAGAGATTCAAAGTCACTTTACAGGGGAGACAGAAGTGTGAGAAGCAAACCCCAGGTCACCAGGAGACTTCAGTCCTGTCTAATGTTTTGATTTTGCATCAAAATCTTCCCATTCAGAGCCTCGAGGGGGAGGGAGCCAGAGTGGGTAACATCAAGACTGCAGCACCAATGCCTCAGCCTATGCCCATCCCCCCCATTCCCCCCTCCCCCTCCCCATATGTCACCATGACTTAAAGCAATTATTACACAAACCAATTTGAGTGGATGAAGAAGGCCTCGGCTTACATAGAAACACAGAAACATAGAAATGACGGCAGAAGAAGACCAAACGGCCCATCCAGTCTGCCCAGCAAGCTTCACACATTTTTTCTCTCATACTTATCTGTTTCTTTTAGCTCTTGGTTCTATTTCCCTTCCACCCCCACCATTAATGTAGAGAGCGGTGGAGGAGCTGCATCCAAGTGAAATATCAATCTTGATTAGTTAGGGGTAGTAGGGGTAGTAACCGCCGCAATAAGCAAGCTACACCCATGCTTATTTGTTTTACCCAGACTATGTTATACAGCCCTTATTGGTTTATTTATTTATTTATTTATTTACATTTCTTATATACCGGCATTCGCGATGGGAGTCGCATCATGCCGGTTTACAAATAACAAGGTGTGACAACAGAATAAATACTTAATAACTTAAAAACATTAACATGTGATAGAAGAATAAGGTAGCAGTTACAATAAAACAGGGATAAAATGTAACTTGGAATGAAGAGAAGGCAAAAGAGAGATTAACACTGAGATAACAAAAGAATGACCAAGGTAAATAGAACCAAGGTAAATAAACCTGGTTGATTTTCTTCTCCCCTGCTGTTGAAGCAGAGAGCCATGCTGGATATGCATCGAAAGTGAAGTATCAGGCTTATTTGGTTTGGGGTAGTAACCGCCGTAACAAGCCAGCTACTCCCCTCTTTGAGAGTGCGAACCCTCTTTTCTTCTCCCCTGCCGTTGAAGCAGAGAGCTCTGCTGCATATGCATTGAGAGTGAAGTATCAGGCTTATTTGGTTTGGGGTAGTAACCGCCGTAACAAGCCAGCTACTCCCCGCTTTGTGAGTGCAAATCCTTTTTTCCACATTTCCTCTTGCTGTTGAAGCTTAGAGCGATGTTGGAGTCACAGTAACCATGTGTATGTTTATTGAATAAGGGTATTGTCTCCAGGCAGTAGCTGTCATTCTGGCGAGTCAACACTGTTGCGAACCAAATACACTCCTGGCACCAAACTGGTGCCCCCCTGGGCTGCCAGCCATGTTTCCTAGCAAGGCAGCTCCTTATACTCTGCCCCCTGCAGTGATTTCCAATCAAAAGAGCCCCCAGTCAATGATGTCACCGCGCTATCATGCTCGCAGGGGTTTAGGGGTCGAGCACGCATCGTTCATCACTCTTCCCCTCCCCTCCGGCACATCCTCAATAAAAAGTCAAGGGGATCAAGTTTCTCAACACAGCCCACCTTGACATCACTGATGGGCCATTATACACGTCGGCACGCGACCCTGAGACACCTTTGTTACACCGCATGACCTGATGTGGTTTACACATAAAAGTAATGTCCCACATCAGGAGATATCAGACCCAGATCTGAGGATCAGAAGTAAAAACCCCCAAGATCCGCAGCAGACGCTCTCACCCTCTCCTGGTTTTCCTATCATCATCCTTTGTATTCTGAGTCCCATTCTGATTTAGCAGTTTATTGTGGGATGTGAAATATTAGCAAAAGAAATCTTTATCATATCTAACAATGAAAACTGGTACTAGCATAAATGGTAACAGTGCTTGGAGGTATTACTCAATATAATAGAAAGCGGAATGTATAATTAATTAATTAAAAATTAAACAGTATAGTAAACACACTTATGAAGAGAGGGAAAGTGTAAGTATATCTCATACCCCAGTCTGTATTTATCAGGCTCTGGGGCATTGTGGAGGATCCATGTGAGTTCAGAAGGCAGCAACAACAATCAACACAATCCAGCTCTATAATACACTGCACTAGCATGATATCTGTGAGAGCCTGGGGCTCAATATAGTTAAAATATGCACGTAACTTGGTTTTGTGTGTGAATATATCTGTACTAAAATGTTACAGGGCGGTTTGGAATCCTTTTCCCAATTGGAGTTTCATCAGACAGTCTGTGTGGGACATTTCTTGCTGCAGTGTGAGTTATTGCCTGCTTAAAGATTTTTTCTTTGAATTCGGATGCCAGTGGGAGGAGCTAGAGGCGCGCATAAGATCCGCGGCCTGAGAGAGCTCACCGGGCGGTTTGGAATCCTTTTCCCAACTGGAGTTTCATCAGACAGTCTGTGTGGGACATTTCTTGCTGCAGTGTGAGTTATTGCCTGCTTAAAGATTTCTTCTTTGAATTCGGACGCCAGTGGGAGGAGCTAGAGGCGCGCATAAGACCCACGCCCTTGCGGCGCCCCGCTGCCGCCGGCGCTCCACCGGCTTAGTCCGAATTTGTACGGATTTTAGGGCCTGTAATTTTCTTTTTTAAAGGATAATTTTTATTCTTATGTCTTGATTAGGAAAATTCCAAACCTATCCATAAGAGCTTTCTGTGTATTAATTTGTTAGTATAAGAGCTAACTCAGGATTTTAGGTTAAGTGTTAGAAAAATTTCCTTTTAAGGTATGCCTCATAAGAGAAAAGCTAAGGTACGGGTTTTTCCAGCTGAACCCTCTCCCTTGTTACAACAACGCTTAATTCCTGAATATGCATTATCAGCCATACCACAGGGGAGTGCTAGTCCCATTGGTGTAGTGGGGGTAGGGACACTGCTATCACCGGGCGAAACATCTTTAAGCCCCCCAGAACCTTGCCAGCTGCTTACAGCTTCCCCCCTAATACCCTCCATGGTTGTTGTTGGAAATGGAGATATATCTACCACAGTACAACAAACAACTGGAGACCATTGAGAGGATTTAGTGATAGTTAGGTCCTCTACACCAGAAGGTAAATCTGGGGTAGTAGAGGATGAAGGGATTTAAGAACTATCAGCTGTGTCCATAGAGTCCTTGGCGGACATGATCAGAAAGCTGTCTGTTAGCATTCAAGAACAGTCATCAATTTTAAGAAATGTTTTCCCAGAAGTTAGATTTTGTATCTCAAGACCATCAGAAAATTCTTACAGACCAGTGTGTGCAGATACAATCTCTAGGCAACATTTCTAGAAGAATCTCAGGTAGAGATACTTACACACATTACACTTTTGATTACTTTTCAATCTGAACAGGAAAAGAATTTAGTGATGAAAGCATATTTTAAAAATATGGATATTAATTTCCTAGGTAATAAGGTCAGGTTATTTCCTGACCTAGCAAGGTATACCTAGGTACGCCGAAAGGCTTTTTTATTGTTAAAGCCTGAAGCTGAGGCATTAGGTGCTATAATGAAAATAAAATATTCATGTAAATGTATGTTAAAACTTCGAGGAATAACATATATTTTCTTTGAAATAAACCAGTTAAGAGATTTCTTGAAAGCAAAACATCAGGTTCTGAATGAAGGAAATGGAAATGAGGTCAATAAAGAATAATGGCTGTATCTTATACAATTGTTATTGTTAGAATATTCTTGGAAATCCTTATCTAATGTTGCACAGAAACCTCTTGCAAGTATTACCTCTTTGATGTTTTAGCAATGACAAGCACAAAGATAAGATAGTATTTCCTGAAATCTATATCTGTAATTTTATTGAATAATATCAATGTGTTTTGTCTGCTATTGTATTTCACTACAAAGTGTTAAATTATCTTTGTAATATGTCAAAAAATTTAAAAAAGAGAAATTGTAAAAAAAAATGTCACAAAACTAAGGCCTGGATTCATCATTCAACGCAGAATGTTGAATCCTGTGAAAACAGGGGCTGGGCGGGCCTGCGAAAGCCCGCAACTTTCGAACCACGGTGGTGCAATTTCCAAGGCTGCCGTCTTTCGCACCGAATAGCACCACCGTGAAAGGTGGTGCTATTCGGTGCGCTACTGCCGATCATAATGTTAGTAACATTAACGACGGAAGCGAAAAAACCGCCAACTCCGCCCTTCCCAGCCCCGACTCCTCCCCTCCCCCCTATTTCCAATATATCGCAAGTGATAAAGCTTTAGAAAATAACCCCATATGTTTGTCTAAATATATGTATGTAACCAGGTTTTATGTGAGTAAATGTTTGTACTAAAATAGCCTGGGGCTCAGTTTGTGTAAATGTATTCATGTAACCTGGTTTTATGTGTGTAAATGTCTGTGCTAAAATAGACTGGAGCTCAGTTTGTGTAAATGTATGCATGTAACCTGGTTTTATGTGTGTAAATGTCTGTACTAAAACAGCCTGGGGCTCAGTGTGTGTAAATGTATGTATGTAACCAGGTTTTATGTGAGTAAATGTTTGTACTAAAATAGCCTGGGGCTCAGTTTGTGTAAATGTGTGCATGTAACCTGGTTTATGTGTGTAAATGTCTGTACTAAAATAGACTGGAGCTCAGTTTGTGTAAATGTATGCATGTAACCTGGTTTTATGTGTGTAAATGTCTGTACTAAAACAGCCTGGGGCTCAGTTTGTGTAAATGTGTGCATGTAACCTGGTTTTATCTGTGTAAATGTCTGTACTAAAATAGACTGGAGCTCAGTTTGTGTAAATGTATGCATGTAACCTGGTTTTATGTGTGTAAATGTCTGTACTAAAACAGCCTGGGGCTCAGTTTGTGTAAATGTAGGCATGTAACCTGGTTTTATGTGTGTAAATGTCTGTACTAAAATAGCCTGGGGCTCAGTTTGTGTAAATGTATGCATGTAACCAGGTTTTATGTGAGTAAATGTTTGTACTAAAATAGCCTGGGGCTCAGTGTGTGTAAATGTGTGCATGTAACCTGGTTTTATGTGTGTAAATGTCTGTACTAAAATAGACTGGAGCTCAGTTTGTGTAAATGTATGCATGTAACCTGGTTTTATGTGTGTAAATGTCTGTACTAAAACAGCCTGGGGCTCAGTTTGTGTAAATGTAGGCATGTAACCTGGTTTTATGTGTGTAAATGTCTGTACTAAAATAGCCTGGGGCTCAGTTTGTGTAAATGTGTGCATGTAACCTGGTTTTATGTGTGTAAATGTTTGTACTAAAATAGCCTGGGGATCGGTTTGTGTAAATGTATGCATGTAACCTGGTTTTATGTGTGTAAATGTCTGTACTAAAATAGCCTGGGGATCGGTTTGTGTAAATGTATGCATGTAACCAGGTTTTATGTGAGTAAATGTTTGTACTAAAATAGCCTGGGGCTCAGTTTGTGTAAATGTATGCATGTAACCTGGTTTTATGTGTGTAAATGTCTGTACTAAAATAGCCTGGGGCTCAGTTTGTGTAAATGTATGCATGTAACCTGGTTTTATGTGTGTAAATGTCTGTACTAAAATAGCCTGGGGCTCAGTTTGTGTAAATGACTGCATGTAACCTGGTTTTATGTGTGTAAATGTCTGTGCTAAAATAGCCTGGGGCTCAGTTTATTCTTCCTTGAGTATATGTTAATATTTATTTAAATAGATATTTTTGTATTTCAAGTGAATTTTTAGTTGATAACTTGTCTGTTTGCATTTACTGCATTTATACGATGTTTGTTTTGGTTTGAGTGGCTCATGTTTAAGCTCGTAAGAATTTTAGATTTTGTAGTTTGGTGTCTTTTGGTTATGTATTTATTGTTGCGGTCCCAGTCAAGGCAGCCGCAACTAGGCCCTTACCTCCTTGGTCCCGGCACATCTCCGAGGGTCTGTGGCCTGTTTAGCGGCATCCCGCGGGGGGGGGGACGCTGCCGAGAAGCCCTGCCTGGTCGCCTTCTCCCTAGGCGCACGCGCGCACGCAAGCCGCGCTTTTGAAGGCCGTTTCCCGCCACTGAACGCTTCGCCCTACCCATGATGTCAGATGCCGCAGCCTATGTAAGGCCACCACGGAGCCCATTACTTTGCCTTGCAATGGGGTTCCTTGCGGTTCTCTGTTGCGCCGTGCCCCGTAGTGCTCTATTGCGTTAGCGACTCCGTTCCTCCCTGAGACTTGTGTTTTCTCCATGCTCAAGTCTTGCTTTTGTCTGGCTTGCTTACTGTAACCTGTTCTGCTTCAGCTGCTGTCTGCTTCCAGTAGCCAGTCCTGCTTCAGCTCCTGTCTGGTTCCAGTAGCCAGTCCTTCCTCAGCTCCTGTCTGGATCCAGTAGCCAGTCCTGCTTCAGCTCTTGTCTGGATCCTGTAGCCAGTCCTGCTTCATTTCCTGTCTGGTTCCAGTAGCCAGTCCTGCTTCATTTCCTGTCTGGTTCCAGTAGCCAGTCCTGCCTCAGCTCCTGTCTGGTTCCAGTAGCCAGTCCTGCCTCAGCTCCTGTCTGGTTCTAGTAGCCAGTCCTGCTTCATTTCCTGTCTGGTTCCAGTAGCCAGTCCTGCTTCAGTTCCTGTCTGGTTCCAGTAGCCAGTCCTGCTTCAGCTCCTGTCTGGTTCCAGTAGCCAGTTCTGCTTCAGCTTCTGTCTGGTTCCAGTAGCCAGTCCTGCTTCATTTCCTGTCTGGTTCCAGTAGCCAGTCCTGCCTCAGTTCCTGTCTGGTTCCAGTAGCCAGTCCTGCTTCATTTCCTGTCTGGTTCCAGTAGCCAGTCCTGCTTCAGTTCCTGCCTGTCTTCTGATTCCTGCCTGCCTGCTCCAGCCCCAGCTTCCGTGATCTCCTAAGTCCCAGTGGCCGGGCTCCTACAGGCTCCTCCCGGGGGAGTACCGGCTTCCAGGGTGAAGCTCACGTCCAGCTCTTGCCTGGTATGCACCTCTGAGAGGCTATAGTACACCTCTCCCCAGTCTGTCACAGTTCGGCCAAAGGGTCCACTAAACACTTCAGTCACAACATTTATGACTTACTTGACATTTAATAAATTGAAATTCTGAAGATTTGCCAGTACAGCTTATTTTTGTATAATTCTTGGTTTTGCTATACTGTCATCTCTTTATACATTTTATTGATGAAACATACACGAGAGAACAGAAAAAGAAGTTTTAAAAGGGATCTTTCTGAGGCAGTAACAGAAATTTAAGCCTATGAACAGTTAATGTGAATCATTATCAGGAGGTAAAGTTAAAGCTTACCTGAAGAATCCTGGAGACAATATCACGATACTAAATGAAAGAAAACAAGGAGTGAGATTAGGGATGAAGCTTTCCTGGGAAGGTCACAGAGATTCAAAGTCACTTTACAGGGGAGACAGAAGTGTGAGAAGCAAACCCCAGGTCACCAGGAGACTTCAGTCCTGTCTAATGTTTTGTTTTTGCATCAAAATCTTCCCATTCAGAGCCTCGAGGGGGAGGGAGCCAGAGTGGGTAACATCAAGACTGCAGCACCAATGCCTCAGCCTATGCCCATCCCCCCCATTCCCCCCTCCCCCTCCCCATATGTCACCATGACTTAAAGCAATTATTACACAAACCAATTTGAGTGGATGAAGAAGGCCTCGGCTTACATAGAAACACAGAAACATAGAAATGACGGCAGAAGAAGACCAAACGGCCCATCCAGTCTGCCCAGCAAGCTTCACACATTTTTTCTCTCATACTTATCTGTTTCTTTTAGCTCTTGGTTCTATTTCCCTTCCACCCCCACCATTAATGTAGAGAGCGGTGGAGGAGCTGCATCCAAGTGAAATATCAATCTTGATTAGTTAGGGGTAGTAGGGGTAGTAACCGCCGCAATAAGCAAGCTACACCCATGTTTATTCCCTTTACCCAGACTATGTCATACAGCCCTTATTGGTTGATTTTCTTCTCCCCTGCCGTTGAAGCAGAGAGCCATGCTGGATATGCATCGATAGTGAAGTATCAGGCACATTTGGTTTGGGGTAGTAACCGCCGTAACAAGCCAGCTACTCCCCTCTTTGAGAGTGCGAACCCTCTTTTCTTCTCCCCTGCCGTTGAAGCAGAGAGCTCTGCTGCATATGCATTGAGAGTGAAGTATCAGGCTTATTTGGTTTGGGGTAGTAACCGCCGTAACAAGCCAGCTACTCCCCGCTTTGTGAGTGCAAATCCTTTTTTCCACATTTCCTCTTGCTGTTGAAGCTTAGAGCGATGTTGGAGTCACAGTAACCATGTGTATGTTTATTGAATAAGGGTATTGTCTCCAGGCAGTAGCTGTCATTCTGGCGAGTCAACACTGTTGCGAACCAAATACACTCCTGGCACCAAACTGGTGCCCCCCTGGGCTGCCAGCCATGTTTCCTAGCAAGGCAGCTCCTTATACTCTGCCCCCTGCAGTGATTTCCAATCAAAAGAGCCCCCAGTCAATGATGTCACCGCGCTATCATGCTCGCAGGGGTTTAGGGGTCGAGCACGCATCGTTCATCACTCTTCCCCTCCCCTCCGGCACATCCTCAATAAAAAGTCAAGGGGATCAAGTTTCTCAACACAGCCCACCTTGACATCACTGATGGGCCATTATACACGTCGGCACGCGACCCTGAGACACCTTTGTTACACCGCATGACCTGATGTGGTTTACACATAAAAGTAATGTCCCACATCAGGAGATATCAGACCCAGATCTGAGGATCAGAAGTAAAAACCCCCAAGATCCGCAGCAGACGCTCTCACCCTCTCCTGGTTTTCCTATCATCATCCTTTGTATTCTGAGTCCCATTCTGATTTAGCAGTTTATTGTGGGATGTGAAATATTAGCAAAAGAAATCTTTATCATATCTAACAATGAAAACTGGTACTAGCATAAATGGTAACAGTGCTTGGAGGTATTACTCAATATAATAGAAAGCGGAATGTATAATTAATTAATTAAAAATTAAACAGTATAGTAAACACACTTATGAAGAGAGGGAAAGTGTAAGTATATCTCATACCCCAGTCTGTATTTATCAGGCTCTGGGGCATTGTGGAGGATCCATGTGAGTTCAGAAGGCAGCAACAACAATCAACACAATCCAGCTCTATAATACACTGCACTAGCATGATATCTGTGAGAGCCTGGGGCTCAATATAGTTAAAATATGCACGTAACTTGGTTTTGTGTGTGAATATATCTGTACTAAAATGTTACAGGGCGGTTTGGAATCCTTTTCCCAATTGGAGTTTCATCAGACAGTCTGTGTGGGACATTTCTTGCTGCAGTGTGAGTTATTGCCTGCTTAAAGATTTTTCTTTGAATTCGGATGCCAGTGGGAGGAGCTAGAGGCGCGCATAAGATCCACGGCCTGAGAGAGCTCACCGGGCGGTTTGGAATCCTTTTCCCAATTGGAGTTTCATCAGACAGTCTGTGTGGGACATTTCTTGCTGCAGTGTGAGTTATTGCCTGCTTAAAGATTTCTTCTTTGAATTCGGACGCCAGTGGGAGGAGCTAGAGGCGCGCATAAGACCCACGCCCTTGCGGCGCCCCGCTGCCGCCGGCGCTCCACCGGCTTAGTCCGAATTTGTACGGATTTTAGGGCCTGTAATTTTCTTTTTTAAAGGATAATTTTTATTCTTATGTCTTGATTAGGAAAATTCCAAACCTATCCATAAGAGCTTTCTGTGTATTAATTTGTTAGTATAAGAGCTAACTCAGGATTTTAGGTTAAGTGTTAGAAAAATTTCCTTTTAAGGTATGCCTCATAAGAGAAAAGCTAAGGTACGGGTTTTTCCAGCTGAACCCTCTCCCTTGTTACAACAACGCTTAATTCCTGAATATGCATTATCAGCCATACCACAGGGGAGTGCTAGTCCCATTGGTGTAGTGGGGGTAGGGACACTGCTATCACCGGGCGAAACATCTTTAAGCCCCCCAGAACCTTGCCAGCTGCTTACAGCTTCCCCCCTAATACCCTCCATGGTTGTTGTTGGAAATGGAGATATATCTACCACAGTACAACAAACAACTGGAGACCATTGAGAGGATTTAGTGATAGTTAGGTCCTCTACACCAGAAGGTAAATCTGGGGTAGTAGAGGATGAAGGGATTTAAGAACTATCAGCTGTGTCCATAGAGTCCTTGGCGGACATGATCAGAAAGCTGTCTGTTAGCATTCAGAACAGTCATCAATTTAAGAAATGTTTTCCCAGAAGTTAGATTTTGTATCTCAAGACCATCAGAAAATTCTTACAGACCAGTGTGTGCAGATACAATCTCTAGGCAACATTTCTAGAAGAATCTCAGGTAGAGATACTTACACACATTACACTTTTGATTACTTTTCAATCTGAACAGGAAAAGAATTTAGTGATGAAAGCATATTTTAAAAATATGGATATTAATTTCCTAGGTAATAAGGTCAGGTTATTTCCTGACCTAGCAAGGTATACCTAGGTACGCCGAAAGGCTTTTTTATTGTTAAAGCCTGAAGCTGAGGCATTAGGTGCTATAATGAAAATAAAATATTCATGTAAATGTATGTTAAAACTTTGAGGAATAACATATATTTTCTTTGAAATAAACCAGTTAAGAGATTTCTTGAAAGCAAAACATCAGGTTCTGAATGAAGGAAATGGAAATGAGGTCAATAAAGAATAATGGCTGTATCTTATACAATTGTTATTGTTAGAATATTCTTGGAAAACCTTATCTAATGTTGCACAGAAACCTCTTGCAAGTATTACCTCTTTGATGTTTTAGCAATGACAAGCACAAGATAAGATAGTATTTCCTGAAATCTATATCTGTAATTTTATTGAATAATATCAATGTGTTTTGTCTGCTATTGTATTTCACTACAAAGTGTTAAATTATCTTTGTAATATGTCAAAAAATTTAAAAAAAGAGAAATTGTAAAAAAAAATGTCACAAAAACTAAAGCCTGGATTCATCATTCAACGCAGAATGTTGAATCCTGTGAAAACAGGGGCTGGGCGGGCCTGCGAAAGCCCGCAACTTTCGAACCACGGTGGTGCAATTTCCAAGGCTGCCGTCTTTCGCACCGAATAGCACCACCGTGAAAGGTGGTGCTATTCGGTGCGCTACTGCCGATCATAATGTTAGTAACATTAACGACGGAAGCGAAAAAACCGCCAACTCCGCCCTTCCCAGCCCCGACTCCTCCCCTCCCCCCTATTTCCAATATATCGCAAGTGATAAAGCTTTAGAAAATAACCCCATATGTTTGTCTAAATATATGTATGTAACCAGGTTTTATGTGAGTAAATGTTTGTACTAAAATAGCCTGGGGCTCAGTTTGTGTAAATGTATGCATGTAACCTGGTTTTATGTGTGTAAATGTCTGTGCTAAAATAGCCCGGGGCTCAGTTTGTGTAAATGTGTGCATGTAACCTGGTTTTATGTGAGTAAATGTTTGTACTAAAATAGCCTGGGGCTCAGTTTGTGTAAATGTATGCATGTAACCTGGTTTTATGTGGGTAAATGTCTGTACTAAAATAGACTGGAGCTCAGTTTGTGTAAATGTGTGCATGTAACCTGGTTTTATGTGTGTAAATGTCTGTACTAAAATAGCCTGGGGATCGGTTTGTGTAAATGTAGGCATGTAACCTGGTTTTATGTGTGTAAATATCTGTACTAAAATAGCCTGGGACTCAGTTTGTGTAAATGTACGCATGTAACCAGGTTTTAAGTGTGTAAATGTCTGTACTAAAATAGCCTGGGGCTCAGTTTGTGTAAATGTAGGCATGTAACCTGGTTTTATGTGTGTAAATATCTGTACTAAAATAGCCTGGGGCTCAGTTTGTGTAAATGTAGGCATGTAACCAGGTTTTAAGTGTGTAAATGTCTGTACTAAAATAGCCTGGGGCTCAGTTTGTTTAAATGTGTACATGTAACCTGGTTTTATGTGTGTAAATGTCTGTACTAATATAGCCTGGGCTCAGTTTGTGTAAATGTATGCATGTAACCTGGTTTTATGTGTGTAAATGTCTATACTAAAATAGCCTGGGGCTCAGTTTGTCTAAATGTGTGCATGTAACCTGGTTTTATGTGTGTAAATTTCTGTGCTAAAATAGCCCGGGGCTCAGTTTGTGTAAATGTGTGCATGTAACCTGGTTTTATGTGTGTAAATGTCTGTGCTAAAATAGCCCGGGGCTCAGTTTGTGTAAATGTGTGCATGTAACCTGGTTTTATGTGTTTAAATGTCTGTACTAAAATAGCCTGGGGCTCAGTTTGTGTAAATGAATGCATGTAACCTGGTTTTATGTGTGTAAATGTCTGTACTAAAATAGCCTGGGGCTCAGTTTGTATAAATGTATGTATGTAACCTGTTTTTTTGTGTGTAAATGTCTGTACTAAAATAGCCTGGGGCTCAGTTTGGGGGTAATTTTCAAAGGAGTTACGCGCATAAATGTAACTACTATTGTAGCAATTTCAAAAAGCCATTTACTCACGTAAAGTGCACTTATGCGAATAAATCCTATGGACGATTCAATGGCATATATTGTAGCAATTTTCAAAAGCCCACTTACTCGAGTAAAGTGCATTTACATGCGTAAAACCCAGATTTACGCATGTAAATGCTTTTTAAAATCTGCCCCTTTGTGTAAATATGTGCATGCAACCTGGTTTTATGTGTGTAAATGTCAGTACTAAAATAGCCTGGGGCTCAGTTTGTGTAAATGTATGCATGTAACCTGGTTTTTTGTGTGTAAATGTCTGTACTAAAATAGCCTGGGGCTCAGTTTGTGTAAATGTATGCATGTAACCTGGTTTTTTGTGTGTATATGTCTGTACTAAAATAGCCTGGGGCTCAGTTTGTGTAAATGTATGCATGTAACCTGGTTTTATGTGTGTAAATGTCTGTACTAAAAACGCCTGGGGCTCAGTTTCTGTAAATGTATGCATGTAATCTGGTTTTATGTGAGTAAATGTCTGTACTAAAATAGCCTGGGCCTCAGTTTGTGTAAATGTGTGCAGGTAACCTTTTTTATGTGTGTAAATGTCTGTACTAATATAGCCTAGGCTCAGTTTGTGTAAATGTATGCATGTAACCTGGTTTTATCTGTGTAAATGTCTGTACTAAAATAGCCTGGGGCTCAGTTTGTGTAAATGTCTGTATGTAACCTGGTTTTATGTGTGTAAATGTCTGTACTAAAATAGCCTGGGGCTCAGTTTGTGTAAATGTAGGCATGTAACCTGGTTTTATGTGTGTAAATATCTGTACTAAAATAGCCTGGAGCTCAGTTTGTGTAAATGTAGGCATGTAACCAGGTTTTAAGTGTGTAAATGTCTGTACTAAAATAGCCTGGGGCTCAGTTTGTTTAAATGTGTACATGTAACCTGGTTTTATGTGTGTAAATGTCTGTACTAAAATAGCCTGGGCTCAGTTTGTGTAAATGTATGCATGTAACCTGGTTTTATGTGTGTAAATGTCTGTACTAATATAGCCTGGGCCTCAGTTTGTGTAAATGTATGCATGTAACCTGGTTTTATGTGTGTAAATGTCTGTACTAAAATAGCCTGGGGCTCAGTTTGTGTAAATGTGTGCATGTAACCTGGTTTTATGTGTGTAAATTTCTGTACTAAAATAGCCTGGGGCTCAGTTTGTGTAAATGTATGCATGTAACCTGGTTTTTTGTGTGTATATGTCTGTACTAAAATAGCCTGGGGCTCAGTTTGTGTAAATGTATGCATGTAACCTGGTTTTATGTGTCTAAATGTCTGTACTAAAAACGCCTGGGGCTCAGTTTCTGTAAATGTATGCATGTAATCTGGTTTTATGTGTGTAAATGTCTGTACTAAGATAGCCTGGGGCTCAGTTTGTGTAAATGTCTGCATGTAACCTGGTTTTCTGTGAGTAAATGTCTGTACTAAAATAGCCTGGGGCTCAGTTTGTGTAAATGTGTGCAGGTAACCTGGTTTTATTTGTGTAAATGTCTGTACTAATATAGCCTAGGCTCAGTTTGTGTAAATGTGTGCAGGTAACCTGGTTTTATGTATGTAAATGTCTGTACTAAAATAGCCTAGGCTCAATTTGTGTAAATGTATGTATGTAACCTGGTTTTATCTGTGTAAATGTCTGTACTAAAATAGCCTGGGGCTCAGTTTGTGTAAATGTCTGCATGTAACCTGGTTTTATGTGTGTAAATGTCTGTACTAAAATAGCCTGCGGTTCAGTTTGTGTAAATGAATGCATGTAACCTGGATTTATGTGTATAAGCATCTGTTGCGGTCCCAGTCTCGGTAGCCGCGACTAGGCCCTTTCCTCCTTGGTCCCGGCCCATCTCCAAGGGTCTGCGGCCTGTTTCGCGGCATCCCCACAGGGGGGGACGCCGCTGAGAAGCCCTGCCTGGACGCCTTCTCCCTATGCGCGCGCGCACAATCCGCGCTTATGAAGGCCGTTTCCCGCCACTGGAAGCTCCATCCTATCCATGACGTCAGACGCCGCGGCCTATGTAAGGCCGCCGTGGAGCCCAGGGCTTTGCCTTGCAATGGGGTTCCTTGCGGTTCTCTGTTGCTCCGTGCCCCGGAGTGTGCTATTGCGTTAGCAACCCCGTTACTGTCTGAGACTTGTTTCACTGCATGCCCAAGTCTTGCTTCTGCCTGGCTTGCTTGCAGTAATCTGTTCTGCTTCAGTTCCAGCTCCTTTCTAGTTCCAGTAGCCAGTCCTGCTTCAGCTCCTGTCTGGTTCCAGTAGCCAGTCCTGCTTCAGCTCCTGTCTGGTTCCAGTAGCCAGTCCTGCTTCAGTTTCTGCTTGCTTCATTCCTAGCCTGTTTCAGATCCTGCCTGACTCCTGATCCCTGGCTGCCTGCTCCAGCTTCCGTGATCTCCACAGTCCCAGCGGTCGGCTCCTACGGGCTCCTCCCTGGGGAGTACCGACTTCCAGGGTGAAGCTCACATCCAGCTCCTGCCTAGTATCTGCCTCCCGACCTGTCACTCACCAGAGACTATAGTACATCTCTCCCCAGTCTCTCACAGGTCGGCCCAAGGGTCCACTAAACAGTTCACTCACAACATTTGAACTAAAATAGCCTGGGGATCAGTTTGTGTAAATGTATGCATGTAACTTGGTTTTATGTGTGTAAATGTCTGTACTAAAATAGCCTGGAGATCAATTTGTGTAAATGTATGCATGTAACCTGGTTTTATGGGTGTAAATGTCTGTACTAAAATAGCCTGGGGATAATTTTGTATAAATGTATGCACTAGGGATGTGAATCGTGTGCCAGAACATTTTAACGATCGGGTTCGGCTGCGGGGGGGGGGGGGGGGGGGGGGGGAAATCTGATCGTTAGAGTTGTGAATTGGAATCGGTTCCGATTCCAATTCACATCACTAATTCTTTTTAATGAGGCCCGCGCCGATAAAAAAAAACCCCACCCGACCCTTTAAAATTACCCCCTTAGCCACCCCCACTCTCCCGACCCTCCCCCAAAAACTTTTTACACATACCTGGTAGTCAAGGGGGGCCGCGGGGAACGATCTCCCATTCCCAGGCAATCAGCTGCGCTAAAAAAAAATGGCGCTGGCGCTACCTTTGCCCTTACCATGTGACAGGGCAAAGGTAGCGCCGGTGCCATTTTGAATATTGGCAATACGGCCTGAGTGCAGAAGGTTGCTCCAGGACCCCCGCTGGACCCCCAGGCACTTTTGGCCAGCTTGGGGGGGCCTCCTGACCCCCACAAGTTTTGCCAAAAGTCCAGCGGGGGTCCGGAAGCGACCTTCTGCACTCAGGCCGTATTGCCAATATTCAAAATGGCACCGGCGCTACCTTTGCCCTGTCACATGGTAAGGGCAAAGGTAGCGGGAGGGCTTGCAGAGGTGCAGCCCCAGTGGGGACACTGCCAACCAGGCCACAGGCCCGACCTCTGGAAGTGGGAGCAGGTCCGGGAACCCGGAGGTAAGGGCCTGGCTGCGGTGCTCGCGGCCAGAACCACAATAGTACCTCCCCTCTTACGCCCTCTCTTAGCCGGTCCGGGTTTACTTGGGTGATCCCGATGGAACTGCCGTAATAAGTCCTTGTTGAGGATGTTACGGGTCGGTTCCCAAGAATTATCCTCGGGTCTGCAACCCTCCCAGGCAAGCAAGTATTCCCATCGGTGTTGATGAAACCGGATATCCAAAACTTCACGCACTTGATACGTGATCTCGTCCGGTACTGAAGGATCCAATGGTTCAGGAGCCCATGAGTGGTACCTGGATAACACAAGAGGCTTCAGCAATGATACATGGAAGACGTCATGTATGCGCATGGAGGAGGGTAGGCGTATACAGTAAGAGAATGCTCCCACACGTTCGGCGACTCAAAAAGGCCCACAGAATTTCAGTGCTAGTCGTCTGGACGGGATTCATAGCTGTAGATTTCTGGTGCTAAGCCAGACACGGTCTCCTGGAAGGAAGATGGCTGCTGGCTGACAATACCTATCTGCCCACTTCTTAGTGGACAGGGCGGCCTTACAGATCTTTTCCTGGGTAGAGATCCACAATGAACGAAGCTGGCGAGCTGAGAGTTGCACTGCCGGGAGTGCACTAGGTTCAGGCGAAGGTAAAGGTGGACAAAGTTGCTTCCCATAAACAACAAGGAACGGAGAACTTCCAGTGGCAGTATGTGTTTGACTATTATATGAGAACTCCGCACACGGGAGTAATTTAGCCCAATTATCTTGACGTTTGTTCACAAAGGCACAAAGGAAAGTCTTCAAAGTTCGATTGGTTCGTTCTGTGTGCCCATTACATTGAGGATGGAATGCTGACGAAAGACTAAGTTGCACATTGAGGCATTTGCATAAGGCTTTCCAATAATGAGCTGTAAATTGGGGTCCTCGATCGGAGACTATATCTTGCGTGAGACCGTGAAGTCTAAAGATATGCTGGGCAAACAAGCCAGCCAGATAAGGTGCAGAGGGTAGCTTAGGCAAAGGGACAAAGTGCGCCATTTTGGAAAATCGGTCCACGGTTACCAAAATGACCGAATTACCTCCTGAGTCAGGAAGGTCCATGATGAAATCAGTGGAGATGTGTGTCCACGGCTCCACAGGGATGGGCAAAGGTTGCAAGAGACCCCTAGGCTACCCGATGGGCAGCTTTTGAACAGCACAAGTAGGGCATGAGCCCACAAAAGCTTGGACGTACTGTCTCACCATTGGCTACCAGTAGAAACGGTTTAACAAGTCTAAAGTCCCTTTCCACCCCGCATGGCCCCCAGTGAGGGAGTCATGGGCCCAAGCGAGAACTGCTCTCCGAGAGCGATGTGGAACGACGGTCTTCCCTTGGGAGGACACTGAGGTTGCAGCAAGACTTATTTTCTTAGGGTCCAAGATATATTGGGGTGTATCAGGAGTCTCTTCTACCTCAGAAGAGCGCATCAGCTCGAACGTTCTTTGAGCTGAGTCAGTAGCGTAGCGTAAAGTTAAACCAGTCAAAAAACAGGGACCACCGGGCTTGTCTTGGATTCAGGTGTTGAGCTTGCTTCAAAAATGCTAGGTTCTTGTGATCGGTGTAAATCGTAACTTGGTGGTTGGCTCCTTCCAACCACTGTCTCCATTCCTCCAGGGTGAGCTTCACGGCTAGCAACTCTTTGTCCCCAACACAGTAGTTGCTCTCTGCCGGGGAGAATTTCCTTGAGAAATATGAACAGGGCAACAGCTGTCCGGAATCAGAGTACTGACTCAGTACGGCCCCCACGGCCATATTGGAGGCATCAATTTCCACCACGAAGGGCCGGTTGGGATCCGGATGGAGAAGGCAAATGTCTAACAAGAAGGCTTCTTTAAGGGCCTCAAAAGCTTGACAGGCTGAAGCAGGCCAATCCACCGCGTTAGCCCCCTTTCGGGTGAGGGCAGTTAACGGTCGAACAATACGAGAGTAACTGGGAATAAAGTGACGGTAAAAATTAGAAAAGCCAAGGAAGCGTTGCAACGCTTTAAGACCCCTTGGCCGGGGCCAATTCTTAATAGCTGCCACTTTCTCAGGATCCATTCGAAAGCCAGCTGCAGAAACTATATAGCCTAGGAACGGCAGGGACATCTTCTCAAAGCTACATTTTTCCAGCTTCACGTACAGACCATGCTCCCTAAGTATCTGAAGCACTTGTCGGACATGCTGACGGTGTGACGACAGATCCTGGGAGTAGATTAACACGTCGTCGAGGTAAACAATTACACAGGTATTCAGAAGGTCCCGCAACACCTCATTCATCAGGTGCTCGAACACCGCCATGGCATTACATAAGCCGAAAGGCATCACAAGGTACTCGTAATGCCCGTCTCGGGTATTAAACGCGGTTTTCCACTCATCCCCGGGACGGATTCTGACTAAATTGTACGCTCCTCGTAGGTCCAACTTTGTGAAAATCTTCGCTCCTTGAAGGTGATCAAGGAGTTCCGGGATCAATGGGAGTGGATAGCGGTCTCGCTTGGTAATAGAATTTAGGCCTCGATAGTCTATGCATGGCCTCAGTGAGCCGTCTTTCTTGCTGACAAAAAAGAAACCTGCCCCTGCGGGTGACTTGGATGGGCAGATAAAGCCCTTGGCCAGATTCTCCGCTATGTACTTGGACATGGCCTGAGTCTCAGGTATGGATAAGGGATAAACCCTTCCTCGGGGGAGCATAGTACCAGGTAGCAAGTCTATAGCACTGTCATAGGGACGATGCTGCGGAAGGATCTCCACTTTGGTCTTGGAGAATACATCCGTAAAGTCCTCATAAGGTGCCGGAGGCACCATGGCAGAGTGTATCAATGGAAGTACAGGAGTCTTAGGCACTTTCATACAGTTAGCTAGGCAGAAAGGACTCCATTTGACAATCTGTAGTGTATCCCACTGAATCGTGGGCGAGTGTTCTTGCAACCACGGCAACCCAAGCACCACAGTGTAGACAGCCTTCTCCAACACTAGGAAGGCTATCTCCTCTGAAGGGATCGCCCCGGTGCGGACCTTAATGGGTGCTGTGGACATCTGGACAGGTCCGAGAAGAAGCGTCCCCTGGATAGAGGTAATTCATAACGGGACCTCCCATCTATGCATAGGGATTCGCAACTGGGAGACTAAGTCCTGCAGGATGAAATTACCTCTGGCTCCAGAATCCAGGAATGCCATTGTCTCAAAGGAGCCTCCGGGATATTCCAAGGAAAGAGGGACAGTGCATTGAAGAGCTGTAGTACAACCTAGGAGGAGCTCCTCCCGACCTCCTAGGCTTTGGCGTTTTTCCGCACGCTCCTGGCAGCGTGCCAAGAAGTGGCCCTTCCGGCCACAATACAGGCACAACCTCAATGAACGCCGACATTGCCTTTCTTCAGCAGAGAGCGGGGCCCATCCCAGCTGCATAGGTTCGCAGGTGGGAGCGTCTGGATGGGAACTCATGGGTGAGGGCTAAGGTCTCGACCCAGGAGACGGGCTGTGGTGAGAGGAGCGCTGCTCCTTCGCTCGTTGTTGTAGGCGGCGGTCGATGCGGACAGCCATCTCGATCAAGGCGTAGAGGTCCTCCAGCAGATCTCGAGCAGCAATTTCATCCTTTATACATCCAGAGAGGCCTTCCAGGAAGATGGCCTTAAGGCTACCGTCTTGCCAACCTACTTCCTGGGCTAAAGTCCGAAACTCCATTGCATATTCTGCCAAGGAGCGAGCCCCCTGATGAAGTTGCAGCAGCTCAGACGTAGCTGTGGCTACTCAGGCGGGCTTATCAAAGGCCTGGCGAAAGTTCATGATGAACAGCTGTAATTCATTAACGAGAAATCATTGTTTTCCTCAGAGGGGAGAAGCCCAAATTAAGGCTTTACCATCAAGCAGGGACAGGATATATGCCACTTTCACCGCATCTGAGGGGAACTGCCGGGGCAACAAGGAGAACCGTACAAAACATTGGTTCAAGAAGCCGCGGCAGGTCCTTATATCACCAGTATAATGAGAGGATGCCGGTAGCTGAGTCACAGAGGAGCTGTGACCCTTGGGGGCCCCGCCAGCGGAAGGCAAGGACTCCAGGCACGAGGATAGCTGTTCCACCGTGGCTGCCAAAGTATCTATGCAGCTCTTGTGCTGTAGCATCCTCCAGGCCATCCCGGGCAGATCCGAGGGAGCGGGTGCATCCTCCGAGTCCATGGCCTTGCAATCTGTTATGGGAGTCTCTGTTTAATGGACCCTTAGGCCGACCCGCTGGAGAGTGGGAAAGGTGGTCAATGTCTCTAGTGAATAGCAGGCCGGGAGGCAGATGTTCAGGCAGGACGTAGATGCTCTTCACTCTGGAAGCTGGTGCTCCCCTGGGAGGAGCCAATAGGAGCCCAACCGCTGGGACTTAGGTGGCTTCATCCTTGGAAGACGAAGCCCCCCGGGAGTAGCCCGTAGGGACCCGGCTGCTGGGACTTAGGCGGGTTGTGGATCGGGACAGGTAACTGGAACCAGACTAAGACAGTAGCAATAGTGTAACTGGGTACGGGTTCTGGAACCAGAAAGGAACTAGCGAGACTCGGGTACTGGAACCAGGCAGGAACTGTAGCAGGAATGGAGCGACAAAGCAAGGTGAGTCACTCTGGGGCACAGCGCAACAGGAAACCGGGAGTCTAACCCATTGCAAGGCAAAGACTGGATGGCCGCAGCCGGCTTATCAAGGCCGCAGCGTCTGACGTCAGAAGTTGGGCGGAGTCACCAGTGGCGGGAAACGGCCTAGAAAAGTGCCCAAATGGCACGCGCGCGCGCCTAGCAGATAGGCATCCACGGGAGGCTCACAGCGGCGCAGCCCCAGCGGGGACACCGCCAACCAGGCTGCAGACCCGACCCCTGGAAGCGGGAGCAGGTCCTCCCCTGGTTTTATGTGTGTAAATGTCTGTACTAAAATAGCCTGGGACTCAGTTTGTGTAAATGTATGCATGTAACCTGGTTTTATGTGAGTAAATGTCTGTACTAAGATAGCCTGGGACTCAGTGTGTGTAAATGTGTGCATGTAACCTGGTTTTATGTGTGTAAATGTCTGTACTAAAATAGCCTGGGACTCAGTTTGTGTAAATGTATGCATGTAACCTGGTTTTATGTGAGTAAATGTCTGTACTAAGATAGCCTGGGACTCAGTGTGTGTAAATGTATGCATGTAACCTGGTTTTATGTGTGTAAATGTCTGTACTAAAATAGCCTGGGGCTCAGTGTGTGTAAATGTATGCATGTAACCTGGTTTTATGTGTGTAAATGTCTGTACTAAAATAGCCTGGGGCTCAGTTTCTGTAAATGTGTGCATGTAACCTGGTTTTATGTGTGTAAATGTCTGTACTAAAATAGCCTGGGGCTCAGTTTCTGTAAATGTGTGCATGTAATCTGGTTTTATGTGTGTAAATGTCTGTACTAAAATAGCCTGGGGCTCAGTGTGTGTAAATGTATGCATGTAACCTGGTTTTATGTGTGTAAATGTCTGTACTAAAATAGCCTGGGGCTCAGTGTGTGTAAATGTATGCATGTAACCTGGTTTTATGTGTGTAAATGTCTGTACTAAAATAGCCTGGGGCTCAGTTTCTGTAAATGTGTGCATGTAACCTGGTTTTATGTGTGTAAATGTATGCATGTAACCTGGTTTTATGTGTGTAAATGTATGCATGTAAACTGGTTTTATGTGTGTAAATGTCTGTACTAAGATAGCCTGGGACTCAGTTTGTGTAAATGTGTGCATGTAACCTGGTTTTATGTGTGTAAATGTCTGTACTAAAATAGCCTGGGGCTCAGTGTGTGTAAATGTATGCATGTAACCTGGTTTTATGTGTGTAAATGTCTGTACTAAAATAGCCTGGGGCTCAGTTTCTGTAAATGTGTGCATGTAACCTGGTTTTATGTGTGTAAATGTCTGTACTAAAATAGCCTGGGGCTCAGTTTCTGTAAATGTGTGCATGTAATCTGGTTTTATGTGTGTAAATGTCTGTACTAAAATAGCCTGGGGCTCAGTTTGTGTAAATGTATGCATGTAACCTGGTTTTATGTGTGTAAATGTATGCATGTAACCTGGTTTTATGTGTGTAAATGTTTGTACTAAAATAGCCTGGGCTCAGTTTGTGTAAATGTATGCATGTAATCTGGTTTTATGTGTGTAAATGTCTGTACTAAAATAGTCTGGGGCTCAGTGGGTGTAAATGTGTGCATGTAACCTGGTTTTATGTGTGTAAATGTCTGTACTAAAATAGCCTGGGGCTCAGTTTCTGTAAATGTGTGCATGTAACCTGGTTTTATGTGTGTAAATGTCTGTACTAAAATAGCCTGGGGCTCAGTTTCTGTAAATGTGTGCATGTAATCTGGTTTTATGTGTGTAAATGTCTGTACTAAAATAGCCTGGGGCTCAGTTTGTGTAAATGTGTGCATGTAACCTGGTTTTATGTGTGTAAATGTATGCATGTAACCTGGTTTTATGTGTGTAAATGTATGCATGTAACCTGGTTTTATGTGTGTAAATGTCTGTACTAAGATAGCCTGGGACTCAGTTTGTGTAAATGTGTGCATGTAACCTGGTTTTATGTGTGTAAATGTCTGTACTAAAATAGCCTGGGGCTCAGTGTGTGTAAATGTATGCATGTAACCTGGTTTTATGTGTGTAAATGTCTGTACTAAAATAGCCTGGGGCTCAGTTTCTGTAAATGTGTGCATGTAACCTGGTTTTATGTGTGTAAATGTCTGTACTAAAATAGCCTGGGCTCAGTTTCTGTAAATGTGTGCATGTAATCTGGTTTTATGTGTGTAAATGTCTGTACTAAAATAGCCTGGGGCTCAGTTTGTGTAAATGTGTGCATGTAACCTGGTTTTATGTGTGTAAATGTATGCATGTAACCTGGTTTTATGTGTGTAAATGTTTGTACTAAAATAGCCTGGGCTCAGTTTCTGTAAATGTATGCATGTAACCTGGTTTTATGAGTGTAAATGTCTGTACTAAAATAGCCTGTGGCTCAGTTAGTGTAAATGTATGCATGTAACCTGGTTTTATGTGAGTAAATGTCTGTACTAAAATAGCCTGGGGCTCAGTTGGTGTAAATGTATGCATGCAACCTGGTTTTATGTGTGTAAATGTCTTTACTAAAATAGCCTGGGGCTCAGTTTGTGTAAATGTGTGCATGTAATCTGGTTTTATGTGTGTAAATGTCTGTACTAAAATAGCCTGGGGCTCAGTGTGTGTAAATGTAAGCACATAACCTGGTTTTATTTGTGTAAATGTCTGTACTAAAATAGCCTGGGGCTCAGTTTGTGTAAATGTATGCATGTAACCTGGTTTTATGTGTGTAAATGTCTGTACTAAAATAGCCTGGGGCTCAGTTTGTGTAAATGTGTGCATGTAATCTGGTTTTATGTGTGTAAATGTCTGTACTAAAATAGCCTGGGGCTCAGTGTGTGTAAATTTATTTTATTTATTTTAAATTTTTATATACCGGAATTCCTGTATGCAATACAAATCAGTCCGGTTTACAAGTAACGAAAGAGTTTGCCCTGGTCTGGGAAGTTAGACCTGGGTTTTTTTACATAGAACATGGAACAATAACAATAAACCATTGAACATTATTACAAATAACATAGAGTGTAACAATAGCGTTTAACAGATTTAACCTTTTTTACAAGGAACTTTAGTAGCGAATATGGTCTGCAGTAGACGGTTATATAAAGGTGAATAATGACTGTTAGAATTGTGAATAAGCAATTACGGTATGAAAATTAAGTGGCAAGGTGTTGGTGATACCCTGCAATGGTTGGATCTGAAAGTCAGGAGGAGGTGCCTATTGGAAAGCTTGCCTGAAGAGCCAGGTTTTTAACCTTTTTTTGAATTCTAGTAGATTGGATTCGAGTCGAAGGTCTGGTGGGAGCGCATTCCATTGGTGTGGTCCCGCAGTGGAGAGTGCTCTTTTTCTTAGTGTTGATTTGGCAGGAGCTGCGGCTAACGTGCCTTTGTAGGCGCTTCTGATGGGTCTGGAAGATAAGTGTGGACGAAGTTGGGTTTGTAGAGATATAGGTGCGACGTTATGAATTGCTTTATGAATGATGGTTAATGTTTTATATAGGATTCTCTGTTTGATGGGTAGCCAGTGGAGGTTGCTCAAGATGGGGGTAATATGGTCTCTTCTCTTCGTGTTAGTTAGGATTCTGGCTGCGGCATTTTGTACTATCTGTAGGGGTTTGATGCTGTTGGAGGGGAGGCCAAGTAAGATTGAGTTGCAGTAATCAAGTTTCGAAAAAATAATGGATTGAAGTACGAGGCGAAAGTCATTGAAGTGAAGGAATGGCTTTAGTTTCTTTAGGACCTGTAGTTTAAAGAAGCAGTCCCTGGTGGTTGTGTTTATGAATTTTTTTAGGTTAAGTTGATTGTCCAGCCATGCTCCTAGATTCCTGACGTCAGCAGAGAGCTCAATGTTTAAAGATGTGGTTTGTGTCAGGTTAGGTGTGTGGGTGTTCGGGTTGTGTGAAATCAGTAGCAACTCTGTTTTGCTGGAGTTTAGAATCAGGTTCAGGCTGGAGAGTACTTGTTTAATTGGTTGAAGACAATTCTCCCAGTAGGTGAAGGTTTTTTGAATAGATTCTGTGATAGGGATTAGGATCTGGATGTCGTCTGCATAGAGGTAATGAGTAAGTTTAAGCTGTGATAGCAGATGGCAGAGGGGGAGGAGGTAGACGTTGAACAGGGTGGGAGAGAGGGAAGAACCTTGAGGTACACCTTGGTCTGATAGGATGGGGTTAGAATCCTTGTTATTAATTCTGACCTGGTAAAACCTGTTTGATAGGAATGATTTGAACCAACTGAGAGCTGTGCCTTTAATTCCTATGTTTGATAGTTGTTCCAAGAGTTGTGAGTGATTTACCGTGTCGAACGCTGAGGATAGGTCTAGTAGGACCAGTAAGAATGATTGTTTTTTCTCCAGGTTCAAAAGTAAATTATCAGAGAGAGAAAGCAAAAGTGACTCTGTGCTTAGTGATTTTCGAAAACCATATTGTGCAGGGGAGAGAATGTTGTATTCCTCGAGATAATCGGAAAGTTGTTTGTTTACGGCTTTTTCCATCAATTTGGAGATCAGGGGCAGGTTTGCAATGGGTCTGAAGTTAGCTGGGTCAGTTAGTGATGCATTTGGTTTTTTCAGTAGGGGTTTGATGATTGCAAGTTTTAGTTGGTTAGGAACTGTGCCCATGGCCAAAGAGGTGTTGATGATTTCTGCAATAGGTTTTGCGACGGTGCTAGGGATGGCAGTGAGCAGATTGGTAGGGAGTGGGTCCGATGGATGTGCAGATGGTTTAATTTTTTTAAGTAAATTTTCAATCTCCATGGCGGATGTGGGCTCGAATGACTTTAGTCTAGAATTCAGAGTGGGTTGGTAAGAGCTATGAGGTATTGGTAGAGTTTGATGGGTTGTGAGGGAGCTAGTGAGGTTTGAGATTTTTGTTTTGAAGTAGGTGGCTAATTCGTTGGCCTTGCTGAGCGCTAGTTGGTCTGGAATGGATGGTGGTGTCGGTTTGGTGAGAGATGATACGTAAGAGAATAACGCTTTAGAGTCGAAGATGAAGTTATGAATTCTTTTTGCATAGAAGTCCTTTTTTGTTTTGTGTATGGCGTTTCTGTAGGTGTTGAGGGTGGCTTTGTAGTCCAGTCTGGATGTGGGTGTAGGGTTGATTCTCCAGCTTTGTTCTTTGTTTCGTAATTTTTGTTTTAGGGCTTTGAGTTCCGGGGTGAACCATGGTTTTCTGTTGTCTCGTGCCGATTGGATTACTTTTGAGGAGGTTGGACAGAGTTGATCCGCTATTTTGTTCGTGAGTTTGATCCATGAGGTGGTGGCTGTGTTGGCGTCTGAGAGGTCTATTTGTTTGAGATCTTTGGAGCAGTGTTCTGAGAGTAACTCCAGAGAGCATGGTTTCCTGAAATGAATGGTGGTTTTGGAGATGTTTGGAGGTGGTGAGTTTTTCATTTTGAGGGTTGTGTCTATGATCTGATGGTCTGACCAGGGGATTGGTGTGCAGGTGGGATTGGTATGGATGGACCAGCTATCGTTGATAAATATGAGGTCTATTTGTAAGCACATAACCTGGTTTTATGTGTGTAAATGTCTGTAAATTTGTGTGTAATGTAAATGTAAATGTAAATGTGTGTAATGTAAATGTAAATATACATTTATAAATGTAAATGTATACATTTACATGTATACATTTACATGTAAATGTAAATGTAATGTAAATGTAAATGTAAATGTGTGTAAATTTGTAAGCACATAACCTGGTTTTATGTGTGTAAATGTCTGTACTAAAATAGCCTGGGGCTCAGTTTGTGTAAATGTGTGCATGTAACCTGGTTTTATGTGTGTAAATGTCTGTACTAAAATAGCCTGGGGCTCAGTTTGTGTAAATGTGTGCATGTAATCTGGTTTTATGTGTGTAAATGTCTGTACTAAAATAGCCTGGGGCTCAGTGTGTGTAAATGTAAGCACATAACCTGGTTTTATGTGTGTAAATGTCTGTACTAAAATAGCCTGGGGCTCAGTTTGTGTAAATGTGTGCATGTAACCTGGTTTTATGTGTGTAAATGTCTGTACTAAAAGAGCCTGGAGCTCAGTTTGTGTAAATGTATGAATGTATGTATTTATTTATTTATTTATTTATTTATTTATTTATTGTTTTTGTTATACCGAGTTTCATGATAGGCATCACATCAACCCGGTTTACAAATAACAAGGAGTGTAATCTGCTTTTATGTGTGTAAATGTAAAATAGCCTGTATGCAAGACAAGTATCCTGGTTTTATGTGACTAAAGGGCGCTCTAAATTAGCCCTAAGCTCACATTGTAAAAATTTAGGGGTAGATTTTCAAAAACGGCGCGTTCGTGTACTTTTGTTGGCGCTCCAGGCGCAAACAAAAGTACGCGGGATTTTAGTAGATACGCGCGTAGCCGCGCATATCCGCTAAAATCCTGGATCGGTGCGCGCAAGGCTGCCTATTCCGTGTAGCCGCCACGCGCCGAGCTGCGCATCCTGCCGCCGTTCCATCCAAGGCCGCTCCGAAATCGGAGCGGCCTCGGAGGGAATTCGCTAACGCCCTCCCCTCACCTTCCCCTCCCTTCCTCTACCTAACCCACCCCCCCGGCCCTGTCTAAACCCCCCCCCTACCTTTGTTGGGGGATTTACACCTCCCAGAGGGAGAAGTAAATCCCCGCGTGCCAGCGGGCCGCTGGCACGCCTAGACGCAACCCGGGGGCGGTTCCAGAGGGCGCGGCCACGCCCCCGGACCACCCCGGGCCGATATCACGCCCCCGGGCCCACCCCCGAAATGCTGCGTCCCACCCCGAAAGCGGCGCGCCGCTCGGCCCCGCCCCGACACGCCCCCTCGGAAAACCCCGGGACTTACGCGAGTCCCGGGGACTGCGTGCGCCGGTAGGCCTATTGAACATAGGCGCACCGGCGAGCAGGGCTCTTAAAATCCGCCCCTTAACTTTGTTTTCTGTCTAAAAATGGCTCGACTAAAATTGTCAATGGCTGTTTTTTTTATTAATGTATGCACACAAAATGGTTTTATATGTGCAAATGTATTTACTAAAATTGTCTGAACTTACGCTCTGCAGAATAGTTACAGACTGAGTTGTTTGCAATAGGGCAGATTTTCAAAGGCTTCGCACGTAACATACACGCGTAATTTGAGAAAATCTGCCCTGCAAGCGCCAAGCCTATTTTGCATAGGCTCGGTGGCGCGCGCAAGCTCCAGGACACGCGTAAGTCCCGGGGCTTTCAAAAGCGGGTGGCCGGGGGCAGGTCTGGGGGCATGACGGCAGTCCATGGGCATGTTCGGGGCCAGGGAGCAGTCCAGGGTGTGTCCAGGGGCCTGACCCGAGCCCTCCCCCGTTCCGGCCGTGCCAGTGCGCACAAGAAATAAAATAAGGTAGGGAGGGGATTTAGGTAGGGCTGGGGGGTGGGTTATATAGGGGAAGCGAGGGGAAGGTGGGAAGGGCCGAAAAAAAGTTCCCTCCAATTTTGGAGCGGCCTTGAAGGGAACGGGGACAGCCATCGGGGCTCCCCTCGGGCTCGGCGTGCGAAAGGTACACATGTGTGCACCCCCTTGCATGTGCTGAGCCCGGATTTTATAACATGCGCGTGGCATCACGCGCATGTTATAAAATCAGGCGTAGATTTGTTCGCACCGGGTTGCGTGAACAAATGCCCGCGCAGAGGGTCTGATTTTAAAAAGCATTTACATGCGTAAAACTGGGTTTTGTTTGAGTAAATGCACTTTGCTCGAGTAAGTGGGCTTTTGAAAATTGCTACAATGTAGGCTATTGAATTGTCCATAGGATTTACTTTTGTAAATGCACATTACTTGAATAAAAGGCTTTTGAAAATTGCTACAACAGTAGCTGCATTTATGCGCACATCTCCTTTTGAAAATTACCACCTTAAGTTTTAAAATCTGCCTGTGTTATCCGCGCTTCAACTTGCATCAATGGAATGTCTTATGGAACTTTTGAGATCTTTATAACCATTGAGATTGTTCAATTTATCTTGATGTTTTCACCTCTTTTCTTTTTTTCTTATTTTCATATATTTCACATTTTTTTGTTTATTATTTCATTTATTCTATTACTGTCCTTTCTCCATTTTTGTCTTTTTTGGATGGTTGATTGTCTTTATAGACTGTTTATTGTTCCTTGTGAGAATAATTGAATCTATTTATATAGATTTTTTGAATTTCATGTGAAGTTTTAAATATTAACGATGTGTTTTAACTTATTGGGGCCGATGCAATAATGTTCATGGAAACTGGGTGCTGACTTTTCAGTACCTGCTTTGTTAACACACGCATAGCACCCGCAAGGGGGGTGCCATGCAATATGTAAATTAGGGGGTCGTGCTAGGAAGGATGCGCTAGGGTCGCTCACGTGACCTTAGCACTTCCTTCCTAATGCGACAATGCCGCGGTTGCCGGTTATGAAGACCGACGCCGGTAAACTATGCATTGGTTTTCATAAACTGCCTGTCTGCCAATAATGAAAAGGGCCGCCGAGTTTATCGGTGGCCATTTTCAGCACTGGCAGATGCGCTGTTATGAAACAGACGCCAAGTACCCAAAAACAAAGTCTATTCCATGTTATTGTTGCTAGTAATAGCAGTGGCTATTTTCTAAGTCAACTTAATTAATAGCAGGTAATGGACTTCTCCTCCAAGAACTTATCCAATCCTTTTTTAAACACAGCTATACTAACTGCACTAACCACATCCTCTGGCAACAAATTCCAGAGTTTAATTGTGCGTTGAGTGAAAAAGAACTTTCTCTGATTAGTTTTAAATGTGCCCCATGCTAACTTCATGGAGTGCCCCCTAGTCTTTCTATTATCTGAAAGAGTAAATAACCGATTCACATCTACCCATTCTAGACCTCTCATGATTTTAAACACCTCTATCATATCCCCCCTCAGTCGTCTCTTCTCCAAGCTGAAAAGGCCTAACCTCTTTAGTCTTTCCACATAGGGGAGCTGTTCCATTCCCCTTATCATTTTGGTCGATCTTCTCCAGGCAGGCGTTAATATCTGAGACGCACATTTATCTTTTTGCATGCGGAGTGAATGAGCAATAGGTTCCTTCACATGCATTTGCATGTGATGAGTGCAATCTCATTCACTCCATGTCCGATGAGCGTTAAATATGTGCTAAGCTCCCTACTGCATTAGGGGATGGATTAGCGCCTATATATCCCACGTCCGACTGCGGGATGTACAGTGCGCTCGGTTGAGTGCAGTGTATTGCATCGGCCCCATTGTCTTTAATCAATTTATTTTTAATGGACAATGTTTAGGCTCATTCGATTTTTAGAATTTGTAGTTTGAAAACTCTCAGTTATGAATTTATGGCTTATTTGAAATTTAAAATTTGTTCTTTTGAAGATTTGCCAGTATAGCTTATTTATGTATAATTTTTGGTTTTGCTGTACTATGTTTTTCATCTCTTCATAAGTTTTATTGATGAAACATGCAAGAGAGAACAGAAAAAGAGGTTATAAAACGGATCTTTCTGAGGCAGTAACGCATTTGATTTCCTTGTAAATACAGTCATTTTTCCTTGTACAGCATATATAGTTACTTCTCCCTGTACAGTATTTTATCACCTTGTATAAAAAATTACTTCTCCGTGTTTCTTTGGACACAGCTTTCTGTGTCCCTTAATTTCTCCTGTTCTCCCCTCCTTTGTTATTTGTAACTTTAATTTCTCTGTAAACCGATATGAAGTACACACAAATACCGGTATATAAAAACAGTAAAATCAACCTAATAAATGAAGGTTGACTGACGTGCCGCAAATGCGCAGTAGAGAGCAGCTCTACTGCGCATGTGCGGGCGAGCACGTCGGTCTTAGGCAGCGTCAGGAAAAAAAAACATGGCGGTGGCGGCGGCAGTAGCGGGCGGCGGCGGCAGCGAGGGAGGGAGGAGAGAGAGAGGGAGGGACGGACTGAGTGGGACGGAGGGAGGGAGTGACTGAGTGAGAGGGAGGGAGGGATTGAGTGAGGGGGAGGGACTGGGAGGGAGGGACTGTGTGGGAGGGAGGGAGGAGTGGGTGAGTGTGTGGGAGGGAGGGAGGTAGGGGGTGGGGAAGAGTGAGGGGAGAGGGAGAATGAGGGAGAGGTGAGAGACAGGGATGTGAGTAAGTGGGAGGGTAAGAAGTTGTGGAGCAGAGAAAAAGGGAGTGGAGGAGGGCTGAGGGGGAGGGGATGGGATTGAGAGAGGGTGGGGAGTGACTGAGGGAAGTGGAGAGAGGTGGGAGTGACTGAGGGAAGGGGAGGGAGGTGAGAGTGAGGGGAAGAAGGCAGTGGGAGACAGAGGGTGAGTAAGACTGAGTGGAGGAAAGGGGAGGAGTGAACGAGGGGAAGGGGGAGAGAGGGAGAAAAAGTGTAGAAGGGTGCTGTGTTAGAAAATGGACTGAAAACAAAATGTAATGTAGCCCGTTTTAACGGACTTAACGGCTTGCAACTAAATAAATAACACAAAGTTAAGCCTATGAACAGTTATTGTGAATCATTATAAGGAGCTGAATATAAAGCTTACCTGAAGAATCCAAGAGACAATATGATTCTAAATAAAGAAAAAGAGGAGTGAGATCAGGGAAGAAGCTTTCCTGGGAAGGTCACAGAGTTTCAAAGTCACTTTACAAGGGAGACAGAAGTGTGAGAAACAAATTCCAGGCAACCAGGAGACTTCAGTCCTGTCTAATGTTTGTTTTTGCATTAAAACTTTCCCATTTAAAGCCTCCGGGTGAGAGAGTCACAGTGGGATCTGTGTTACAGTGCATGACATGATGTGATCTCCATGTAAAAGTAACATCCCACATCAGGAGATATCAGCGCCAGATCTCCAGATCTGAGGATCAGATGTAAAACCCACAGAGACACTCCAACCCTCTCCTGTGTTTCCTATTATCATCCATTGGTTTCTAGGTCCCATTCTGATTTAGCATTTTATTGTAGGATGTATAATATGGGTAGCCAGGATCTCTTTATCTCCCATCACCCACCCTCTCACAATCAATAACAAAGAAGGTAATCAATAACAAACCAAGACTTAGGCAATAAGGGGGGATCAAACAGGCCACAGCTTTATTGTACAGCAATCAGGTGCCCGAGCCAGGAATTTACATAGGCCTCACTTTGCACCCATCAGCAAGGTGCGCAGATCCAGGCCATTCCAAATTTGCACCATTAACATTCAAAATAAACCCCCCCCCCCCTTGACCCCCGCCACCATCCAGCCACTCTCCAGCAAGGAACCTCCCCAGGAGAATTGCACCCAATTGTCCCACCATAATTCCAACCTGACACATGTCGGGTCATTTCACTGTTAAGCACCACATTGTAGGGATGTGCAGAGCAAAATTTTATGTTCATATTTTTTATGTCCGAAAGGGGGTCCCACTTGCGGCCAATATGGACATAAAAAAATCCAATGAGTTGGGTATATGTACATATGTGCAAAAAAAAAATTTAAACCCCCTCACCCTCCTTAATCCCCCCCCCAGACTTACCACAACTCCCTGGTGATCGAGCGAGGAGTGAGGACGTCATTTCTGCAATCCTTGGCGAGAAGCATGTGACGTCGGTGGCACGTCGAGTGACGCGGCGTCACGTGATTCCCGGCTTGTTCGCGCCGGACGGCTCGTTCGGCCCAAAAAGAACTTTTGGCCAGCTTGGGGGGGCCTCCTGACCCCCTCAAGCTGGCCAAAAGTTCTTTTTGGGCCGAACGAGCCGTCCGGCGCGAACTTGCCGGGAATCACGTGACGTCACGTCTGAGTGACGCCGGCGTCACATGCTTCTCGCCAAGGATTGCAGAAATGGCGTCCTCACTCCTCGCTCCATCACCAGGGAGTTGTGGTAAGTCGGGGGGGGGGGATTAAGGAGGGTGAGGGGGTTTATATTTTTATTTTGGCTCAACAATCGCGATTTCCCACATATCGAACATATCTATGTTCGATATGTGGGAAATCCGATCGTTTATGTCGAATCAATTTTTTAAGTAAAAAAAAAATATGAGTTGCGTTTTACTAATGCGGTCAATCCGAATGCACACCCCTACCACATTGCACCTCTGTCAGCTCGGGCATCCTGCCACAGGGAAAGGATGTACCCATCCTGTGGCCCCCCCCAAATATGCGGCCTAGATCCTTAATGTAGTAAATCTTCCAAGGCCTCCTGAAATGTATTTAGGCACAAATCCAGTGCTATAAAGGATAAATGTACCCCATCAGCATGAAAGAGCCCTTTCTCCCAGTCCCATGACCACTCATGATGAATGTGACATCCCCCAAATACTGTTAGCTAAGAAACAATTTGTCTGTTTGCCTTAGACCAGCAACGCTGCCAAATCCTTCTATTCATTTCAGCAGGCCTTGGAATGATGTTGGACTAACAAATTACAGCAGCAGGTAGCAGCACTGTGGCAGATATCAAGTCCTTCTGCACCATACTGATGAATTTGCATCCAAAGTACAGTACACTCCTTTCAAGGCAGGGAATTAATTCATCCCAACTCATGCCCCTGCGTCCCAACCATCGAATGGTCATGTTATGCTGTGCGAAGTCCAAGTGAACCCCGTAGGGATGCTCCTGGGCATGTTTAAGAACATAAGAACATGCCATACTGGGTCAGACCAAGTGTCCATCAAGCCCAGCATCCTGTTTCCAACAATGGCCAATCCAGGCCATAAGAACCTCGCAAGTACCCAAAAACTAAGTCTATCCCATGTTACCGTTGTTAGTAATAGCAGTGGCTATTTTCTAAGTCAACTCAATTAATAGCAGGTAATGGACTTCTCTTCTGTTGTGCTCCGCGGCCGTGGTGCCCCACGCGGCGCCGCACGAGCCCCGGGGGAGGGCTCTGACTCGGGCCATCGCGTCCGCGCGGCCTCCGGCACTGCCCGTTGCAGGGGAAGCCGTCCTGCTTCCCCCCAGCGGCATCTCCCCTCCACAGGGGAAATCCAAGTTGGCCGCCGCCATGCTTGGGCATGAGGCCACGCCCCCTCCACAGAATTAAAGGGACCCATCCCATTAAATGGCCTCACCTGTTCTCTATCAGCCAGGGCAGAGGAAGTACAAAAGGCAGCTTCTGCTGCTCATCCAGTGACTTGGCAATGTCCTCCAGCGCTGTCCAGTCTGCTTGCTTCGGTGAGTCCTTGAACTTTGGATCCTGTTCCGTCTTGGTGTTCCTGGTTCCTGACTTTGGATTGGCTTACGGTGATTCTCTGGTTCCTGACTTCGGATTGACAAGTGGTGATTCTCTGGCTTACAACTTCGGACTGGTGAGCAACAACCCTCTGGCACTGGACCTAGGGCTTCTTCAAGACTACCGTCTCCAAGGGCCCGCCTAAGTCCCAGCAGCCCGGGTCCCTACGGGCTCCTCCTGGGGGGACCGCAGGCTTCCAGGGCGAAGCTCCAGTTGGCCCTTGCACCGTTCCCTGACCTCCCTAGGTCCACCTAAGTCCCAGTGGTCGGGTCCCTACGGGCTCCTCCTGGGGGGGACCGCTGACCACCAGTGGTGAAGACACAGCGCCTCATCTCGTCTCTTCATCGCCTCCATATTTGCCTCAGCTTCCAGTACCAAGGGTCAGCTGGTCCTGCCTCCTGTTCTGCCTTGCCACCCAACGAGAGAGCCTACGGACCCTCCGAAAGGTATACCATCCTCTCGTCGGCCAAGGGTCCACAAGCCTCAGCATAACATCCTCCAAGAACTTATCCAATCCTTTTTTAAACACAGCTATATTAACTGCACTAACCATATCCTCTGGCAACAAATTCCAGAGTTTAATTATGTGTTGAGTGAAAAAGAAGATATTTATTTATTTATTTATTTATTTATTTATTTAGAGTTTTTCTATACCGGCATTCGTGATTAAAAATCACATCATGCTGGTTTACAGATAACAGGGGGTGTGAGTCAAAAAACAGAACATTAAACAAGTGCAAAGGTCATAAAATTACATTAAAACAGGGTTAATCTAACTGTGGGAAAGAATTAGAGCAAGATAACTGAGCAGTTAAGGATTAAATATTTACATTATATTGTGAAGTCTCTTAGAAGATATTGCTGTCATTCAATTGGAATCTGGGAAGGCTTGCTTAAACAGCCAAGTCTTAAGCCTTTTTCTGAATGTGGGTAGGCATGGTTCTTGTCTCAGATCCAGGGGAATAGAATTCCATATTGATGGTCCGGCTGTGGAGAAGGCTCAGTCACTAAAAGTTAAATGGTGAGTGGTTTTGGTTTGGGGAATGAGAAGTGATCCTCTGTAAGCTTCTCTGATGGGTCCAGTGGAGGTGTGTCGTCTGAGTGGGATTTGTAGATCAAGCATAGCATGGTGTTGGATAGCTTTATAGATGATGGTGATGGATTTGTGGATAATTCTAAAGTGTATTGGCAGCCAGTTTAAGTTCTTGAGAATGGGAGAGATGTGATCTCTTCTCTTCGTGTTAGTCAGAATTCTTGCAGCCGAGTTCTGGAGCATCTGAAGGGGTTTAATGGATGCGGAAGGGAGACCAAGTAAGATAGAAGTACAATAGTCTATCTTAGAAAAAATTACTGCTTGAAGTACCGTTCTGAAGTCTCGCAGGTGAAGGAGAGGTTTGATTCTCTTCAGAACCTGTAGTTTATAGAAGCCGTCTTTTGTTGTTTGTTTGATGAAGGATTTTAAGTTGAGATGGTTGTCAATAATTACTCCTAAGTCCCTTGTTTGGGTGGTAAAAAGGTTGGTTGGAAGACACAGAGAGAGGTTACTAATTTCTGGGGAGATGAAAAGAAGTTCCGTCTTGGCTGTATTTAATATCAGATTTAGACTAGTGAGAAGGAGATTGATCTCTCAAAGGCAGATTTCCCAAAATTCAAGTGTTTTAGTGATGGTTTCTTTAATGGGAATCAAGATTTGCACATCGTCGGCGTATAGGAAATGTGTTAGTTTCAAGCGGGTTAGCAGTTGGCAGAGCGGGAGAAGGTAAATGTTAAAGAGTGTTGGGGAAAGGGAGGAACCTTGCAGAACTCCTAGAGATGAGGTATAGCGGGATGATTCTTTATTGTGGATTTTGACCTTATAGCCTCTATTGCTGAGGAATGTTTTGAACCAGGATAGTGCAGATCCTGTTATTCCTATGTTTGACAATTGATTAAGGAGGATGGAGTGGTCAACGGTGTCAAAAGCAGCTGAAAGATCTAAGAGAATAAGTAGAAAGGATTGGCCTTTGTCACGACACATGATGTTGTGGTCTGTCAGGGATATGAGTAGAGTTTCTGTGCTTAAAGCTTTACGGAATCCATATTGGGAGGGATACAGTATTTTGTGATCTTCAGTGTAGTTAAAGAGTTGTGTGTTGACAAGCTTTTCCATGATCTTGGCAATGAATGGAAGATTGGAGATCGGGCGGTAGTTATTGGGGTCCTTGGTGTCTAGATTCGGTTTCTTTAGAAGCGGTTTGAGAGAAGCTAGTTTAAGGTCCTCTGGAAACAGTCCCCTAGATAAAGAACAGTTGATGATATCCGCCAGTGTTTTGGAGATGGTGTCCGGTATTAGTAGGAGGAGCTTGGTTGGTATTTGGTCGAAGGGGTGGGAGGAAGGTTTCATTTTCTTAAGTAACAAATGGATCTCAGAGGCCGTGATGGGTTCGAATGATTCAAAGGAGATTCCTTTGTTTAGTAGCTGAGGTGCATTAGTGAGAGAAGTGTTGCTGGGGGTCAATCACTTTAGAAGGTTAGATATTTTGTCTTGGAAGAAAATAGGCAATTCCTCAGCTTTGGATTGAGCTAGGTCTGTGGGAATATCTGGAGTATTGATTTGTGTCAGGTTCGATACGTAAGCAAAAAGAGCTTTCGCGTCGAATACAAGGTCATGGATCTTGTGAGCATAGTAATCCCTTTTAGAACTTAGGGTGGATTTCCTGTAGTGATGGAGAGCTAGTTTGTAGGCTGCTAGAGTGCTGGGGCAGGGGGCCTTACGCCATTAATTTTCTTTCTGCCTTAGGCTTTGTTTGAGTTTACGAAGGTTGTTTGTGAACCACCGTTGTCTTTTTGCGGAGTTTGGGTTTAGTTTTTTTGATGAAAGAGGACATAGTTTATTTGCTACTGCCTCAGTGATGTTACTCCAGGAAAGGAGAGCTGAGTTAGGATCAGAGAGGTCAATGTGTGGAAGCTCTGAAGCGAGCTGGTTGCTGAGGTCGTCGGAAGAGCAAGGTCTTCTGTAGAGAAATGAGGATTTCGAAGGGAGAGTTTTCCTGATTTCTGTCAGAGTGAAGGTGGCGGTGATTAGAGAGTGATCTGACCACGGGACCAGAGAACAAGTAGGGGGGGAAGTGTTAATTGATCCCAGTGTTTACAAGATGAGGTCCAGGGTGTGGCCAGCTTTGTGGGTGGGCTTGTTGATGATCTGCTTAAAGTCCATGGCTGAGAGAGCAGTGAGAAGAGCCTCGCAGTTGGTGCTGCGATCCCGGGGCGCCCCCGGGATCGGCACTCACCCCGCGGCGGGTAGTGTCTCGGGCTCCGGTCTCCCAGAGGTGCAGGGACGCGGTGGTGCTGCGTCCCCGACGCGTCCCGACCCTCGCTCGGGCCTGCAGGGCCCTCTGGCACCGCGTTTCAGCCTCTTGCTGCTCCGTCGGCGTTCCTCGGCGGCTGGCCCCGCCCCCTAGACGCACGCGTGCGTCTCTAAGCTAAATTTAAAGGGGCCAGCGCGGGAAAAGGCAGGAGGAAGCCTCCGGGTGACGTCAGACGCTGCAGGGTATTTATACCCTGCAGTCCAGCCAAGACATGCCTTGCAACGAGGTTCCCAGGTTTACCCTGTCCCCAGTTGCTTGCGTTTCCTGATCCTCTTGATTTCCTGTGCTTCTGATCTCGGACTGGCTTACGGTGATTCTCGGCTTCTGACTCTGGATTGGATTACGATGACTCTTGGCTTCTGACTCGGCGCGGCTTACGGTGTTCCTTCTGGCTCTGGACCTCGGACTGGCTTACGACGACTCCCGGCTCTCGGACCCCGGTGTGGCTTACAGTGATCCTTTGGCTTCAGATCTCGGACTGGCAAGCGACGATTCCCTGGCACACGACTCTGGACTGGTGAGCGACTACCTTGGACTCCATCCGACTCCTCCCCCGCGGGCTCATCTAAGTCCCAGCGGCCGGGTCCCTACGGGCTCCTCCTGGGGGGACGCCGGCTTCCAGGGTGAATCTCCTAAGTCCCAGCGGGCCGAACTCCTACAGCTCCTCTTGGGGGAGGCTCGGCTTCCAGGGCGAAGATCTCCTCACCATCGTACCGGGCTTCACCGTTTCGTCCTTCCTTGCCACAGCCCTTGGTTGCCATAGGGCTTTCCGGGATCCCACTTCAGCCACTCAGAACTCGGTCCTTGCCGCCTTCCGCTTGGGACCTCCGCTGCCACCTCACTCAGCGGCTCGCCATCCGGTTCCGATCGGTCCAAGGGTCCACGAATCCAACAGATTGCAAGGCCATGGACCCGGCGGACCTTGCCGGTCTAAAGGCTATCCCAGGCATAGCCCAGAAGCTGCAGCAACAGCAATCGTGCCTCGACACCTTGATGTCGACCGTTCAACGCCTGGCAGATCGGGTAGAAGGGACTTCTGCCGTTCGCCCCGCAGTATCCATGTCTCAGGTCAACCCGGGTTCCCCTGTCCCGGTACAGATGCCAGTACCCCCCTAGGTACTCTGGGGATCCGAAGGCGTGTCGGGGTTTTCTCAACCACTGCTATATCCGTTTCGACCTTCTGCCGGCACAGTTCACCACGGACCAGTCCAAAACAACCTACATTATCTCTCTCCTGGACGGGAAACCCTTGGCTTGGGCTTCCTCCCTCTGGGAGCGCTAAGACTCCCGATTAAATAACCTTGTGCAATTCATCAAAGCCTTCCGGAGGATCTTTGACGAACCATCCCGGGCCTCCACAGCTGCCTCCGAACTCCTCCAGTTGAGACAGGGCAATCGCCCCTTAGAGGAATTTGCGATGGAGTTCCAGACCCTGGCTACTGAGCTAGCCTGGGGAGAGGACAGTTTACACGGGATATTCCTGGAAGGTCTGTCTCCTCGGCTCCAGGATGAACTTGCGGCCCGGGATCTCCCAGATGACCTACAGGAACTCATAGAACTGGCTGGACGCGTGGACCGGCGCATCCAGCGCCGTTTTCATGAGCGAAGGTCCGGCCAGGATTGTCCGCTCGTCGAACCACGCCACCCCCGGGTTCGAACTTCACCTTCTACGACCGCTGCTCCTCCGCCTGAAGAAGCCATGCAGTTGGGCTTGGGGTCCTCTCTCGGCCGAAGAACGAAGGCATCGACGCTCGCAGGGACTATGTTTCTACTGCGGTGGTAAGGGGGCAATCTCTGGCTCGCTGCACAGAGCGCCCGGGGAAACGCCAGAACCTAGGGTCTAGGGGGGAGTTGACCCTAGGCAGTATTTCTCCGGACTCCCCATGTACTGTTCAGCGAAACTCTGTCTTCCTGGAGGGGGTTTCGATACCCTGGCTCTCCTCGACTCTGGGTCCGGGGGGAATTTTATCCTCCGAGACCTGTCACAAACAGCTACGGATCAAAGTGTTGCCTCAGGAACCCCCCTTGCGAGTATCGTCCATCCAGGGAACTCCCCTCCCAGGGACCACATCTACCCGTACGAGTCCGCTCCAGCTGCAGGTTGGTCTTCTTCATAGGGAGGAGATCTCTTTCCTCATCCTCGAGAGGTCCATTCACCCACTCGTCCTCGGACTGCCCTGGCTAAGAAAACATTCTCCAGTGATCGACTGGTCCTCGCTCCAGATCACATCATGGGGTCCAGGCTGCGTCCGCCATTGCCTTCCTGCTCGTCCGCTACAGATGCTTCCGCTCCTGACCACTCCTCTGACAGTTCCACCCCAGTACCAGGCTTTCCAGGATGTCTTTTCTAAAGAGAAGGCAGAGTTACTCCCAGAGCATCGCCCGTTCGATTGTGCTATCGACTTGCTCCCGGACACCACGCCCCCTCGTGGGAGAGTATATCCTCTGTCCTTACCGGAGACCAAGGCTATGTCCGCCTACATTAGAGAAAACCTGGACCGAGGGTTCATCAGACCGTCCAACTGCCCGGCTGGAGCCGGCTTCTTCTTCGTGGCCAAAAAGGATGGGTCTCTTCGGCCCTGTATTGATTACCGGGGCCTGAACCAGATTACCCGACGAGATCGCTATCCATTACCTCTGATTCCGGAGCTCCTGGATCGCCTACAAGGAGCTCGTATTTTCACCAAGCTGGACCTTAGAGGGGCGTACAACCTCGTACGAATCCGACCAGGCGACGAGTGGAAGACCGCCTTTAATACCAGGGACGGCCATTACGAGTACCTCGTCATGCCCTTCGGCCTCTGCAACGCCCCAGCGGTGTTCCAAAACTTAATGAACGAGGTGCTACGTGACCTCCTATACTCATCGGTCATTGTCTACCTCGACGATGTGTTGATTTTTTCCCGGAATCTTGAGGAACATCAGCAACATGTGCGACAGGTTTTGCTAAAACTGAGGGAGAACCGACTATACGCAAAACTGGAAAAGTGTCAGTTTGAGGAGGAGTCTTTGCCCTTTCTGGGATACATCATCTCCTCTACTGGTTTCCGCATGGACCCTGAAAAGGTTGCCGCCATCCGGAACTGGCCACAACCGGTGGGAGTAAAGGCAATCCAACGGTTTTTAGGCTTTGCCAACTTTTACCGCCACTTTATCCCGCATTACTCCTCCTTGGTGGCGCCCTTAACAGCCCTCACGCGCAAGGGTGCAGATGCACGAAACTGGTCCTCTACTGCCGTACAGGCCTTTCAGGATCTTAAAGAGGCCTTCCTCCAGGACACCTGCCTCCGACACTCGGATCCCCTACGTCCATTCATTGTGGAGGTGGATGCCTCCAACATAGCCGTGGGGGCCGTCCTGTCCCAGGTCTCCAAGGAGGGGAAAACCCGGCCGTGCTCCTACTTCTCCCGGAAGTTTTCGCCTGCCGAGAGGAACTACGGCATCGGAGATAAGGAGCTACTGGCCATTAAGTTGGCCTTTGAAGCATGGCGTCAGTGTCTGGAGGGGGCCCAACACCCAATCGTGGTTTATACGGACCACAAGAACCTTGAATACTTATCCCATGCTCAGCGGCTCAATCCTCGGCAAGCACGCTGGTCCCTCTTCTTCAGCAGGTTTAATTTCATTCTTCGGTATCGGCCAGCAGTCAAGAATACTAGGGCAGACGCCCTCTCACGCGTTTCTGAGATTGAGGACAGCTCCGATCCTCCTCAATACATTTTGGATCCGGCTAAGATTCAACTGACAGCCACCGATGTAGCACCAGCAGGGAGGGCAGTAGTTCCAGTGCGTGCTCGAAGACGGGCCCTAGCCTGGGCACACGATTCTTTGACGGCAGGACACCCCGGGGTCTCCCGGACTCTCCAATTACTGACGGAGTTCTATTGGTGGCCAAGGATGAAGAAGGATGTCCGCCTCTACGTACAGTCCTGTCCTACATGTGCGCAGCAAAAACCTCTGCCTGGTCGCCCCTGGGGGCTTCTTCAGCCACTCCCGGTACCCGCGGAACCGTGGACCCACATCTCCACTGATTTCATCGTTGAGCTGCCCCCGTCACAAGGGAAGACGGTGGTATGGGTCACGGTAGACCGCTTTTCTAAGATGGCTCATTTGTGCCACTAGCCAAGCTGCCCACGGCCCCTGAGTTGGCAGAACTTTTCGTCCACCATGTCTTCCACCTGCACAGCCTGCCTCAACATATCGCCTCCGACCGTGGCCCCCAGTTCACGGCAAAGTACTGGCGGGGCGCTCTGCAGGAAGTTTGGGATTCAATTAGACCTAACCACGGCGTTCCACCCCCAGGGCAATGGCCAAGTGGAACGCACGAACCGCACTTTGAAAGCGTTTCTTCTCCGCGCCTTTGTAGGGGAGCAACAGAAACAACTGGGTCTCTCTTCTCCCCTGGGCTGAGTTCTCTTATAACCGACATCGACACTTCCGCTACCTCTCAATCGCCCTTCCAGCTGGTTTATGGGAAGGTTCCCAAACCACCACTACCCTTGCCAGTACTTACCTCCTCGCCTGCAGCGCAAATGACGGCTAGCCAGATTCAGCAGCTCTGGCACTCCACGCAAGAGAAGCTCCACCGCACCGCCGCCCGGTTCAAGGCGTACTCAGATAAGTCTCGACGTCCCGCTCCAGTGTTCTGCCCGGTTCCATGGTTTGGCTCTCTACCAAGAACATCCAACTCAGGCTTCCCTCCATGAGACTGGCTCCTCGCTACATTGGACCCTTCCGGGTAGCCGATACGTGTTGGCGCGGTTTTCCTACCGCCTACGTCTTCCATCTACCCTGCGCATACATGACGTTTTCCATGTCTCCCTTCTCAAACCGGTGGTTCACTCCCACTTTCGACCTTTGCCTCCGGAGCCCACTCCTGTTGCTTCTGATCCTGGAGCCACATACACGGTTGAGGAGGTCTTGGATATCCGGTTCCGTCGTCATCACTGGGAGTATCTCCTTTCCTGGGAGGGGTACGGTCCTGAGGAGAACTCCTGGGAGCCCTCCTCGCACATTCTCGATAAGGATCTTCTTCACCAGTTTCATGTGGCGCATCCGGACAAGCCGCGACCTCCTGGGAGGGGGCGTAGGAGGAGGGGTACTGTTGCGATCCCGGGGCGCCCCCGGGATCGGCACTCACCCCGCAGCGGTAGCGTCTCGGGCTCCAGTCTCCCAGGGGTGCAGGGACCGCGGGTGCTGCGTCCCCGGCGCGTCCCGACCTCGCTCGGGCCTGCAGGGCCCTCTGGCACCGCGTTTCAGCCTCTGCTGCTCCGTCGGCGTTCCTCGGCGGCTGGCCCCGCCCCCTAGACGCACGCGTGCGTCTCTAAGCTAAATTTAAAGGGGCCAGCGTGGGAAAAGGCAGAGGAAGCCTCCGGGTGACGTCAGACGCTGCAGGGTATTTATACCCTGCAGTCCAGCCAAGACATTGCCTTGCAACGAGGTTCCCAGGTTTACCCTGTCCCCAGTTGCTGCGTTTCCTGATCCTCTTGATTTCTTGTGCTTCTGATCTCGGACTGGCTTACGGTGATTCTCGGCTTCTGGCTCTGGACTGGATTACGACGACTCTTGGCTTCTGACTCGGCGCGGCTTACGGTGTTCCTTCTGGCTCTGGACCTCGGACTGGCTTACGACGACTCCCGGCTCTCGGACCCCGGTGTGGCTTACAGTGATCCTTTGGCTTCAGATCTCGGACTGGCAAGCGACGATTCCCTGGCACACGACTCTGGACTGGTGAGCGACTACCTTGGACTCCATCCGACTCTGCCCCCGCGGGCTCTCCTAAGTCCCAGCGGCCGGGTACCTACGGGCTCCTCCTGGGGGGACGCCGGCTTCCAGGGTGAATCTCCTAAGTCCCAGCGGCCGAACTCCTACAAGCTCCTCTTGGGGGAGGCTCAGCTTCCAGGGCGAAGATCTCCTCACCATCGTACCGGCTTCACCGTTTCGTCCTTCCTTGCCACAGCCCTTGGTCGCATAGGGCTTTCCGGGATCCCACTTCAGCCACTCAGAACTCGGTCCTTGCCGCCTTCCACTCGGGACCTCCGCTGCCACCTCACTCAGCGGCTCGCCATCCAGTTCCGATCGGTCCAAGGGTCCACGAATCCAACAGATGGTAGTGAGCGTAGGGTTGTCGACATGTAAATTAAAATCTCCTAAAATTATAGCCGGGGATTCCAGATTCAAGTGTGTTGCAATTATTTCTACTATGGGGAAGCATCTGATTCAAGAAGGCCCGGTGGGGCGTAGACGAGTAGGACTTGGAGTTGGGCTGTTTTGAAAAGTCCTATTTCTAGTTTAGAATCCGATTTTGCTGGGAGTTGGGAAAATCTCAGATCTTTTTTGGCTGCCAGAAGAATGCCCCCTCCCCTTTTTTTGAGACGAGGGAGGGAGAAGAAATCATAGAGGTGGGTGGGGAGTTGATTTATTATTGCGATATCCGTTGGTTTGAGCCAGGGTTCTGTTATGGCACAAATGTCTGGATTGGAGTCTATGAGATAGTCATTGAGAATCAGAGATTTTTTTGTGAGGGATTGTGCATTAAATAGCGTAAGGGAAAATAGTGTTAGGCTTAGTAATTGGGTAATAGGTGAAATCATAATTCAGATGAGGGATGTGTAGTTGCGAGAACGGTGTAGCATAGAGGTTTTTCCTGTGGTGAGGGGGTTGTATTGAAGAATAGGGATCGGAAATCTCTGTGTCATTCTGAACTGCTGTGTTGGATAAGAAGTGGCTGAGAGATTGAGTGAGTTGGATGAGTACGTGGGGAGGTTTGGTGAATGCTGGAAAGGCTGATTGCTGGATCACATGGGGTGAATGCTGGAATGGGCAGAGAGAATGCTGGCGGGATGAGAGCTGAGAAGGATGATTGCTGGATCACACTGGATGAATGCTGGAACGGGCAGAGAGAATGCTGGCTGGATGAGTGCTGAGAAGGATGATTGCTGGATCACATGGGGTGAATGCTGGAATGGGCAGAGAGAATGCTGGCGGGATGAGAGCTGAGAAGGATGATTGCTGGATCACACAGGATGAATGCTGGAACGGGCAGAGAGAATGCTGGCGGGATGAGAGCTGAGAAGGATGATTGCTGGATCACACTGGATGAATGCTGGAACGGGCAGAGAGAATGCTGGCAGGATGAGAGCTGGAAGGATGATTGCTGGATCACATTGGATGAATGCTGGAACGGGCAGAGAGAATGCTGGCAGGATGAGAGCTGAGAAGGATGATTGCTGGATCACACTGGATGAATGCTGGAACGGGCAGAGAGAATGCTGGCAGGATGAGAGCTGAGAAGGATGATTGCTGGATCACACTGGATGAATGCTGGAACGGGCAGAGAGAATGTTGGCGGGATGAGAGTTGAGAAGGATGATTGCTGGATCACACTGGATGAGTGCTGGAATTGGCAGAGAGAATGCTGGAAGGATGAGAGCTGAGAAGGATGATTGCTGGATCACACTGGATGAATGCTGGAACGGGCAGAGAGAATGCTGGCGGGATGAGTGCTGAGAAGGATGATTGCTGGATCACATTGGATGAATGCTGGAACGGGCAGAGAGAATGCTGGCGGGTTGAGTGCTCAGTGCTGGGAAGGATGAATGCTGGAGCACATTGGATGAATGCTGGAACGGGCAGAGAGAATGCTGGCGGGATGAGAGCTGAGAACGATGATTGCTGGATCACACTGGATGAATGCTGGAACGGGCAGAGAGAATGCTGGCGGGATGAGAGCTGAGAAGGATGATTGCTGAATCACATTGGATGAATGCTGGAACGGGCAGAGAGAATGCTGGTGGGATGAGAGCTGAGAAGGATGATTGCTGGATCACACTGGATGAATGCTGGAACGGGCAGAGAGAATGCTGGCGGGATGAGTGCTGAGAAGGATGATTGCTGGATCACACTGGATGAATGCTGGAACGGGCAGAGAGAATGCTGGAAGGATGAGAGCTGAGAAGGATGATTGCTGGATCATACTGGATGAATGCTGGAACGGGCAGAGAGAATGTTGGCGGGATGAGAGTTGAGAAGGATGATTGCTGGATCACACTGGATGAATGCTGGAACGGGCAGAGAGAATGCTGACAGGATGAGAGCTGAGAAGGATGATTGCTGGATCATGCTGGATGAATGTTGGAACGGGCAGAGAGAATGCTGGCAGGATGAGAGCTGAGAAGGATGATTGCTGGATCACACTGGATGAATGCTGGAATGGGCAGAGAGAATGCTGGCGGGTTGAGTGCTCAGTGCTGAGAGGGATAAGTGCTAGATCACGCTGGATGAGTGCTGGAGCAGGCTCAGGAGTGCTGAGATGTGACGACTGGCGGGACTATCTGGATGATTGTAAAGAGGGATATGGTGATTGTTGAAATGCAATTAGTCTGTTTGTCTGAAGAGATCTGGAGTGAAGTGATAGGGAGAAGACGAGGGGCAGGGGAAACTGCGTGTAACGCAGTGGGCCCTGGGTCCTGGGGTCACAAAGGGGCGCACTAAGGGGCCCTGCCCCTTAGGTCGCGCCCCTTTGGGCACGTGACGCCCGGCGCGCGACGCCGCCGGGTGCGCTGTTGAATTTAAAAGGCTCCAGCTGGCTTCCAATAGGCCGTCTGAGTTGGGGGCGCGGTTAGACTCACCACACGGTTCCTTTCTCCGAAAAGTTTGTGGTTCTCCTCTTCCTCTTGGAGTCGGGGGGTCGGTCTGTTTCGCCTGATTCGCCCACTCCCTTTCCGCACGTTTCAACCCACGAAGGTGTGAGCGGGCTCTTGCCCCGATGGGCTGCGTCAGCCGCGCGAGCCCCAGGAAGGGAGGAAAAGAGCTAACAAGGGAGGGAGGCCATCGAGCCAAAACGAACGCCGCCAGGAGCGCTGTTGAATTTAAAAGGCTCCAGCCGGCTTCCAATAGGCCGTCTGAGGTGGGGGCGCGGTTAGACTCACCACACGGTTCCTTTCTCCGAAACGTTTGTGGTTCTCCTCTTCATCTTGGAGTCGGGGGGTCGGTCTGTTTCGCCTGATTTACCCTCTCCCTTTCCGCATGGCTCAACCCACGAAGCTGTGTGTGGGCTCTTGCCCCAATGGGCTGCGCCGGCCGTGCGAGCCCCAGCGGGAGGGAGGAAAAGAGCTAACGAGGGAGGGAGGCCGTCGAGCCGAAAACTTTCTCTGATTAGTTTTAAATGTGCCACACGCTAACTTTATGGAGTGTCCTCTACTGTTTCTATTATCTGAAAGAGTAAATAACAGATTCACATCTACCCATTCTAGACCTCTCATGATTTTAAACACCTCTATCATATCCCCCCTCAGCCATCTCTTCTCCAAGCTGAAAAGTCCTAACCTCTTTAGTCTTTCCTCATAGGGGAGCTGTTCCATTCCCCTTATCATTTTGGTAGCCCTTTTCTGTTCCTTCTCCATCGCAATTATATCTTTTTTGAGATGCGGCGACCAGAATTGTACACATTATTCAAGGTGCGGTCTCACCATGGAGCAATACAGAGGCATTATGATATTTTCCCTGCACAACCACGGTAATGACCAGTAGGGATGTGAATCGTTTTTTGACGATTTAAAATATCGTCCGATATATTTTAAATCATCAAAATCATTAGAAGCTATATATAATAGGAATTCCCCCGATTTATCGTCAAAAATCGTAAATCGAGGGAAGGGGAGGGGAAGGGGGAGGGCGGGAAAACCGGTACACTAAAACAACCCTAAAACCCACCCCGACCCTTTAAAATAAATCCCCCACCCTCCCGAACCCCCCCAAAATGTCTTAAATTACCTGGGATCCAGTGGGGGGGTCCCGGTGTGATCTTCCACTCTTGGGCCACGGGTGCGTTGATAGAAATGGCGCCGGCGCTACCTTTGCCCTGTCATATGACAGGGCAAAGGTAGCGCCGGCGCCATTTTGGTTCCTGTCCCCCGATGTCACGAGCATAGGAGATCGCTCCCGGACCCCCACTGGACCCCCAGGGACTTTTGGCCAGCTTGGGGGGGCCTCCTGACCTCCACAAGACTTGCCAAAAGTCCAGCGGGGGTCCGGGAATGACCTCCTGCACTCGAATCGTGTTGCCGTAATGAAAAATGGCGCCGGCCATACGGCCATACGGCTGGCGCCATTTTGCAATACGGCAATATGGCCATATGGCCAGCGTCATTTTTCATTACGGCAACACGATTCGAGTGCAGGAGGTCATTCCCGGACCCCCGCTGGACTTTTGGCAAGTCTTGTGGGGGTCAGGAGGCCCCCCCAAGCTGGCCAAAAGTCCCTGGGGGGCCAGCGGGGGTCCGGGAGCGATCTCCTATGCTCATGACGTCGGGGGACAGGAACGAAAATGGCGCCGGCGCTACCTTTGCGCCATTTCTATCAACGCACCCGTGGCCCGAGAGTGGAAGATCACACCGGGACCCCCCACTGGACCCCAGGTAATTTAAGACATTTCGGGGGGGTTCGGGAGGGTGGGGGATTTATTTTAAAGGGTCAGGGTGGGTTTTAGGGTTGTTTAATGTGCCGGTTTTCCCGCCCTCCCCCGATTTACGATTTACACAATATTTAAAAAAACAAAACCGCGACGATCCGATTCCCTCCCCCCCAGCCAAAATTGATCGTTAAGACGATCGATCACACGATTCACATCTCTAATGACCAGGGCTCTTTCTCTGAAGGAGTAGAGGGAGCAGGGGGCCTATGAAGTATCCAAGTCAGGGTAGGCCATTTTAAAGAGCCATGTTTTAACCCCTGTTTTGAATTTCCAAATGCATGGTTCTAGTCAGAGCTCAAGTGGCATAGTGTTCCAGAGGGAGGGGCTGCAATGGATAGGGCTCTTTCTCTGGTGGCAGTGTGGTGAGCACATTTAAGGGAAGGAGAGTGGAGGGTTCCTGAGAGTGTGGTTCTAGTAGGATGATTGGAGGAGCGGAATCTTAGAGCATTCTCAACCCAGGAGTGATGGTGGTTGTGCAGGGAGTTGTGAATAATGGTGAGGGTTTTGTATCTGATGCGGGAGGAGATAGGAAGCAGTGGAGTTCCTTAAGAATAGGGGTGATGTGGTCGGCTTTACTTGTAATTGTAAGGATTCTTGCCATAACATTCTGTAACATTTGCAGGGGTCAATAGTAGAGCAGGGAAGGCCTAAGAAGTAAGGAATTGCAGTAATCCATTTTTATAGCATTGTTTGCTTGCAGAACTGTGCGGAAGTCCTGTGAATGGAGTAGGGGGTTTAAGTTTTTTGAGGATATGGAGCTTGAAAAAATTCCCCTTTATGATTGTGTTAATGTGGGTTTTGAAGTTTAGTTGGTGGTCTAGGGAGACACCGAGATCTCGCACGCAGTAGGGAAAAGCATTTGAGGGGAGGATGAGATCACAAGCAGATGGTGGCGTCTGGTCAGGGGTGATTTGAAATGATGAGGAGTTCAGTTTTGGAGGAGTTTAAAGGCAAGGTGGGAGGTTAGAGAGTAGGGTGGTTAATGGAGACGAGGCATGTTTCCCAAACTTAGAGATTTGGTGAGGGATTCTTGGATAGGGATGAGGATTTTGGACATCGACTGCATATAAGAAAAAGACCAAGGTCGGACAGGAGGTGGCAGAGCGGTAACAGGTGTATATTAAAGAGCATGGAGGATAGTGAAGAGCCCTGTGGGACGCCTTGGGTAAGGAGGATATGTGATGATTTGAAATTTGTAATTTTTACAGCGTAGCCTCTATTATTGAGGTAGGAAGAGAACCAGTGGATGGCGTGCCTGAGATTGCCAATCTCAGTTAGGCGGGGTAAGGAGGATTTTGTGACTGATAGTGTCAAAGGCAGATGATATGGTCAAGAAGGGCAAGGATAAAAGATTGTCTGTGGTCCATGCCCTTGAGGAGAGTGTCAGTCAGTAAAAGTAAGAGGCTTTCCATGTTACGAGACTTACGGAAGCCGAATTGAGAGGGGTGGAGAATATTATGGTCTTCCAGATAGTCAGAGAGCTGTGAATTGACTATATTTTCCATAATTTTAGATATGAAGGGAAGGTTAGAGATAAGACGGTAGTTTGAAGGGTTGGTGGGGTCAAGGGTAGGTTTTTTGAGAAGAGGCTTGACAACAGCAAGTTTGAGGGGGTCTGGGACTTTGCCATGGGAGAGGGAGCAGTTGATTATGTTGGACAGGGGTTTCACGATGATGGAGGGAATGGAAAGGAGTGCTTTAGTGGGAATAGTGTCAGAGGTGTGTGCAGCAGGTTTGATTTTTTTTTAAATGGATTTGATTTCCTTGGCGGAGATTAAATCGAGAAACTCGAATTTGAGGTTGGGATTTTTAGAGAGTGGATTGGCTGGAGAGGGGTTGGAAGGGAAGAATAGGAGGAGGTTTGATATTTTATTTTTGAAATAGAGGGTGAGTTCTTTGCATTTGCTATTGTCTTGTTCATCTGTGGCAGGGAGGGTAGATTTAGTGAGTTCTGCCACATACGAGAATAAAGCATTTGCGTTGAATTGGTAATTATGGATTTTTGCAGAGTAATAATCAGGCTTAGTTTGGAGGGTAGAGAGTCTTGTAGGCATGTAGTGTGGATTTGTAAATGGCTGCTTGCTTAGGGGTAGGGTTTTGCACCAGGTTCTTTCTTACTTCTAAGATCATTTTTTAGTTTTTTTTAAATCAGTGGTGTACCAGGGTTTTTTAGCTGACTGAGAGTGGTGTATTTCTTTATTGACAATAGGGCAAATTTCATTGGCTATGGTAGTGGTGAGCTTGTTCCAGGAGGAAAGGGCAGCATCGGGGTTGGTGAGGTCTAGGTTGTCGGTAAAATTGTCGAAAGCAGAGATGAGGTCTTCAGTGGCGCATGGTTTGCAAAAGGAGATTTTGTTACTATGTGTGGGAGTAGTAGAGGAGAGCAATTTTATGGAGAGGAGTACATTGATAAGAGAGTGGTCTGACCATGGGTCAGGGATAATGTCAGGTGAGTGGGGAGAGTGTATACAGGAGTTGACGAAGATAAGGTCAAGGGTATGACCTGCTTTATGTGTGGGGAGGTGATGAGTTGTCTGAAATCAAGGACAAGTAGGGAGTTAAGGAAGATCTCACAGGATGAGGTGGTAGAGATGGCAGCCACATGGAGGTTGAAGTCTCCTAGTATTACAGCAGGGGTGTCAATATTGAGATTATCAGAAATAAATTCAATGAGTGGGGATGGATCGTGTTCCAGTAGGCTGGGGGGGGGGGGGCATATATGAGGCAGATTTGTAATTATTTGGATTTAAGAAGGCCAATTTCAAATTTTGTTGGGGGGCCTGGATGTTTAGTAGCTTGAGTTTGAGGTGTTTTTTAGTGGCAAGGAGGAGGCCACCACCTCTTTTTTTAGGTCTTGGGATGTAAAAAATGTCATAGGCATGCGTGGGCAGCTGGTTTATGAAAACATGGTCAGTGCTTTTAAGCCAAGACTCTGTGATGGCGCAGATATCAGGGCTGGAATCAGTAAGTAGATCATGGAGTATTGGAGCTTTTTTCAAGAGAGACTGGGCATTGAAAAGAAATATAGCTAGTGTGGTGAGGCCCAGAAACTGTGTAAGTGGTGAAATCATTATTGATAGCAGTGATTTGCGCTGAGCAAGGGGGTGAAGGGAAAAGAGTATGGGGTGTCTGTGGGAGGGGCGATATATGCGGGGGATGGTGAGCATGTTCAAAAGGGGCTGCTACAAAGGGAAGAAAGGAGGGAAGAAAGATGAAATGAAGTAGCGGGAACACTAATGGGTGACACTAAGGGACACAACAAGGGGAAAGCTCCTTGGTCACGCAACGCAGGCACGCCACACCTGTGGGAGAGTGAGAGATTTAAATGCAGAGATCCTATTGCTTGTCTGACGTGTTCCAGAGGGGGAGGAGTTAGCTGCCTCATGGTGGAGGGGAGGAGCGGGCCTGATCGGAGGGCTGAGCACAGGGGAGCTCAATCCAGGCCCTGAACCCCAGCTAGGAGAGCAGTGGAAGTAGTCAAAAGGAGAAGGTACCTGTGTGAGAGGGAGAGATTTAAATGCAGAGATTCTGTTGCTTGTCTGACGTGTTCCAGAGGGGGAGGAGTTAGCTGCCTCGTGGTGGAGGGGAGGAGTGGGCCTGATCAGAGAGCTGAGCGCAGGGGAGCTCAATCCAGGCCCTGAACCCTGGCTAGGAGAGCAGTGGAAGCAGTCAAAAGGAGAAGGTACCTGTGTGATGATGGAGGGTACCAAGGGCTGCCACCTGTACTCTAAGGGAATTGTAGGCTAATCCCATCTCCAGACTTTGCTGCAAGAATGATAAGATCTGGGGTATTGTCACATTACATTGAGAAAGTTTTGTGGACTGGCTACCAAGACTCAAAAACTTTCCAGACCCGGACATAGGACATGGAGGTGGAAGACTTCCTAGCCTTGAGAAGAGTGGTGATAACAGCCTCTGGGTACCCTCCTCTTCTCAGATGGTGCTGCTCAAAAGCCAGGCAGCTAGACAGAAGTGATCTCCCTGGTCAAAAAATACTCGGCCCTGTCGGAGAAGTTTTGGCAGATGTCTCAGTCGAAGCGGGCCGTCCACCGCTAGGGTTGACCAAGTCTGCAAATCACGGCCATCGAGGCCATTCCAGAGCTACCAGGATCATGGGCCCTTGGTGACTCTATTTTTCGGAGCACCATTCCCACTAAGGGCCAAAGCGGAAAGACGTAGAGCAGGAGGTCCCGCGGCCACGGGAGGACTAAGGCATCGATGCCCTCTGTGCCTTGTTCTTCTTCTGCAACTGAAGAAGCTCGGAGCCTTCACGTTCCTTTGAGTGGCCATCAGATCAAGATGGGGAGTCCCCCATCGCATTAAAAGGAGTGGCACTGCTTCCTGGGACAGCTCTCTCTCCCCGGCATCTAAGCATTGGCGACTTGCGAAGTTTGCTTGAACATTGTCTACGCCTGCAATGTGAGATGCCGCCAGATGGGACAAATGGAGTTCTGCCCACGGCATTAGCTTGTTCATCTCCTGAGCGACATGGAGACTCCTTGTCCCTCCCTGATGGTTGATGTATACCACTGTCATTGCGATGTCGGAGAGGATTCGGACTGCTCGGCCTTGGACTAGCAGAAAGTGCTTCAGCGCCAGACGAACCGCTCTTGTCTCCAGACAGTTGATGGGCCACGCTGACTGAACTGGCATCCACTGTCCCTGTGTCGATTGGCGTCTGCACACAGCCCCCCAGCTGGTGAGGCTGGCATCTGTCATAATGATCACCAACTGCGGAACCTTTAGGTCCACCACTCTTAGCAAGTGATCCAGGTTGAGCCACCAGGTCAGGCTGTCCTGGGCTAGAGATGATAGCGGCAGAAGAGTCTGAAATTCCCGAAACACCAACTTCCAACGGGAGAGTAATGCTCTTTGCAAGGGACGCATGTGGGAAACGCCCAAGGCACATCTATAGTGGAGGCCATGGAGCCCAGCACTTGAAGATAGTACCAAATAGTGGGAAGTCCGAGGTTCCGAAAGCACTGAACCTGAGAGAGGAGAGATTGGGCCCGATCCAAACAAAGAGAGACTGTGCCCACTTTGGTGCCGAAATGAGCTCCCAAAACATTGAGTGACTGCGCCGGAGTGAGGCTGCTCTTGGCAAAATTGAAGATGCAGCCTAGCGACTGGAGGAGAAGTAATACTCTTTCCACTGAGTGCTGGCACAAATCCATGGACTTCGCCCAGATGAACCAGTCGTCCAAATAGTGATGGACCAGAATCCCTTCCCTCCGTAGGACCACCACCACTACCACCATAACTTTGGTGAAGGTGCGAGGAGCGGTCGCCAGGCCAAATGGCAGGGCCTAGAACTGGAAATGCTGCCCTAAAATCTTGAAGCAGAGGAAGCGCTGATGCTCCTACAGGATGGGGATATGAAGATAAGCTTCCGTCAAGTCCAAGGATGTGAGGAACTCTCCCCTGTGTACCGTGGTAATCACTGAGCGAAGGGTTTCCATCCTGAAGTGTGGTATCTTGAGAGTCCTGTTGACCATCTTGGGGACTACGAAGAAGATGGAATAATGGCCAAACCCTTGTTCCGGTACTGGCACCAGGAGAATGGCATCCAAATCCAGGAACCTATCCAGTGATTGTCGCACTGCGCACTGTCTGATGAGACCGCATGGAGAGAAGACAAACCTATCTCTGAGAGGTCGAGTAAATTCTAAAGCATAACCGTGCTGTAGACTATCCAAGACCAACTGGTCTGAGGTGATTTTTATTCACTCCTCGTAGAAGAGGGAAAGATGTCCTCTTACCCTGGGAACTGGACCAGCAACGTTTCATTGGGTAGATGTAGCGGAAGCTCCATGCATAGAGGAGTTCTGAGCCGGTCTCCGGCCTCGAAAGGAATGAGACCTGGACTGCGACTTTGAAGAGGGAGTCCTATGAGGCACAGGTCTAGTCTGATGACAACGCCATTGCCCTCTGAACCGGGTCCGTGTAGTGACGATCTTCCGGCAATTTATGCACCTTATTCTCTCCAAGCGATTTAATGATCTGGTCCAACTCGTCTGGGGCGGACCCATCAATGTCCCCATCTGCATCCCCAAGGAGAAGGTCCTGCGACCCAGGGTCCGGCAGATTAGGAGCTAAAGACCCCGAGAAATTAACAGCTGTCCGTCCTGACTGTCCCCTAGAGGGATCCAACACCCCTGATGGCCTGGGGACCTTTTCTGGTATAAGTCCCTCCTCTTGCAATTCAGCCTCTGCTTCTAAAAAAAGCTTTGTGCATTAAAATCACAAACTTAGAAGAAAAGGCCTGCTGTCTCTTTAAGGTCCCCCCACCCGGGGGAGGGGCTGCATCAGGAGGAGAGGTGGGCTCTAGGTCAGCTGGTTGCACAGGGCTTACATTAGGTGTAATAAAAGGACAAAATCAGTAGTAAAATGAGAATTCCCTTCCCCCATCTGGCAAAGAAAGAGGTGCAGCAGGCTGTCTCTCCACATGTGGATACAAAATGGCAACCGAGGCATCGGGAGGGAAGGGGGGGGGGTGAGGAGTTGCCACGGGAATGGCAAAGTCCTTCTGTGCCCGGCTGCTGCGAGCGGGAGAGAGAGAAAATTGCTCTCCACTCCTTCCCCCATAAGCTACTGGTCCTTGTACAGGGTACTGATTAATAAAAAGTAAAAACCTTTCCTCTTTTTCCTTTTTCCTTTCCCCTCCAGGCAGCCTAAAGTGACAGAGGGATTTTACTTCTCTGATGAGAGACCTGAGGTATGAGGCTTCTCAGGGATGTTAAAGTGACGGAGGGATTTTACTTCTCTGATGAGAGACCTGAGGTATGAGACTTCTCAGGGATGTTAAAATGACGGAGGGATTTTACTTCTCTGAGACCCCTGAGGTATGAGGCTTCTCAGGGATGTTAAAGTGACAGAGGGATTTTACTTCTCTGATGAGACCCCTGAGGTATGAGACTTCTCAGGGATGTTAAAATGACAGAGGGATTTTACTTCTCTGATGAGAGACCTGAGGTATGAGACTTCTCAGGGGTCTCCACGGGGAAAGGACTGGACCACCCCTCCCCCTGCACCCAGCTCCTCACAGGACAAGAAATTCAGCGCTGCTACCTGTCAGAAACGACCCGCTCTCCCGTTCAGTCAGAGGAATGGCGCGTCTCTGCAACTGTTAGGCTGCCCCGAGGAAGAAATGGTATCTCAGGGCAGCAGGGGGTCATGGGGGAGAGGTTGGACCACCAACATTCACCCCTAAGGCAGCTGAAATACTGGCTGTAAGAAATAAGTAAACACTTACCCCAACAACAACAGAATAACATAAGACGGCATGTACAAGACAGATCTGTCCCTGAAAACAAAGTTCTGCCTGCTGAACACTGAGGCTTTTTTTTTTTAAACTTTATAACTATGATCCATGCAAGGAAAGAATTAGAGGAAAAACAAAGAATAAATAAATTCTGTAAACTATTCTATAAATGAACTGGGAAACCAAGGTGCAACTGCCATCTGCTGGAGTCAGAGAAATACTGAAGGTTTACAGAGGGCTCTCACCAGTCAGGAGGGACTGCTCTCTCAGTTTTTGCTCTGACTCCATCTGCTGGAAGGGGGACATAACCCACGGTCTGGAATGATCCTGGTACGTAAAGGGAACACAAATTTAAGCCTATGAACAGTTAATGTGAGGTAACGTTAAGGCTTACCAGAGCTTCCCTAGCGGCAGGATCAGAATTCTAAATGAAAGAGAAAGCTCAGTGAGATAGGGATGAAGCTCTCCTGGGAAGGTGAAACTTTGGTCCTGGGTAACATTTTGATTTGCATTAAAACCTTCCCTTTTACAGCCCCTAGGTGGATGGAGTCACCGTGGGATCTGTGTTACAGTGCATGACCTGATGAGGTTTACACATAAAAGTAACATCCCACATTAAGCTTTATCAGACCCACAGCTGAGGATCAGAAGTAAAAACCCCCAAGATCCGCAGCAGACGCTCTCACCCTCTCCTGCTTTTCCTGTCTTCATCCATTGGTTTCTTGGTCCCATTCTGATTTTACATTATATTGTAGGATGTTTAATATTAGCAAAAGTAATCCTTATCATATCTAACAATGAAAGGCTGTAGTAGTATAAATTGTAACAGTGCTTGCTGAAATTACTCTAAATAATACACAGAGAGCAGAATGTATCAATAAACAAAAATAAAGCAGTATGGTAGACACTCTTATGTAGTGTTATATCTCATACCGCAGTCTGTATTTACCAGGCTCTGGGGCATTGTGGAGGCTCCATGCGAGTTCAGATGGCAGCAAGAACAATTCATGCAATCCAGCTCTATAATGCCCTGTACTAGCAGGATGTCTGTGAGAGCCTGGGCTCAATATACGTAATTATATGCATGCAACCTTGTCTTATGTGTGAATATATCTGTATTAAAATGTCACAAAACTAAGGGGGTCATTTACTCGATGGATAGCACACAATAAGTCCCTTATCACGTGCGATACCAAGATGGCGGCGGAGTCAGGGTGGTGTCAGCACCGGAAGAGGAGGAGTTGGGGCGGCACCGGGGCTGACGCCGCGAAGACTGCACCGACAGCGAAAGGTAAGCACCTTAATCGCTGTCAGTTTCATGCCAAATAACTACACCTTTTATGATGTAGTTATTTGATACGGCGCCGACAACGACCGCACCACGGAGGTGCAATCACTGCTGGCTATCGCAGGACAACCACCCCATTTCACCCCCAGCCCCCAGTTAGTGTGTTTTTCAGGGAGCCCTGCAACGTTGGTAAATCTACGCCAAAGTTTGTCTAAATTTATGCACATGAACAGGTTTTCTTGTGAGTAAATATCTGTACTAAAATAGCCTGGGGTTCAGTTTGTGTAAATGTGTGCATGTAACCTGGTTTTATTTGTGTAAATGTCTGTACTAAAATATCCTGGGGCTCAGTTTGTGTAAATGTGTGCATGTAACCTGGTTTTATGTGAATAAATATCTGTACTAAAATAGCCTGGGGCTCAGTTTGTGTAAATGTATGCATGTAACCTGGTTTTATGTGTGCAAATGTCTGTACTAAAATAGCCTGGAGGTGGAGAAAACAAAAGCTAGACTGATGCCTTGGAAATATATTATTTAGATAAGGAATTGTTCTAGCTTTTGTTTTCTTCACCTCATGGCTTTTCTAGACCATCTACCATCTTGCTTTTTGTGACCTTCCTAATAAAGCCTGTGGCACAGTTTGTGTAAATGTAAGCATGTAACCTGGTTTTATGTGTGTAAATGTCAGTACTAAAATAGCCTGGGGCTCAGTTTGTGTAAATGTTTGCATGTAACCTGGTTTTATGTGAGTAAATGTCTGTACTAAAATAGCCTGGGGATCGGTTTGTGTAAATGTATGCACGTATCCTGGTTTTATGTGTGTAAATGTCTGTACTAAAATAGCCTGGGAAGAAACAAAGAAATAGATGCCACAAAGTAGTCCTTTTCAGTATTTAATCAGGGAGATGTAAAAAATCTTATAACCATGCCCATTTTTTACGTCTCCCTGATTAAATACTGAAAAGGACTACTTTGTGGCATCCATTTCTTTGTTTCTTCCTTACGGCTGTACTGGATCGCCTACCCTAAAATACCCTGGGGCTCAGTTTGTGTAAATGTATGCATGTAACCTGGTTTTATGTGAGTAAATATCTGTACTAAAATAGCCTGGGGCTCAGTTTGTGTAAATGTATGCATGTAACCTGGTCTTATGTGAGTAAATGTCTGTACTAAAATAGCCTGGGGCTCAGTTTGTGTAAATGTATGCATGTAACCTGGTTTTATGTGTGTAAATGTCTGTACTAAAATAGCCTGGGTCTCAGTTTGTGTAAATGTATGCATGTAACCTGGTTTTATGTGTGTAAATGTCATACTAAAATAGCTTGCGGCTCAGTGTGTGTAAATGTATGCATGTAACCTGGTTTTATGTGTGTAAATGTCTGTACTAAAATAGCCTGGGTCTCAGTTTGTGTAAATGTTTGCATGTAACCTGGTTTTATGTGTGTAAATGTATGTACTAAAATAGCTTGGGGCTCAGTTTGTGCAAATGTATGCATGTAACCTGGTTTTATGTGTGTAAATGTCTGTACTAAAATAGCCTTGGGCTCAGTTTGTGTAAATGTATGCATGTAACCTGGTTTTATGTGTGTAAATATCTATACTCAAATAGCCTGGGTATCAGTTTGTGTAAATGTATGCATGTAACCTGGTTTTATGTGTGTAAATGTCTGTACTAAAATAGCCTGAGTCTCAGTGTATGTAAATGTATGCATGTAACCTGGTTTTATGTGTGTAAATGTCTGTACTAAAATAGCCTGGCTCTCAGTGTATTTAAATGTATGCATGTAACCTGGTTTTATGTGTATAAACGTCTTACTAAAATAGCCTGGCTCTCAGTGTATGTAAATGTATGCTTGTAACCTGGTTTTATGTGTGTAAACGTCTGTACTAAAATAGCCTGCCTCTCATTGTATGTAAATGTATGCATGTAACCTGGTTTTATGTGTGTAAACATCTGTACTAAAATAGCCTGGCTCTCAGTGTATGTAAATGTATGCATGTAACCTGGATTTAGGTGTGTAAATGTCTGTACTAAAATAGCCTGGGGCTCAGTGGGGGTAATTTTCAAAAGGAGTTACACATGTAAATGTAACTACTATTGTAGCAATTTTCAAAAGCCATTTACTGGAGTAAAGTGCACTTACACAAGTAAATCCTATGGACAATTCAATGGCATATATTATAGCAATTTTCAAAAGCCGACTTACTCAAGTAAAGTGCATTTACTCGAGTAAAACCCTGTTTTACTCGAGTAAATGCTTTTTAAAATCAGGCCCTTTGTGTGTAAATGTGTGCATGTAACCTGGTTTTATGTGTGTAAATGTCTGTACTAAAATAGCCTGGAGGTGGAGAAAACAAAAGCTAGACTGATGCCTTGGAAATATATTATTTAGATAAGGAATTGTTCTAGCTTTTGTTTTCTTCACCTCATGGCTTTTCTAGACCGTCTACCATCTTGCTTTTTGGGTCCTTCCCTAATAAAGCCTGGGGCACAGTTTGTGTAAATGTATGCATGTAACCTGGTTTTATGTGTGTAAATGTCAGTACTAAAATAGCCTGGGGCTCAGTTTGTGTAAATGTTTGCATGTAACCTGGTTTTACGTGAGTAAATGTCTGTACTAAAATAGCCTGGGGATCAGTTTGTGTAAATGTATGCACGTAACCTGGTTTTATGTGTATAAATGTCTGTACTAAAATAGCCTGGGAAGAAACAAAGAAATAGATGCCACAATGTAGTCTTCAGTATTTAATCAGGGAGACGTAAAAAATCTTATAACCATGCTCATTTTTTACGTCTCCCTGATTAAATACTGAAAAGGACTACTTTGTGGCATCCATTTCTTTATTTCTTCCTTACGGCTGTACTGGATCACCCACCCTAAAATAGCCTGGGGCTCAGTTTGTGTAAATGTATGCATGTAACCTGGTTTTATGTGTGTAAATGTCTGTACTAAAATAGCCTGGGGCTCAGTTTGTGTAAATGTATGCATGTAACCTGGTTTTATGTGAGTAAATGTCTGTACTAAAATAGCCTGGGGCTCAGTTTGTGTAAATGTATGCATGTAACCTGGTTTTATGTGTGTAAATGTCTGTACTAAAATAGCCTGGGTCTCAGTGTGTGTTAATGTATGCATGTAACCTGGTTTTATGTGTGTAAACGTCTGTACTAAAATAGCCTGGCTCTCAGTGTATGTAAATGTATACATGTAACCTAGTTTTATGTGTGTAAATGTCTTACTAAAATAGCTTGGGGCTCAGTTTGTGTAAATGTATGCATGTAACCTGGATTTATGTGAGTAAATGTCTGTACTAAAATAGCTTGGGGCTCAGTTTGTGCAAATGTATGCATGTAACCTGGTTTTATGTGTGTAAATGTCTGTACTAAAATAGCCTGGGTCTCAGTGTGTGTAAATGTAGGCATGTAACCTAGTTTTATGTGTGTAAATGTCTGTACTAAAATAGCCTGGGGCTCAGTTTGTGTAAATATTTGCATGTAACCTGGTTTTATGTGAGTAAATGTCTAGAGATGTGAATCGTGTCCTCGATCGTCTTAACGATCGATTTCGGCTGGGAGGGGGAGGGAATCGTATTGTTGCCGTTTGGGTGTGTAAACTATCGTGAAAATCGTTAAAATCGTGAGCCGGCACACTAAAACCCCCTAAAACCCACCCCGACCCTTTCAATTAAATCCCCCACCCTCCCGAACCCCCCTCCCAAATGCTTTAAATTACCTGGGGATCCAGCAGTGGTCCAGAACGGCGGCGGTCCGGAACGGCCCCCTCAATTAAATCCTGTTGTCTTCAGCCGGCGCCATTTTGCAAAATGGCCGCCGCAAAATGGCGGCGGCCATAGACCAGAACGATAAGACGCAGGAGGTCGTTCCGGACCCCCGCTGGACTTTTGGCAAGTCTTGTGGGGGTCAGGAGGCCCCCCCCAAGCTGGCCAAAAGTTCCTGGGAGTCCAGCGGGGTTCCGGGAGTGATTTGTTGCCGCGAATCGTTTTCCGTACGGAAAATGGCGCCGGCAGGAGATCGACTGCATGAGGTCGTTCAGCGGCGGTCCGGAACCCCCGCTGAACGACTTCCTGCAGTCGATCTCCTGCCGGCGCCATTTTCCGTACAGAAAACGATTTGCGGCAAGAAATCGCTCCCGGAACCCCGCTGACTCCCAGGAACTTTTGGCCAGCTTGGGGGGGCCTCCTAACCCCCACAAGACTTGCCAAAAGTCCAGCAGGGGTCCGGAAGGACCTCCTGCGTCGAATCATTTTGGTCTATGGCCGCAGCCATTTTGCGGCGGCCATTTTGAAAAATGGCGCCGGCGGAAGACAACAGGATTCAATTGAGGAAGCCGTTCCAGACCTCCGCCGTTCTGGACCACCGCTGGATCCCCAGGTAATTTAAAGCATTTGGGGGGGGGTTCGGGAGGGTGGGGGATTTAATTTAAAGGGTCGGGGGTGGGTTTTAGGGGGTTTTAGTGTGCCGGTTTTCCTGCCCTCCCCCTTCCCCCAATTTACGATTTTTTAACGATAAATCGGGGGAATTGGTATTGTATCGTGGCCCTAATGATTTTTGACGATTTAAAATATATCGGACGATATTTTAAATCGTCAAAAAACGATTCACATCCCTATAAATGTCTGTACTAAAATAGCCTGGGAATAACAAAGAAATAGATGCCACAAAGTAGTCCTTTTCAGTATTTAAACAGGGAGACGTAAAAAATTGTATAACCATGCTCATTTTTTATGTCTCCCTGATTAAATACTGAAAAGGACTACTTTGTGGCATCCATTTCTTTGTTTCTTCCTTACGGCTGTACTGGATCGCCTACCCTAAAATAGCCTGGGTCTTAGTGTGTGTTAATGTATGCATGTAACCTGGTTTTATGTGTGTAAACGTCTGTACTAAAATAGCCTGGGTCTCAGTGTGTGTTAATGTATGCATGTAACCTGGTTTTATGTGTGTAAACGTCTGTACTAAAATAGCCTGGGACTCAGTGTGTGTAAATGTATGCATGTAACCTCGTTTTATTGTGTAAATATCTGTACTAAAATAGCTTGGGGCTCAGATTGTGCAAATGTATGCAGGTAACCTGGATTTATGTGAGTAAATGACTGTACTAAAATAGCCTTGGGCTCAGTTTGTGCAAATGTATGCATGTAACCTGGTTTTATGTGTGTAAAAGTCTGTACTAAAATAGCCTGGGTCTCAGTGTGTGTAAATGTATGCATGTAACCTAGTTTTATGTGTGTAATTGTCTGTACTAAAATAGCTTGGGGCTCAATTTGTGTAAATGTATGCATGTAACCTGGTTTTATGTGTGCAATTGTCTGTACTAAAATAGCCTGGGTCTCAGTGTGTGTAAATGTATGCATGTAATTGGTTTTAAATGTGTAAATGTGTGTACTAAAATAGCCTGGGGCTCAGTTTCTGTAAATGTATGCATGTAACCTGGTTTTATGTGTGTAAATGTCTGTACTAAGATAGCCTCGGGCTGAGTTTGTGTAAATGTATGCATGTAACCTGGTTTTATGTGAGTAAATGTCTGTACTAAAATAGCCTGTGGCTCAGATGTGTAAATGTATGCATGTAAGCTAGTTATAAATGTGTAAATGTGTGTACTAAAATATCCTGGGGCTCAGTTTGTGTAAATGTATGCATGTAACCTGGTTTTATGTGAGTAAATGTCTTTACTAAAATAGCCTGGGGCTCAGTTTGTGTAAATGTATGCATGTAACGTGGTTTTATGTGAGTAGATGTCTGTACTAAAATAGCCTGGGGCTCAGTTTGTGTAAATGTATGTATGTAACCTGGTTTTATGTGTGTAAATGTCTGTACTAAAATAGCCTGGGGCTCAGTTTGTGTAAATGTATGTATGTAACCTGATTTTATGTGTGTAAATGTCTGTACTAAAATAGCCTGGGGCTCAGATTGTGTAAATGTATGCATGTAACCTGGTTTTATGTGTGTTAATGTCTGTACTAAAATAGCCTCGGGCTCAGTTTGTGTAAATGTATGCATGTAACCTGGTTTTATGTGTGTAAATGTGTGTACTAAAGTAGCCTGGGGCTCAGTTTGTGTAAATGTTGTCATGTAACCTGGTTGTATGTGTGTAAATGTCTGTACTAAAATAGCCTGGGGCTCAGTTTCTGTAAATGTATGCATGTAACCTGGTTTTATGTGTGTAAATGTGCTGTAATAAAATAGCCTGGGTCTCAGTTTGTGTAAGTATATGCATGTACATGTTTTCTGTGTGTAAATGACTGTACTAAACAGCCCAGTCTCAGTTTGTGTAAAAGTATGCATTCAACCTGATTTTCTGTGTGTAAATGTCTATACTAAAATACCCTAGGTCTCATTTTCTATAAATGTATGCACATAACCAGGATTTATGTGTGTAAATGTCTGTACTAAAATAGCCTGGGTCTCAGTGTGTGTAAATAATTCCCAACAGAATGTTGGGAATTATTAGAAAAGGAATGATGAATAAAACAGAAAATGTCATAATGCCTCTGTATCGCTCCATGGTGAGACCGCACCTTGAATACTGTGTACAATTCTGGTCGCCGCATCTCAAAAAAGATATAATTGCGATGGAGAAGGTACAGAGAAGGGCTACCAAAATGATAAGGGGAATGGAACAACTCCCCTATGAGGAAAGACTAAAGAGGTTAGGACTTTTCAGCTTGGAGAAGAGACGACTGAGGGGGGATATGATAGAGGTGTTTAAAATCATGAGAGGTCTAGAACGGGTAGATGTGAATTGGTTATTTACTCTTTCGGATAGTAGAAAGACTAGGGGACACTCCATGAAGTTAGCATGGGGCACATTTAAAACTAATCGGAGAAAGTTCTTTTTTATTCAACGCACAATTAAACTCTGGAATTTGTTGCCAGAGAATGTGGTTCGTGAAGTTAGTATAGCTGTGTTTAAAAAAGGATTGGATAAGTTCTTGGAGGAGAATTCAATTACCTGCTATTAAGTTCACTTAGAGAATAGCCACTGCCATTAGCAATGGTTACATGGAATAGACTTAGTTTTTGGGTACTTGCCAGATTCTTATGGCCTGGATTGGCCACTGTTGGAAACAGGATGCTGGGCTTGATGGACCCTTGGTCTGACCCAGTATGGCATTTTCTTATGTTCTTATGTTCTTATGCATGTAATTTGGTTTTATGTGTGAAAACGTCTGTACTAAAATAGCCTGAGGCTCAGTTTGTGTAAATGTATGCATGTAACCTGGTTTTAAATGTGTAAATGTGTGTACTACAATAGCCTAGGGCTCAGTTTGTGTAAATGTATGCATGTAACGTGGTTTTAGGTGTGTGAATGTATGTACTAAAATAGCCATGGGCTCAGTTTGTGTTAATGTATGCATGTAACCTGGTTTTATGTGTGTAAATGTGTGTACTAAAATAGCCTGGGGCTCATTTTGTGATTCAACCCACACCTTAGAGGTAGAATCGCTGATAAAAAGAATGAAACCTTCGACCCACCCACTGGACCAAATACCCTCCAAGTTACTGATCCTCATCCCAGAATACATATCCAAATATCTAGCTGATATCATCAATTGTTCCCTTACACAAGGAACATTCCCGGACGCACTCAAATTGGCCACGCTCAAACCCATACTCAAAAAATCCAACCTGGACCCGGAAGACCTCAACAATTACCGTCCCATATCAAATCTCCCATTTGTATCTAAGATCATGGAGAAAATTGTAAATAAGCAACTTTCAAATTACCTAGAAGACCACAATATACTTCACACGTCACAATATGGTTTCCGAAAAGAACACAATACGGAAACCCTCCTCACCTCCCTCCTGGATCAACTATATATTGGTTTTGATAAAGGACAGTCATTTCTCTTAGCCCTCCTCGACATCTCTGCGGCTTTTGATACGGTAAATCACAACATCCTCCTAAACCGACTCTCAGACATAGGAATTACAGGCTCAGCCCTCAGATGGTTCGAATCTTTCCTCAGTAATAGAGGCTATAAGGTAAAAATTAAAAACATGGAATCACCTCATACTAATGCTCCTTTTGGCGTCCCCCAGGGCTCCTCCCTATCACCCACCCTGTTTAATATCTACATTCTCCCCCTCTGCCACCTACTTTCAAACCTCAAACTCAAATTTTATATTTACGCAGATGACCTTCAAATTTTAATCCCTATATCCAAATCATTGGACTCAACACTCAAGTTATGGAACGCTCATCTACAAACTATAAACCACTACTTATCCAGCCTCAACCTTGTGCTCAACACTTCTAAAACCGAACTCTTACTAATTACTCCAGAAGGTAGTCCCATACTTCTCCAATCACAAAATATTCCACATATATCACACGCCAGAGATCTTGGAGTCTTAATCGACAGTCACCTGAACCTAAAGCATTTTATAAAACACACTACTAAGGAGTGCTTTTACAAGTTACAAGTACTCAAAAAACTCAAACCGCTCCTATTCCACTACGATTTCAGATCCGTCCTCCAAGCCATTCTGTTCTCTAAGATCGACTATTGCAACTCCATCCTGCATGGTCTTCCAGCCTCTACCATTAAACCGCTCCAGCTGCTACAAAATGCAGCGGCAAGGATTCTGACAAATACCAAGCGGAGAGAGCATATTTCTCCTATTCTAAAAGATCTCCACTGGCTCCCAGTAAACTTCCGGATCCTCCATAAATCTCTCACAATCATTCATAAAAATATCCACCATCAAACCCCGCTTGACCTGTCTCATCCTCTCAGACTGCACTCGACAGCCAGGCCTTTAAGGGATGCTTACAAGGGATCTTTACACGTTCCTACAATCAAATTAGTGCACCACGCAAACATCAGAGACCGGTCATTCTCTACAGCAGGCCCTTCCATGTGGAACGCCATGCCTCCGGACCTCAGACTGGAGACTTGTCTAACAACTTTTAAAAAGAAACTAAAGACATGGCTGTTCAGCCAAGCCTTCCCCACCACAAACTCCATTGCCTGATCTAGAATTGTTCACCACACATCTCTGTAAACAAAACTTTTCCAAATTTTTCATGCCTAATATCCATTAAAGAGAGGTTGGCTCCTAGCCCCCCTCCACTGTATATAGTATTTATTCTATTTTATTGCACTTTATATATTTATTGCTCCGTTCACCCCTTCTTTATTTTCCTACTCCAAGTTAAGGCTTCCTTGTTATAATGTAACTGTATGCTCTGTATCTCTTGTTGATTGGTTAATTGTATATTCTACTTAGTTCATTGTAAACCGAATTGATTTGATTTGTATCAAGAAATTCGGTATATAAAAGCCTTAATAAATAAATAAATAAATAAATAAATGTATGCATGTAACGTGGTTTTAGGTGTGTGAATGTCTTTACTAAAATAGCCATGGGCTCAGTTTGTGTTAATGTATGCATGTAACCTGGTTTTATGTGTGTAAATGTCTGTACTAAAATAACCTGGGTCTCAGTGTGTGTAAATATATGCATGTAACCTAGTTTTAAATGTGTAAATGTGTGTACTAAAATAGCCTGGGGCTCATTTTGTGTAAATGTATGCATGTAACGTGGTTTTAGGTGTGTGAATGTCTTTACTAAAATAGCCATGGGCTCAGTTTGTGTTAATGTATGCATGTAACCTGGTTTTATGTGTGTAAATGTCTGTACTAAAATAGCCTGGGTCTCTGTGTGTGTAAATATATGCATGTAACCTAGTTTTAAATGTGTAAATGTGTGCACTAAAATAGCCTACGGCTCAGTTTCTGTAAATGAATGCATGTAACCTGGTTTTATGTGTGTAAATGTCTGTACTAAAATAGCCTGGGGCTCAGTTTGTGTAAATATATATGCATGTAACCTGGTTTTATGTGTATAATGTCTGTATTAAAATAGCCGGGGGCTCAGTGTGTGTAAATGTATGCATGTGACCTGGTTTTATGTGTATAATGTCTGTATTAAAATAGCCTGGGGCTCAGTTTCTGTAAATGTATGCATTTGACCTGGTTTTATGTGTGTAAATGTCTGTACTAAAATAGCCTGGGGCTCAGTTTGTGTAAATATATATGCATGTGACCTGGTTTTCTGTGTGTAAATGACTGTACTAAACAGCCCAGTCTCAGTTTGTGTAAAAGTATGCATTCAACCTGGTTTTCTGTGTGTAAATGTTTATACTAAAATACCCTAGGTCTTAGTTTGTATAAATGTATGCACATAACCAGGATTTGTGTGTGTAAATGTCTGTACTAAAATAGCCTGGGGCTCAGTTTGTGTAAATGTATGCATGTAACGTGGTTTTAAATGTGTAAATGTGTGTACTAAAATAACCTGGGTCTCAGTGTGTGTAAATATATGCATGTAACCTAGTTTTAAATGTGTAAATGTGTGTACTAAAATAGCCTGGGGCTCAGTTTGTGTAAATGTATGCATGTAACGTGGTTTTAGGTGTATGAATGTCTTTACTAAAATAGCCATGGGCTCAGTTTGTGTTAATGTATGCATGTAACCTGGTTTTATGTGTGTAAATGTCTGTACTAAAATTGCCTGGGTATCAGTGTGTGTAAATATATGCATGTAACCTAGTTTTAAATGTGTAAATGTGTGTACTAAAATAGCCTAGGGCTCAGTTTCTGTAAATGTATGCATGTAACCTGGTTTTATGTGTGTAAATGTCTGTACTAAAATAGCCTGGGGCTCAGTTTGTGTAAATATATATGCATGTAACCTGGTTTTATGTGTATAATGTCTGTATTAAAATAGCCTGGGGCTCAGTTTCTGTAAATGTATGCATGTGACCTGGTTTTCTGTGTGTAAATAACTATACTAAACAGCCCAGTCTCAGTTTGTGTAAAAGTATGCATTCAACCTGGTTTTCTGTGTGTAAATGTTTATACTAAAATACCCTAGGTCTTAGTTTGTATAAATATATGCACATAACCAGGATTTGTGTGTGTAAATGTCTGTACTAAAATAGCCTGGGGCTCAGTTTGTGTAAATGTATGCATGTAACCTGGTTTTAAATGTGTAAATGTGTGTACTAAAATAGCCTGGGTCTCAGTGTGTATAAATGTATGCATGTAAACTGGTTTTATGTGTGTAAATGTCTGTACTAAAATAGCCTGGATCTCTGTGTGTGTCAATGTATGCATGTAACCTGGTTTAATGTGTGTAAATGTCTGTACTAAAATAGCCTAGGGCTCAGTTTGTGTTAATGTATGCATGTAACCTGGTTTTATGTGTGTAAATGTCTGTACTAAAATAGTCTGGGTCTCAGTGTGTGTAAATATATGCATATAACCTAGTTTTAAATGTGTAAATGTGTGTACTAAAATAGCCTGGGGCTCAGTTTGTGTAAATGTATGCATGTAACCTGGTTTTAAATGTGTAAATGTATGTACTACAATAGCCTAGGGCTCAGTTTGTGTAAATGTATGCATGTAACGTGGTTTTAGGTGTGTGAATGTATGTACTAAAATAGCCATGGGCTCAGTTTGTGTTAATGTATGCATGTAACCTAGTTTTATGTGTGTAAATGTCTGTACTAAAATTACCTGGGTCTCAGTGTGTGTAAATATATGCATGTAACCTAGTTTTAAATGTGTAAATGTGTGTACTAAAATAGCCTGGGGCTCATTTTGTGTAAATGTATGCATGTAACGTGGTTTTAGGTGTGTGAACGTCTTTACTAAAATAGCCATGGGCTCAGTTTGTGTTAATGTATGCATGTAACCTGGTTTTATGTGTGTAAATGTCTGTACTAAAATAGCCTGGGTCTCAGTGTGTGTAAATATATACATGTAACCTAGTTTTAAATGTGTAAATGTGTGTACTAAAATAGCCTACGGCTCAGTTTCTGTAAATTAATGCACGTAACCTGGTTTTATGTGTGTAAATGTCTGTACTAAAATAGCCTGGGGCTCAGTTTGTGTAAATATATATGCATGTAACCTGGTTTTATGTGTATAATGTCTGTATTAAAATAGCCGGGGGCTCAGTGTGTCTAAATGTATGCATGTGACCTGGTTTTATGTATATAATGTCTGTACTAAAATAGCCTGGGGCTCAGTTTGTGTAAATATATCTGCATGTGACCTGGTTTTCTGTGTGTAAATGACTGTACTAAACAGCCCAGTCTCAGTTTGTGTAAAAGTATGCATTCAACCTGGTTTTCTGTGTGTAAATGTTTATACTAAAATACCCTAGGTCTTAGTTTGTATAAATGTATGCACATAACCAGGATTTGTGTGTGTAAATGTCTGTACTAAAATAGCCTGGGGCTCAGTTTGTGTAAATGTATGCATGTAACCTGGTTTTAAATGTGTAAATGTGTGTACTAAAATAACCTGGGTCTCAGTGTGTGTAAATATATGCATGTAACCTAGTTTTAAATGTGTAAATGTGTGTACTAAAATAGCCTGGGGCTCAGTTTGTGTAAATGTATGCATGTAACGTGGTTTTAGGTATGTGAATGTCTTTACTAAAATAGCCATGGACTCAGTTTGTGTTAATGTATGCATGTAACCTGGTTTTATGTGTGTAAATGTCTGTACTAAAATAGCCTGGGTATCAGTGTGTGTAAATATATGCATGTAACCTAGTTTTAAATGTGTAAATGTGTGTACTAAAATAGCCTAGGGCTCAGTTTCTGTAAATGTATGCATGTAACCTGGTTTTATGTGTGTAAATGTCTGTACTAAAATAGCCTGGGGCTCAGTTTGTGTAAATATATATGCATGTAACCTGGTTTTATGTGTATAATGTCTGTATTAAAATAGCCTGGGGCTCAGTTTCTGTAAATGTATGCATGTGACCTGGTTTTCTGTGTGTAAATAACTGTACTAAACAGCCCAGTCTCAGTTTGTGTAAAAGTATGCATTCAACCTGGTTTTCTGTGTGTAAATGTTTATACTAAAATACCCTAGGTCTTAGTTTGTATAAATGTATGCACATAACCAGGATTTGTGTGTGTAAATGTCTGTACTAAAATAGCCTGGGGCTCAGTTTGTGTAAATGTATGCATGTAACCTGGTTTTAAATGTGTAAATGTGTGTACTAAAATAGCCTGGGTCTCAGTGTGTATAAATGTATGCATGTAAACTGGTTTTATGTGTGTAAATGTCTGTACTAAAATAGCCTGGATCTCTGTGTGTGTAAATGTATGCATGTAACCTGGTTTAATGTGTGTAAATGTCTGTACTAAAATAGCCTAGGGCTCAGTTTGTGTTAATGTACGCATGTAACCTGGTTTTATGTGTGTAAATGTCTGTACTAAAATAGTCTGGGTCTCAGTGTGTGTAAATATATGCATATAACCTAGTTTTAAATCTGTAAATGTGTGTACTAAAATAGCCTGGGGCTCAGTTTGTGTAAATGTATGCATGTAACCTGGTTTTAAATGTGTAAATGTGTGTACTAAAATAGCCTAGGGCTCAGTGTCTGTAAATGTATGCATGTAACGTGGTTTTATGTGTGTGAATGTCTGTACTAAAATAGCCTGGGGCTCAGTTTGTGTAAATGTATGCATGTAACCTGGATTTAAATGTGTAAATGTCTGTACTAAAATAACCTGGGGCTCAGTTTGTGTAAATGTATGCACATAACCTGGTTTTATGTGTGTAAATGTCTGTACTAAAATAGCCTGGGGCTCAGTTTGTGTAAATGTATGCACATAACCTGGTTTTATGTGTGTAAATGTCTCTACTAAAATAGCCTGGGGCTCAGTTTGTGTAAATGTATGCATGTAACGTGGTTTTAGGTGTGTGAATGTCTGTATTAAAAAACCTGGAGCGCAGTTTGTGTAAATGTCTGCATGTAATCTGGTTTTATGTGTGTAAATGTCTGTACTAAAATAGCCTGGGTCTCAGTTTGTGTAAATGTATGCACGTAACCTGGTTTTATGTGTATAAATGTCTGTATTAAAAAAGCCTGGGGCTCAGTTTGTGTAAATGTATGCATGTAAAGCAAAATTGCTTACCTTGTAATAGGTGTTATCCCAGGACAGCAGGATGTAGTCCTCACATATGGGTGACGTCATTCACGGAGCTCTTAAGCGGGAAAAACTTCTGGCAAGTTTCTAGAAGCTTTTAACTGGCTGCCTGAGGCTACTGAGCATGCCCGGCATGCCATGATATTCCCTGCCACAGGGGTCTCACTCCAGTCTTGTATGTAGCAATAAGCGTTAGCAAAAATATATTAATAAAGTCTGAGGCCCAACTCCGCGGGGTGGCGGTTCGGTTTCGTGAGGACTACATCCTGCTGTCCTGGGATAACACCTATTACAAGGTAAGCAATTTTGATTTATCCCAGGACAAGCAGGATGCTAGTCCTCACATATGGGTGATTAGCAAGCTAGAGGCTGAGTCATTATCCATGCAGTTAGCAGTCATGCATGTTTGAGGAAATGATGCAGCCGAAGATCACAGGAGGCTGGATGTAGAAGGAGTTGGGATTAAACTGGAAACAAGTTCTTTAAGACAGATTGTCCATAGGCTGAATCCTGTCGTCCTTCCTTGTCCAAACAGTAATGAGCTGCAAAGGTGTGAAGGGAACTCCATGTTGCTGCTTTACAAATGTCAATGATTGGCACTGAACGAAAATGTGCTACTGAGGTTGACATTGCTCTTACTGAATGTGCTTTTACTCGCCCTTGGAGAGGAAGGCTTGCTTTTGTATAGCAAAATTGTATGCAGTCTGCTAACCAATTGGATAGAGTATGCTTTCTCACTGCTTTACCTGGCTTATTTGGGTCATAAGAGACAAAAAGCTGACTGGATTTTCTGAGGGACGTAGTGCGATTCAAATAAAAGGACAGTGCACGTTTACAATCCAAAGTGTGTAGAGCTCTTTCGCCTTGGTGAAAGTGAGGCCTTGGAAAGAATGTGGGTAGAACTATTGTTTGATTTAAGTGGAATTCCGTAACTACCTTAGGAAGGAATTTTGGATGTGTTCGGAAAACCACTCTGTCATGGAGAAACTTTGTATAAGGTTCATATGTGACAAGTGCTTGTAACTCACTAACCCTCCTAGCTGATGTGATGGCTATGAGGAAAATAGTTTTCCATGTGAGAAATTTAAGTTCACAGGAATCTATGGGTTCGAAAGGAGAACGCATTAATCCTGTTAACACCAGATTCAGGTCCCATTGTGTAGCTGGAGGCCGAATTGGTGGTTTAAGGTGAGTTAGACCTCTCATAAACCTACTGACGAGAGGTTGTGTGGATATAGGTGCATCTCCTATCTTGTTATGATAAGCTGAGATTGCACTCAAATGTACTCTGATTGATGAGGTCTGAAGACCAGAGTCTGCAAGATGGTACAAATAGTCTAAAAGAGAAGTTGTGGGGCAAGTAAAAGGATCAATATTGCTTTGCTTGCACCAGCAAGTAAATCGTTTCCATTTGAAAGAATAATTTTTTCTTGTGGAAGGTTTTCGTGAGGCTATAAGCACTTGAGCAACCTTGGTTGAAAGATTGAGTGGTTGTAAGATTAAGCTTTCAACATCCATGCCGTCAGTGACAGGGATTGAAGGTTGGGGTGGCGCAACCGACCCTGATCCTGAGTGATGAGATTGGGAGCTACTCCCAGGCGTACTGGATCCCTGACTGACAGATCTAGCAGTGTGGGAAACCATACTTGTCGAGGCCAAAATGGAGCTATGAGGATCATGGATCCCCTGTCCTGTTGTAGCTTCACCAGTGTCTTGGTGATGAGCGGTATTGAAGGATAAGCAATAGTAGGCCTGCGTTCCAAGGGCAAGCAAAGGTGTCCTTGGCTGGTTGGTTCTTCTGTGTGCGCAGAAAACAGAAGTTGTCCACCTTGTGGTTCTGATGCGACGCAAAAAGGTCTGTTGATGGTTGTCCCCAACGTTGGAAGATTCTGTTCGCAATAGAGGGATTTAGAGACCATTCGTGCGGTTGGAACTGGCGACTGAGTCGATCTGCTAGGATATTTTGGATCCCTGCTAGGTAAGTGGCCTGTAGGAACATTGAGTGGTTCAAGGCCCAGTCCCAAATTTGTGCAGCTTCCTGACAGAGGAGATACGAGCCCGTACCTCCCTGTTTGTTGATGTACCACATGGCTACAGTATTGTCTGTCTGGATCAGTACGGTTTTGTGTGAAAGGCAGTCCTTGAACGCATGCAGTGCATACCGGATTGCTCGAAGTTCCAGAAAATTGATTTGATATGTGGCTTCGAGTTTTGTCCAAGTTCCTTGAGTCTGAAGAGAGTTTACATGGGCTCCCCATCCCAAGGTGGACGCATCTGTAGTTAATGTTATTTGAGGGATCGGTTTTTGAAAGGGTAGGCCCTTGCGTAAATTGTCCTGGATTGTCCTGGATTGTCCACCAGTGGATTCGATAATGTAGTGGTTGAATGGCTTGGATCCACTGTGATCGAAGAGTCCATTGGGTTAATCTCATGGCAAGTCTGGCCATAGGAGTGACGTGAACCGTTGAAGCCATGTGGCCTAGTAAGATGAGAAACTCATGCGCTGTCACTTGTGGTTGTGAGGACATGGAGTGTGCCAACTGGGCCAGAGATTGTGCACGGTCTGCTGGAAGAAAAGCTCGTGCAAGATTTGTGTCCAACTCTGCTCCTATGTATTGGAGGAGATGAGACGGTTGCAGGTGGGATTTTTGATAATTGATAAGAAAACCCAGTCTGTGAAGTAACTGTATTGTGTAATGTAGAGAAGTTAGTGCTCCTTGCTGCGACTGACTTTTTATTAGCCAATCGTCTAGATAAGGGAAGACATGAACACCTTGTTTGTGCAAATGTCCTGCTATTACTGCTAGGCATTTGGTGAATACTCTGGGAGCTGAGGCGAGGCCGAATGGTAGGACTCTGTATTGGAAATGCTGGTGTCCCACCTTGAATCTTAGGTACTTGCGATGAGGTGGGAATATAGGTATGTGAGTATATGCATCTTGGAGATCCAGAGAACAAAGCCAATCCCCCCTTTGTATGAGTGGAAGCATGGTGCCTAAGGATACCATTCTGAATTTTTCTTTCCTTAGAAATTTGTTGAGATTTCTGAGATCTAGAATGGGACGAAGGCCTCCGGTTTTCTTTGGAATGAGGAAATACCGGGAATAGAATCCTCTTCCCTTCTGAGAGTGTGGTACGTGTTCCACAGCTTTTGCTTTCAGAAGAGTAGATAATTCTGTTTGTAATTGAGGAATGTGTTTGAGATAGGAGTTTTGTGGTGGAAACTCCTGAGGGGGAGATGTGAAGTCTAGGTGGTAACCCTGATGAACTATAGATAAGACCCACTGATCTGTGGTAATGCTTTCCCATTCGTTGTAAAATTGGGAAATCCTTCCCCCTACTGGTAATTCTGGAAAAGGGTTTGGTTGGCTCTGCTCTCTGGGATGGCTTTCAAAAACCAGAGGTGGAAGCTGTTTGGGGCGGAGGCTGCGGCCTTGCAGCTCGTTGCTGTCTTTTCTGAGGACGTTGTTGAGGTCTTGTAGACCGTGGTCTAGAGGCCTGAGGGTAATATCTCCTTGGCCTGTAGAAAGGACGTCTTGTGTCTCTACGTGGCGGCTTGCGGGTAGGGTGAGGTGCAATTTCATGTGACAAAGTGGAGAGCTGCTTTAATGTTTCAGAGTGCTCTCTAAGCTGTGCCACGGCGTCTTGCACTTTTGTGCCGAACAAATTATCACCTTGGCAAGGCAAGTCCACTAGTTTGTCCTGTACTTCCGGACGTAAGTCCGAAGCCTTCAGCCAGGCCCATCTTCGTGCACTAATGCCAGATGCTGCAGTTCTGGAAGAAGTCTCAAAAGCATCATACGCCGCTCGTACCTCGTGTTTTCCAGCATCTAGACCTTTTTGCACAATTTGTTGTGCTGCCTCCTGTTGTTGTTGAGGCAGGGATGGGAGAAATTCCTCTATCTGTTTCCAGAGATTTCTCTGATGCTGCGTCATATATAGCTGATACGCAGCAATTTTGGAATTCAGCATGGCTCCCTGGTAAATCTTTCTTCCCATAAGGTCTAGGAATCTGTTATCTTTCCCTGGAGGAATAGAGGCGTGCGTCCTGGATCTGCGTGATTTCTTTTGAGCAGATTCTATGACTAATGAGTTGTGTGGCAGTTGTGGTTTTTCAAAACCTGGGGCTGCTTGAACTAAATACGTGGAGTCCACTCTCCGGTTTACGCCAGGTGTACACGGGTGTTCCCAAATCCTTTGTTGAAGGTGCAGCAGCACTTCATGCACTGGGATAGCCAAGTTATGTTTTGGGGGATCTACAAATTGTAGTATCTCCAGTGTCTGTTGTCTTTCATCTTTTTCAGCTTGGAGCTGAAAAGGGATGGATTCTGACATTTCCTGGATGAAGGAGGCAAATGATAAGTCCTCAGGAGGGGATTGTTTCTTAGCCTGAGGCGGAGTACCTTCTGATAAAAAATCTTCTGAAGAATGCTCCGATTGTGTATCCGACCATGTGTCTGTTGGGGGCTGGTATTGATGATGTTCCAGCCTTCTAGATGGTGACACCCCAGATGGGCCTTGTAAAGGATCTTGATTGTCAGGTGAACCATCACTGACTTCACTTTCCTCTTCAGGCTGTGTAGGCAAGGATGCTAAAAGGTCCTGATACCTTTTTGTAAGTATGGCATGCAACCTTTTTTCAGAAGAAACTTCTGGAGCATGCATGGAAGTGTGCTTAGACTTTCCTGATGCCTTCTTTCCTTGTACAGGAGCTCTGGATGGAGCTAAGGTGTAATGAGGTGTTAACTGCGAAGTAGTTGGCATTGATGAAGTTAGGAAAGAAAACATGGAAATGGGAATCATTGAGGAGATGGGCCTGGAAGCCATTGTGGACATCGAGGTTTGTAAAATATTCGATTCCATCGATGGCTCCGGCATTTGGATCGACGATGAGGCTGCTGATATCGGCTGAGTAGCGGGCATCGCTGAAGAGCAGCTGGGCACATCTATCAGCTTAGACAGGGTTGTTAATGCAGACGCTGCAGCTGTCATCGGCATCGAGATCGATGATGGCACCGGCATCGATATCGAGGACGGCATCGACTCGATAGTCGGCATCGACTGGCTCATCGGCATCGGCCCGGTGGCCAGCATCGACTGAGAAGTCGGCATCGACCCGCGGTCGGCATCGACCCTAGGGTCGGCATCGACGATGACGCCGGTATCTTCTCCTTAAGGGCATCAGTGACAATTTGCTTAATCAAAGCGGTTAAGTCTGTCACAGAAGTCGATGGTATCGATTCCCCTGTAGGTGTTACGGAGGTCGATGATAGCTTTCGTTGTTTAGGTACCAGTTCCTCTGGCAGTGGCAATGGAGGAATTGAATGGTGCCTACGGTGTTTATGTTTTGTGCGAACCTCAGATACAGATTTTGACGATGCCACGGATGGTGTTGGCGAAGAAGCATCCCCCGAACCCTCCGGGATCCTTTTCTTTATCAATATCTTTTTCGATATGCCCACCGGTGAGGATTTAGTCGAAGTCGTGGGCGACGGCGACGTCTGGATTTGAAAAATCTGAGCCATCTTTTCATGGCGAAGTTTCCTACCTTTCACCGTCATTTCTTGGCATTGGGCACAAGAGGCGATGTCATGGTCTCCACCCAAACAGCGAACGCACTCGACGTGCGGGTCCGTGATCGACATAGTCCGGTTGCAGGCTGGACATTTTTTGAATCCTGAAGTTTTCTCCGTCGACATCCGTCGATGAATTCAGACTCCCTTTTTAGCGAAAAAGTGTATGGTGTTTGTCACCAGCCGGTGACAAACCAAGTGAGACCCGTAAGGGGCAAAAATTTGGAAAATGAACTTTATCGTTGTGAGGTAACTCACAGGGCTCCTATAACCCGCGATGCAGCTAGCAGCGCGGAAAAAAGAAGACTGGAGTGAGACCCCCGTGGCAGGGAATATCATGGCATGCCGGGCATGCTCAGTAGCCTCAGGCAGCCAGTTAAAAGCTTCTAGAAACTTGCCAGAAGTTTTTCCCGCTTAAGGGCTCCGTGAATGACGTCACCCATATGTGAGGACTAGCATCCTGCTTGTCCTGGGATAACCTGGTTTTATGTGTGTAAATGTCTGTACTAAAATAGTCTGGGGCTCAGTTTGTGTAAATGTATGCATGTAACCTGGTTTTAAATGTGTAAATGTGTGTACTAAAATAGCCTGGGGCTCAGTTTGTGTAAATGTATGCATGTAACCTGGTTTTAAATGTGTAAATGTGTGTACTAAAATAGCCTAGGGCTCAGGTTCTGTAAATGTATGCATGTACCCTGGTTTTATTAGTGTAAATGTCTGTACTAAAATAGCCTAAGGCTCAGTTTGTGTAAATGTATGCATGTAACCTGATTTTAAATGTGTAAATGTCTGTACTAAAATAGCCTGGGGCTCAGTTTGTGTAAATGTATGCATGTAATCTGGTTTTATGTGTGTAAATGTCTGTACTAAAATAGCCTGGGGCTCAGTGTGTGTAAATGTATGCATGTAACCTGGTTTTATGTGTGTAAATGTCTCTACTAATATAGCCTGGGGCTCAGTTTGTGTAAATTTATGCATGTAACCTGGTTTTATGTGTGTAAATGTCTGTACTAAAATAGCCTGGGGCTCAGTTTGTGTAAATGTATGCATGTAACCTGGTTTTATGTGTGTAAATGTCTGTACTAAAATAGCCTGGGGCTCAGTTTGTGTAAATGTATGCATGTAACCTAGTTTTATGTGTGTGAATGTCTGTACTAAAATTGCCTGGGGCTCAGTTTGTGTAAATGTGTGCATGTAACCTGGTTTTATGTGTGTGAATGTCTGTACTAAAATAGCCTGGGGCTCAGTTTATTGTTCCTTGAGTATATGTTAATATTTATTTAATTAGATATTTTTTTTATTTCAAGTGAATTTTTAGTTGAGAAATTGATACGATGTTTGTTTTGGTTTGAGTCGATCATGTTTAAGCTCTTAAGAATTTTAAATTTTGTAATTTGGTATCTTTTGGTTATGTATTTATGTCTTGAAATGTAATAAATTGAAATTCTGAAGATTTGCCAGTATAGCTTATGTTTGTATAATTCTTGGTTTTGCTATACAATCTTTTTCATCTCTTTATAAGTTTTATTGATGAAACATACAAGAGAGAACAGAAAAATAATTTATAAAAAGGATCTTTCTAAGGCAATAACACAAAGTTAAGCCTATGAACAGTTAATGTGAATCACTGTCAGGAGGTAAAGTTAAAGCTTACCTGAAGAATCATAGAGACAATATCAGGATACTAAAGGAAAGAAAACAAGGAGTGAGATTAGGGAAGAAGCTTTCCTGGGAAGGTCACAGAGATTCAAAGTCACTTTACAGGGGAGACAGAAGTGTGAGAAGCAAACTCCAGGTCACCAGGAGACTTCAGTCCTGTCTAACATTTTGTTTTTGCATCAAAATCTTCCCATTCAGAGCCTCGAGGGGGAGGGAGCCAGAGTGGGTAACGCCGAGACTGCAGCACCAATGCCTCAGCCTATGCCCATCCCCTCCCCCTCCGGATGTCACCCTGACTGAAAGCAATTATTACACAAACCAATTTGAGTGGATGAAGAAGGCCCCGGCTTTATTGTTATTAACAAAATATTAATCAACACTGTTGCGAGCCACATACACACCTGGCACCAAATTGGTGCCCCCCCCCCCCCCCCCCCCCCCCCCCCCCGGGCTGCCAGCCATGTTTCTTAGCAAGGCAGCTCCTTATGCTCTTCCCCCTGCAGTGATTTCAAATCAATAGGGCACCCAGTCAATGATGTCACCGTGCTATCATGCTCGCAGGGGTTTAGGGGTCGAGCACGCATCGTTCATCACTCTTCCCCTCTCTCCAGCACATTCTCCAATAAAAGGTCAAGGGGATCAAGTTTCTCAACACGGCCCACCTTGACATCACTGATGGGCCATTATACACGTCGGCACGGGACCCTGAGACACCTTTGTTACACCGCATGACCTGATGTGGTTTACACATAAAAGTAATGTCCCACATCAGGAGGCATCAGACCCAGATCTGAGGATCAGAAGTAAAAACCCCCAAGAATCACAGCAGACGCTCTCACCCTCTCCTGGTTTTCCTATCACCATTCACTGGCTTCTAGGTCTCATTCTGTCTTAGCTTTATATTGTAGGATGGAAAATATTAGCAAAAGAAATCTTTATCATATCTAACAATGAAAACTGGTACTAGCATAAATGGTAACAGTGCTTGGAGGTATTACTCAATATAATAGAAAGCGGAATGTATAATTAATTAATTAAAAATTAAACAGTATAGTAAACACACTTATGAAGAGAGGGAAAGTGTAAGTATATCTCATACCCCAGTCTGTATTTATCAGGCTCTGGGGCATTGAAGAGGATCCATGTGAGTTCAGAAGGCAGCAGCAACAATCAACACAATCCAGCTCTATAATACACTAGGGATGTGAATCGTTTTCCATATCGTATTAACGATAGAAATCGTGTGGCAGGGCAAGAAAATCGTGTTAGGCACGATTTTTTAGTTAAAAAATCGTTAAAAATCGTTTTTTCCGATTAGTGCGCACTAACTCGAGTTAGTGCGCACTAACGGGAGTTAGTGCGCACTAACGGAGAGTTAGTGCGCACTAACTGAAAATGATATAATTTGACACTTTTCAGGTCAGTTAAGGTCAGTTTAGGAATGAATATGTATTCCTATTGGCTGCCCTCTTATTTATTCATGTTACCAAGCTTCCCACTGACAGTATATGGGGGATGGGAAATGGAAACAGTTGGTAGCTTGACAAAACAAGTAATGTGATCAGTCAATGTGACTAGAACTTGTGCCCTAACCCTGATACCAGGGGTATTGTGATCTTCCTGCACACAGTGCCCTATTCCTGATACTGGGGGTGTTGGGATCTTCTTGCACACATCCCGGTATCAGGGATAGGGCACTGCATGCAGGAAGATCACAACACCCCTGGTATTAGGGATAGGGCACTGCATGCAGGAAGATCACAACACTCCTGGTATTAATAGGGATAGGGCACTGCATGCAGGAAGATCACAACACCCCCGGTATCAGGGATAGGGCACTGTGTGCAGGAAGATCACCCCGGAGGAGTGAGGGTCAGGCAGCTCCCCCCTGTCTGTGAAGCCAGCCTCTCACTAGTAATGCAGGGAGGGAGCTGTCTCAGACTTCACCATCCTCCTCCCCCCCCCCCTCACCCACACACCATTCACTAGCTGGGACATGGGGGAAGTCAGGAGTGAGGGTCAGGCAGCTCCCCCCTGTCTGTGAAGCCAGCCTCTCACTAGTAATGCAGGGAGGGAGCTGTCTCAGACTTCACCATCCTCCCCCCCCCCTCACCCACACACCATTCACTAGCTGGGACATGGGGGAAGTCAGGAGTGAGGGTCAGGCAGCTCCCCCCTGTCTGCGAAGCCAGCCTCTCACTAGTAATGCAGGGAGGGAGCTGTCTCAGACTTCACCATCCTCCCCCCCCCCTCACCCACACACCATTCACTAGCTGGGACATGGGGGAAGTCAGGAGTGAGGGTCAGGCAGCTCCCCCCTGTCTGTGAAGCCAGCCTCTCACTAGTAATGCAGGGAGGGAGCTGTCTCAGACTTCACCATCCTCCTCCCCCCCCCCTCACCCACACACCATTCACTAGCTGGACATGGGGGAAGTCAGGAGTGAGGGTCAGGCAGCTCCCCCCTGTCTGTGAAGCCAGCCTCTCACTAGTAATGCAGGGAGGGAGCTGTCTCAGACTTCACCATCCTCCCCCCCCCTCACCCACACACCATTCACTAGCTGGGACATGGGGGAAGTCAGGAGTGAGGGTCAGGCAGCTCCCCCCTGTCTGTGAAGCCAGCCTCTCACTAGTAATGCAGGGAGGGAGCTGTCTCAGACTTCACCATCCTCCCCCCCCCCTCACCCACACACCATTCACTAGCTGGGACATGGGGGAAGTCAGGAGTGAGGGTCCGGCAGCTCCCCCCTGTCTGTGAAGCCAGCCTCTCACTAGTAATGCAGAGAGGGAGCTGTCTCAGACTTCACCATCCTCCCCCCCCCCCTCACCCACACACCATTCACTAGCTGGGACATGGGGGAAGTCAGGAGTGAGGGTCAGGCAGCTCCCCCCTGTCTGTGAAGCCAGCCTCTCACTAGTAATGCAGGGAGGGAGCTGTCTCAGACTTCACCATCCTCCTCCCCCCCCCCTCACCCACACACCATTCACTAGCTGGGACATGGGGGAAGTCAGGAGTGAGGGTCAGGCAGCTCCCCCCTGTCTGTGAAGCCAGCCTCTCACTAGTAATGCAGGGAGGGAGCTGTCTCAGACTTCACCATCCTCCCCCCCCCCCTCACCCACACACCATTCACTAGCTGGGACATGGGGGAAGTCAGGAGTGAGGGTCAGGCAGCTCCCCCCTGTCTGTGAAGCCAGCCTCTCACTAGTAATGCAGGGAGGGAGCTGTCTCAGACTTCACCATCCCCCCCCCCCCCTCACCCACACACCATTCACTAGCTGGGACATGGGGGAAGTCAGGAGTGAGGGTCAGGCAGCTCCCCCCTGTCTGTGAAGCCAGCCTCTCACTAGTAATGCAGGGAGGGAGCTGTCTCAGACTGGTATCAGGGTTAGGGCACTGTGTGCAGGAAGATCACAACACCCCTGGTGCCAGGGTTAGGGCACTGTGTGCAGGAAAATCACTTAAAATCTACACTTACCAACAATCAATTACATATATTTGAACTGTGTACAGTTCCAGCCAGGACCACCTTTCTAAAATGCACAGTGATTGGCAAATTCAACATGCACTAGCATTTCAGGTGCCTGCTAACAAAAATAATAAACAAACAAGTTCTAGTCACGTGAGTGCTGATCATTACATTACTTTTTTTGTCAAGCTTCCAACTGTTTCCATTTCACATCCCCTCAACCATTACCTCAGTGTTAGCCTTGGTAACATCAATAGATAAGAGCACAGCCAGCCAATAGGAATACATATTCATTCCTAAGTGACCTTTACTGACCTGGAAAGTGTGAACACTTTGTTTCATTTTCTGTTGGTGTTCGTTAGTTTCCAGTTCCATTTCCCATCCCCCCAACCATCACCTCAGTGGTAACCTTGGTAACATCAATAGATAAGAGGGCAGCCAGCCAATAGGAACACATATTCATTCCGAACTGACCTTCAGTGACCTGGAAAGTGTTTATTTGTATCATTTTCAGTTAGTGCGCACTAACTCCTGTTAGTGCGCACTAACACGATTTAACGATTTTTAACGATAAATCGTTAGAATTTCTATTGTATCATGTTCTATAACGATTTAAGACGATATTAACATTATCGGACAATAATTTTAATCGTTGAAAAACGATTCACATCCCTATAATACACTGCACTAGCATGATATCTGTGAGAGCCTGGGGCTCAATATAGTTAAAATATGCACGTAACTTGGTTTTGTGTGTGAATATATCTGTATTAAAATGTCACAAAACTAAGGCCTGGATTCATCATTCAACGCAGAATGTTGCATCCTGTGAAAACAGGGGCTGGGCGGGCCTGCGAAAGCCCGCAACATTCGAACCACAGTGGTGCAATTTCCAAGGCCGCGGTGCACCGGCTGCCGTCTTTCGCACCGAATAGCACCACCGTGAAAGGTGGTGCTATTCGGTGCGCTACTGCCGATCATAATGTTAGTAACATTAACGACGGAAGCGAAAAAACTGCCAACTCCACCCTTCCCAGCCCCGACCCATCCCCTCCCCCTTATTTCCAATATATCGCAAGTGATAAAGCTTTAGAAAATAACCCCATATGTTTGTCTAAATATATGTATGTAACCAGGTTTTATGTGTGTAAATGTCTGTATTAAAATAGCCTGGGGCTCAGTTTGTGTAAATGTTTGCATGTAACCTGGTTTTATGTGTGTAAATGTCTGTACTAAAATAGCCTGGTGCTCAGTTTGTGTAAATATATGCATGTAACCTGGTTTTATGTGTGTAAATGTCTGTACTAAAATAGCCTGGGGCTCAGTTTGTGTAAATATATGCATGTAATCTGATTTTAAGTGTGTAAATGTCTGTACTAAAAAATAGCCTGGGGCTCAGTTTGTGTAAATGTATGCATGTAACCTGGTTTTATGTGTGTAAATGTCTGTACTAAAATAGCCTGGGGCTCAGTTTGTGTAAATGTATGCATGTAACCTGGTTTTATGTGTGTAAATGTCTGTACTAAAATAGCCTGGGGCTCAGTTTGTGTAAATGTATATACCTAACCTGGTTTTATGTGAGTAAATGACTGTACTAAAATAGCCTGGGGCTCAGTTTGTGTAAATGTATGCACGTAACCTGGTTTTATGTGAGTAAATGTCTGTACTAAAATAGCCTGGGGCTCAGTTTGTGTAAATGCATGCATGTAACCTGGTTTTATGTGTGTAAATTTCTGTACTAAAATAGCCTGGGTCACAGTTTGTGTAAATGTATGCATGTAACCTGGTTTCATGTGTGTAAATGTCTGTACTAAAATAGCCTGGGGCTCAGTTTGTGTAAATGTATGCATGTAACCTGGTTTTATGTGTGTAAATATCTATACTAAAATAGCCTGGGGCTCAGTTTGTGTAAATGTATGCATGTAACCTGGTTTTAAGTGAGTAAATGTCTGTACTAAAATAGCCTGGGGCCCAGTTTGTGTAAATGTATCCATGTAACCTGGTTTTATGTGGGTAAATGTCAGAGCTAAAATAGCCTGGGGCCCAGTTTGTGTAAATGTATGCATGTAACCTGGTTTTATGTGTGTAAATGTCTGTACTAAAATATCCTGGGGCCCAGTTTGTGTAAATGTATCCATGTAACCTGGTTTTATGTGGGTAAATGTCAGAGCTAAAATAGCCTGAGGCCCAGTTTGTGTAAATGTATGCATGTAACCTGGTTTTATGTGTATAAAAATCTGTACTAAAATAGCCTGGGTCTCAGTTTGTGTAAATGTATGCATGTAACCTGGTTTTATGTGTGTAAATGTCTGTACTAAAATAGCCTGGGGCCCAGTTTGTGTAAATGCATGCATGTAACCTGGTTTTATGTGTGTAAATTTCTGTACTAAAATAGCCTGGGTCACAGTTTGTGTAAATGTATGCATGTAACCTGGTTTTATGTGTGTAAAAGCAAGTTTGCTTACCGTAAACGATGTTTCCGTAGATAGCAGGATGAATTAGCCATGCTGTCATGGGATCTGTCAATCAGGCCCGGGAGGCGGAGCTTGTCAAAGCAGAGAACAGAGCTTTGCTCCCTGCGGCTGCGCGTATGTTCCCGCGCAGGAAAGTAACGGACTCTCCTCAGTCTGTAATTAAGCTGTAGTGTAGTCGAAGACTTGGTGACTGCCAGGGAGGAGGGTGGGTCAGCATGGCTAATTCATCCTGCTATCTACGGAAACATCGTTTACGGTAAGCAAACTTGCTTTTTCCCGTCGATAGCAGGGCTGAATTAGCCATGCTGTCATGGGAGTCCAAAGCTCCCGATCACGTCAGTTATGACATATATGGTTAGACGTGATCCTCGACAGTGTGGCAGTCACCGTGGACAGGAGGATAGAGATTGCAGAATTGCTTGCCCTATCTTCGCATCCGTGGTTGCTTGCTGGTCAAGGCAGTAATGAGATGTGAAGGTATGCAGTGATGACCATGTAGCTGCCTTGCAAATGTCTATGGATTGCACATTCTTCAGGTGTGCTAAGGATGTTGCTAACGCTCTGACTTGGTGAGCTTTAGGAGTAGATTGTAAATGTAAATTCTGTTTGTCATAGCAGAATTTGATGCATTGCGCTATCCAACTGGAGATGGTGCGTTTGGCTACTGGCTGTCCAGGAGCCTTCGGGTCGTAGGAAACAAAGAGTTGAGAAACACGGGAGTCCGAGTTCGTCCTTTCTTTGTAGTGTGTTAAAGCTCTTTTACAATCCAGTGTGTGCAGTAGCTTTTCCCTTTCGTTTGCATGAGGTTTAGGGAAAAATATTGGTAATTCCATTGTCTGATTGAGATGGAATGGGGTAACTACCTTTGGTAGGAAGGATGGGTGAGTTCGTAGAACTACCTTTTGTTGATGAAATTGTAAGTATGGAGGATAGTGGACCAAAGCTTGTAACTCACTAACTCTTCGTGCTGATGTTACTGCAACCAGGAATACCACCTTCCAAGTGAGGTATTTCATGTGTACTGAGTCCATAGGTTCAAATGGAGAAAGCATGAGCTGTTCCAGAACTATGTTGAGGTTCCATGGAACTGGGGGTTTGGATATCGGAGGACGAATGTGTGTTAACCCCTTTATGAAACGAGTCAATAATGGGTGATTGGATATAGGAATGTCATTGATTGGTCTATGATAGGCGCCTATGGCGCTGAGATGAACTCTGATGGATGATGTTGCTAGTCCAACTACATATAGAGAATGAAGATAATCAATGAGCAATTCCGGGGAGCAGTCCAATGGCGGTACACCTTTGGAAGTGCACCAGGTAGAGTAGCGTTTCCATTTATAGCTATAATTTTTCCTGGTTGAGAATTTTCTTGATTGTAACAAGATGAATTGTGCTGAAGTGGAAACTCCTTGTTCTGTCAGGAGGAGCCTTTCAATCTCCAAGCTGTTAAGTGTAGAGATGAGTGTAGCGGGTGTAGAAGTGTTCCTTGATCTTGGCTGAGAAGATCTTGACGATTCGGTAATAGAATTGGATCCTTGATGGATAGTCGAAGTAGGAAACTGTACCATGGTTGCCTCGGCCATGCTGGGGCTATGAGTATCAGTTGAGCTTTGTCCGCTATGCACTTCTGAATTGTTCTTGTTATGAGAGGTATGGGAGGAAAGGCATACAGAAGGCCTGTCGTCCACGGAATGAGGAAGGCATCTTGAGCAATCCTGAATTGGCTTGGCCTTATCGAGCAGAATTGGGCAACTTGAGAATTGACCTCTGTTGCAAAGAGATCTATGGAAGGTGTCCCCCACTGTAGAAATATGTCCTGGACTACTTCTGAGTTGAGTGTCCATTCGTGGGGATGAAAGATGCGGCTTAGCCTGTCCGCTCTTGTGTTTGCAACTCCTGGTAGGTAAGTTGCTTGTAGGTGTATGCAATTTTTGTGAGCATGTTCGAAGATTGTCAGGGTCTCTTTGCAGAGGGGCCATGAACCGGACCCTCCTTGTTTGTTGATGTAAAACATCGCTACTTGGTTGTCTGTGTAGATCATGACCCTGCGTCCCTTCAGGTGGTCTTGGAAGACTCGCAATGCATTGTGAATCGCTCTGAGTTCCAGTAGATTTATTTGTAGATTCTGTTCTGAGAGTGTCCATAACCCTTGGGTTTCGTAAGTCTCGAGATGTGCACCCCATCCCTTTCGAGATGCATCTGTGGTTAGGACTGCATTGTGAGGAGGGGGGCTGAACAGTGCTCCCTTGGACATGGTGGAGTCTAGGAGCCACCATGCTATATCTTTTTTCATTTCTGCAGTCAGCAATACTTTTTGCGTCAATGGTTGTGAATGCTGTTTCCACTGCCGTTTCAGACCCCATTGTAGGCGTCTCATGTGTAGCCTGGTGTTGGGCACCATGAAATTCGCCGCTGCCATGTGGCCCAAAATTACCAGGATTTGTCTTGCTGACGGCCTCTGAGTATGTTTCAAGTTGTGCAGAAGTTGACGGAAATGTGATATTCTGTCGTCTGGGAGGTATGCCCTGTTGCACGTAGTGTCCAGGCATACGCCTATGAACTGCAACTGCTGTGTTGGTTGTAGATGTGATTTCTGAAAATTTATCACCAACCCTAGTTGTTGTAAGCAAAGTATCACCCGATTGAGGTGATCTTGTAAGATATTCGGAGTTGAGGCTATTATTAGCCAATCGTCCAGGTATGGAAAGATGGTTATACCTTGTTTCCTGAGATGAGCCACCACCACTATCATGCATTTGGTGAAAACTCTGGGTGCAGCCGATAGTCCAAAGGGAAGAACTTTGTACTGGTAGTGTTGATGTCTGTAGCGAAAGCACAGGTAACGCCACGAGGATGGATGGATTGGAATGTGCGTGTAAGCATCCTTCAGATCGATGGAGCACATCCAATCGTTGGTTTGAATGAGAGGAAGAATTGACTTCAACGATACCATTTTGAATTTCTCCTTGGTGAGAAATTTGTTCAACTCCCTTAGGTCTAGTATGGGGCGGAGGCCTCCAGACTTCTTGGGTATGAGGAAGTACGGGGAATAAAATGCTGCTAGTTTGGGGTGTGGGTGGATTTGTCGAATTGCTTGTTGTTTGCGAAGTAAAGCAATTTCCTCCCCCAGTTGTGGATGGGAATTGTAAATCTTGAGTGTGGAAAGATGAGGCAAGATGGGTTTTGTTACAAATTGGAGTTGGTAGCCTTGACGTACTATCTCCAGTACCCATTGATCTGATGTTATTGTTTCCCAGACTTTCAGGCAAGCATAAATTCTGCCTGGAGGAGCTTGATGTTGTGGTGGCGGCTGAATAACTAAAAAGATGAGGTTGGCTTTGCAGCAGTAGTCTGCTGTTGTGCCTGTTGCCTTTGGTTACGAGGTTTACCTCTTCGTTGATTTGAGGTATTGTTTTGTGGAGCAGGACGTTGGTAGGCAGGGTATGGCTGCGTACGAAAAGATTGATAAGATCTATAGGGCCTTCTGCCATATGATTGTCTACGGGTAGACCCCACATAACGACGGGTAGTCGAGTAAATAGGATTTGATGTTAGAGATTGTACTGATAGAGCTTCCTCTTTTAATTTACTTACTGCGTCCTGGAACTTTTCTCCAAACAAATTATCTCCCGTGCATGGGAGGTTCGTTAGTTTTACATGCAAGTCATCTCTTATGGAACTTGAACGTAACCATGCTAGTCTGCGAGCTGCAATAGCTGCAGCAGACGCTCTGGATGACGTTTCATGTGCTTCATAGATTGATCTCAATAGATGTCGAGAACATTCTTCCATATCATGAAGAGGCTGAGGTATTTGTTCCGCTACTGAGGAATGTATACCTTTCATAGCTTGCATACACTCATACAGATATTGCACCATGTAGAACTGATGTTGCATAATTCTTGCCGTTAACATTGAATTATGGTATATTTTCCTACCAAATTCATCCAAATATTTATTGTCTTTCCCTGGGGGAAAAGCAGTGTGCAATTTTGTTTTCTTGAACCTTTGCAACGCCGACTCTACTACGACTGATGCGTGAGGCAATTGTGGTAGAGTGTATAGTGATGCTTTCTTCATACGAAATTTAATGTCTGTTTTCTTGGAAACAGCTGCAGTTGTATAAGGCGTTTCCCAGGATTTTTGTAATACGGAGTGCAGGATTTCTTGTGGTGGAAGAGATGTTGGTTCCACCTGAGTATCAAATATCTTTAGAAGCCCAAGAGTTTCTGCTCTAGGGTCTGCTTCTTTTTGGACCTCTAAATGTAGAATTGTACCCATTTTTTCTATGAATTTTGGGTATGTAAGGTCTTCAGGAGGAGAATGTGGCTCCTGTAGTTGGTCCTGTGTGTCTGACAGACATCCCACCGATGATGATGGGGATGTTTGTATTGAAGGAGAATCAAAATATGTATCCTGTAGATGAGTAGGTGAAGTTGGTTGGTTGTTTCTGGGAGACGTCGGTGGTTCTGCCGACTGCTCTACATTTGACTGTGCTTTATGTTTTGTAGCACTGTCCTCAGAAGTATTAGTCATTTTAAAAGATGATTGAAGCGTCTCGTAAAATCCTTCTAGAGACTGCGACAATTGAAAAAATGTTTCTCTTGCATGAGAGGGCATTATCATACGATTGTCTTGTTGTTTTGGAATATTTGTTGGAGGTGACGTTGTAGGAACCTCCCTATCTCTCCGTGTCTTTTTGTCTGGAGTAGTTTTAAAAACTTCTGAATCTGAAGAAGTGGTAGAGGAAATAATTTGTACCGTTTTTCTTAATGAGCCGGTAGTCGACGGAACTTTATGAGATGATTTAGAAGTCGAAGGACTCATCTCCCATGTTGCACTCCTCTTTTTTAATCTTTTAGAATGGGAGTGATGTGAGTACTTATGATAGTCTTCAGATGAAGACTCCGTATCTGTAACTTCCGCCTCGGAAGAAGAGGTATGTGAAGTATATCGTTTTCGCTTCAACTTTCTCTTTAATTTTTGAGGCGAGTAATTTTGGTCTCTACGCCCAGATCTTGATATATGCTCCGAATTAGATTTATGCGCGGATATGTTTTTATGCGCAAATGTATAGGTATGCGGAGATATGCGCGTATGCGCGACTGTAGACTCATGCGCACTTGAATGTCTGTGCGCGGAAGTAGAATTGTGCGCGGTTGTAGTTTTATGCGCTTCTTTCTTTGATTCCAAGCGCACAGGGTTTTTCGGCGCCGTGCGCAGAAGTTCCTTTGTATTCGGCGCCATGCGCTCAAATGTTTTCGGCGCCGTACGTGCAGGTGTTCCCGGCGCCATGCGCGTAAGTGTTTCCGGCGCCATGCGCTCAAATGTCTTCGGCGCCGTGCGCACAGGTGTTTCTGGCGCCGTGCGCATAACTAGTCGGCGCGGTAGTTTCTTCTGCGCCATGCGCGCCGGAACCGCTAAGTTGTGCGCAGACTCTGACTTTGGCGCCGGTATATGCGCATTTGGCGCCAGAGGCGCAGAAGTCTTCGGCGCAGAGCACTCCTCCTCCAATGAGGTACGTTGCGGCTCTACAGGCACTGGGGATTTATGAGAACCCACTGGCCTTTGATTTTTTGCTTTCCTCTTACCTCCTATATTGGAGGACTTATGATTAAACGGCAAAGATTTCTTTCTTGACGGAGCCGATGAAGTGAACGGGCCAGGCGAAGAATGAGCCTCTGACGGATCGCGGGAGGCAAAAATTTCCTGAAGCCTATAGGCCCTCTGTTTTAATGCCCGTGGTGACATTTTTGAGCAAAACTCACAATTTTCTGATCGGTGATGCGGCCCGAGACACTGATAACAGCGATCATGTCCATCCGTTACCGACATCCGTCTTCCACAGGCACAGGGTTTAAACCCGGGTTTAGACATTTTATTTCTGTTTTTAAACTGAGGAGAATAACAGCTCCGCGTGCGTTCCCGCTCGCGGAAAAAACAGACTGAGGAGAGTCCGTTACTTTCCTGCGCAGGAACATACGCGCAGCCGCAGGGAGCAAAGCTCTGTTCTCTGCTTTGACAAGCTCCACCTCCCGGGCCTGATTGACAGATCCCATGACAGCATGGCTAATTCAGCCCTGCTATCGACGGGAAAATATCTATACTAAAATAGCCTGGGGCTCAGTTTGTGTAAATGTATGCATGTAACCTGGTTTTAAGTGAGTAAATGTCTGTACTAAAATAGCCTGGGGCCCAGTTTGTGTAAATGTATCCATGTAACCTGGTTTTATGTGTGTAAATGTCTGTACTAAAATATCCTGGGGCCCAGTTTGTGTAAATGTATCCATGTAACCTGGTTTTATGTGGGTAAATGTCAGAGCTAAAATAGCCTGGGGCCCAGTTTGTGTAAATGTATGCATGTAACCTGGTTTTATGTGTATAAAAATCTGTACTAAAATAGCCTGGGTCTCAGTTTGTGTAAATGTATGCATGTAACCTGGTTTTATGTGTGTAAATGTCTGTACTAAAATAGCCTGGGGCTCAGTGTGTGTAAATGTATGCATGCAACCTGGTTTTATGAGTGTAAATGTCTGTACTAAAATAGCCTGGGGCCCAGTTTGTGTAAATGTATCCATGTAACCTGGTTTTATGTGGGTAAATGTCAGAGCTAAAATAGCCTGGGGCCCAGTTTGTGTAAATGTATGCATGTAACCTGGTTTTATGAGAGTAGGGGCCTCATTTTCCAAAGCTATCGCAGGCTTGCGCTAACAGCGCAAGCCTGCGATAGCTAGCGAAGGTAGCGCAGGTCTGCGCTACTGAAATCGGGGCAGAGTCGGCCCCGGAAGAGGAGGAGTCGGGGGTGTCACCGGGGAAGACTTCGCGAGGACAGCGCGCCAAGCGAAAAGGTAAGTCCCTTTTCGCTCTCTATTTCGCGCCCAATAACTACACCTTCTATGGTGTAGTTATTGGGCGCGATGCCGGCAGCGATCGCACCGCGGCGGTGCGATCGCTGCCGGACCGCCCCCCCGCTTCAGCCCCCGCCCCCCCCTTTAGCGCGATTTTCTAAAGTATCGCAGGCCTGCGATACTTTAGAAAATGAGGCCCTAAATATCTGTATTAAAATAGCCTGGGGCTCAGTTTGTATAAATGTCTGCATGTAACCTGGTTTTATGTGTGTAAATGTGTGTACTAAAATAGCCTGGGGCTCAGTGTGTGTAAATGTCTGCATGTAACCTGGTTTTATGTGTGTAAATGTCTGTGCTAAAATAGCCTGGGGCTCAGTTTGTGTAAATGTATGCATGTAACCTGGTTTTATGTGTGTAAATGTCTGTACTAAAATAGCCTGGGGCTCAGTGTGTGTAAATGTCTGCATGTAACCTGGTTTTATGTGTGTAAATGTCTGTGCTAAAATAGCCTGGGGCTCAGTTTGTGTAAATATATGCATGTAACCTGGTTTTATGTGAGTAAATGTCTGTGCTAAAATAGCCTGGGGCTCAGTTTGTGTAAATGTATGCATGTAACCTGGTTTTGTGTGTGTAAATGTCTGTACTAAAATAGCCTGGGGCTCAGTTTGTGTAAATGTATGCATGTAACCTGGTTTTATGTGTGTAAATGTCTGTACTAAAATAGCCTGGGGCTCAGTTTGTGTAAATGTATGCATGTAACTGGTTTTATGTGTGTAAATTTCTGTACTAAAATAGCCTGGGGCTCAGTTTGTGTAAATGACTGCATGTAACCTGGTTTTATGTGTGTAAATGTCTGTACTAAAATAGCCTGGGGCTCAGTTTGTGTAAATGTATGCATGTAAACTGGTTTTATGTGTGTAAATGTCTGTACTAAAATAGCCTGGGGCTCAGTTTGTGTAAATGTGTGCATGTAACCTGGTTTTATGTGTGTAAATGTCTGTACTAAAATAGCCTGGGGCTCAGTTTGTGTAAATGTATGCATGTAACCTGGTTTTATGTGTGTAAATGTCTGTACTAAAATAGTCTGGGGCTCAGTTTGTGTAAATGTGTGCATGTAACCTGGTTTTATGTGTGTAAATGTCTGTACTAAAATAGCCTGGGGCACAGTTTGTGTAAATGTTTGCATGTAACCTGGTTTTATGTGTGTAAATGTCTGTACTAAAATAGTCTGGGGCTCAGTTTGTGTAAATGTGTGCATGTAACCTGGTTTTATGTGTGTAAATGTCTGTACTAAAATAGTCTGGGGCTCAGTTTGTGTAAATGTGTGCATGTAACCTGGTTTTATGTGTGTAAATGTCTGTGCTAAAATAGCCTGGGGCTCAGTTTGTGTAAATGTCTGCATGTAACCTGGTTTTATGTGAGTAAATGTCTGTGCTAAAATAGCCTGGGGCTCAGTTTGTATAAATGTATGCATGTAACCTGGTTTTATGTCTGTAAATGTCTGTACTAAAATAGCCTGGGGCTCAATTTGTGTAAATGTATGTATGTAACCTGGTTTTATGTGTGTAAATGTCTGTACTAAAATAGCCTGGGGCTCAGTTTGTGTAAATGACTGCATGTAACCTGGTTTCATGTGTGTAAATGTCTGTACTAAAATAGCCTGGGGCTCAGTTATGTAAATGTATGCATGTAACCTGGTTTTATGTGTGTAAATGTCTGTACTAAAATAGCCTGGGGCTCAGTTTGTGTAAATGTGTGCATGTAACCTGGTTTTATGTGTGTAAATGTCTGTACTAAAATAGCCTGGGGCTCAGTTTGTGTAAATGTATGCATGTAACCTGGTTTTATGTGTGTAAATGTCTGTACTAAAATAGTCTGGGGCTCAGTTTGTGTAAATGTGTGCATGTAACCTGGTTTTATGTGTGTAAATGTCTGTACTAAAATAGCCTGGGGCTCAGTTTGTGTAAATGTATGCATGTAACCTGGTTTTATGTGTGTAAATGTCTGTACTAAAATAGCCTGGGGCTCAGTTTGTGTAAATGTGTGCATGTAACCTGGTTTTATGTGTGTAAATTCCTGTACTAAAATAGCCTGGGGCTCAGTTTGTGTAAATGTGTGCATGTAACCTGGTTTTATGTGTGTAAATGTCTGTACTAAAATAGTCTGGGGCTCAGTTTGTGTAAATGTGTACATGTAACCTGGTTTTATGTGTGTAAATGTCTGTACTAAAATAGTCTGGGGCTCAGTTTGTGTAAATGTGTGCATGTAACCTGGTTTTATGTGTGTAAATATCACTACTAAAATAGCCTGGGGCTCAGTTTGTGTAAATGTGTGCATGTAACCTGGTTTTATGTGTGTAAATATCACTACTAAAATAGTCTGGGGCTCAGTTTGTGTAAATGTGTGCATGTAACCTGGTTTTATGTGTGTAAATATCACTACTAAAATAGCCTGGGGCTCAGTTTGTGTAAATGTGTGCATGTAACCTGGTTTTATGTGTGTAAATATCACTACTAAAATAGCCTGAGGCTCAGTTTGTGTAAATGTGTGCATGTAACCTGGTTTTATGTGTGTAAATATCACTACTAAAATAGCCTGGGGCTCAGTTTGTGTAAATGTGTGCATGTAACATGGTTTTATGTGTGTAAATATCACTACTAAAATAGCCTGGGGCTCAGTTTGTGTAAATGTGTGCATGTAACATGGTTTTATGTGTGTAAATATCACTACTAAAATAGTCTGGGGCTCAGTTTGTGTAAATGTGTGCATGTAACATGGTTTTATGTGTGTAAATATCACTACTAAAATAGTCTGGGGCGCAGTTTGTGTAAATGTGTGCATGTAACCTGGTTTTATGTGTGTAAATATCACTACTAAAATAGCCTGGGGCTCAGTTTGTGTAAATATGTGCATGTAACCTGGTTTTATGTGTGTAAATATCACTACTAAAATAGTCTGGGGCTCAGTTTGTGTAAATGTGTGCATGTAACCTGGTTTTATGTGTGTAAATATCACTACTAAAATAGCCTGGGGCTCAGTTTGTGTAAATGTGTGCATGTAACCTGGTTTTACGTATGTAAATATCACTACTAAAATAGCCTGGGGCTCAGTTTGTGTAAATGTGTGCATGTAACCTGGTTTTATGTGTGTAAATATCACTACTAAAATATGATGAGTTAAAGTTTAGGCTTACCTGTTGCACAACATGTAGAGCAGCAACTTTCTAAATGAAAGAAAGAGAGCAGAGAGATTAGGGAAGAAGCTCCCCTGGGAAGGTCACATAAAAGCATGGGGTAGATTTTAAAAGATTAATGCGTTCCTCCATGTCCGTGCAGTACTTGGCGCGTGGAAATGGATGAACCAATTTTATAACAAGCACGTACCGGCACGCAGATGTCACAAAATCTGGAGGCCGCATGGACATGTACATCGGATTTTATAATCTGCATACACATGTGCACACTACGTGATCAGAAGGCGGGTATATTTAAAAAATGTATGGGCGGCAACACAAGTTCCCTCCCAGTCTGGTCCAATTAAGAAGCGGACTGGGAGGGAAATTCCCCACCCCCTACCTCACCTCCCTTCCCCTTCCCCTCTCCTCCACACCCCCTTCAGGTTACCTTTTCTTTTTTTGGTCTTCATGTTGGAACTTTAGCCAGATCCTGCCCCTCCACGCCCCCCTCCCTACCCCTCGGCCTGCCTCTTTTTCAGGGACCAGCTCTTGTGTGCGTAACAGGGGCTATGGGTGCAGCCAGGCCCCGTCTAAAATGCACACAGTGGGGGTAATTTTCAAAAGGAGTTACACATGTAAATGTAACTACTATTGTAGCAATTTTCAAAAGCCATTTACTGGAGTAAAGTGCACTTACACAAGTAAATCCTATGGACAATTCAATGGCATATATTATAGCAATTTTCAAAAGCCCACTTACTCAAGTAAAGTGCATTTACTCGAGTAAAACCCTGTTTTACTCGAGTAAATGCTTTTTAAAATCAGGCCCAGTGTGCGCAAGGCCCGTCCGCACGCATATCCTCCAGATTTTGTGCATGTGGGGATTAAAAAATTCACCTGATAGTTTCTTTATAGGGACTTTGGAAAAATATATTTATGAGTGCAGTGGAAACGATGTGCATATCCAGGCATCTTTTACAATCCACTCAGCGACTGCTGGCCCGACGTATTTGTGTATCTCCCGGTTTTTCAGATTTTAGTATTATTCACAAATAAACTACCTTCTATCCCTTCCATAATGTCACTCACAAATATGTTGAACAGAGCCGGTCCTAAAACTGTTCCCTGTGGTGCTCCACTTAACGCCGCTCTCTCTTCAGAGTAGGCTCCATTTACAATTCTTCGCTTTCTCCTATTAGTTTGACTCCCCTCCTTGGTGGTGACCCCCAAGCTTTTCATTTTATTCATGAGCCTCCTCTGTGATTGTATTAAAAAAAAATTGAATTTGTTTGACAGGACCTTCCCCTGGTGAATGCATGCTGTGTCTGGATTACTGAGGTGTATAAAATTATGAGCGGGGTGGAACAGATAAACAGGTAATCAGTTGTTTGTCCTTTCAAGTAGTTCTAGGACCAGAGGCCTGCAAAATCTAACCCAGGTCTCCCTTAAAGGAGCTGTGTCTGTGTCAGTTAAACCAAACAAGATGAATGCTGCAGAAATGTGTGGGACAAGAACTGCTGTTGATCAATAAACAGGATATTGGCAGAAGAAACCAGCCGACATGCCTAGGACACAAAACCTGTTGAGGTTGCTGTGACCTTGATGGCCCTCATATCCCTCTAAGCAGCACATTCAGATGAATGAGCTGTGTTATCATCATAACTACCATAATGTGAATTTACTGCTAAGGAAATATCAGCTTCTGAAAGCTACCAACGATTTACCAAATGTCTATGGAATATCCAATCAATGATCACCTTTAGTGGGATTGTTAATATTCACTGGAGGACCTTAAAGGGATCATGAAGGTAAGACAAAGGAACTAACTAATAGAAGAAGAGGAGAAGACAAAGGACATGTGTTTCTATTGGACTTCTCCTAAAACCCCTGCTATTGTCTGCCACACGAGTACACTCCTGGTGGTTCCTGCCTGTCCACACATGAGGGAAGCCACGCAGCAGCCTCGGAGGCTTTGTCTGTAACTTGCGGAGAGCTTTGTGCCACCTTTGTCTCACAGAATATCATCTGCTGTGCTGGGACTCATAAGAGAGGTTTGCAGACTGCATAAGCATTGTGAAACTCTCCAGAGCCTCAGCTACCGGGGAAGCTGTATCTGTTGCCAGCCCCAAGAGTAGAACCTGGGCCTGAAAGCTCAGCCAAGGCAGAGATTTTGTGAGATATTGCATAATCCTTTCTGGACAAGCATATGCAAGCCCCAGGCTAGTTTATTCCTTATATGCTGGGTATTTAGATTTAATGCAAGTGCACTGAGCGGTGTACATTGGAACTAATTTTGACACTGGTGACTTTTGCATTTTTGAATTCAGAATGATTCATAGGAGTTGCCTAAAGCGATGGTAACTTTTAAACAGGCGCATGAGCACATATGTGTGCACATTCATCGGCCCAGGCCCAGAGAAGTGACCATTTCCTAAATATGTGCGTTTATGTGTGCACATGTTATAAAATAGGCTGACTGCACGCACATATGCATACATTTTTAAGTGAGTGCACTCCTAGGCACGCAAATGCTGCTTTTACCATGTAAATGAGAGGATTTTAAAAGCCACACGTGCTGACGCCATTACCAGTTTTTCTAATAAGCTCCCAGTTCATCCAGGTAAGGAATATAACTTCCAAACTCTCCTAATTTCATTGCCTCCCTTCTCTCCTGTTAGGCCTGACCCTTAAAACAGAGCCAATCTCGATAGCAGAAGTAACGTTATGTGGCAGGAGACCCCGGCATGCGCCTGTGCACGTAAGTTGTATACACCCCCATCCAGACCCAGACCACACTCACACCCCCATCCACATCACACTCACACTCCCATCCAAACCACACTCACACCCCCATCCAGACCCAGACCACACTCACACCCCCATCCACATCACACTCACACTCCCATCCAAACCACAATCACACCCCCATCCAGACCCAGACCACAATCACACACCCATCCAGACCACACTCACACACACCCCCATCCAGACAACACTCACACTCCCATGCAGACAGACCACACTCACACCTCCATCCACACCACACTCACACTCCCATCCACACCACACTCCCACTCCCATCCAGACCACCCCACAACCCCATCCAGACCACTCCCACACTCACACCCCCATCCACACCACACTCAAACTCCCATCCATACCACACTCACACCCAGACCCAGACCACACTCACACCCCCAACCACACCACACTCACACTCCCATCCAGACAGACCACACTCACACTCACATCCCCATCCACACCACACTCACACTCCCATCCACACCACACTCACACTCCCATCCAGACCCAGACCACACTCACACCCCCATCCACACCACACTCACACTCCCTTCCACACTACACTCACACCCCCATCCACACCACACTCACACCCCATCCAGACCCAGACCACACTCACACCCCCCATCCACATCACACTCACACTCCCATCCAAACCACACTCACACCCCCATCACCATTTTCAAAAACATCCATCAATTAGCCCCAATCGATCTCCATATCCCCCTCCGATTCCACCATTCCACAAGACCGACAAGAGATGCTTACAAAGGATCACTTCAAGTACCTCCAGCCAAGACTACCAGACACATCACGCTTAGAGATCGTGCATTCTCCACAGCCAGTCCAACATTATGGAACTCCATTCCCCCGGATCTTAGAATGGAACCCAACATCTCAACATTCAAGAAAAGACTCAAAACGTGGCTGTTCACGCAGGCCTTTCCTAACTCCAACTCCATCTAACTCCCTTCATTCAACACGCTCCACTAGTATTAGCGTTAATAGCCACCTCTCACAATGTTATTTATACATATATATAACTATCTGATCTTCATTTCCCTTCTCTTTCCAAGTTATTGTTTTCCTTGTTATATGTAACTGCTTTTCTGCACTATTGTTTAAATGGTAAAGTTTATTATAATTGCATCCCTGTTTCTTGTGAACCAGCATGATGGGACCACCGTCTTGAATGTTGGTATATAAAAAAGTTAAATAAATAAATAAATAAATAAATCCAGACGACACTCACACTCCCATCCACACCACACTCACACTCCCATCCAGACCACCCCACAACCCCATCCAGACCACTCCCACACTCACACCCCCATCCACACCACACTCACACTCCCATCCACACCACACTCACACCCAGACCCAGACCACACTCACACCCCCATCCACACCACACTCACACTCCCATCCAGACCACACCCACAACCCCATCCAGACCCAGACCACACTCACACCCCCATCCACACCACACTCATACTCCCATCCAGACCCAGACCACATTCACTGCCCCAACTACACCACACTCACACTCCCATCCACACCACACTCACACTCCCATCCAGACAGACCACACTCACACTCACATCCCCATCCACACCACACTCACACTCCCATCCACACCACACTCACACTCCCATCCAGACCCAGACCACACTTACACCCCCATCCACACCACACTCACACTCCCATCCAGACAGACCACACTCACACCCCCATCCACACCACACTCACACTCCCATCCACACTACACTCACACCCCCATCCACACCACACTCACACTCCCATCCAGACCCAGACCACACTCACACCCCTATCCACACCACACTAACACCCCCATCCACACCACACTCACATCCCCATCCAGACCCAGACCACACTCACACCCCCATCCAGACCACACTCATACTCCCATCCAGACCACACTCACACCCCCATCCAGACCACACTCACATCCCCATCAGACTACACTCACACCCCCATCCAGACCACACTCACACTCCCATCAAGACCACACTCACACCCACATCCAGACCACACTCACACCCCCATCCAGACCACTCCCATACCCCCATCAAGACCACACCCACACCTCCATCCAGACCACACTCACATCCCCATCCAGACCACACTCACACCCCCATCCAGACCACTCCCACACCCCCATCCAGACCACACTCACATCCCCATCCAGACCACACTCACACCCCCATCCATACCACTCCCACACCTCCATCCAGACCACACTCACACCCACATCCAGACCACACCCACACCCCCATCCAGACCACACCCACACCCCGCCCCTTGCTTGGAGCTTTTCATTTGTGCACTCAGCGGGACATATGTGTGTATCCAGGTGGCTTTTAAAATCCACTCATCCATCCAACATAGTCGCAAATCTCTGGGTTTTTGTGAGTGGCAGATTTTTTAAATTCATCTTTAAAAGTCCTAGCTATTATATGTGTGCCTTACCTGCTTTACATGTATTGGAGGTGGTGCACTATGAGATTAGGGTGATATCAGGGTAATTACACTTTCTTTCTAAATTGTCTTAGAAGAGGGACAGGCAGTAGAGATGTTTGTAAAATGTTTTGTGTAAAGGAAAATCAAAGACTACTCTGGTTTCACTAAGCCAAATGGAGCAGCTTTAGAAAGTAAGTATGCTGGACTTAGAGAGATAAAGGGCAGTGCAGGATTTGCTTGTTTGTCAGTAAAATAATAGTGGTTGTGTGTAACCATCCACCTGGCCAGAATGAACAGACAGACGATGAAATGCTAAAAGAAATTAGGGACGCTAACAAAATCAACAGCACAGTAATAATGGGAGATCTGACTGGGTGAATATTACATCAGGACCTGCTAGAGAAGTAAAGTTCCAGATGAAATAAATGACTTTAAGGAGCAGCTGGTACCAGAACCAAGAAGAGAGGAAACTATTTTAGACCCAGTCCTTACTAGTGAAAGACAGGAGGCTCCCCCCATACCACGGGTGTCCCGCTGACAACACTGGTGATGTTAGTGAGCATGCCCAAACATCCTTACTGCAGCACTGGGGCAACCCTAAGGCTCCAATGTTGATATCTCCATTTTGTAAATTTAAATTAGCATTGGGAATGGAATGAGGCACTTCCCCGATTGCAGCGGGAGTTGGCGTCAGTGAGTGCATTGGGACAGGAGACACAGGTATAGGCTGCCATGGGTCTGGACAGATGGCAGTGTGAAGACAGGAAAATCCAGCCGGAAGAGAGTGGGGTAGCCTGGTGAGTTAAGAGGATGCCACCAGCATCTATGGCAATTGCTGACACCACCCACTCCTGCCAGCCGGCTAATCCTCCATGCTCTGCCATCTTTTTTGGTTTCTCTCTCTCTCTGGTCCAGCAGCAGAAATGAGCATGGGCCCAGCCCTGACAGTGACCCAACAGGTTCCCTCTGTTCTGGCTTCTCTCAGATTGTGGCAAGAGGCGCTGCATTGCAGCCCACTCTCTCGAAGCAGGCTCAGCACTCCCCTGCAATTGTGGCAGTCAAAGCCGGCAATAAACCTACATCATCAGACCTCCCTTCAATGCGACCAGATCTTGATCCTGACACTGTCTGTCTTGGCCCAATTCTTCAGTGATTTTTTTTAAATTTCATTTTCCCCTTTCCACTGTCTTCTTATTTGGGGGGGGGGGGGGGGTCCTGGCTGCTTTTTGGGTCTACTCAGAAATCCTAGAACCCAGATAAATATTTTATTTTAATATTTAAAAATAATACTTTAAAAAATCTAAGCAACATTTTTTAAGCAGTTCACTAGGGAGAATAAAAGGAAAATTTATAAAGCATAGCTGCAATCTTTGAGAATAATTAGACAAATTCTCTATTTTAGAATGCAAAATCAAGTAATCCTTAACAATTTTCTTCCACAATCTGAATTTTGTCCCCTAACTCTTCAATGTTCACTGCTCCCACAATCCAGTGTAAGAACTAGGAGGAGAGGATCACCTTGCTGATGGCTGAAAGGAATCAGTAAGTTTTGCTTGGAATTTTTTTTTTTTTTTAAATATTGGGGCAAAGTAAACTTTGCCCCAATATTACCAAACTATTTGGTAATATAACACAAACACATAAAATAATATTACCAAACTATTTGGTAATATTATTTTATGTGTTTGTGTGTTTGTGCTCTTAATAGTCAGTAAGGCAGCGAATAAACATGTTAGACTGTTTGTTTTTCCCAACCCTCCCATCCCTAGCTCATCCTTTAATTTATAGGCAGGTACCACTGTCACAAAAAAAAAAAAAAAAAAATCAGCCTTTTAACTTCACTTAAAAAATTCCCCACACCTTATTGAGAGTTTGATCATTCCCTTATAGGCCACTACCAGACATATAGTGAATACACTAATACATTTAAAGGATGCTAATTAGACACATTCCTACTCCCATAGCAACCTAAACCTTAATTAGGAACTGAACAAATCTGATGAAGGCAGCAGTCCAGCAGCAAGATGGGGGCCTTCCCAGTCTTTTGCATCGAGTGTCACATGTATGATTTTTTACCCACCGGTGAGAAGTTGTACATGTGCATGCGATGCAAAGAGCTCCTGGCTCTCAGAGAATGAGTCCAATCTCTGGAGGCTAGAGTGGCAGACCTGGAGGAGCTAAGGCAGACAGAGAGGTTTATAACTGAAACCCTGGCGGAATTACATTGGCTACCTATTGAATACAGAATAAAATACAAAGCCCTATGTAACATATATAAATGAATACATGATGAAAAATCGGACTGGCTAAACACAGCATTACGAGTACATGTCCCACACAGAAACCTTCGATCAGCAAATAAAGCACTCTTAACCATTCCTTCAGTAAAGACAGTGAGGCTAATCCAAGTGAGAGAAAGGGCCCTATCTTTAGCAGGCCCCACACTTTGGAACACAATGCCCCTAGAGATCAGGTTGCAAAGAGATCTCAAAACCTTTAAGAAAAGTTTAAAAACATGGCTTTTTAAAAAAGCATTTTATAAAGAGACCGGAAAAAGCAAAATTGTTTACCTTGTAATAGGTGTTATCCCAGGACAGCAGGATGTAGTCCTCACATATGGGTGACGTCACCGAACGAAGCCCAGGCGGGAAAACTTTCTGTCAAAGTTTCTAGAAACTTTTGACTGGCCCAGTGAGGCCACTGAGCATGCCCAGCATGCTATGATATTCTCTGCCACAGGTGTCTCTCTTCAGTCTCGTATGTAGCAAAAGCTTTAGCAAAATAGAATAATAAAGGTAGAAGGCCCAAATCCGCGGGGTGGCAGGTGGGTTCTGTGAGGACTACATCCTGCTGTCCTGGGATAACACCTATTACAAGGTAAGCAATTTTGCTTAATTCCAGGACAAGCCGGATGCTAGTCCTCACATATGGGTGATTAGCAAGCTAGAGGCTGAGTCATTTAATAGTGAAATATTGTTGATGAAATGAATCAGCCGAAGATCATAGAATACTGGATATAGAAGGAGTTGGGTTTAAGCTGGAAACAAGTTCTTTAAGACAGATTGTCCGTAAGCTGAATCTTGTCTTCCTTGCTTGTCCAAGCAGTAATGAACTGCAAAAGTGTGAAGAGAACTCCACGTTGCTGCTTTACATATGTCAAATATTGGCACTGAACGATAATGTGCTATTGAAGTTGACATTGCCCTTACTGACTGTGCTTTTACTCGCCCTTGGAGAGGAAGGCCTGCTTGTTCATAACAAAATTGTATGCAATCTGCTAGCCAATTGGATAAGAACATAAGAACATAAGAAAATGCCATACTGGGTCAGACCAAGGGTCCATCAAGCCCAGCATCCTGTTTCCAACAGTGGCCAATCCAGGCCATAAGAACCTGGCAAGTACCCAAAAACTAAGTCTATTCCATGTAACCATTGCTTATGGCAGTGGCTATTCTCTAAGTGAACTTAATAACAGGTAATGGACTTCTCCTCCAAGAACGTATCCAATCCTTTTTTAAACACAGCTATACAAACTGCACGAACCACATTCTCTGGCAACAAATTCCAGAGTTTAATTGTGCGTTGAGTAAAAAAGAACTTTCTCCGATTAGTTTTAAATGTGCCCCATGCTAACTTCATGGAGTGCCCCCTAGTCTTTCTACTATCCGAAAGAGTAAATAACCGATTCACATCTACCCATTCTAGACCTCTCATGATTTTAAACACCTCTATCATATCCCCCCTCAGTCGTCTCTTCTCCAAGCTGAAAAGTCCTAACCTCTTTAGTCTTTCCTCATAGGGGAGTTGTTCCATTCCCCTTATCATTTTGGTAGCCCTTCTCTGTACCTTCTCCATCGCAATTATATCTTTTTTGAGATGTGGCAACCAGAATTGTACACAGTATTCAAGGTGAGGTCTCACCATGGAGCGATACAGAGGCATTATGACATTTTCCGTTTTATTCACCATTCCCTTTCTAATAATTCCTAACATTCTGTTTGCTTTTTTGACTGCTGCAGCACACTGAGCCTACGATTTCAATGTGTTATCCACGATGACACCTAGATCTCTTTCTTGGGTTGTAGCACCTAATACGGAACCCAACATTGTGTAATTATAGCATGGGTTATTTTTCCCTATATGCATCACCTTGCACTTATCCACATTAAATTTCATCTGCCATTTGGATGCCCAATTTTCCAGTCTCACAAGGTCTTCCTGCAATTTATCACAATCTGAACAATTTAACTACTCTGAACAATTTTGTGTCATCTGCAAATTTGATTATCTCACTCGTCGTATTTCTTTCCAGATCATTTATAAATATATTGAACAGTAAGGGTCCCAATACAGATCCCTGAGGCACTCAACTGTCCACTCCTTCCACTGAGAAAATTGCCCATTTAATCCTACTCTCTGTTTCCTGTCTTTTAGCCAGTTTGCAATCCACGAAAGGACATCGCCATCTATCCCATGACTTTTTACTTTTCCTGGAAGCCTCTCATGAGGAACTTTGTCAAACGCCTTCTGAAAATCCAAGTATACTATATCTACCGGTTCACCTTTATCCAAATGTTTATTAACTCCTTCAAAAAAGTGAAGCAGGTTTGTGAGGCAAGACTTGCCCTGGGGAAAGACATGCTGACTTTGTTCCATTAAACCATGTCTTTCTATATGTTCTGTGATTTTGATGTTTAGAACACTTTCCACTATTTTTCCTGGCACTGAAGTCATGCTAACCGGTCTGTAGTTTCCCGGATCGCCCCTGGAGCCCTTTTTAAATATTGGGGTTACATTTGCTATCCTCCAGTCTTCATGTACAATGGATGATTTTAATGATAAGTTACAAATTTTTACTAATAGGTCTGAAATTTCATTTTTTACTTCCTTCAGAACTCTGGGGTGTATACCATCCGGTCCAGGTGATTTACTACTCTTCAGTTTGTCAATCAGGCCTACCACATCTTCTAGGTTCACCGTGATTTAATTCAGTCCATCTGAATCATTACCCATGAAAACCTTCTCCATTACGGGTACCTCCCCAACATCCTCTTCAGTAAACACCGAAGCAAAGAAATCATTTAATCTTTCCGCGATGGCCTTATCTTCTCTAAGTGCCCCTTTAACCCCTCGATCATCTAACGGTCCAACTGACTCCCTCATAGGCTTTCTGCTTCGGATATATTTTAAAAAGTTTTTACTGTGAGTTTTTGCCTCTACAGCCAACTTCTTTTCAAATTCTCTCTTAGCCTGTCTTATCAATGTCTTACATTTAACTTGCCAATGTTTATGCTTTATCCTATTTTCTTCTGTTGGATCCTTCTTCCAATTTTTGAATGAAGATCTTTTGGCTAAAATAGCTTCTTTCACCTCCCCTTTTAAGCATGCCGGTAATCGTTTTGCCTTCTTTCCACCTTTCTTAATGTGTGGAATACATCTGGACTGTGCTTCTAGAATGGTATTATTTAACAATGACCACGCCTCTTGGACATTTTTTACTTTTGTAGCTGCTTCTTTCAGTTTTTTTCTAACAATTTAGCACGAGAGCCTTGGATTTGCACACTGTTCCTTTTCCAGTCATTAAATCAAATTTGATCATATTATGATCACTATTGCCAAGCGGCCCCACCACCGTTACCTCTCTCACCAAGTCCTGTGCTTCACTGAGAATTAGATCTAAAATTGCTCCCTCTCTCGTCGGTTCCTGAACCAATTGCTCCATAAAGCTATCATTTATTCCATCCAGGAACGTTATCTCTCTAGTGTGACCCGATGATACATTTACCCAGTCTATATTGGGGTAATTGAAGTCTCCCATTATTACTGCACTACCAATTTGGTTAGCTTCCCTAATTTCTCTTAGCATTTCACTGTCCATCTCACCATCTTGACCAGGTGGACGGTAGTATACCCCTATCACTGTAGTCTTCCCTGACACACAATGGATTTCTACCCATAAAGATTCAATTTTGTATTTAGTCTCATGCAGGATGGTTATCCTGTTGGACTCTATGCCATCCCGGACATAAAGCGCCACACCTCCTCCCGACTGCTCCTCTCTGTCATTGCGATATAATTTGTACCCCGGTATAGCACTGTCCCATCTTTCCACCATGTCTCTGAGATGCCAATTAAGTCTATGTCATCATTTACTGCTATACATTCTAATTCTGCCATCTTACTTCTTAGACTTCTGGCATTAGCATACAAACATTTCAAAGTTTGTTTTTTGTTTGTATTTTTATTCTGTTTTTTAATTCATAGGGATAAGTTAGAATTTTTTAGCTCAGGTGAGTTTTTAGTTACAGGCACTTGGACTACTTTTCTAATTATTGGAACCTCACTGTCGGGATGCCCTAATTCTAATGCATCATTAGTATCCTTTAAAGATACCTCTCTCCGAACCATGCGCTGCTGAGCGACTGTCGGCTTTCCCCTTTGTTCTAGTTTAAAAGCTGCTCTATCTCCTTTTTAAAGGTTAGCGCCAGCAGTCTGGTTCCACCCTGGTTAAGGTGGAGCCCATCCCTTCGGAAGAGACTCCCCCTTCCCCAAAAGGTTCCCCAGTTCCTAACAAAACTGAATCCCTCTTCCTTGCACCATCGTCTCATCCACGCATTAAGACTCCGGAGCTCTGCCTGCCTCTGGTGACCTGCGCGTGGAACAGGGAGCATTTCAGAGAATGCTACCCTGGAGGTTCTGGATTTCATCTTTCTACCTAAGAGCCTAAATTTGGCTTCCAGAACCTCCCTCCCACATTTTCCTATGTCGTTGGTGCCCACGTGTACCACGACAGCTGGTTCCTCCCCAGCACTGTCTAAAATCCTATCTAGGTGACACGTGAGGTCCGCCACCTTCGCACCAGGTAGGCATGTTACCAGGCGATCCTCACGCCCACCAGCCATCCGGCTATCTACATTCCTAATAATCGAATCACCAACTATGACGGCCGACCTCACCCTTCCCTCCTGGGCACTAGGCCTTGGGGAGATATCCTCAGTGCGAAAGGACAATGCATCACCTAGAGAGCAGGTCCTTGCTACAGGATCCTTTCCTGCTACACCTGGTTGGTGCTCTCCCATTATGAGACCTTCTTCCTCCAAGGCAGCACCAGGGCTGCCAGTCTGAAGTTGGGACTTGACTACTATGTCCCTGAAGGTCTCATCTATATACCTCTCTGTCTGCCTCAGCTCCTCCAGGTCTGCCACTCTAGCCTCCAGAGATCGGACTCGTTCTCTGAGAGCCAGGAGCCCTTTGCATCGCATGCACATGTACAACTTCTCACCGGTGGGTAAAAAATCATACATGTGACACTCGATGCAAAAGACTGGGAAGCCCCCCTCTTGCTGCTGGACTGCTGCCTTCATCTCAATTTTGATCAGTTCCTAGTTAAGTTTTAGTTTGCTATGGGAGTAGGAATGTGTCTAACTTCCTTTAAATGTATTAGTGAATTCACTATGTGTCTGGTAGTGGCCTACCGGGGTCTGATCGAATTCTCAATAAAGTTTTTGTTGATGGGTTGTTTTTTTTTTTTGTGAAAGTGGCACCTGCCTATAAATTAAGGGATGAGCTAGGGGTGGGTGGGCGAGGGGTGGGAAGGTTGGGAAATACAAACAGTCTAACTTCAGTTAGTCCGCCTGAGTGACTCACTGCTCCCTTGATTAACAAATGTTGGTCCCTATTCAAACCTAATCACACTACCTCAACACCTTTCCAAGGTGAGTTACTGAGCTGAACTATTCAACTTTTTTACTTTGGTATATACTGCTCCTAGCTTATTTCTAGCTCTTGCTACTTTTTTGTGGGTTTTTTTTGTTTTTTGTGGTTTGTTTTTTTTTCAATACAATGTACTCAGTATTAAAAACAAACAGCTCTTTAAAAGTCTGGAGAACACTCAGTTCTGCAGACTTTTTAAAAATAAACACACTATCTACTGCTACCTTATTGACTGACTATTTAAAAATACAAACAGTCTAACTTGTTTATTCACTTCCTACCTACTGCTACCTTATTGACTGACTAAAAATACAAACAGTCTAAATTGTTTATTCACTGCCTACCTACTGCTACCTTATTGACTGACTATTTAAAAATGCAAACAGTCTAACTTGTTTATTCACTGCCTTTCTGACTATTAAAGGCACAAACCCACAAACACACTAAATAATATTCCCAAATAGTTAACTTTGCCCCAATACTTTTTAAAAAGTCAATGTCCCAAGCAAAAAACTTACTGATTCCTTTCAGCCACCAGCAAGGTGATCCTCTCCTCTCAGTGTTTCCACTGGAATGTGTCCACTGGATAGAGTATGTTTACCCACTGCTTTACCTGGTTTGTTTGGGTCATAGGAAACAAAGAGTTGATTGGATTTCCTGTGGACTGCAGTGCGGTTTAAGTAGAAAGACAGAGTACGCTTGCAATCCAAGGTGTGCAAGGCCCTCTCTTCTTGGTGAGAGTGAGGCCTTGGAAAGAATGTGGGTAAAACTATAGATTGGTTTAAGTGGAATTCCGTGACTATCCTAGGGAGGAATTTAGGATGAGTACGGAGAATCACTCTGCCATGTAAGAACTTAGTGTAAGGTTCATATGTGACAAGTGCTTGTAACTCACTAACCCTTCTAGCTGATGTAATGGCTATGAGGAAGATGGTCTTCCATGTAAGGAATTTTAGATCACTGGAATCTATGGGTTCAAAAGGAGAACACATGAGTCTAGATAAAACCAAATTTAGATCCCATTGTGTGACTGGGTGTCTAATTGGTGGTTTGAGGTGAGTTAAACCTCTCATAAATCTACTGACAAGAGGTTGTGTAGAGATAGGTGCATCTGCTACCTGATTATGGTAAGCTGAAATTGCACTTAAATGTACTCTTACAGATGAAGTCTGTAGACCAGATTCTGGTCTACAGACTTCATCTGTAAGAGTCTAGTAAAGACGTTGTAGGGAAAGTGAAAGGATTGATGTTGTTTGATTGCACCACGAAGTGAATCTCTTCCATTTGAAAGCATAGTTTTTCCGTGTGGAAGGTTTACGTGAAGCTATAAGCACTTGGGAAATAGTAGATGAAAGACTGAGTGGTTGTTAGATTAAACTTTCAACATACAAGCTGTCAGTGATAGGGATTGGAGGTTGGGATGGTGCAACCGACCTTGATCCTGAGTTATGAGAGTGGGAGCTACTCCCAGGCGAATGGGATCTCTGACTGAGAGGTCTAGAAGTGTGGGAAACCATACTTGTCGAGGCCAATATGGGGCTATGAGTATCATGGTCCCCTTGTCCTGTTGTAGCTTTACTAGAGTTTTGGTTATGAGCGGTATTGGAGGATACGCGTAGAGTAGGCCTGAGTTCCAAGGGTGAGCAAAAGCGTCCTTGGTTGGCCTGTTGTTCAGGTTGTACAGGACACAGTAGTTGTCCACTTTATGGTTCAGATGTGATGCAAAGAGGTCTACTGTTGGTTGTCCCCAACGTTGAAATATCCTGGTCACTACTGCAGGATCCAGGGACCATTCATGTGGTTGGAATTGACGACTGAGTCTGTCCGCCACTACATTGTGAATGCCTGCCAGATAAGTGGCCTTGAGAAACATGGAGTTGTTCAGGGCCCAACCCCAAATCTGAGCTGCCTCCTGACAAAGGAGGTACGAGCCTGTCCCTCCTTGTTTGTTGATGTACCACATGGCTACTGTATTGTCCGTTTGGATCAGAACAGTCTTGTTTGTAAGGCAGTCCTTGAAGGCATGCAGAGCATATCGTATAGCTCGAAGCTCCAAGAAATTGATTTGAAATGTTGCTTCTAGCTTTGTCCAAGTTCCTTGTGTTTGGAGATTCCCTATGTGAGCTCCCCAACCCAAGGTGAATGCATCTGTAGTTACAGTTATCTGTGGAACTGGTTGTTGAAAGGGTAGGCCCTTGCACAAATTGTCCTTGTTCACCCACCATAGTAGGGAAGAGCGTAGTTGGTGGGTTACTTGAATTGGAGAATGTAGTGGTTGAATTGCTTGTATCCATTGTGATTTTAAAGTCCATTGGGTTAATCTCATGGCTAACCGTGCCATAGGAGTTACATGAACTGTGGACGCCATGTGGCCTAGTAAGGTCAGGAACTGATGAGCTGTTGCTTGTTTCCTGGAACGAATCGAGTTTGCCAGTAGAGAAAGTGTGTCTGCTCGATTTTCTGGTAGAAAAGCTTTCGAGAGGTTGGTGTTCAAATCTGCTCCTATGAATTGAAGCAGATGGGTTGGAATTAGATGTGATTTTGGATAATTGATGAGAAATCCCATGGAGTGTAGTAGAGCAATTGTCTGGTTGAGAGACTGTATTGCTCCTTGTTGAGATTGGCTTCTGATGAGCCAGTCGTCCAGGTATGGGAAAACATGTACACCTTCCTTGTGTAAATGTGCTGTTATTACTGCCAGGCATTTTGTGAATACTCTTGGAGCAGATGCTAGACCGAATGGCAGTACTCTGTATTGGAAATGTTGAAGGCCCACCATGAAGCGCAGATATTTGCGATGAGGAGGGAATATTGGTATATGGGCGTAAGCATCTTGAAGATCCAGAGAACAGAGCCAATCTCCTGTTTGAAGAAGTGGGAGCATGATACCTAGGGAAACCATCCTGAATTTTTCTCTCTTTAGAAATTTGTTGAGATTTCTGAGGTCGAGGATGGGACGGAGGCCTCCTGTTTTCTTTGGAATGAGGAAATATCTGGAGTAGAATCCTCTGCCCTTTTGTGACTTGGGCACTGGTTGAATGGCCTTGGCTTTCAGAAGGGCAGATAATTCTATTTGTAATTGAATTATCTGAGAATTTTGTTGTGGGCAGGAAGTTGGTGGAAATTGTGGAGGAATTGAAAGAAAATTTAGTTTGTAACCTTGAGCTACAATGGAGAGTACCCATTGGTCTGTTGTTATCTTTCCCCAATTTGAGTGGAAATATGAAATTCTTCCTCCCACTGGTATGTGTTGTTTGGGGTTTAGGAGGAGGGCCTGTTCTCTGGACTGTTGTTCAAAAACCCGTCGCCGGACCAGTCTGTGGAGGAGGTTGAGTACGGGCTGTACTGGGTTGCCTGGATTGAGAGCGCTGAGTAGGCCTAGAAGGCCTAGTCCTTGCAGGCTGATTGTAGTACCTTCTTGGTCTGTAGTATGGTCGCCTAGGGTCTCGTCGAGGAAGACGCCTAGGGGCCTGGGTTGTTGGTTCTTGTGGTATTTGAGACAGTTTTTTTAAGGTCTCTGTGTGATCCTTAAGTTGTTGGACAGCGTCCTGTACTTTTTCCCCAAACAAATTATCTCCAAGACATGGCAGATCCACAAGTTTCTCCTGTAATTCAGGCCTGAGATCTGATGCTTTCAACCAGGCCCATCTTCGTGCTGTGATGCCAGCTGCTGCTGTTCTTGAGGCCGTGTCAAAATTATCATAAGCAGCCCTTACCTCATGCTTCCCGGCTTCTAGGCCCTTGGTAATGATGGCCTGTGCAGATTCTTGAAATTGCTCTGGGAGAGAATTTGTAAATTCTTCCATTTGCTTCCAGAGATCCCTTTGATACTGCGTCATGTACAGTTGATAGGCAGAGATTCTGGAAGATAGAAGTGCACCTTGATAAACCTTTCTGTCAAGGGAGTCGAGAAAGCGATGATCCTTTCCTGGAGGAGCTGAGGAGTGTGGACGTACCCTCTTGGATTTTTTCTGGGCAGATTCTACTACCACAGACTGATGTGGTAACTGTGTCTTTTGGAAGCCTGGTGCCTGTTGCACTAGGTAGGTAGTGTCCACACGTTTGTTTACTGCTGGAACCGTGCATGGGTGCTCCCACACCCGGTGCTGCAGGTCTAAAAGCACCTCATGGATAGGGATTGCCAGAACCTGTTTTGGTGGGTCCACGAACTGGAGGACCTCTAGAGTATGTTGTCTTGAATCTTGTTCTGAGGAAAGTTTAAAAGGGATTGTGTCTGCCATGTCTTGTACAAAACTGAAAAAGGATAAGTCCTCTGGTGGGGATCTTTTCCGTGATTCAGGAGGTGAGGGTTCGGACATAAACTCCTCAGAAGAGGTGTTTGACCTTTGATCATCCCAAGAATCATCTTCCTCTGGATCTTGATAGGGAGTTCTTGGGGTCTTCCTTGAATTTGTAGAAATACCTGATGGTCCAGGTAATGGTTCATCGATGGAAACCATTGGAGGGATGTTATCCGTGGGTTTCTGTGGAACTGTATCGATGACATTGTGATATTTTTGCAGAAGACGTTGAAAGAGTGCTAACTCCTGAGGGTCAGAATCCTCTGCTACTGGTGGTATCGATGAAATGATAGGTGGCATCGATGTAGTTGCAGAAGCTGGTCTTCTCGGTGTCGATACTGTCGACGGTGGTATCATCGATGTCATTGGTATCGATGGAAGAGATGGGATTTGAGCGTATATCGATGTCGATGCCATAATTATTTTTGGTGTCGACGTCGATTCCCATTGTACCGTCGGAGTCAAGAATGACCCCGGCATCGGTGTTACCACCGGCATTGGCAAATTTGCCGGCATCGATGCAGTAAGCATTGGCATCAACAGAGAAGTCGGTCCTGAAAGCTGATCCTTCAAAGCCTGTGAAACCGCTTGTCGGATTAAATTGGACAATTCTGGCCGCACAACCGTTGGAAGCAGAGCGGTTGAGGTCGGTGGCGAAGGATGAGGTACAAGTTCCTGTGAAATATCTTGTGTTGGATCTGGTGCCGGCAGTGGAGTCGAGGTAGGCCGAGGCATTGACAACTCCGATGTGTCCTGATGTTTTGCCGGCTTCACTGTCGAAGCTTCCTGGGAAGCAGAGTCTGACAACGAAGGGCTTCGATGCCGGTGTCGATGTTTTGACTTCGATTTTTCTGTTGATTTTGTCGATGTCGAGGATGATGAAGGGGACAAGTGATCCCCGACGGTCCCGGGTGAGGTTTTTTAAGGATTATGCGCTTACTCACTCCAGCCGGAGACGACTTTGATGACTGCGACGGGGAAGGTATGAGTTGTAGGCTGAATAAATGCTCCATTTTTTCGAGCCTGGTTTTCCGGGTTTTCGGCGTCATCTCCGCGCATTGTGGACAGTTATGTACATCATGTTTGTCACCCAGACATAACACACATTCGGTATGTGGGTCTGTAAGTGACATTTTCCTGGTACAAACAGGGCATTTTTTAAATCCCGTTGACATTTTTATATTTTTTATAACGATCGACGGCTGTCAATTCGACTGAGGAGAAAACTTTTCCCCCCTTCGGAACAGAAAATTTGAGACTGGGTTACTTACCGGCCGGTAAGAAAAAGACCCTGAAAGATTTTCTGTGAGAGAGAATATCAAAACTATGACTTGTAAGTCGAATTGAAGGTTGAGAAACACTCAACGGCTCCGGAACCGCGATGCTAACAGCAGCGCGGAAAAACGAAGCCTGAAGAGAGACACCTGTGGCAGAGAATATCATAGCATGCTGGGCATGCTCAGTGGCCTCACTGGGCCAGTCAAAAGTTTCTAGAAACTTTGACAGAAAGTTTTCCCGCCTGGGCTCCGTTTGGTGACGTCACCCAGTCTTTTGCATCGAGTGTCACATGTATGATTTTTTACCCATTGGTGAGAAGTTGTACATGTGTATGCGATGCAAAGAGCTCCTGGCTCTCAGAGAAAGAGTCCTATCTCTGGAGGCTAGAGTGGCAGACCTGGAGGAGCTGAGGCAGACAGAGAGGTATATAGATGAGACCTTCAGGGACATAGTAGTCAAGTCCCAACTTCAGACTGGCAGCCCTGGTGCTGCCTTGGAGGAAGAAGGTCTCATAATGGGAGAGCACCAACCAGGTGTAGCAGGAAAGGATCCTGTAGCAAGGACCTGCTCTCTAGGTGATGCATTGTCCTTTCGCACTGAGGATATCTCCCCAAGGCCTAGTGCCCAGGAGGGAAGGGTTAGGTCGGCCATCATAGTTGGTGATTCGATTATTAGGCATGTAGATAGCTGGGTGGCTGGTGGGCATGAGGATCGCCTGGTAACATGCCTACCTGGTGCGAAGGTGGCAGACCTCACGCATCACCTTGATAGGATTTTAGACAGTGCTGGGAAGGAGCCGGCTGTCGTGGTATACGTGGGCACCAACGACATAGGAAAATGTGGGAGGGAGGTTCTGGAAGCCAAATTTAGGCTCTTAGGTAGAAAGATTAAATCCAGAACCTCCAGGGTAGCATTCTCTGAAATGCTCCCTGTTCCACGCGCAGGTCACCAGAGGCAGGCAGAGCTCCGGAGTCTCAATGCGTGGATGAGACGATGGTGCAAGGAAGAGGGATTCAGTTTTGTTAGGAACTGGGGAACCTTTTGGGGAAGGGGGAGTCTCTTCCAAAGGCATGGGCTCCACCTTAACCAGGGTGGAACCAGACTGCTGGTTCCACCCTGGTTAAGGAGATAGAGCAGCTTTTAAACTAGAACAAAGGGGAAAGCCGACAGTCGCTCAGTAGCGCATGGTTCGAAGAGAGGTATCTTTAAAGGATACTAATGATGCATTAGATTTAGGGCATCCCGACAGTGAGGTTCCAATAATTAGAAAAGTAGTCCAAGTGCCTGTAACTAAAAACTCACCTGAGCTAAAAAATTCTAACATCCCTATCAATTAAAAAGCAGAATGAAAATACCAACAAAAAACAAACTTTGAAATGTTTGTATGCTAATGCCAGAAGTCTAAGATGTAAGATGGGAGAATTAGAATGTATAGCAGTAAATGATGACATAGACTTAATTGGCATCTCAGAGACATGGTGGAAAGAGGATAACCAATGGGACAGTGCTATACCGGGGTACAAATTATATCGCAAAGACAGAGAGGAGCACTCGGGAGGAGGTGTGGCACTTTATGTCCGGGATGGCATAGAGTCCAACAGGATAAACAT